>NC_083323.1:30298857-31017919 GCF_963455315.2 Globicephala melas | reverse complement strand
CCATAGTGTTAGTTTTGATACTGTGAAAGAGCTAAATTAGCCTTTCCTGGCTTTCTGTGGGTCTCTATTTTCATAAAAATTGCTAAGGTTTATATACAAGACATAAAATGAACATTTGTACAATTCAAGATTTATGGAAGTTTAGAATTGGAATATTCAAGAAGGAAGAGATGAGTATTTATTCAAACAGTCAAAAAAAGTGTGAGGTCTAATTATGTGCTAAGTCAAGAGGTCCCTGAATTTGAGAAGTTTTTTTTTTTTAATAAATTTTATTTATTTATATTTGGCTGCGTTGGATCTTCGTTGCTGCACGCGGGCTTTCTCTAGTTGAGGCGAGTGGGGGCTACTCTTCGTTGCAGTGTGCGGGCTCCTCATTGCAGTGGCTTCTCTAGTTGTGGAGCACGAGCTCTAGGAGCGCGGGCTTCAGTAGTTGTGGCACGCAGGCTCTAGAGGGCAGGCTCAGTAGTTGTGGCACACGGGCTTAGTTGCTCCTCGGCATGTGGGATCTTCCCGGACCAGGGCTCGAACCTGTGTCCCCTGCACTGGCAGGAAGATTCTTAACCACTGCACCACCAGGGAAGCCCTAAATTTGAGTAGTTTATATTCTAGTTGGGAAGGTACACAATGTTCAGTTTTACTTAGCAAGAAAGAGAAAACACAGATTGGGTGGTGGAACAAGATCTATCCAAGAAGGTTTCAACTAGCAGATGCTTAACCCTGGGAGAAGTCAGCTGCATGGAGGGTGGGAAGAAGAAAATAGCAAGTATAAAGATATTAGGTGGGAACAATCTTGGCCTGTTTGAGGACTAGCAAGAAGGTCAGTCAGGAACAGAAAAGGAGAAATTGGCAGGATATGAAGTCAGAAGGGAAAGCAGGAACAGACTGTGTAGGGTAGGTTTTGTAGACCACGATAAGTAGTTTGAGTTTTATTTTAGTGTGATGGGAAGCTGTTGAAGAATTTTGAGCAGAAGAGTGACAGATCTCTTTTATAAATTTAAAAGGTATTTCTGGCTGCTGTGTGGAAAATAGATGATCAAAGGGCAGAAATGGAGGCAAGGAGACAGTTAGAAGGCTCTTGCTATATTAAGACTGAACAGGATAGTGGTTTAGATTAAGGCAGTAGCAGTGGAGATAAGAAGTGGTCAGATTTAGGTTGAGGCAATGGGACTTGATTGTGGATTGAAGTGAGGAGGCAGGGAACTCAAGAAACCAACTGTGATTCCTAAAATTGGGGCTTAAGCAAATGGTTGGGAGTTGTTGCCATTTACAGTGATGGGAAGGGTTTTGGGAAAATAAAATTTGAGGCGTCTTAAGAATTCTGTTTTCAACTTGATAAGATGGAGATGACTATTAGACATTCAAGAAGAGATATTGTCAAATAGTCAATCAGATACATGACTTGAGTTTGGGAGAATAGTCAGGAATGGAGATATAAATCGGTTGGTTAGCAGCATTAGATGGTTTCTAATGTCATGGGCCTGGGCAAGTTCACCTAAGAAAGGAGTATGGCTAGAGAACGGTTGAAGGTCAGAGACTGGGGCTTTTATCAATTATAAGAGGAGAAGTCATCAGGAGAGTTTGAGGAGTATCTATTGAATTATTGGGTAAAAAGAAAATCAGGCAAAACTAAAAGACAACCAGTTTTAATTCAGAGATAAATCAACAAATAAAAAATGCTGCATACAATCTTAACAGGATGCCAAGAAAATGTCAAGGTAATCAATCGTGAAGGTTAATATTGTGATCTTAGAACCAATGCTGATTTTTTAATGTTTTTGCCAGACCGAGTGATGAGTATTATTTTATTTCAGAAGTCCAGGAGAAAACCTGGAAATCTGAAAAGAATTGGTAGAGGGAAAGAAGGAGGAATAAAGGAAGGGAGAAGTCAGAGAGAGGTGCTCTGAAGACCTTGCCTCAGGTATTCCCCCTCTCAGAGACACTAATTTCCTTTTTTTTTTGGAGTATAATTGCTTT
This sequence comes from Globicephala melas, assembly GCF_963455315.2. Classification (NCBI taxonomy): domain Eukaryota; kingdom Metazoa; phylum Chordata; class Mammalia; order Artiodactyla; family Delphinidae; genus Globicephala; species Globicephala melas. Next base: position 31,015,945 of record NC_083323.1, on the reverse strand, counting down.
ACAATGGTGTGTTAGTTTCTGCTTTACAACAAAATGAATCGGTTATATATATACATATGTTCCCATATCTCTTCCCTCTTGCGTCTCCCTCCCTCCCACCCTCCCTATCCCACCCCTCCAGGCGGTCACAAAGCACCGAGCTGATCTCCCTGTGCCATGCGGCTGCTTCCCACTAGCTATCTACCTTAGGTTTGGTAGTGTATATATGTCCATGCCACTCTCTCGCTTTGTCACAGCTTACCCTTCCCCCTCCCCATATCCTCAAGTCCATTCTCTAGTAGGTGGGTCTATGTCTTTATTCCTGTAGAGACACTAATTTTCAAGCGGGAATCAAAGAAAGGAAAAAGATCATACAGGCTTTCTTTTCTCCTGATGCCACTGCCCGTAGCTGCTTCCTGCCACTTTTTGTGTTGCCTGTCTTCATTCTGGCTCCAGTCCCAAGCTAAAATGTGGAAGCCTAAGCTCTAGGGGACATGATCTAACCCCCTAAGTCAGTTGAAATTTGAAAATACATAGTTACCCCACCAGGGTCAAACTGACCCCATTACTCAAATGACTGATCCCCTCAAATGGTTTCCTTATTGTGTAACCACTATCCATGAAGGAATGGAGACACGTTCTGAGCCGTGAAGGAGTGTTGCAGGACATCAAAGTCCCAGGTGGCTTCCTTCAGAAAAAGCTGTTGAAATACAAATGTCTAACATCTAGCAACCGGCTTCAGAGAGGAAGAGAATTACACTATGAACTCCAGTCAGTGTAATTAAGAAAATTTTAGATTGAACTAGACAATCGAGCACAGGCTTTGGAGTCAGTCAAACATCGGTTCAATTTCCAGCACCACCACTTATTATATTTTGACCTTACACGTATTACATGACTTTTGTCATAAACCTCAATTTCCTTTCCTGAAATGAGCATTATGATAACACTTAACTGAAAGTTTACTGTGAGAATTAGATGACAAAATTTCCCTTAGCCTCTTCCAGGCATACTTTTTCTCTGACTCTCTCCAGCAGCGGATCTGAGTAGGAAGGGCTGCAAATCCAGGTTCTTTCCCCAACTTCCTTAAACACACTTGCTCCCTTGACTACCCTCCCCATAAGGCCCATGAAATACAATGGCTCTGCTTGATAATTCCATTCTTATCCAAATTCATTTTCCAAAACTTCCCACTCCTTACTACCTGCTTCTCAGCCTGTTCTGGCCAAGTCAGTCCCCTCCTTATACCCATTATACTCATTGCTTAGTCCTGCTTAATACCTCTGACTTTCATTGCCCCGCAGCTACCTCGTTGTCCTGAGCTTTCCTTCCTTCCCTTTGTACATCCAGCTATTATTCATCTTCAAAACTTAGTTCAACTAAATGCAATGAGTTGTCCTGAGTCGGGTTGTCCTGAAGCAGAAAAAGGACATTAATGGAAAAAACTGAGAAATCTCAATATATTAATGTACTGATGTTTCAGTTTTGACAAACGTACCATAGTAATATAAGATGTTAACATTAGCAGGAACTACTAGGTGGGGAGTATACTGGAACTCTCTGAATTATCTTCATAGCTTTTCTGTAAAACTAAAATTATTCCAAAATAAAAAGGTTATTTTAAAAAATCAATATAGCATAAAAGAAGCAGACTCACAGATATAGAGAACAAAGTAATGGTTACCAGTGTGTGAGGGGGGAAGGGCAATATAGGGGTGGGGGAATGGGAGGTACAAGCTATAGGGTGTAAGATAGGCTCAAGGATGTATTGTGCAACACGGAGAACATAGACAATATTTTGAAATAACTGTAAATGGAAAGTAACCTTTAAAAATTGTATAAAAATTAGAAAAATTCAGGCCCTAACCTTTCTTGAAGACTACCTTGCCTATAACACTTTCTTTGCCCTCCCCCCCACAAACCCCTGTACATCTTTCCTAGCAATGTGACCTTGGGTCCATTGCCTAACTGTCCTGCGTTTTAGCTTCTTCATCTGTAAAATGATGCGAATGAACATAAACCACAATTAAGAGAAGGTCTGGGAGGAGGTATTATACGTTGTGTGTGTTTGTGGAGGTGTTAGGGGGTTGTGTGGAGCGGGTCTGGAGGAGACCTAGGGAAATATTGAGCTGGGCTTCACGCCAATGCTGTCTAGTTCAAGAGTCTCTGTTCTTAACCATTAAGCTATGCTGCATGTGGAAACATTATAAAATTTTTTGTTGTAAACATTTATATAGTATTCATAGAGAAAGGGAAACATATCAAATCTTAGGGGTTGTCTCTAAGCTATGGGATTGTGAATGATCTTAATTATTTTATTTTCCTTCATTTTTCAAATGTTCTACAACAAATACATATTCCTTGTGATGAATAATATATAATTATACACACCAAACTCATAGTAGTAATGGACTCTGGAGACAGAGTGATAGAAATGAGACTCAGGTAAGGATTAAGGGGAACTCTCATTTCATTTTTAAAAATCAAAACCAAATACCATATAATGCCAAAGAATGTTTCTTCTGGCCTACGGACAGGGAAAAATTTAGAGGGCATAAGGAAAAAACAGGATTTTTGGCATCACCTCAACGTTAGTTAATTTTTTTAATAAAATAAAAATAATCTATCCAAGTTCTAACTATTCACAGTGAATGATTTTAGTACCTGTTTTGAAATACCAAATTCTTTCAAAAAATTTTTGCACGGCGCCTGTGCTTTACTGATAGGCGTCACAAGTGTTTCCTCTGCCCACAGCGTAATTTGGCTTCACAAAAGTTACTTCTTCATTCACGTTCCAGCAGAACAGGATAGGTTTGTATGCACAAGTGTGTCCTCACCAGGTTTCCCAATTGTTAAAGCACATGGTCCATAATAATCCAGCAAAATGAAATAACTGAATTCAAATATCTCTTTGAGAGTACAATTTTATACTCAAAGTTGCTCAAAACCTTTCAAATGCATTATGAAGGGAAATATTATCTAGGGAAGTTGCCTAGATACTCAGTGATCTACCCTAGAATTAAATCTGTCTTATACTGACTCAAGAAGTATTTTTACTCATTTGCCTTTTAGCATGAAGTGACTGGCTGTATCAAGGGATGTTATAAAAAGCAACCCATCACTGTTAATATTGTCAGGATATCTGGGGGGGTTGTTGACCATTATAATCCACATATAAACCAGTCCTAGAGGAGGAGTTTTACTCTGACCTCATTATCAGGATATTTCTGAATATTATTTTACTTTTACCTTGTGACCACTGTGAACTCTATACTTGGTTGTACATTCTTTTCTTGTTTGGCTGCTAAAAAATTCTTAAAGTAAAATTTGTGGCCTAAAAAAGTTAGAGGAATATCTGCATGACATTATTATATGCAAAAATTTCTCAAACAGGTCTCAAAATCACAGTGACTTAAAAGCAAAGATTGAAAATTGGACCTCATTAAAATTAAAGTTTCTGTTCATCAAAAAATACCATTAAGAGAATAGAAAGACAAGCCATAAACTGGGAGAAAATATTTCTGACAGATACATCTAATGAGCAATCCATTCTGAGCATGGGCAAGAGACTCAAAAAGACACTTCACAAAAAAAAAGTATCAAAATGACCACTCAGCGTGAAAAAGTGTTCAGCATCATTAGTTATCAGAGAAATGCAAATATAAAAAATAATAAGGTACCATGATCCACCCATCAAAATACAAGATATAGCTTATAAGCAAATACATGACCATATGAATAAAAGTCCAGGTTTTCCTAAACTGAACATCAGAATACTTGGAATCAGACGACTCAGATTTTCATCCTAACTCCACTTACTAAGAGTACAACTGTTGGGGAAATTACTTAAGATAGCATCTATTTCACATAGTTGTTGAAAGAATTAAAAAAACAGTACAATAAAACTTACTTTAAAATTTTAAAGTGAAATATAAGTTACATTTAAAAGCAGCCAATATTAATCTAGAAACATAAGCCTGAGAGTAAACAAAAAAAACAGCAAACCACCGTCAACAAAAACTGAGTCTTACGAGGAAACAATTTTTTTTTTTCTTTTTTTTTTTTTGCGGTACGCGGGCCTCTCACCACTGTGGCCTCTCCCGCCGCAGAGCACAGGCTCCGGACATGCAGGCCCAGCGGCCATGGCTCACGGGCCCAGCCGCTCCGCGGCATGTGGGATCTTCCCGGACTGGGGCACGAACCCGTGTCCCCTGCATCGGCAGGCGGACTCCCAACCACTGCGCCACCAGGGAAGCCCTACGAGGAAACAATTTAAGTCTATAATTTTTGTCTTTCCCGAGATTGTTTAGAATTGCTTTAGGAAATATTTGGCATCCTTCTTTAAATTCTGTCCAAATGACTGTTAACATGAGTTTAGATGTTTGAGAAATTGCTGGTTCTCCCTGGGTCAACTTGTGATAAGCTTTCAGAAGAGAGGACCAGTTTGCCCATACAAAAAGTATCCCATTCATGCAAAATGGTTTGTTGAATCGGGAGATAAATACGCAATATACCAAAAGTCAAGTTGAATTTGTAAAATAAAATCTGCTGTAGCCTCTATTTAGAGGGGAAAATGAAAGAGGGAGTGAGATGAATGTAGGGGTTTTTTTCATCTCTCATTGTGCAGCTGAGCAGTTTGTGGAAAAATAATAAGTGCTATGAGACCTTCCCAAAGGAGTTTCTGAATATAAATACTCTGACTTTCATGTTTAGAGATGTCAGCTCTGCCAGGTGATTTTCTCAAGTTTCTTTCTAACTTGACACATTCCTCAACACATTCCAAATAGCTTCTGCTCCCAATATCCCATTGGGATCATTCTCATTGAGATAATTTTCAATCCTCTTGTTGCTAGATCTAATACACAGTTTTTAATCTTATCTTATTTGACCTCTCGGTATTTCACCCTTCCTCCTTGAAAAACTCCTTGAAAAACTTCTGTGGCCCCGTACTGTCTTGGTTTTCTTTCTTTCTCTAGCAGCTGCTTCTCAATGTTTTTTGTGACTTCTGCTTTTGCTCATCTTTTAAAATTTGATGGTCCTTAGGTTTTCCCCTGTGTCCCCTTTATTCTCTCTCCCAAAGCAATCCCATCCATTTATCTGGCTTCTAATACCATTTGACAATGACTATCAAACCTCTAGCTTCAGCCAAGATTTTATTCTTGTGCTCCAGACTTGTATAACTCCCTACTGGACATCTCCACTTAGGTTTCCTGTAGAGGCTTCAAAACCAACAAGTCTTAAGTAGACTCTGTCTTCTCTCTCTTCACCCTGATGCGACTTCTGTTCCTGTGATATTTCTCAGTATATGCACAATCACCCATCAACTCCTTTCTTTCTATATTCTCCACTTTCACACAATCAGCAAGTCCTGTCAAACCTATCTGCTAACTAGTGCTGCAATCCATTCACTCTCCATCTCATTTCTTTCAGTTATATAAATGCTTGACTATAGTCAGTTCTACACATAACCACCAAATCTGATTATGCCCTCCCCTTGCTGAATATATCCCATTTTTAGCAAAAGATGTGCATCCCATAATGACTGTTATTGACTATTTGTTATAACAGCTCTTGAAGAGTTAATTTTTTAGAAAACTTATTTTTTAGTATAACAAGTTTTATTTTTACTTCCAAACACACTAAATAAATACACCGTATGGAAAAACATTACAATTTTAAGCAAAGGCACGTTTACCAATTTAAATGACATTGAAGGACAAATTTGATGTGAATGCAATTTTGGGGTGAATCTAAAACATGTTGTTTTGCTTACGTGAGCTGAATTAGTGATAAGGAGGTATCACTCTTTAGTCTATTGGGAGCATGCACTATTTCCATGTTAGCCTTTCCTTTAGCTTCTAGCTATTTTGTGTTTGTATATATGTGTGTGTGTGTGAAAACTTCCTTTTTAGTGCAGTTTGAATACAAGATAACCATATGCCCCTTCCCAAGACCTTCTCCTTTACATGCTCCTCCACCACTCACAAGCAAGTTCTTTCTCCAGCAAGTACAATAAATTTTCAGGTGTCATATATATTATACATACAGATTGTATTTACCATCATACTGTGATATTATGGCTTATAAGAAATACTTATTTGGTCATTCAAATGGCCAAAATGTATTACTCATATGTATTTGGTCTTTGTCCATGGTTCCTGGCTCTCAGCTTTTAAGAACCTTGGGATTTCCTGTGATAAGAGTGATTAAGGTGTCTTTTGTTATGTTAATGAGGTTATTTTTGGAAAGCCCTTAGGTAACTTGAGGATGGAGGGGCTAACTGCCAGGAGAATCAACCACTTGATTAGAGGGTTAGAACTTTCAGTCCCTCCCCAACTCCCCCCTGCCCCCCTCCCCCCCCACCTCTAGGGAGGGGAAAGAGGCTGGAGATGATTGACTTAATTGCCAATGGCCAATGATTTAATCGATCATGACTATGTCATGAAGCCTCCATAAAAATCCAAAAGGGTGGTGTTCAAAAAGTTTCAGGGTAGGGCTTCCCTGGTGGCGCAATGGTTGGGAGTCCGCCTGCCAATGCAGGGGACACGGTTTCGTGCCCCGGTCCGCGAAGATCCCACTTGCCGCGGAGCGGCTGGGCCCGTGAGCCATGGCCGCTGAGCCTGCACGTCCGGAGCCTGTGCTCCACAACGGGAGAGGCCACAACGGTGAGAGGCCCGCGTACCGCAAAAAAAAATAAAATAATAGAATTCTTTTCAATTAATGACATTTCATCTAGCTGAAGAGTTTTCAAGAACAAATGAAAGTTGTCAAGTGCCATTTGTATTCTCTTTGCTTTCAGGATAAACTCTAAACTCCTTAACCTAGTTTGAAAGGTATGTGACCTAACCCCTGCCCCATCTGACACCACACTCTACCTTTCAGCCATACAGAATGACAGAAACTTTGCACCAATGCAAGAGCTGTACTTTCCTTAAAAGTACCTGGGCTGGCAGAACTAAGGCTGGCATGATTAAGTAAAATCTTATATAGGATAGAGGATTCAGGGAAAACAATAAAATGATATTAAATGTGTATACCACAGCAAAGAGGAATTTTAGAAAGCATGTTCTTCTAGAACAGAATGAATCAACAAATGACTATTCTCCTAAACCATCTTTTTGAATGCTTTCTGAAAAATCATGGTGCTATGGTGATCTAATGAGGCAGAACAGTTTACATGTTTTGTTACACTGACTACCTCCATTAAAAGTTTGTAAATCAACCCCTGTAAGTTTCAGATTTAGGTAGGCTACTCATAAAAATAGATTCATCCTATGCCATTCATCCTATGTTTTGTTGATTATAAACTCTCCGTAGCGCTTAATTGTTTTTTGTTGTTGTTTTGGTTTGGTTTTTAACCAATACTGGGGTGCTTTAGTCTTTAAGGCATTTGAATGCATGCAGTACCTAAACATTTTCTTGAAGGATCTTTTTAGGTGAAATGCTATTAATTATCTGGGCTTTAATGAAAGCATCTCTCTGACTGCTTTGTCAAGAATGGATACTAGGGCACAAGAATGCAAGCAGAGAGGTTAGTGTGGAGGCTATTAGAATAACCCAAGTAAGAGAGAGTAGTAGCCTACCTAGGCCAGTGGCAAGGAGATGGAGAGAAGTAGGATAAACAAGATTTTAGAATGAGAAATCTTGCCTTTCGTGACAACATGCATGAACCTGGAGAACATTATGCTAAGTGAAATAAGCCAGACACAGGAAGACAAATACTACATCATACCACTTACATAAAGAAAAATCTATAATAGTCACACTTACAGAAGCAGAGAATAGAATGATGGTTGCCAGAGGCTAGGAGATGGGAGAAATAGGGAGGTATTAGACAAAGACACAAAGTTTCAGTTATGCATGATGAATAAGTCCTAGAGATCTACTGTACAACCTAGTGCCTATAGTTATTAATACTGTATTGTATACTTCAGATTTGTTAAGAAGGTAGGTCTTATGTTAAATATTGTTATCACCAAAATAGTAATAAAATAATAAAAAGAGTGGGATGAAACTCTTGGGGGTGAAGGATATATTTATGGCTTAGATTATGATGATGGTTTCACAGATGTATACTTATCTCCAAACTCATCAAATTGTACACATCAAATATGTACAGATTTTTGTGTATCAACCATACCTCAGTAGAGTAGTTTAAGAAGAAAAGAATGAGCAACTGAAATGCTTAAGACTAAAGAAGGAATAGGTTGGGGTGGGGGAAGTAAGGGATCAAGAGGTTTGTCTTGGACATGTTGTTTAATTTGTTTACTAGACATGCAAGTGGGGATCTTAAGCAGTCATTGGAGAGTTGTGGGAAGAAGATGTAAATTTGAAAGTCATCTCTATAGAGCCATGAGACTAGCTGAGATCCCAAGTGAGCCTAGAAGACTTTCATATTCATATTCAGACAAGCACAGGAATTAAAGTGAATAGAAATGGACCCTTGGTGGATTAAATGTCGAAAGAAAACGGCATAAAACAGGACTCTATTCCAGCCTTCCTCCTCGTCAGTTTACTCATGAAGAATTTGTATACCACTGCAAGCCTTTTTTAGAATGAAATGGACCTTACATAAATCATTTTTTACAGGATGTCTGCCTTCCTGCTATGCTAAATGGGAAGTTAACATTCTTCTCTATACTGATCCTGTGATATTACTGTGGCATTCTAAAAGTAGCCTTAAATAGCAAGTCAATCTGAATTTATTACCAAGCTCAATATCATTTTCACCAAAACCAGAAGTGTTTGGCATATGTTGACATGCAGAGGGATAATTCTAAATAAATCCTATTCCACAGAAAATCCACTTACTTGTCTTACAGTATATTTTCCAATTAACCCAAGTTATTAGAACTCCTGAAATGCTGTTTTCCTCAAAACAAAATATTCCAGAAGAACCATATTAGGAGTCTTTAGACAGTAGAAGCTAATTCCTGCTATCATATACTCTCAGACCACAGTTTATCTCTTGATAACCTAGGGACAGAGCTCTTATTCAAGACTTGCGTCAAAATCTTTTAGGGACTTTGTTTTTAAATACTCATACCCAGGCCTCACTTTTGGAGATTCAAATTTGGTGGGTGTGTGAAGAGAGTATTCTGAAAAAAATGTCCCAAGTGACTGTGCTCTGGACCCCTAGTTAAGAATTACTGCTTGATGAGAACAACCTTTGGGTCTCTAAGCATTTGAGATCTAGATGGATTCCTAGAAAATGTTTCTTTACCACCACCCCTACACCACCACCACCCCCCGCCTCCCACCCACCCACCTGTCTGCCTGCAACCCACCTGTGAAAGTCACTTTTTCATTTACATCAGAATCAGGTCAGATTCTTTAATTTTTATAACAAAATAGGTAACTTCATCAAACACATGCCAAGCATTTGATCTAAAGCAGATGGATCTCCTTTAACAATTAAGAATAACTATATTTTAGGCACGTATGATGCCTTCTATATCAAGTTGATGGCTCTCCTAATTCAGGCAAAATCTGGGATATTCAATAAGTGTCCAACAGGGACTGTACTGTATAAGTTGTATTCTTACCGATTCAATCTAAGCCTCTCTTCCTGAATGATCAGAAAGCCAAATTTCTGGACTGTATCACTTTTGATTACTTTTGTTCCCTATGGAAATGCCTTCAGAGAATGAAAATTTTAAACAGTAAGTCCTTCAAGTGTTATGAAAGTTTATAAAAGAGATAGCTTCATCTAATAAAAACTACTATTGTGGACACTGTCTACATGATAAATTTCCCCTCAGAGTGGAAAGCTAGGGAAAATGTACCTAATATAAATTGATATGCTTCATTTTATTTATAAAGAGAATTGTTTAAGTGCTTTGATCTTAACAATAGCAAGTTTTATGTGCTGCTGTAGTAATCATCCCTAACCAAGTCTTTCTGGTTCGAGCATCTTCTCATATCATTTGGCCTTCATTCTTTAATCCTTACTTTAGTGGTACCGTAGTACCTATCCCTTTTATTGTAAGTTACACTTCAAATCCTTTTTTGGAAGTAGGTGAATTATTAATATTAAATCTATCCTGGATTCTACTCTTGCATAAAATCAATACCCATTTATTTTCAATTATTGGGAGACCAACTCCAACAAGTCTAGTTTGAAGACTGTCTAAGTAGATCCCCAAATCTTCTGCTTTTTTTCTTTGTTTTACAACAGGCCCTGCCATGACAAAAGGCTTTCTCTATGGAAGATCATGTTGTAGTCAAGGGTTGAGAATGCTCCTTTTAGCATCTGGAATGGAACTTTGTGACTCTTCTCTCCATCCTCTTTTTCTGCATCATCATTACTGACATGTGAGCACTTTCTATGAGCCAGGAACCGTGCCGGAAGCTTTGCATGCAAGCACTCATCTAATCCTCACAAGATTGAAGGCCATCCTAAATAATGTCCCTATTTTAGATGAGGAAACCAAAACTTAAAAGATTAAATATCTTGCACTCAATATATGTTTTTAAGTAAATGCATGAACTTATGTAACTGAATATCCAATTATTAGATTTAGTTCTGGCTGAGACTAGGAGAAACAAGTTAAGGAAATGCTCTGGATCTGGATGCAGGAATAAAGCACTGCTGTTCCAAGCAGCTCTCTGGGGCTTTCTCAGTCTCACCGTAGATTAAAAGAATGGCCTGCTCTTGCCCTGTGCTTGGGGCAGACAGTTCAACTTAACATAACATATAAAACAGAGTTCTCCTTCTTTGATCTGGGCTTAGACTTTTCTCTTTACCTGTGTTATTTATGTTTGAAATTTAAATAAAGGGTAGATCCAGCTGACCAAAGGATCAATCACATACACTTGACTGCCCCAAGGCCCATAGAATAGAATCCAAGTGACAAGGATCATGGCCAGTATCTACTTGGTTGACCACTGACTATGCCATGGTTTTCAGTCCCCAAAACGGGTCTCTCACAGCACTTCTTCTGCATGTGAAGAGTTAGCCATCGTCTACTTAACATGAGGCATGTATTTCACCATAGCCTGGAGAATGATAAGTAGTAGCCCATTTGACTCATATTCTTTGACTATAGGATTCAAAGTTAATTAATAGAGGCAAGGATCTAACAACCCAGGAAGTCTTCTCTGGCAGCAGTGGATTGGGAATCAGGAAACCTGTTTATTCTAGTAATGTGTGACTTCAGATGAATTATTTAAGTGCTCTCAGCCTCAGCTTTTTAACTGTGTGATAAGAGAGTTGTGTTAGATTGTCTTGAAGGTGTCTCTCAACTCTGAAAATTTATAGTTACCAATCTCTCTGATTTACTGTCTCAAGTGAGCCTTTATCAAGATAAAGGTATGCTTTATATAATCTTCTTCAGTCTGGCAAAAAAAATAGTTCAAAATCAACAGGCAAAAGCAAGAAAGCTTCTTACAACACAAGGATAAATTTAGAAATGATCTGTTCTCACATGCCTCATCCAGTCATTCATGAGGATTTTCTTTCATTACTTCTCATTTCCCTAACTGATTTTAGATATGGGCATATGATACATGGAGATGAGGTCAAATAATCATTGATGAATTTTTAAAAAATTAAATGTAATAATTGCTTCCCATTGTATCATACCCTGAATGAGGTCATATTTTCCAAGTTAACAGATCCTAACACATTGCATTTATTTATCAAGATAGGTAATTATAGACTGCTCTCTAAACCTATAAATATTTAACAACAAATTTCCTTACAGATGTTTAAGAAAAACAAATCTTTCCTTTCACTAACTCCCCAGTTCAGTGAAATCAGCTCTGTGCTCAGAAGCCTGGCCATCCCTTGCTCACAAGCCCACGGAAATCTTTGTTTTAAAAAGATATAAAAAATCAGAACTTCAAGTTACAATGATTCCAACTTAGTCAAAACAAAAACAAAAACAATTTCCTACCATAACCCCTTTTCTCAGTTTATTATCCTTTATTTCAGTACACTTTACACACAACCATGCTTATTTTTTAAATTTTATGTTTGCTTTTCTAAAGCCATCCCTGCCTGCAGTTCTTTCCTTATTCCAAAAATGGCAACAGGCCAAGCCCCATTTTCTTTTAACTTAATTTTTCCAGACTTCTTAATGGCTATGTCAATTTCCTGTCATTGTTCTCTTATAGGATTTCCTTAGTCCCCTCCTAATGCCTTTGGCAGCTACACGTTTACACTGAAATTGATAAAGGTGGGGAATAGTCATCAACACAGTCTAGAGAAGAGACTGAGTCATTAATGATGTAACTAAGCTGAAAAGCACCGTTTAATGGACTATTTCAGTAGCATGACTTGAGACTCAGAGGCTATGCTTTTTACTCCCTGGAAATGGTTGCTTTTAAATGGTATTCCCAAGGTCAGGAAGGAAACATGACATCACCAAGGAGAAGCTGCTCCTGAGGTAGTGAAAAAAAGCTTCAAGAAGCTCGTGTGTTTAAAGGTTGCATGCATTGTGACTATCCAGTTGGCTAAAAGATAAGATAAATACTAGGAGTTGGGGCAAATTCAGAAAAACTCAGAGGAGAAGAGATTGGAGTTTTGTCTTCAGAATCAGTGAACTCAATCTTTGTAAAATGCTTCCTAATAAAATTTATTGTTTTTTCATTCTGTAAAGAAAATAAGTGCTACCATTTTCTTCTCACGTACAAGGTCAATTGAGTGGTCCAGCTTCTCCCTTCAGAGTCCAGTGTTAAAACTCAAACACATAGTTCACAGGATCTATGTTTATCTCAAGGCACATGAAGATCTGGGAAGAAAACTATTTTGGAACTATGTAGATATTGGACATGAACATTTTGAAACACAATATTATAAAATAAATTTTATTGTTATTAAAGAATATACACATAACCTTTGAGGAATCCAAAGAACCTAATATTTCAGCATATTTGGAAAATTATTACTTTTCCTAATTGGTAAAAACTTTATTTAATGGTAAAACAGTCAGAATTTTGCTAGTATTGATCTCATTTGTTATAACAACTTCATTTAGTCCTTTATTTTTATTTAGAAGCTATGCTAAGCTACACATATATATGCTGTCAAACTCATGAATATTATAGGTTATATATATGTACATATGAATATGGTGGCTATAAAACTTTAGCGTTAAGTTTAAAAATTATATCTCTTGAGTGAGTGTACTGGTTCCCTATCGTGGAAACAAATTACCACAAAGTTAGTAGCTTAAAACAACACAAATTTATTCTCTTACAGTTCTGGTTCAGAAGTCTAGAATCCAAGTGTTGTCGGGGCTGCTGTTCTTCTGGAAACTTGAGGGGAGAATTCATTTTCTTGCCTTTTTCAGTTTCTAAAGACCATCTTCATCCCTTGGCTCCTGACCCTTTGCATCTGTTGTCACATTTCCTACTGCTCCCTCTAATCTCCTGCCTCTCTCTTATAAGGATACTTGTGACTACATCAGACCCACCTGGATAATTCAAGATAATCTCCCCATCTCAAAATCCTTAACTTAGCCCATCTGCAAAGTCCCTTTTGCCATATAAGGTAAGATTCACAGGGTAAGAGGATTAAGATATGGACATCTTTGGGGGAGGTCATTTTCAGCCTAGCATAGTAAGATTCATTTACCCAGTAATATACTTCATAAATCCTGTAGTCTTAGTGGAAAATGACAGTCAAAAGTCAGTTAAAAGATATTTATAAGTAGAAGTCAAACAAAGGTTCTACATGATAATATTATAAAAATGATAGTACTGAGAAATAGATAAAATATATGACAGGAAAATTTACTGCAACAGCAAAACATCAACCAATCAAATTTAAGAAGGATAAAATGGTAAAGGAATGTTAAATATAATTAATCTGATCTGGGGTTATATTGGAAATAATGGAGCTTGCAAAGTCAAACTTTGAATGGATAAAAACATTTATTTTGTTAAAGTTCTGAAGAAAAAGTATCAATGGATGAATGGATGAAATGAATTGTATTTATTCAGCTATAAAAAGGAGTGATGTACCTATACACAACACAGCATGGATGAACCTCAAAAACATTATACTAAGTGAAAGAAACCAGACACAAAACATCATATATTGTATGATTCTTTCTACATGAAATATCCAGAATAGGCAAACCCATAGAGACAGAAAACAGATTAGTGATTGCCAGAAGCTGGGGGATGTGGTAACTAGTGAGCAATTTCTTAATAGGTAGGGAGTGTTCTTCTGGGGTGATGAAAATTTTGAAATTAGAAAGAGATGGTAGATACACAATATTGTGAATGTACTAAATGCCACTGAATTGTACACTTTAAAATGGTCAAGTGTATGTTTCATGAATTTCACCTCAGTTAAGAAAAAACTCTAAAGAAATCCCAACATGACAATTCTCTTTAATAGCAGCCAGTCGAAAAATAGATTTTGTGAGGACCACAAGAAATATATAACTCGATCTCAAGAAGTGCTTCTAGAATGCTGATGAGCAGTACAGGCGATGAGCAACCTCTGCTCTAATCTCAACTTAGCCACATATTAGCCATCTGACTTTGGGGAAAATCACAATGTCTCTGGGCCCATTTCCCTATTCATAAAATAAATTGAGTAAATCAGATAATTTCTAATATTAAACTTCAAAATTCTATGATTCTTTTGTACTATCTGTTCAACACTGAGCTAGTTCCTTTGGGAATCAAAAAGTTACTATATTTTCTGCCCCCAAACAGTTTACATTTCAACATAAAAACCAAACATGACAAATGTTCTATTTATTTGAATATATATACGTTCTGGACAAATTTGTCTACAACCACCAATAAATTAAAAGTGAGAAGGACAGAGAGACACACAGAGAGAGAGAAGGGAAGTGCATATACCTACTAATGGTTGGTTATATCTGGATGGTGAGATTATAGCTTTTCTGTTGTTATTTTTATCTCCTAACTCTTCAAAAAATAAGTATTATTTGTATTGTTAAAAAAAAAATTAAATCTCAATAAATTTGTCTCTGTACTTCAATGTTGAAGTATGGCTAAACCTGTAGTTATTAGGAATTTATAGTAATCTGAATAACCAGCAGTACTTTTGAAAATAATAATAAAATTCTTCTTAAAAATTAGCATAAAAAGTCATAAACCTATTCGATTATTTGACCCAAAAGAAGTAGTTCAACAAAAGCAAAAAGTTGTATAAAGGAAGATGTTCATTGCAGCATTATTTATAATATTTTCAAATAGAAAGTTATCTCAAGATCCCAAAAAAGAGGAGTGGTTTACTGAAAAGCCCTGCACCCCTGCTTCTTTTATTTTCTTCAGACATACCAATTGCATTCCCAGGACACAGCCCCAGGTCTGAAACATTCTTCCCTGGCTCTTTGCATAATCAGGTTCCTCTCCTCCATCAGGACTCAGCTCAAATTGCAGCTCCTCAGAAAGTACTCCTCTGACCACCCAACCTAATACCTCATCACTCTATTATGTCATGTTTTTAATTTCTTTTATATTATCTTTTATAATCTAAAATTATATTGTGAATTTATTTGTTTACTCCTTATTGTCTGTCTCTTTCCACGAGGATATAACTCCATGAGAAAAGGCATTTGCTGAATGGTCACCATTGTATGTTTAAGGGCTAAAATAGTATCTGACACACAGTAAGAGGTCCATCAATTTCTATTATTAAAAAAAACCCACACTATTGTAAAGCAATTATACTCCAATAAAGATGTTTAAAAAAAAAGGAAAAAGAAGAATGATAAATACCTGTACCTAAGAAAAAAGTTTAGTAGGGAATGTACAAAACTGAAGTAATGATCTTAAGTAGATGAGATTTTGATTATTTAAAAGTTTATTACATGCATTTGCTAAATTATTTTCATAATACCTTTTCTTTATTTATTTTTGGCTGTGTTGGGTCTTCGTTTCTGTGTGAGGGCTTTCTATAGTTGCGGTGAGCAGGGGCAACTCTTCATCGTGGTGCGCGGGTCTCTCACTGTCGCGGCCTCTCGTTGTGGAGCACAAGCTCCAGACGCGCAGGGTCAGTAGTTGTGGCTCATGGGCCTAGTTGCTCCGTGACACGTGGGATCTTCCCAGATCAGGGCTCGAACCCGTGTCCCCTGCATTGGCAGGCAGATTCTCAACCACTGCGCCACCAGGGAAGCCCCCTTTTCTTTTTAATTAAAATTCTAACAGGGTATCCTCAATGGTAGTTGTTGTGGCCTTGGTTTCCTATCACTATACACTCTGTTCAAATATAAGGTCTAGTAGCCATATTTACTTACTTTTCTTTCCCTGATTTCTCTCACATGCAAGCAAAGTGTTATATAAGAATAGCACAGGATTTGTAATATTCCTGGAAGTACTATTTTATCAGCTCTGTGATCTTGGACAAGTTACCTGACTTTCATGGCGCTCATTTTTTTTTTTTTTTTTTATCTTATTAGGTTGTGTATCTCATGAGGTTTTGGTAGGAACTGAGACAATATTTGAATTATTTAGCACAGTTTTTGACACATTGTAGCTCAATAAATGATTGGTGTCACTACCGTTATTGGCTCCTTGTAATCATCAAATTGATGTTGAATCCCATTTTCTGTTCTTGGAGTAAGAAGAGCAGAAATATTAAAAGGGTTTTATTTATATTCCCATTGTTCAGCTTTTCTGATCCTCTCCAAGCCTTTGTTCTACTACAAGTTTGGGTTATCAGATTTGCATGAAGGAGGGCATCTTACTCTCTGTCATCCAGAAAACTGGAAGGTAGCATATTGAATACAGTGTTTTAACCATGCCGGTGCCATGTGATTCAGATATATATATATCCTGCTATATGAGATTGGATGCACCTTCACCAGGAAACAGAAAGTCATCAGCCCAATTTTTTGAACACTTTTTTGTGAATCAAAGAACCACTGACAAATGAAAGTTTTAGAGCTGGATGGACCCATTCACTCCACTTGATCTATCTCTGTCTAAGAGACAGAGAAAGGAAGAGTATGCAGCCTAAGGCTACCCAGTTAGTGTCAAAATTGAGAGCATAGTCCAGCTCTAGACCCAGGCCAAGGCTCTTTTCACATACCTCCAGAACTGAATCTTTACCAGATGGCATCTAATGTAAAAAAGAAAAAAAAATTCAGTTCAGTCAATCACGAAAAAAGATCAGTGCCACTGGCTATGTGGCCTAAGTAACTGTCAAGATTTATTTTGTGATGTTTGTTAAACGGCCAGTCTGGTTTGGCATGAAGACACAATGTTTTAAAGCTTGAGGACTGTAAAATAATAAGAAGAATATTAATAATTATAAGATTCTTGATTTAATTTCAACATTTTCTGCTGTAATCATTCTGAATTTTCAGAGATTAGAATGGCCATGTTCTTGACTCTATTAAATGCACGGCAAGTCAACTTCCATGTTCCTTGATGGGGTGTGGCCATCACTGTTTGATATTTACGGGGTTGCTCCTGTCTTTTCTTCATCAATGTACAGAGTTCTTTTGAAAAAATAACCTCAAACATCTTCTGAGTTGATTGTCATCCTTAAAGCAGAATTTCCTGGGGATTTCATATTCGTGGCCATTCTCTGGGGCAGTTATACTCATAAGTAGATCAGGAAGAACAAACAGGTAGTTAGGAAACATTAAAATGAACATAATAGCATGCAGTTAGAGGAGACAGCTCACCCTTCAACCAAAGTACTCTGATTCTGCTCATTATAGAATTTGCTGGTGTGTCTCTAACTTGAATGCACTTACTTGAATGTACAGAATCTGCCCCAGGAAAGGTCCCTGGACATAACTGTAGTGGTGATAACAATGCGTGCATGACTTCAAAATACCCAGTTGGCAAATCGAAGATTGAGCCAAACTTCTATGATTATTTTCTTTTCTAATCGAGACCAAAATAGGTTGATTTCTGATTGTGCCACTGTATCAATTTAGCAAATATATTCTTGGCCTCATGTTGGTACTCCCAGAGAATATTCCCTTGTTTGACCACAGCTTCCTGGCTCGCAATATTTTCATGTGTGCTGATATTGACAAATATGTCCTAATCTATCATTTTCTTGAGAATTTATGATCCCCTTACACAACACAGGTCATTGCAGTAGAATCAGTTCACTAAGCAAGCTATGTTTTCTTCATTTTTGTCAGTATCTACTCAAATATGTACCATTTCATGGATTTTGTTCTTACACATTTGTCCTGATTCGAACATACAGAAGTGTTAGTCTTTTTTTTTCTTTTCTCTGGGAAATAGTTTTTATCAGAGTTTGATTACTGCATCAGCAATGGAAAAGACCTAGTTTCAGCATGAAGTATTTTAATCTAAAGCAGTTCCAAATAATACAGCTCTAAATTCTAGAGTTATAGTATCTCTGATACGGCCTTTTAATTCTGTGGAAGGGATTATGGGTGGGGAGAAGCTCTTATTAAATACATTTTACATTTAATTCAGTTTTGCAACACTCCTTGCTAATTCCCAATTCGGCAAGCTGTATCTTGGAATGCTTAATAATAAAGATCAGAATGGTTTTATTGCCAAAACCTGAAATCGTTTAAAAAAAATCAGGCATAGTTCCTATACAACCTATAGGGTATTAGGAAGTTATTTAAAATTGACCCCTGTTGTGTTAACATATAAGTACAGACTCACAGTTCTCCAAGGATACCACTTAAAGCTAATGATGCTTTCAGCCATCCATCTTATTGCTCAATACAAATTAAGCGTTTATGACCAACCAGGAACAGTGCTAGGCTTCTAGGATACAGTGGAGAATAAGACATCATCCCTGCCTTCAGGGAGATTACATTTCAGTGGAAGATGGCACGTAAACTGACACATTGCATACAGCAGGACAAGAATTGTATGATGGACGAAAGTACAAAGAACTATGGAAATACATAGAGAGATATCTAACTTAGTCCTAGCCAGTCAGGAAAGGACTCCTGTGAGAAATGTCATGTAAGCTGGAATTTAGGATGAACAGGAATTAGCCAGGGAACGAGGGACTGGGTGAGTGTGTGCGTGAATGTGTAAGTATATGTGTAGATGGAAGTTTTCCTAAAACCGAAAGTAGTTCAGTGCACTGGAGCATAAACTGACGTGGGGCAGAGTGTGTTTGTTGATAGGGTGGGGTTAGCAATGACAAGGCTGAGTCAGGCGTTAGGTAATAACGTTCTTTTTTATTCCATGCCAAGGGATTTGGATGTTATTAAGGGGCCAATAGGAAATGAAAGGTTTTAAGTCCTGTGGGGAGGGAGGATGGGGAGAGATGTGGGCAACACTATCAGGTATGAGTTTTTCGGGAAGATCACTTTCCAGCTACAGAGAGGCAGCTATATGGTGGGGAGATAAACCACCCAGTGGCACTTAGGTACCACTAAGGACCACTAAGGGTTAGTTCTGAGGTTGCTCCCATGTGCCCCAGACATGTCCTTGGTTTGTTGCATTTGAGAGACAAGGAGTATTTTCAGACGATGCACAACTCCAAGGAGCATCCATTCCCTTTCCAGCCCTGATAGGGATGTCCTCTCACACAGGGAAGGCATGGTTGCCAATGCAAAAAGGCTTAAAGAACCTGACAGGTTCATGGCCTATAACCATTTCTTCTTCAGAGGCACCTGAAAAATGACCACTAGTTACTCTGTCTTTTGGGTTTCTGCACCTTTGGGAAGAAACATACCTCGCTTTACATCATAAGGCTACTTACTGGGAGACACAAATAAGGATACACATGTAAACATATTATTTATGTGGTACAAAATCCAAGAGAATATCATTAGAGATCATACTTTTTGGAAATGAGATTATCATTTTTTAAAATTTATGTATATAGTCCAATTCAGGAAAAAAAAAATGTATAGGCCTCCAAACTTGTTTTTGTAAAATAAAAATGTTTTGAGTCCCATTGGAAAGATACATTTTTACAAATGCATAATATCATTAGTGCCTCAAAATATCCCCTTAAGGTAGAGGATTATCATTATTTTCATTTAACATCCGGTGAAACTGGGTTTCAATAAGCCAAAAGTGAGTTGTCTGGGTTGCCCTGAGCTCATAATACAATCAATGGCAGAGGTGGGCTAGGATTAGTTCATTCCACTCACCATAACAAAATGCTTACTCTGTGCCAGATGTTGTAAAAGGTTTTGAAGATGCAAAGATAAGTAAGATGTGGACCTCTGCCCTTCCTCATCTTAGGTTTCCTCCCATGTTTGTAGGATTTTCTCTCTGCTTTGCCCACAGTGGACCAGGGAAGTTCTGAACCCAGAGCAGCACAAAGGACTCAAAGGACCACCACATTCCTAGACAGCTAGGGGGTCCACGGTTGTTTCACTCTGTGCTGGGCTCAGTGAATCTCCAGCTTTCTATAGGACTCAGCATTGCACTTACTGGCTTACATGGTGTGGCCCTGCAGCCCACAGCTTCTGAGAAAAAAAAAATTCTAAAACCAATTTCTGGAATTTTTATGATACTATTCTTGATCACAATACTTTGCATGCGATAAAAGTTTGCATCTAAAATTTTCTAGGTGACTTCTGGGTTACTCATCACTGACCTAGACTGCAGACTCTGAAAACAGAATGTAAACTTTATTATTTTGCCTAGGATCTACTCTTCAGAAGGAAATAAGCCCAGTCAAGCATTACTTCAAATATGTACTGAGTAGCATGCAATTTGGACATCTGAGTGTAGAAAGGATTGCTTTATATATCCCTGGAGTAAAAGGCCTATTTTGGCTCCACAGCTATTCCTAAGAAAGACATTTCATGTGATGATTGAAAAAAAATAACATCTTTTAACAATTTATGCCTGCCATTTAAAAGTGATTGTGCTAGGGGAACGAAGGCTGCCAGCAAGTCCTGCCTGCCCTGCATTGCACAGGAAGTGCTTCATCTTCAAGAAGATCTATAGGAAGAACCTTTTGACAATAACAGGTCCCTGATAAATGTCAGATTCTACTGCTGAACAGGTCTGAGGGAGGAAATCTATTCAAGGACTGAGCAGCACCGGCCTCACTGTGGAATAACTCTAACTGCTGGTTCTACAGCGAGATGCTGTTGCCGTCCTCCTCTGGACTTCATGAAAAACTGACCTGGCTACTGTGACTGTAGGGACTACTGACCATGGGGCAGAGAGACTCTCACCATCTTCCTGTCCCACAAGCCAGTACATCTGAAGGACCTCCACTGGTAAACGTTACTGTACAACTGACTGCCCTTGAGTGCCCCCGGACTATGCTGTGTGGAATGGAATAGGCTGGCTTCTGGACACACAAGTCCAACTAGTGGAATTAACTGGGTTTTGTTTGCAAAGACCTAATGGGTCCACCACTAATGGCACTCGACATTACATGGGGTGACAGATCTGTACAGTGACTAATACAGTCTGTCTGGTGGCTAGGCCACCAGAATATTTCTTGTAAAGTCAGGCCTTCCCCTCTTCATGGGGCTGGATCTGGGTTTGTGAAAAACAGAGGTGGCCTTACCTTCCTTATAACTGGACAGGGCACTGCTGCTGTTGACGCCCTTTCCATTGACTCGGTAAGCTCCAAAGTATGCCCATATCTGGACAAGTGACGGTTCTGAACACACTAGGTGTCTTATTCTTGATACTCTGGCTGCTGCTGTCTGTATTGAATTTGTGGTATCTGGTTGCAGTGCCCCCTACATACCTGACCCCACAGAAGTGGGGAGGACCAAGATGTAAGGGTTGTGCAGAGTATGTAGGGATGGGGTGTATGGTCAAGATGGCTGCTCTCTTGCTCTCTGTACGTCGCCTGTCTGACCAGTGCCCGCTTCACCTATACCTACTCACATGACTGACCTTCCTACCTACTTGCCCTCGGCCCCAGCTGGTGATAACTTATAAGAGGGGCAGTGAGGGGCATGCCCTTCTACTGGTTTCCCTGGTAACTAATGAGCCCACCTGAAGTCAATTCCCCTATAGCTGGTAAAATTCCCCATCCCCCACCCCCAGCGAAGACTGCCACTATGTCCTGCCTGCCAAGGGCCACCCATGCTGGGGTGTCGCTCCAGGGCCTTGTTTCAGACATGTAAGCTCACTCATCCTAAACCACTGATGTCTCTATAAAAAATAAAATAAAATAAAAGTGATTGTGATATACGTGCAAGAAGTTCTGCAAGAATATATAATCAACAACCATAGTATAGGGAAAACAGAAGACTTTTCACTTCCTAAGTTAAATATTGTTTAAAAAATTTAATAGGAATCTTTTATGACCAAAATTTTAAATAAAAATAAAATTTGGTGCTCCCCTGGTGGCACAGTGGTTGGGAGTCCGCCTGCCAATGCAGGGGACACGGGTTCGTGCCCTGGTCCGGGAGGATCCCATGTGCCGCGAAGCGGCTGGGCCCGTGAGCCATGGCCGCTGAGCCTGCGCGTCCGGAGCCTGTGTTCCGCAACGGGAGAGCCCGCAGCAGTGAGAGGCCCGTGTACCGCAAAAATAAATAAATAAAATAAAATAAAATAAAATAAAATAAAATTTGAAAACTAAAAAAAAAAGTGATTGTGATATAGCTATCAATTTTAAAGCAGGTTAATTTTAGGGCAAAGTGGGTTTAAAAAACAACCTATCAATCAAAGATTGCCAAGATTCATCTCCAGTCACAATGTAAAATTGATTTTATAAAATTAACTCACTAAGCAACAATTTAAATAGCATTTTGGATTCTGCAACCTATCACAGTCTATGTCAGTGGCTTTTTTTCCTGAGAATTTGGTATAATAGAGCAATGAAATCAAAGGGTAGTTTTCATCTGATGATCACTTAGGCTTCAGAAATAAGTACCAAAAAACTCTCTGGGGTTTAAAGCATAGACTGTCTTAGGCTATGAAGTACTAAAGTTAGCAAACCACATTTTCACATCTTCCTTTGTAGTGAGAACCAAAAGTGACATAAAATCTATTCTGTGATAATAATATCTTTCAGCTTTTCCATTATTCCCTGAAGATCCAAATATCTGTCATTCTCATACTTGCAAGAATCTCTCCACCGAAGTAAAGCTAAGAAAAATATCTGTGTCCCAGTTTCCAGTTTATATTATTGCTCCTGTCAATTAGACCCACCCCACTATCACAACAAGTTAACAAGGGCCTCTGAAATAAATGAATCCTTCAGAACCAATAAAAATATATGTAAATTTTCAACACAAGAGTGTCTTTTGGGTTTTCACACACACTCTTTATGAGCCTCAATGGAAGGGCCCACAAACTGTAAAATTCTAGTCAGAATTGATAAAAGTAGCAATGTTCGCTGGTAAAGTTATTTTCAAGCTCAAAGAATCCATATTATAAAATCTTTTGACCAAAAAATAAAACCCAGCCTTAGATGGCTTCACTGGCAAATTCTACCAAATATTTAAGGATTTAAAAAATACCAGTACTACAAAGCTCTTCCAGAGAATATGAGAGAAAAGGCTACTTCCCAGTTCACTTTATGAGGCCTGTGTTATCCTGATAATAATACCATGTGAAGGCATTTCAAATAAAGAACACTTCATCAATGTGTTAGCCTGATAATATTTAAAATATCCTTCATCAACATAATGGTTGCAAAAAAAGTTCTTAAAAATTTTAGTGAGCCAAATCCAGCATATATAAAGAGCTTAGAACCTAAATGCAAGAACCAAGACTATAAAACCACTAGAAGAGAATATAAGAGAAAATCTTTGTGACTTCTGGATTGGTAAAAATTTCTTAGATAAGACATAAAAGAAAAATTGATACATTTCCCCCAAATTAAACATTTTCTCTTCAAAGGATGTTAAGAAAATATGAAAAGACAAACCAGAGATTAGGAGGAAATATTAGCCAACCATATAACAGATAAAAGACTTGCATCCAAATTATATAAATAAATCTTATAAACCAATTATAAGACAAACCACCCTATTAAAATACACTAAATATTTGAATATTCAGATCATCAAAGATATACATGAATGTCAAATGAACACGAGATATGTTCCATATCATTAGCCATTATAAATATGTAAAATAAAACCACAATTAAATATCGGTACAAAATAGGGCTAAAATTCTTTTAAATGACAACACTAAGCATCAGTGAGGATTGAGAACTTTCGTACATTTCTCTTGGGACTGCAAAATGGTACACTTACACAGGACATATGACCCAATAATCTCACTCCTACACACTTATTTACGAAAAATGAAAACATATGATCACACAAAAACTTTTATGCAAATGTTCATGACAGCTTTATTCATATTACCCCAAAACTCAAAACAACCCAAATGTTCATTAACTGGTAAATGAATAAGCAAACTGTGGTATAGCCATACAACCTAATACCGCTCAGCCATAAAAGGGAGTAACTTACCTATGCATGCAACAGAATAGGTTAATCTCAAGAGTATTGTGTTAAGTGAAAAAGATAGACACAATATACTGTATAATTCCATTTATATGAAATTTTCAAAAAGGCAAAATTAGAGTGACAGAAACCAGCTCAATGATTGCAGGAACTGGCTGGAGGTAGAGGATTGATTGCGGAGGATCAGCAGGCAAGTTCCTTGGTTGATGGACATGTTTTACACCTTGACTGGTGATTACATAGGCTAAACTCATCTAATTATACACTTTAAGTTGTTGAAGTTTTTTTATTTAAATTATACCTCAATAAAGCTGACCCCAAGAAGAATGAATGTTCTACCTAAAGGTCCCTGAGGTTGTCTCAGTTGAAATGTTAGGTTAATGATATTTAAAAGAATATTAAGAGGCCCCCCCAAAAGCTTGGAGAAATCATAAAAGGTAGACCATAAAAATGTGAATAAAGAGAAATTGCCCAGAATTGAAAAGTTACAATTGGAAAATCAAACCAGTGGTAATTTTGTCAGGACAATTAAAAAATAATGAGGGAGAGAGGAGGGAGAAGAAGGCTGAGCAATACAAATAGGAAAAACAAGGGAAAGGAAGTGAGAATGAATATGGGTGATCTCAATATTGTCACATAGTGAGGTTTGCAAAGTTACTTTTAAAGCCACTTTCTTGCATATTAATGATGTATTGGTTCCAGTGCCCGGATATTGATTCCTTGATGTGGACAGTTCTTGTGCTTTCCTGCAACAGCAGGGAAAATTTCAGAGGGCACCTCTTCTCTCTGCCAGTGTCAGAAGGGGGCAAACTTGAACAATGCTTGATTGTTTTGTAGTTGAATGGGTTTGGGGAATGTTTTGGAATTAAAGACAAGAAATGCTTATTGATGGCTTCCATGTCCTGGCTATTGTAAATAGAGCTGCAATGAACATTGTGGTACATGACTCTTTTTGATTATGGTTTTCTCAGGGTATATGCCCAGTAGTGGGATTGCTGGGTCGTATGGTAGTTCTATTTTTAGTTTTTTAAGGAACCTCCATACTGTTCTCCATAGTGGCTGTATCAATTTACATTCCCACCAGCAGTGCAAGAGGGTTCCCTTGAATGGATAAAGAAGATGTGGCACGTATATACAATGGAATATTACTCAGCCATAAAAAGAAACAAAATTGAGTTATTTGTAGTGAGGTAGGTGGACCTAGAGTCTGTCATACAGAATGAAGGAAGTCAGAAAGAGAAAGACAAATACCATATGCTAACACATATATATGGAATCTAAAAAAAGAAAAATGGTTCTGAAGAACCTAGGGGGAGGACAGGAATAAAGATACTGATGTAGAGAATGGACTTGAGGATACGGCGAGGGGGAAGGGTAAGCTGGGACGAAGTGAGAGAGTGGCAGTGACATATATACACTACCAAACATAAAATAGATAGCTAGTGGGAAGCAGCCACAGAGCACAGGGAGATCAGCTCGGTGCTTTGTGACCACCTAGAGGGGTGGGATTGGGAGTGTGGGAGGGAGAGGCAAGAGGGAGCAGATATGGGGATGTATGTATATGTATAGCTGATTCACTTTGTTATAAAGCAGAAACTAACACACCATTGTGAAGCAATTATACTCCAATAAAGATGTTAAAAAAAAAAAAAGAAATGCTTTTTGAAGGGCAGGTTTCCAATTCTACCAGCCCATGTTGAAGGACTGGAGAAATGAAATGCTTTGCTGAAGAAAAAAAGATGTTCAGAAATGGAAATAAGCAATTTCAAAATAGAATGTGATGAAAGAAATGATAGAATGAATGACATCAAAAAGTTTTAAAAGGAAAACAGAAAAATATTTTGTAAAGCAATTTCAAAGAAGGCCTATATTTCCAAAATAAAATAATTGGTCTCGAGGATGAGCTCATGAAAAATTCTTAACTAGCTTCTGGAGATAGAAACCTCAAGACAAGCAGAGCAGTCATGAGGAATGTCTCACAAAGCAGGAAGCATGGTGAGAGGTAGCATAGCCTTTCAGGGCAGAGATGAGAGAAGAACCAAGAAGAGGGCTGGGAGTGGTTAGGGCTAGAGGGAAGGAATGCAAGGAGGTGGGGCAGGAGGACACAATAACATCTTATCTCCTCATGACCACAGTGAAAAACTTGGAAATATTTGTCACAAGTTACAGGTGGCAGGTTAATGTGGCTGAAGTGGGTGGAAGACAGCAGACAGCTATAATTATAAAGAAAGAGTTCATGAGTTCAATTTTTTTTTAACTAAGGCACATAAACTTCATGCTCTGTCCCACTCAATGTTTACACTGTCACATCTTGACCGTTTCTCCCCATTTGTGTGTGTTTTGTGGCCAGAGGCACCCAAATACATTTTTTTTCCTTCCCATGTGGCATTTTTTGCCCTTTACCTTGAATACACTTCCCTCTCAACTGTCACTTTTTTGGAAAAAGAATGTTTCCAGATGTATCTTTACTCCAAAGTGAGTTATTTTGAGTCTCTGTAACTCATCCAATAAATATCATTATATAATAAGCAAAGCCACCTCTGTTGAGCATGTATTATGTTCTGAAACTGTAGTTGTTGCTTTATACATGTTATTCCTAATCCTCATGAAAGCCAATAGAATAGGTACAGTAATCTTTAAAGTTAAGCAAGCTGGGGCACAGGGAGCTTTTGTAAAGAGCTTGAGGTCACACACCTGGTAATCATTGAGATTTGAGCCCAAATCTGTCTGCTCTAGAGAACACATTCTTCTCCATTTCACCAGGCTACCTTTTGCACTAGTCTTTCATATTGTAATTATTTTTTTACGTGTCTCTATCCCTTACTAGACTGTGAGTTCTTCCAGGTTGAGACATGATTATTCATCTTCGTCTCTCCAATGACAAATACTGAGCCTACTCAGGATTAAACAAATATTTGATAATATATGAATAAAAGAATGAATGAATGATAAGTGAATGAATAACTGAGAAGTTTCCATGGTGAGCATGAAAACAAAGCAGGGGGTGTGAGTTATACAATTTAAATATGTAAAGGTACCAAGCTCTAAAAATTGAATTCAGTGTTTAACTCTTTGTAAAAAGTAATTAAAATAGAACACACAAATGTGTTATATATTGAAATCCAAGACAATTTAAACCACTTTCATATAAACATATGCTACCAGTCTGACTTGTTTTGACTCAGACTGGCAGAAAATTTCTCCTGCCACCTCTGTGCCTATGTTTGAACTTCACTGTAAATGTGTCATTGGTTCTGAAGCTGATTGCTTGGCATATTGACTTGATGTTTCTACTTCTATGAAAATCCCGATTGCTTACATAGCTCTGAATGACAGCAAAAGGGAATCACTGGAGCAATGAATCAGAAATTTGGAAAAATATAGCAATATGGTTTATCTAGATGAACCAGCATAATTCTTAACTTTTATCTATGTGTATGAGGGCTAGACTTTTTCAAATGAGCAGTAAACAAACAGCATGTGGTAGGTTGTATTATTGTTTGCAATATTCATCTCCTCTTTCCCTGTAAGAGGATTATGTATCCCAGCCCATTGCTGTCTTCCTTATAGTTGTTACATATTTCCCTGCCTTTTTGACTTCAGACTTAGCCATTAGACTTGCTTTGGCCAGTGGCCTTTGAAAAGACACAGATGTTTGCCACATCTGGGCAGAAGATTTAGGAGACATCACCTGTCTCCATTCTTGCTCTTCCCTCACTGCTCTGAAAATGGCACATCCTATAAGGGGACAGAAAGAAGAAGACACATAGAACTGAGCCAAGCAGAGCCAAACAGAGCCACGGCAACTACACCTTACTCACAAATGCGGATGTATAACTTGAGCAAGAAATAAACGTTCATTTTTGTGAACCACTGAGATTTGGGGGATGTTTATTATGCAGCAAATCTGACTGATAGATTGAAATTTAATGGAAATGAAAATGCAATGTTATTTTTTTACAAAAATGGAAAGAATAGCCCTCTCTCCAGTGATATATAGAAGTTTGCCCTTGGGTCTCAAAGGAGGACTGCCTATACCCAGAGTCTCAAAGAAATCACTCAGCCCTTCTACCAGGACTTGCAAATTCAAGGGGACACTGGCTTTCAGATCCTTCCTTGTTCTCAAACAACAAAGCTCAAAAATCAAAACCAAAACAAACAACAAACCTCCTCCTTTACCACTTGCCAGAAAATAGCAATGCATAACAATTTATGCAAGTAGAAAACAGAAGTGGTCACCAGGCCACTTGTCCTGCAGTCAATTCTGAAATCCATCTAGACATAATCTGGGGCTCTCTATCCTCTTTTTTATAGATGAGGAAACTGAATCTCAGGGTGATTACCATGTTGAGTTTCCAAGGTTACTGTTATGGGCTGAATTGAGTCCCCCTCCCCCCTGCCAAATTCATATTTTGTATTGGAGATAAGGCCTTTAAAGAGGTGATTTGTTCGAGAGCTATTGAGGCTGTTAGGATAGGCCTTAATCCAATCTGGTATCCCTATAAGAAGAGGACATTTGGACACATAAAGAGACACCATGGAAAGACGAGGTGAGGACACAGCAGGAAGGTGAGCATCTACAAACCAAGGAGAGAGGCCTCAGAAGAAACCAAAACTGCTGACAACTTGATCTTGGATTTTCTGCCTCCAGAAAATAAATTTCTATTATTTTAGCCACCTAGTTGTTAGTATTTGTCATGGCAGCCCTAGTAAACCAATACTGTCGCAGAATTAATAAACAGCTGAGGAGTATTTGAAATTTGATCGGCAAAACTGCAGAGCTCTTTCCACACTAGTGATTTCCTGCCTCTTCTTAACCAGTGTTAATTTATTACCTGTGTATATCTATATAGAGATACGACTCTGCAGCTAACGATAGCTAAATCAGCCCGTATTGAGCACTTACTGTGTATGACTATGTAACGAGCTTTGCATGCAAACAGGCTAGATCATACTATGAGAAGCAGTTAAACTGCTAAGTAAGGGAGATCAGTTGTTTTCCCAAGTCCTACTCACCACTCTAGACTCAGTTAAACTCCACTTCCTGTTGGAAGGATTCAGACTATAATGTGGATTCCCCTTTGAAGATTTCCTATGAAGTCTTGTGTTTATTTTTATCATGATTCTTTTTTTTTTTTTTTTTTCTTTGCGGTACACGGGCCTCTCCCGTTGCCGAGCACAGGCTCCAGACGCACAGGCTCAGCGGCCATGGCTCACGGGACCAGCCGCTCCGCGCCACGTGGGATCTTCCCAGACCCGGGCAGGAACCCGTGTCCCCTGCATTGGCAGGCGGACTCTCAACCACTGCGCCACCAGGGAAGCCTATCATTCTTATCAAAGTTTTGAATTGCTTACATTTGTAAGCAATTATTTGTACATTTGTAAGCTATTTATTCTGGATACTGATTTCTTAGATATCAAAGACTGTTTTCATTTATTCTTACTCTTTGCACAGTATCTGGCACATCATAAGCGCTAATTTTTTTTTTCTCAAAATGAGGCTTCATGCAGTTTGTTACCATTTCTTACCAAAGATAACTGACTTGATAAAAGATGATCTAACTGACTTGAAAGAGTTCTTCATTGAATGTATCATCCCAGAGTGAGAAAAATTATCCTCTTTCCTTGGAAGAAACAGGTCCATCTCAATGTGTACCAAATATTTTTGGGCAATTTAGGGGGTGGACTTTTGCAGAAATACAAAATGTGATGAATCAGACAGATGACAATGATCTTTTTTTAATCACATCTTTGCCACCTGTGTGAACTTCCCTTATACCATTTTTATTTTCATTTAAAAGCCTACGATCACCACTCCTAGTGGTGCAAGGAATGGTAGTGGTAGATTTTTAAAAAATCTTTCAAGGGCTAAAATAGCTTAACACATAATTATCGTTTGATAAAGATTTGATAAATGAATGATCAGAGGTAAATATCAGATTTTCCTTGCTTCTCCTTTGGCACCATAATCCTTTCCAGCAATTACCTTACTTCTTTACCTTGCTTCACAGAAAGTCTTCTTCAGCAAGTTGCCACCTTCACTGTCTCCACCTAACCACCTCCAGTTTAGTTTTTTTTCCACTCCAGATAGACTTCCAGTCCAGTCTGACCATTGCACTAGCACCTCACATCCAGGTCATCAGTGATTCCATGTTGCCAAATCAAATTAATACGTCTCATCTTTTTCAACTTTCAATGGCTTTTCACACAGTTGACTAATCCACCCTTTTTGAAACACCTCCTCTCATAGGCTTCTATGATAGTCATGTCTCTTCTGGTTGCAAGTAATAGGAACACAACTCACCAACTTGTTTAAACACAAAAGGAATTTATTGGCTCTTTTATCCAGGAAGTTCAAGGAATGTTGCTAGCTTAAGGCACCATGGGATCTAGAAGTTCTAACAATATTATCAGAAATCTATTTATTTTTCTCTATCTCAGCTTACATTTCCACTGTTATTTTGGTTGTTAGGTAGGTTCACCTCACATGGCAACAAAGAAGGCTATTAGCTGTTCTAGACTTATATCAATCATCCTTCTCTTTACTGGTCTTAATTGGGGTGGGGGAAGAAATGCCTCTTTCCTGTGAGAATTAGCAGATGTCATAGTAAAACCTTAATTGAGCAAACCTAGTGCCACGTCCAACCTAGAGTTGGTGAGGAGGGTCAGTTGTATTAGGAAAGAACCAACCCCACCTGAACTGCATGTATTGTGGTGGAGAGGAAAACATTCAACCTACAAAAAGCACATGTTCCATAGCTTCTGTGACAACCCCCTGTCTGTTTTTCTTAAGTCCCTGCCTATTCTTTCTCAGTTTCCATTGTTGGCTTTACCTCCAAGTGTCCAACTCTGAGCTTTGTTATGAGCCTTCTTTTCTTTTCTCTTCATCCTCTCTTTTTAGCTGTTGACTAGAGTTCTAAGATCCATGGTTTAAATTTACTTATGAAGATAATGATTCCTCAAATGTATGTCCACCAGAAGCAATCTCTCCTCTGAGTAACAAATATATGTTTCTAACTGCTTACTTGAAATTTCCACATGGACATCTATATGAATCTCACAATGGTGTTCTTGGGTTCTTTTTCCCCTCAAAACCTATTATTTTCCCCAGTCTTTAACATCTCATTAAATGACATCAGCATCCATTAGTTGTTCAGTCTAAAAATGTAGAAAACATCCTTGTCTCCTATCTTTCCTTCAATTCCCATATTTAATTCATCAGCAAGTCACACAACATACAGCATCAAAATACATTCAAATCCATCCATCTCTGTCTAAGCCATCCTAATTTCTCATTAGACAGCAGCAACACCCTAATAAATTGTCCTCTTCTACTCTTCCCCTTCTCTAATCCAGTTTCCTACTTGGTGGTTGGAATGATCTTTTTATCATCTCTTACCTCGTCTCGCTAAACTTCCCATCTCCTTCACTGTATTAGACCCATGCTGATCTCCTTTCTGTTCCTGTAACTAAGCCATTTCCTGCCTCAAAACATTTGCATTTGCTCTTTCCACTGTCTGTAAATGTTCTTTCTCCTGCTCTTTGAAATTTTCATTTCTTAGCTTAAATAGCCTCTTTGTAGTGGGACCTTCCTTTACCTCCCTATCTAAGTTTACTTCCTCCTTAACGCTCTTAATTCCTCACTCACTGGAAAGGATATAAGGTCCAGGAGCATATGAACCTTGACTATTTTGTGTACCACTAAATTGCCAGGACCTAGGACAGTGCTTAGGCATTCAAAATCTATTTGAATGAAGATCCCCATTTCCTTCATGGAATTCATTAAAGTTCCTTTCTTTCTTATTTTTCTTACTTGTTCAATGACTATCTTCTCCACTAGAATGTAATCTTCATAAAGGCATGGCAATTTCACCATATTTCCAGTACCTTGTACTTATTTTTTTAAATTTTATTTTATTGAAGTATAGTTGATTTACAATGTTGTGTGTTGCCTTGTACTTAGTAGGCACTTAATATATATTTGTTAAATGAATATTTGAGACAATGCTTATTAGCGATTCCTTCCTGAAGTTAAGCAGAGACCATCACTAATAAAGCATTCATATTGACTCTCCCACATGAAAAGAGGAAATCATACTAATTATGATATAAAAGCTATACCTAGGTCTTGGCCAACATTTGCCATTTTGAAACAGGAATTGGAATTGTTAATCATTAAAACTAAATTAAAATATGGTTAGGTGCAAATTCTGTAAAAGGACATATAGGACCTTTATAACCAGATTTCTACATTCTGGGTCTCTATACTACTATAGGCACCATATACCTTTCAGTACCATCAATCTCTCATATTTCTTGGTCTTTCACACCTCAATGCTTTTTGCATTTTGTTCCCCCATTCCTGTAGTGTCACTCCCCTCCTTTCTTTACATAGTGAAGTCCTATTTACCTTAGGCATAAATGTTCATTCTATGGATGCACTCCCCAAATTTTGCTCTCCCCTTCTTGGTATTCACAATAGTTTTACATATTCTTAACATAATATTTATTAAATTTTATTCATACACACACTTATGTGTGTGTGTGTGTGTGTGTGAGTGTGTGTGTGTGTGTGTCTGTCTGTCTTTTATTTTCTAGTATCTTTCTCTCCTCCGAGACTCTCAGTTCTCAAGTTCTGGGACCCTGACTCACTAATTTATTTTAACTTCAGTAGCTATTGCATCACTGGCATGTAGTTGGTACCAAGAAATGTAGGCAAAAATAGAATTAATGTGGCTGTCATATTTCATCCCAAATAGGCCAGTGATATGTTTTGTAGTCAACCAATTGAAGAGGCAAAAATAAAATCAACTTACATTTTTATATCATTTCTAATTTTTCTTCCAAACACTTACACATCAATTCTCTCATTTAATCCTCATGATATCTATAATAACAAATCATTCCCATATTACACTCAGGAAAAGACAGGTGAAGTCATTTGTCTGCAGTCAACAGCTAGTAATTGGCATTAAAGAAAAAAACTTTAATCTCTTGACTCCCAGCTGCACACTCTTTCAACTGCCTCGGGCATTCATTTTCGACCTTGATTCATGATAGAGTCATTAGTACTTGTACTGATATTATAGTAATCCTAAAAAAGATAACGAACATGAAAAATAATATTCAATTTGAATAGTCATCAAAGAAAAAATGACACAGTTTTTCCTTATTCAATTAACATTAAAATAATACTGCTGTGGAGGGATGTGGTAAGATGACTTTTTTTTAATTGGTATCAGTAAAAATTGATTTAAAACTATCCTTTGGAAAGTAATTTGGCTATATTTTGTAAGAAGCTTAAACCATTTAAACACCTCATAAATCCACTTCTTGGAATGTATATTACAATAATATGAGACATAGCTTTATGTACAATGTTTATTGTAGATAATAGAGCATTGTTTATAATAATAGTAAAAATTGAAACAACCTAAATATACAACAATGAGAAATGACTAAGTGATTTGAAGTATGAGGGAATATTATGATGGCAATAATTATACTTTCAAATCAATTTCAGTAACAGGAGAATCCTTATCTTATAATGCTAATTTTAACCAGATAATATGTTTTCATAATCTCATACTTGTAGAAATACGCATAGAAATAAAATCAAAAATAGATTAAAATGCAAAGGGTATTTTTCTTTTGTTGGTGGGACAAAGGCAATTTTAAATTTATTTATTTGTATAATAGAAAAAGTAAAATAAAAAGTAAATACTTTCAATCTTTTTCAATACATAACAAGCTCTAAAACACAACAGGCAGCATACCCACTACAACTGACAAGAAGGTTCAAAGATAAAGAAAAATTTAATCTCCCTTTTGTCTAAGAAATTTGATTACTCAATGAAACTGTGGTTGTTTCCATGGGGAAAAAAGGGTCAAATAATGGAGCTAGCAGGGGAAAATATGGGTTTTAGTGGGACACAAGGAGACAAGAGGCCATGAGAAAACAGGAAAGAGACTCCCAAGCTATTATAGAGTAAGGCAAGCACCCAACTCCCCAATAACATCAGCTGACATTAAGAACAAAAGTTTTCAGTTGAATTACATAGTATCCAGTGTCTCTTTTCTTATTGCATTCCACCTGCTCCCATCTTTACTGGTCTTCATATTAAACTTCTTAAATTTTCTATCTACTGACCAGGTAGTGTGATCTTTGTAACTTCCCAGTGCCCAAGATGGTTGGTGCTTATCCCATAGGAAGTTCTTGCGAGTTTATGGAATTGAGTTAGATAAGCATTCTGAGAAGTTTTCTAATAAGGGGAGATGATGAAAACAGATTTTTAGGAAGGTAGATGTGGTAGTGATAGATGAAATAACTCAAGTGCAGAGAGGCTGAATTTAGGAAGCGTGGATGAATCACGGGTATAGTAGCTGAGGTCAGAAGGGTTCTTTTAGAGTGGGCTACAAGAATGAACTAAAGTAAGAGTGATGACCAGTATATTTAACAACCTGTGCAGCTTGGATACTGACCAGCCAGAAGAGAAGCTGGCTGAGCAGGGGTTCTGGAGGGCCCATGAAGCAGAGTCTGGTGTAAACCGTCAGGCTGCTGGATGGTGCAAGGTTGTTTGGGAGGTCCAGTAGTCAGGACACAGTGGTCAGGTGATGGTGAGTACCTAGGGGGCTCAGGACAGAGGTAGAGGGAAAAAAATTCTACAATTCAAAGTCAGTACAGATGCACAAATACACAACACCTGATGTCTTCCTGGGTTAGAAAGAGTGATTGCATTTGGGAAGAACGAGTTAGGACAACTTAGCAACTGGTTAGAAAACAACAATGTAAAAAAAAATGTATTAGAAAAGCTTCTAGCATTTGTTGGGGAGAATATTGAATGGAGTCAATTTTGATGATAAAAAAATGGAATTGGTTTGAGATGATAGTAGGACATCTAAGTGGGACTAGTCAAAGTAAAGTTGAAGATTTATGATTTATGAGAGGTACTAGCATCTGAACATATAAAACAAAGAGTAACAAAGGTGTTAACTGGGGAAGCCCAAGGAGGGAAATCCACTGGAGTTTGCAAAAAAGGAGAAGAGGAGAGATCTTAGCAAACAACATCATGGATTGCTCAAATTAGGGGCATTTGAAGAGTCGTTTTCTTTTTTTTCTGTTTTTCTGAAGTTTCCATATTTTCTACAACAGTCATGTCAAATGGGGAAAACATTTACTTTTAAATCTGATTTTATTTTCACCAAATACATTATCTAGAGCAGTATACCTGAAAGTGTGATCTCAATCACAGGGCTAGCTAATTAAAATAACTATGTGTTGGTTCCAGGCCTAATGAGTCAAGATCTCAGTGGATGGTGCCAGGAATCTACATTTTTAACAAGCTTCCCAGGGGACTCTCACGCACACTGAAGTCTGAGAAACCAGTGACCCAGAGCACAGAAGTACAGCACTCAGGGACATTTCCTTATCTCTTTTGGCATCGATTCTAATCAGTGTGTATTGCTTCCATCTGGAGCCTGGGGCCTAGCTCAGCTTCACTGAGCACAGAGCTTTCCTAAACTCCCAAATTCTTTTCAGAATTTCTACCATGTTCCTGCCTGAGAGAGATTACTCAGTAAACCACTTGGTTAATGTGTTCCAGGTAGACTTAGATAAATCAACTGGCCCATTAAAATTTTTTGCCCTTTTTAAGGGATAGAGTTTTGAGGTTTTTTTCTTGACCCTTTATCCTTTTTCATAAGTTTCATCTTGATACAAAGTTACCCCTTTATTCTTTGATTTTCTCCAGTGATATTAGTCATAAGAGGTGCAAAAAATGAGCCCAGTATGAAACATCCATTGTTGCAAACAATGAGATGACCTCACAGTTGGAAGAGGTCTGCCTGCCTTTGAGAAAAATTGAACAGAGTTTAATGACTTTATTTACACAAACACACTGTGCACAGCCTTTGTCCAAGACCTATTATCCCTCATACTAACCTTGGGAAAAATATTAAAAAGATAATAAGGACATTTCTTTCTAAAAGTTGTGGTAAATCATTAAAAGATGTATAATTTCTGCTTGGATAAAAGTTGGATAAAAAGATTTAAATACAGATTTTTTTGAGAAGCATTAAAATGTGTAAAACCATTCTTACTGGGAAAGACATTTTTTATCTAGGTTTCCCTTTTTTCTCCGCTCAAATGTAGATATCGTCTTGAAGATTAAAACACTTTTTGAAATTATGTAATGGGAAACTGAAGGGCAGTATTGAAATCACACATTGAGCCATGCTAACAAATAGTACTAAGGGTTATTTTCTCACATCGATGCCCTCTAGCAAGATCAGAGACAAGGTTACATATTCCCAAATGGAACCAGTTAACTGCGGTATCCAGCGTGTGGTACTAATGAGGCTAAGGTCAGGGTTCAGTTCCAAAACAAGCTGGTTAGCGTGACAAGAGCGATGGCCTCCCCAACCTGGCTATACAAAGCATTAGTCACCTAGGGATTTTTAAAACATCTTTTTGTATTATAAATTTCTGGGCCTTATTCCAGGCCAACAGAATCAAAATTTCTGGGAGTGGGGTGAGAAACCTAAGCTGTTAATGAAATCCCTAGGCAATTCTTATGCCAGTCAGAATTTGGGGATCAATAACCCCAGGGGAGCCAGCCCAAGCAAGAAGTAATCCAGGGTGACTGCTTGGTGGTCTGCAACTCAAAACTGCAAATTCTAAAACTGTATCAATTGAGGAAGAACCCTCAAAATCTCCAGCAAGTTTGTCCTTCTGCACCCACAGATTGGGTTTCTCAGGAGAAGCAATGAATACATGAAGATTTCAAGTCTTAATGATAAAGAGCAGGCCTGGTATCTTAAAATAGCCCTTCTAAATGCCTCTTTTCACGTACACTTCACTGAGCTTTTAAATGCCAAGTGATAGAACTCACCTTTCCTCACACAACCTGAGACACACAGGAGAATCCTGCTCTGGGAAATGGACATCAATCTCAATCCTCTGAAAGCAGAGATCGTTTCTCCTGAACTTCCCCTGATATGCTTCTGGAGGAAAACATAGAGAAAGGATATATTCTTTGGAGAATTTGGGAGGTTTGTTCACTGCTGGATTATTTCCAAACACAAAAATCAGTCCCTGTCCAAGACCAGAAAAAACCAGGATGGTCCGGGAGGCGATCATGAGACCAAACCACATGATAAATCGAAGTCTCTACTGAGAATTTGTGTTGGAACAGAGGGGAGGGGCTCTGAGGCAGTGTGTCCTGCATAGGGCAACAGCAGGTGGACCAAATGGAAAGCCAAAAAAGCTGATAAATGGGGTAGAAAACAAAATACCAACAAAGTACATAAAATTTTCACTTTCTGATCATCCGTGCTGAGGTAGAGTATATATCATCTGACTGTATTTGTTATATTGTTCAAGTCGGATAGATAACAAATAGCTCCCAGAGTTACGCAAATGCATTGGGATGGGGAAACTCAATTCATCTTAAGGCACAAAATAAAATTCATCTCTTTTCTTTTTTATAGTTTTAAGGCAATTTTTTTTTTAGTTTAGGTTTGGAAATCTCAATTTTAAAAGGTTCCTCCTACCTTTGAAGCTGGTATTAACTCCCTTTCTGTCAGAAGTTGGACATGTTAACTCCTCACCAGCAGAATCTTCAGACCTAACCCAACTGGCTCAGCAAATCCTTCCTTAAATGCAAGTAACACACCCATTTCCACTGTCATCTAGCTAAAGCCAAAGCCAAGGAGATCTGCCTTTGCAAATTTTGGCAACTATAATTGACATTTATCCACCATCCTGTCTGTTACATATTTGGATACTTTTTGTTTAAAGATAAAGTTTCTCTCAATGCCTCCTGTTCTAAATATGTTTAAGAGGTGGAATGGGCCTTGGGGAGAAAGCTGGCCCATGACATTACATGCTTTGTAAGATGCCGGGCACCTACACTTCTTAAGAGTTAATACTTTTAATACAGTGTTTTTCCCTAGAGAATCTTAACCTTAAAGGAGTTTCCATTCTGTTCTAGAAAATGAGGCAAAAAGCCATCTTTTCCTGAATTCAGCAGGGTCCTTGACCTGTCAGGCTACAGAGAGAAGTCTGGTTGCTGTCATTTTGAGACAGTCAGCCAAATGCTTTTACAAAAAAAAAAAAAAAAAAGGAAACTGTGGGTAGATGAAAGTTCTGCCTATAAAGTAGCTGTTACTACAGTGCATTGTGGTTCTATTACCGTGTACCCAAAGCATAAAGAATTCAGGTGTGAAGTGGTGTGGCAAGAGTCGCAAATTAAATAAGATGTGCTCTGGGGTTTTTCCTTTAGTGGGCCGCAGAAACATGCCCATGACTCCAGAGAACATGGTGACTAAGTCGAAAACAAAACATTCATGCCTCATGTTAAATGTAGCAGAGGAGAAGTTATTAAACACTTCTTGGCGATTAATTACATGAGATATGCCCTTTTTTCACAGCTTTGGTTTCAGGTTGGCAGAGTTGAAAATGTTTAATTGCGCCGAATTTGTTTCTGCAGTTTAATCATATTGCCTAAGCATTGTGCTGATGTCTGTAATCTGTGTAAGAATTTGTAAGGGGCTTCATTCTGACACCTTCAGAGGAAGGGAATTTTTTTTCTTTTTACTTTTGTGAAATAATCATAGCTAAGCTTTGATCTACTTTCTTGGAAATTAAGGAAATTATGAAAACATGCCAAGTATGTTATAGGTTAGGTACAATTTGGAAAGAGAGTCCTTCTTACCATTCCTGTAGGCTTTACTTAATTAGATGCAGTCATTTTCATCACACCCACCAACCTATTGGCCCAAATCCTGAGAGAAGTTCCTTCCCAGATAGAAGCTAAAATAGAGACAGAGGGTAAGCATTCCTCTGTACCTGGCCCATTTCAGTGTTTTCTGTTGGCCACTCCGTTACCATCAATCACCTGAGATCTGATCATTCCTCCAATCTTGCTGACTTCTGATTTTCTAGACTTCTTATTTAACCACTACATTCAAGCATTTTCACTCCTGGCTTCAAGACAATCTTCTCCTTTTCAGACCCTCTCTACTTTTCTTCATAGTACTTAGTAATGCTTAAAATCACATTATTTATTTATTTATTTAATGTCAGCTGTTTGTCCATTTTCTCTCACTAGAAACTCCATGAAAGAACGGAGCTTGTTGGTCTTGTTGACTATTAAATCCTCAGTGTCTATTCTGGGGTCTAGAACAAAGTTTGTCTTCATTAAATGGTTGATGAGGGCATGGGTGGATGGATGAAACCCTGACATTTACTAGGCTCTGTTCTGGACTGGTTCATGTCCCTGATTAACTCCAATAGAGTAGGCTCCATGGAATTCAGACCTCATGGTATATTTTAGGCAGTTACCAAAATCTTTGTACATACAGTACAAGCAAAAAAAAAAAAAAAAAAGTTAAAGAATTTAAAATCTGCTGAGAAGGTCAAAACAAAATAAACATGAGAATAACATCTGAGTGATAGTTGACCAGAAAGGGGAAACCATATGACAACTGATGAGACTGACTTAGGACCAAAAGTTTTGGGAAAGCAGACTCACCATTAGAGCTACTCCTGGTGCCTTTGCTCTAGAGGTGATGGATAGAATGGATAGAAAATAAGAATCATTGTTTTCCAGATCAAACTGAATCAATGTCTTCCCCTCAACGGTATATCCAAATGTAAGGACCAAGCATAAATAAGAGCAAAGTAGCAATGGTAACTATTTTAAGTCAAAAGTTTTAACTGGATATAAGCGAACGTAGAGAGATGATGAAGGGCCCTTGTAGCCAGGATAGGATTTCACTTACTCTTCATAAGAAAACTATCAAGGAGGCAATGACCAATTTTATAGGAAACTGAAACTCAGACTTATTAAACGTCTTTCAGGTCATATAATGATGAATATGTGATTCAAACCCATATACATGCTCTTTCTACTATACCAGGAAAGGCAAATGGGTATCATTTTACCTTCCATTCTGATTGATTGGTAGCAACAGTCTCAAGACCAGTGTTGGAAAGCACTCTAAGACTCCAGCAGGATCCATGGGGATGAGTGGGGAGGTCAGCCATGTCAAGGAGGAGTGGCCGCACCCATGTGGTTTGCCATCTCTACACATGTTAATTTTTATCATGTTTGGTAATTTGGGGAGAAAGATACTCCATGAAAGATTACTAACGGTCTTAGTACAGGGAGTAAACCTGACTAGGCTTTTCTTCTAGTTAAACAGACAAATCATGCTTTTTCTTAATCAAAGTATAGTTGATTTACAATGTTGTGTTAATTACTGCTGTACAGCAAAGTGATTCTGTTATACATACTTATATACATGTTTAAATATTCTTTTCTATTATGGTTTATCACAGGATATTGAATATAGTTCTCTGTGTTATACAGTAGGACCTTGTTGTTATCCATTGTATATATAGAAGCTTACATGTGCTAACACCAACCTCACACTCCATCCACACTTTTTGAGGGGACCTCTACCTGGGTATAAAATGAAGTATTTATTTTAGATTTTCTTCATTTTTATTAATTACAAAGGAGTACATACTTGTAACAAGCAAAAAGGTACGAAGACCCAGAAAGAGTTTAAATAATCTCCCTCCACTCCACCAATCTCTCCCACTCCCACCTAGACAAACTGCTATATTTCCTTCCACATCATCCTCTACGTTCCTCCATGTTTTCCATGTTCTGCATACATACACCAAACTGGAGTTTACCATTTGTTTTTGTAAGTACATCACTCTATCTATCTATTATTTATCTATTTTCCTCAGTATTTCTCATTTAATATTATCTACTATGCCACATACCATAATTTATTCTACCATTCCCCTGTTGATGGACATTCAAGTTTCCAATGTTTTACCATGTCATATAAAGCTATAGTAAATATCCTTGTACACACATCTTTATGCACAGGTGCTGTCATTTTTATAAGATAGATTATCAAATGTGGAATTACTGGCTCAAAAGGTGTATTCATTTTTAATTTAATACACATTTCCATATTATTTTGCAGAAGTCAGTAGCAATTTATCCTCCTATCGGCGATGTATGAAAGTGACATTCCCCTGTGTCCTCATCAGCACTTAGATGTTACATCTTTTTTTTTAACTTTTGCAATTTGAAGAGCAAAAAGTGATATTTGATTGTTGCTTTCCTTTGCCTTTGCCTGACCACTCATAAAATTGAGCAGCTTTTATGGATTAGTTGGGTTTCTTCTGTAAGTTGATGTTTCGTCAGCGTTTAAAATACACGTTGTGTAATTTACCATTTTTCTTACCAATTTATAGATATTCTTTATATACTCAAGAAGAGTCACCCTTTATCTGTCAGATGTGCCACAAAAACATTTTATCTGTCATTTAGTTTTTTAAATTTTGTTTGCAATGTTTTTGTTGTAAAAATATATTTTACTTAAAGTAGTTAAGACTCTCCCTTTTTATGACTCTGCTTTTCAAGCCTTGGTCAGTAAGCTTTCTTTTTTCCCAAAACTATTTTCCCACAAGTATTTTCCTAAAATTTCTTTTAATATATCTGAAGTTTTTTTTCTTACATTTAAATGCCAATTTTTCTCTAATTTTTTTAGTTAATTTTTCTTTTAGGTGGGGTTGCCAAAGGGACCACTATTTGTTAAGTAATCTAGAAGGAGACTCCACATAAACAGATCATTAGAAAAGAATGTAGACGGCAGTGTGGGCATAAGGGATGCTCATAGAGAGAAGACGTATTGAACTTAGCCAGTGTATGAGAGTGTGCCCAAGGTGAGCCTTAAAGAATACTGCAAGCATATGCAAATCATATCAGTATTCTCTCTCTCTTTTTTTCTTGACTCAATCCATCATCGATATTTCTGATGCTCCTCTCTAGCTCAGTCCTTATCACCGAAGAGTCCTACTTCTAGTGGACGAATCTCAGTCTCAATGTCTAAAATTTTAGGCAAGTAACATACAGGAGTGAATCCAGCCAGCAAGAGCATGCCCTGTCTAAATTAGTCAGCCTCCCAGCAACACTTTCTTATTCTTGCCATGTGGGAACACATCCAGATTATATAACTTTTAAAGAGAATTCTAAAATATTGATTTTTATGTAAACTAATTTTTAAACATTAGCAACTAATTTTGTTTAACAACACACACACACACACACACACACAAAACATGTGAGCCAAACAAAAACCACCTCTACGCTTTATTCTTTCTAAGAGATACCACTTTGCAATCTCAAGGCTACTCCAAGCTCTACTGACTTTGATGTGTTCTGCATACTCTGCCAGGTTTGTCGTCTCACACTCTTAATCAAAAACTGTCTGTTGTATTACCCCGTTTAATGAATTAAATCTCAAGCTCCTAGCCTGACTTTCAA
The DNA here is from genome assembly GCF_963455315.2 of Globicephala melas. Lineage (NCBI taxonomy): Eukaryota > Metazoa > Chordata > Mammalia > Artiodactyla > Delphinidae > Globicephala > Globicephala melas. The sequence continues at coordinate 30,973,311 of NC_083323.1, read as the reverse complement.
TATTGTCAGTGCTTGGCCTCCACCTACCTTGCCAGCCTTATCTCCCACACAGCCTGTGAAGATTAGTCCCTTCAGGCATATAACAGAATGTCTTATTCATGACATGCCCAATAAACATTTTTACACTGGCTGGATAAATGGCTTTTTGAGGAATAATGTGTTGACAAGTTTAGGTATGAGAGTTAGAGTAAAGATTGGCAGGATAGATAGGACTTAAATGGTGCGAAGCCTGGAATAAAGATGAAAGAGCTTGGACATTATGCTATAGGCAGGATGTGTAGTAGAAAGCATTCAAGACTAACAGATCAGGAAGCCTGGGTTTAAATCCAGCTCTTCCGTTTTAAAATTATGTGGTTCTGGATAAATGACTTCCTATTAATCAGTTTAAATGTCTTTATTTATAAAGTGAGGAGATTGGAGGTTTTAGTTTTTGTTTTCATTAGGTAAAGACCAATTTGAGGGCGGGAAATGTTCTCAAAGTAGTCTCTTAGAAAGATTGATTTAATGATGAAAGGGGATATGAAGCAAAAAGAACCTTGAGATAGCAGTCATTTTGGAGATCATTGCATTGGCCAAACTGTGAAGTGATAAAGTTGAGGGCCACAAAGTAGCATTAAGAATAAACAGAAGAAAGAGGATGCAAGCAACTCTATGAATAAAGAATTTACAGGACTTGGTTTCCAATTGGAGAGAGGAGAGAAAAAACTCAAAAAACATTATGGTTCTGAGTTTAGGATACAGGAAATATTTTGAAGACAAGGACTAGTAGGTGGTTAAAAATATTGTGTTAGGACATGTATTAATAACCTTACATAGTTACATGGAAGAAGCAGTAAATATAAAGTAAGCAGAAAACATTTAAACTTCTCCCATCATTCCAGTCTACTCAGGGAGAGCATCTCTAAGCAAATGACTTTGATAGTCAAAGGCTTCATCGTGACTTCTCTTCACTTCTATTAAATGGATGTCCTCCACATCTTAGACTGGAGATCTGAAAACCACGGAACTCTCGTAAACACATCACTCTTATAAAACACTCTTATAAACACATGACTCTGTAAACACGTCCCAATACATTTGGGATTTTTCAGATCAAAAATGCATCAAGAAAAAGAGCTAGAAATGCAGCATTTATCTCTTTTCCTGATAGCTTCCCTCCTCGGCATTGCTACTAACGTCCCCTGAAAACACGTGCCTTCCAATCAGTTGGAGTTGAGTAGTAAAGATGTTGAATTAAAACGGGGGTGCAAATTATCGGGGAAGACGTGGAAATATAATGTTATTTTGTAGCTTATAAATTCCTTGTGAAGAACATCTAGGACTACATCGTCACTAGTCATATATGGCTGTTGAGCTATTGATAAAATGTGCTCTTAAAATCAATTTCACCTATTTATTTTTCTTTTTTCTGTTTCTTTTTACTTTTCTTAATATGGCTATGAATGAATGTAAAATAGCACATGTGGTTTACATTTGTGGCCCACATTTAGTGGATGGTGCTGCTCTAGAGTAAGGTTTGATCAACACTGAGGGCTAATCATCATGGCATGGGAGAAGCCATGTGCCAGAATTATCATATTCTGTCAGCTAAATAACTCCTGCCTTCTAGTTTCTTATTTAATTAACTCGCACACCCTAGAGTCTAAGAACACAAGCAAATGGGTATTGATACCACACATACTGATATCATAGAGAAAGAAAGAATCATCTCCATTCTGGAGAAAGTTGAGTTCTATTCTGGCCATGCTGAGTTTGAGGTAGTACATCCAGAGAGAATGTAAAAAAGGATGAGAAACATGGAATTGAAGCTAGGGAGTGAAGATAGGGCCTGAGATGTCATATTAGGTGAACTGAAGCAAAAAAGGTGTTTAAATGTCTACATCTCCTAATACTCCATGTTCGGTCATAAATAAATTCATTTTCAATTGCTGAGACTCATTTCTCAGTGGTAAAGTAGGAATGATCATTTGTATTCCTCAGCAAATATTACTGGACCCCATCTTCAGATGCTGAATATGCAATGGTGAACAAGGCCCATCCTTGACTTCCAGAAGCTTTGATCTAGTCAGGGAAGCATTAGGGAAATGGGCAGTAACGAGCTGGTATCAGAGTTGTCACAGTTGGATAACTACTGAGGAGCAGCAAATTCAGTCTTAAAGGGGGTCAAATTCCTTCACTCTGATCATCCATATTCAGATTTCTGTATTCAGCACAGCTATCCCTCTTCTGGAAACCCTCACAGTTGCCACTCCACACCCCAGCTATCTACCTCTTACCCCCGTGCATACCTCTACTAGCTCTGCCATCTGTAGAGTCATTACATTTTTGTCTCTCTGTCTCCATTACACTATGAAATCCCTGAAGGCAAGGTTTTTGTTTTCTATCTCTAGATGCTTAGAAAACTTCAAGTACCAAATAAATATTTTCTCCTTCTCTTTCTTTCCTGTTTCTTCAAGCAGAGGTAAGCGCTAAAGTTATAAAAGCAAGCAGAGCTGAAAGACAGAATAAAGAATCCAAAATGTAGAGGGCTCAGGACGGTTCTTTGGGAAAATCTCCATTTTAGAAAAAGAGAGTTCTATGTCATGGAAGAGAATTTCTCAAAAAGAATGTGGCAAAGATTATTATCAAATGCTGCAATAATGAATGCAGAAAGACTGTTGATTTGGCTGTTGTATTACATTTGTTATCTGAATTCATGTCAAAATACTATAGAATAATTGTCCCAGTGACTTCTTCAGCTTTTTGTCAGTGATACATCTTTGTTTTTCTATCTGTGAGCATTACAAAGACCTTAGGCAAGGTTGAGATTCTTCTGCCAATGACAACAAAACTCTTGAAGTCTGGCAGATGCCTTCAGTGAACATACAGTGAGTGGTGAACTCCCAGCAGCAAGGGAAGTCGGGTGATTCTCTTGTTAGCACGAGCCACGCATGGCCTGACTCTAAGCATTGTTAAGGAAACAGCTTCAGTTTCTTCTTTCACTTATTTCTAGCGGGTTGTTGAAGCAAAGGTTCAAAAACATGAGAACCTCGATGAATCATACATCCTGTCTTCCTCCTCACAGACTCCATTATGACTCAAGGATCTTCACCCCTCAGGCAAAGTACTGTGCTGGAAAGAGGGCTGAACTCACAAAGGCCTGATTCTGAGTCCTGACTTTGCTACTGTCTAACCAAGAGCAAGTCATTTTTGAGGGTCTCGGTTTCCTCATCTGTAGAAGATACCTTCCTGTTAGCTTATAAGCTTCTTCAGAGTAAGCACCAAGTTTCACTTCTTTGTATCCTCATCCCTTAGATAGTATTTATATAAAGTAGACACTGCATAAGAGGAATCTTAAAATGACTTTAGACTCCTAGTTTTAGTGTTCAATATCTGAAGTTCTGATATTTACCTAAAAATTTAAAATGCTTCTTGACCACAAAATAATAGCCAGATATATTTTTGAATGCTGTATCATCAGCAAACTATGAGCCGGGGGCCAAATCCAGCCCTCTTCCTGTTTTTATATAGTTTTACTAGCACACGGTCACACCCATTCATTTACATATATTCTATAACTGCTTTCAAGCTATAAAAGCAGTATTGAATTGTTGTGATAGAGACTGTCTATCCTGCAAAACCTTAAATATTTACTATCTGTTCCTTTATGGAAAGGGTTTGCTGACCCCTGATATAGACTGTAGTTGACTGTGAATACCAAGAAAGCACGTTGAATAAGATCCAGGTGGGACTTTGAAGATAGTGCTGAACCCATGGGCATTCTTCCTTTCAGAGAATACGGAGCCTACCTTTCAGTAGGATGAGCTGAGTGGTCAGTAAACATAACTTTACTTGAGGATCGCATTTATTTAGAGGGTCTGCATGCTCAAGGAAGCTGCCAGAATGCAACTCTGAGAAGTAAAAAATCAACCTTCAGTTTTGAAGGCACTGGCAATTCAATAATGTCTGAAAAGTAGGCCAAACCACAGACGCGGCAAAAGCTATTTTTGCCTGGCTAGTTCTTCTTTACATTCGAGAGCAAACTCTAGCCTCAGCAACTCTAGGAAGTGCTACTAGAAGCACACCTGACATGTTTAAATGGTATATTTCATGACTGGCTCTCCTTATGACTCGGGGATTCTCAAGGGATCATCTTTCTGTTCCCAGTATGTAACACATTTCTTGGTGTGGCACATAATACAGGCTCAATAAATGCTTTTGAACCAAACTGAACTGAACATATGGGTCCAGGTTGGACAAAGACATCTACCTTGGCCTGAATTGTTGAATTAATACCAAATATCTTTCTTTCCAAATTTAGGGAATAAATACTAATTTTCCTAGATTTTTTTCACTCCCTCCCCCACTATCAAATCTGATTTCGAAAAGCAATAAAACCACACAAAGTTCAAATGTTTGCTAAGCACCTACTCTGTGCAAGGCAAACAGAAGCAACCATAATTCCTTTTGGCCTCATAATTCTTTTTTCTCCCAGATTCCCTTGAGGTCAATTAAGATCTCCCTTTATGCTGAGGACATGCAAGCCTGCCATTATTGGCATGGCCAGGTGAATGTATAGACTGACCTGTAATAAGAGAGAGAAGGCAATCGGGGTCCACATCATGCAGGCTTCACCAGAGGAATCAAAGTAAAGCAGCAGTTGCCTTAAGTTCGCTGGGTGAAACAAGCACCAATTAATGATGGGCTAACTGGTTCAGACAAAAGCTTCTAATTAATGAATCATTAAAGCACACACTTTGGAACATGGAAAAATCATGCAGCATACCCAGAAACAATCTTCCAATTCTGCGGCTATGCTTAAAGGCAGTGCTAATTTCTGAGGGCCTGCCATTTGTTATAGCACTGAGATGAATCACGAATGTGATTACTGCATCGCCCAATACACAGGCTCTCCCCTGGGGAAGTGAACCATCCTGAGAGCAACTCCTAATAAGCAGAAATTAAGTGTTACTCTCGCTTGCCACCAGGAGAGGAAAAAAAAAAATGCATGCCTGGAGAAGGGGCGGAGAGGATGGATAATTTGGCTGTCCATAAATTGTGAGAAGGGAAAAAGATAGGCATCTATTTTGAGCTTCTGTGGCCTGGGGAACCACACTCCCTGTGCTCAAAGCCAGGAGCCCTCTTACACAATAAATAATTCAAGAAACCCCAAGCAAGTGCCTGGCGAGGAAGCCTGCTTCCTGAAAGCTCCTCCTCTGCTAATCTTGGAAAAGCGGTAGATCACCCTGTAGCTCAGAATGCCTGCTTTCCACCTCAGGATTCTGACCAAGGTCCCCAGCCAGGGGCCATAAGGAGGAAACCAACACAATCCTGTCATTGTTTGTGTTATTTATAGCTTATTGTTTAAAAAAATTGGAAATGACTATGTCAAACTGAAGATCTCATACATAAATCTGGCAGGCACTTTTACTGGAGCAGATTTTTAAAACAAATTCAATATATTGTACACTGTTTGAGGGAAATGACAAACCACAAACCCCTCCTTCTGATATTATGTCTTCCCCTGTGTTCGTCCAGCATCTTCTCCTGACATGCACCCAGCGTAATTTTTGATGAAAGGCCAGTTGGCTTTCAGTTTCCAAATAACCCCCAATTTTTCTGTGCAAAATCCAAGGAAGCAAAAGCACAAATATCTCCTGTTTTTTTAATCTCTGATTTTATTCTGAGCTCTGTAACACTAAGATGTTTATGGAAAAGATTAATGAGATATGGTCAATATATAGTATACAAAATACAACAATGTGTAAACTATAAAATGTCATCAAATGCTACTTTATGATTCTAGAGCAAGGCACCATGCTCCAAGTCAACCAAGGTTACATTTTTGAGTGGGTGTGGTGTTTCGTGTTTGTTTCTCAGACCTCAGCCCAGGGCCCCTCAAAAGTCTTATCCTTTAAGATGTCTTTAATCAGTAAAAGACATTAGTAAAGGTGATGAGAAAGATAGATGGAGTGGGAAAACTCAGTACTGACACGTGTATTTTAGTGTGAAGGGTGATTTCTTCAAACTTTTAAAATTATCCAAGGTCACTGGCACACAGTTGAATACCAAGGTGCTCTTACTTTATTTACTGTAGAATGGAAATGAGATCAAATTCCTTTGGGCCTTGCAAATGATTGTCCCCCCTGAAATGTCTCTATAAATCTGCCAAGTAGACAGCAGCTGTTCTTACCCCTCGCCCTGACTCTTCCACACACCACCTTAAAAAGAACCAGCAGGAAATATCCTCTTATACTTTTTATTTACTGGTTCTGCCAAATGCTTATTTGCCTCTAGGGGGCATTTCTAAAGACTGCAAAGGAAAGTATTTCAGCTCTTATGGTTGTCAAACCAGATGGCTCAGGAATAGGAACAGGAAAGAAATAGTAACAGAAAGGGGAAAAGAAAATCACTTTGATCAAGTCAGCTTTTATTGCCATGAACAGAAATAAAGTCCAACTGGTTTCTGAATTGAACTGGGGAATGAAAAAGATTGACTTCTTAAAAAAAATTTTTTTAAATTTTTATCTAGCTAACTTTCCTGGATGGACAGTCTCTGACCTTTGACCTAGAACAAATGCCATAAAATTAAGTGTCATTAGAATGACACTGTCATAATCAAGGGTTAGTATCACAAAGATCACATTAATTCACTAAAGAGTGGAAAAGACAAGCTTAATTGAGATAGCCACCACCCATTTTTTAAGGTCAAAATTTATTTGGAAAAGAAAAAAAGTATTGCAGTACTCAGAAATTATTGCATAGCAAAAGATATTCTTTTGAATGAGCTCTTCAAAACCCTTGTATCAATATTATGACTTACTGTTACACCAACTTTCTCATCTTCTAGGTTCCGTTGCCCAATGTATCTATTAGTCCCATTGCATCCCCAGTCACTTTTAATACCTTACTTTGTTCTCCTTTAATATAGTTTATATTTCCATAGTGTCTTTCATCTCCCAGTATAATGCAAACATCAATTAACTAAGCTACCCAACATCCCCGTGTGGGTGGAAGAGTCCTATTATCCTCATTTTGAAGCTGGGAAAAGCAGGTTCAGTGAGGTGAGGTGACTTGCCCAGCCAGCCAGTAGGAGAGGCAGAAATGGCCGCAGTTGCTGGTGCCTGGTTATCTGCTTTAACTAGCAGACATGATAATTTATGCCCTCTAATTTCCTCATAGCCATTCATATGTGGAGTGAGGACATCAATACCGAGGTCCATAAGAGAAACCAGTCAAATTTTTACAAACATCCACTTTTGCTTCCAAAACAGAAAAACCATATTGATTTCCACTGAAAAACTTCAAGAGCCCCTTCCAAATATATGTCTTAACTCTTATGTCTCAATGAATGGGCAGCTTGGCACATAAACGTGGTTTGGTTAGGACAAAACTGACTTTACTCAAACCTGTTAACAGGTCGAAAAGAAATGAATTAAAATTTTTTTTTTACTTTATATTATAGTTGATGAACAATGCTGTGTTAGTTTCAGGTGTACAGCAAAGTGATTCAGTTATTGGGAGTTTGGGATTGACATGCACATACTGCTATATTTAAAATAGATAACCAACAAGGACCTACTGTATAGAAAAGAAATGAATTTTTACAAAGAAAGATCCAATGAAATTGAAAGTAATCTTTGCTAATAATAATAAAAACTGCCATTCAGTGAGCTCCTGAGCTTCTACTGTGAGCTGATGCCCATGTGCATTTTCTCATTTATTGCTGACAGCTCAGTGGGGGAGGACTGTTCTTATTCCCACTTGAGAGATGAGAAAATTAAAACACGCAGAGAGGTGAAAGTAAATCATCCCAGGTCAGATAGCTAGTACGCGAGGGAGTCCAGCCTCAAACTCAGGCATTCTGTCTCCAGAGTCCGTGCTTTTAACTGTTTTTGCTGTAATTATTCCATTGCCTGGGTGTGATGCCACGTACTTTTTCCTCCACATTAGAAATTGCATGCTCTCTCTGACCATACAGTAAATGTTAGTGAGCATTGTGCTTGCATTTTATATCACCCAGGAGCTTTCAGGAACCTAATAGTAAGATGTACCCTTTCTTCTCAATAAAGTTTATGCCCATTTGCAGACAAGAAGCTAATTTATTTTTTTAAATTTCTACTCCCATATTGTAATGTTGAGGGTAGTGACTAGGTCGTCTTCCTTTTTCTTCCCCTCAAGCTCCCAAGAAAGCCTCACGCAGTATTAGCCTCACAGTAGGCACTTTTCTCAGTTTGATTGGGTTTGATGGTTTCTTTCTCATTTTCTCTTAATGCCCCTTGAAATTCTGAGGATTTAAAAAAAAAAAAATTCTCCTTTGTGGTGACATTGGCAAATTAGAGGATCCATGTCTAATCTCTCCAAGTTAGAATTTTTGTGCCCCCGGGACCACTCAGGCATCTGCCTGAACCGCTATGGTGGGTACAGGAGCCAGTAACGCAGGCAAGGTCATCCTAGCTAAGGGTGAGTAACTGAGACCACTAGGATTCATGTACTCTGATTCATAGCTACCTCATTCTTTTCTACTTGTTTATTCTAATAGCCAAAATAATCACCACTTCTGTTGAGTGTTTATACTGAGTTTGGCACTATGCTCAGTGCTTTACATGCATTATCTCATTTACTCCTCCTCCAAAGCCTATAACATGGGGCTATTATTCTCATTTAAGTATGAGAAAACTGAGCCACAGAGGCAATATATCACTTTCCAAAGATGGCAACTCTAAGTGTTGGTACAGGCATTTGACCCAGGCAATCAGACTCCAGAGCCCAAAAGTAGAATCTGTATGTTATTGCCTTTCTATCTTTGGATTCCTGGAAAATACCCTACTGTTTAAGACATTCATATACCAAGATAATTTTTATCATATCTTAGAATAATTGAAGATATTATAGGCATTTTACAACTAGTAGCTAAAGCAGGCACTAAAAAATGGCTTTTAAAAAAGAACCAGGTTTTCTTTTGCAGCAAAGTGTCATTGGGCTGCTTTGTGTTTGCAGCTACAGAATGAAAGTGGCCATACGGAAATCCCCGTAGTGCCTGGGAGGAAGGGGAGAGGAATTAGGTCATCCTAGCTGGCATCTCAAGAAGGATCACAGGCACGACGAAGCTGATCTCTTATATTTTCAAAATTCTTTCTAGTCTCTTTGTAGGTAGAACTCACTCCCTAAAAGACAAGAAAGAAACTGAGAGGGGAGCTGATTGAAATCTATATATCTAAGATATGTGGGTTCAGCTGATTAGCAACTAAAGAGATGGCCTTTAAGGCCCCAGGGGAGGTTTGAGTTTACCCTTGGTTATCTTTTCCTCCTGAATAGTAGTATGAACTCCTGGGGAGCAGAAGAAAGCTGCCCTGCAAGACAAAGTCACAGGAGTTGCTTCTTTTCTTTCTCAGATGGAAGAAAAAGAACTCTAGGAATCCTTTATAGTTAACTATTAAAATTGGTTTTTCCTTTTTGCTTTTTTGAACTTCTTTAGCCTCAATCTCTAAGAGCAATCAAGCAATAAAACTTCACCCTAGGTAAGCAGGAAACACCAAGGTAGCTCATCTTATTCTTTCCTCTTCTAAAGCCAGCATCCAGAACAATGGCTTAAAAGAAAACTAGCTTGTATTCTTTTGCAAAAAAAGGATCTCAGGGCTGGGTTATGTTTTCAGCTTTGGTGCTGACCCCAAAATGTTAGGATTTCTTCAGGGTCTATGAAAGAGGGTTCAGAGTAAAGGGAGGTGAGAGACGTGTGACCATCTTTATACCCTATCCAAAGACCCTGCTTACCGCTAGACCCCTGTAGTTTAAGGTGGAATTACCTGGGGCAAAAAAAGGAGATCAAGGGATAGGAGAAATAGATGTGGGCGAAGGCAGGACCAAAAGAAAATAGAAATGTGGAGAGGTACTAGAGGAAAAAAAAAAAAAGGAACCATAGAAATCACTTCAGAAGAGTAACACATATGGAAAAGGCAGAAGGAAGAGAAAAGTGAAGTTAAGACATCTTGGATAACAGTTCACTTGTGTCAACCATTTATTCAACCAGTTAGCCAAAAAAGACCAATGTCCAGGAAATATGCTAAACATTAGGGGTTCAAAGATGAGTGGAACAGGGGACACAAAGTTTTTAGGGCCTTAGACCGCTGTGGCCCCCTTTGCCTGGCAAAGCAATAAAGCTGTTCTTCTCTACTTCACCCCAAATCCTGTCTCTGAGATTTCATTTGGTGTCGGGGTACAGAGGCCGGATTTGGCCTCACAATCTGTTGGTTTGATACTTTGATACATTGTAATATGATTACCATGATAGTGTTAGCTAACAGCTCTATCACATCACATAATTATCATCCTCTTTTTGTGGTGAGGACACTTAAGATCTAGTCTCTCAGCAACTTTGAAGTTTCTAATACAGTATTGTTGATTATAATCACTGTGCTGTGCCTTTGATCTTCAGAATTTATTTATCTACCAGTTGCCAGATTGTAACTTTAAACAACAGCTCCCTAATTCTCCACCCCTCCAGGCCTCTGGTAACCACCACTACACCCTTAAAAAAAAAAAAAATGAGTGGAACATATAGCCTTAACCCTAAAGAATCCAGTTTAGGTAGGAAGATTAACATGTAGATAAATAATGTAATGCATACATTAATATTATTCTTAGTTGCACTCTATTTCTTTTTGTCCTTCAAATGTGGCAACCTTGATCCCACAAAATGTCTTTTGTGCTTATCGGTCCTTCTGTCTGAAGTGTTCTCCACAATTAACTTTACGTAGCTGGTTACTTCCTACTATCCAAGTCTCATCTCCAACCCACCTCACTGAAGCAGCACCCCCAATCCCACTCTACACTCACCCATTTTATCTTATCTGAAAGTCCATGTTCAACATCAGAAATTATCTTAATTTTTTATTTTCCCACAGGTTCAAAATCTATCATCCTGTACTAGGACGTAAGCTCCTTGAGGAAGGAAACTCAATGGTAAGTCATTGATGAACTCATATTTTTTGACTGTTTGACTCACAGACTGACATATTATAAAAGATAAGCATATTATCAAAGAGATAAGCATAGGATTCTGTGGTGCCAGAAGATGCAAAAAACTCCATTATGCGAACATTAAGGAAGGCTTCTCAGACGGGGTGATTTTGTTGTCGTTGTTGAATATGTAAGCTTGAATAGGTGTGCAATAAGTGGGCAAGGGTAGCAGAGCATTCCAAGCCAAGAGCGTATGCGATGAGTCATAAAAGAGCCCTACTCCTTCTGGGAACTGCCTTTCACTTAGTGTGTCTAGAGTACATACAGATGATGCTGGAAGAATGTGAAAGCCATGATGGAGTACAGTCGTCCCTCAGTGTCCATGGGGGAATTAGTTCCAGAACCACTGCGGATACCAAAATGCACAGATGGTCAAGTCTTCTATAAAAATGGCCTTGTACAGTTGGCCCTCGGTATCCGCAGGTTCTACACAAATTCCATTAGCGGTTGGTTGAATCCACGAATGTCTATTAACAGGAGTTAACTGTAGTTAAAAGTCCAAGCTTTGAAGCTAGACTTTCTGTAAGGACAGGAATACCTTATTTTATTGTGTTTCACTTTATTATGCTATGCAAATATTGCTTTTTTTACAAATTGATGATTTGTGGCAACCCTGCGTTGAGCAAGTCTATCGGCACCATTTTTCCAGCAGCATTATTTTTTAAGGTATGTGCATTGTTTTTGGAGACAACATGCTATTGCACACTTAATAGCCTACAGGATAGTGTAAACATAACTTTTATATGCACTGGGTAACCAAAAGATTTGTGTGCCTCATTTTATTGTGATACTCACTTTATTGCGGTCGTCTGGATCTGAACCTGCAGTATCTCTAAGGGATGCCTGTAAATCCTGGTTTTTCTACTTGTAATTAGGGGATGTTAGGCAAGTTATCAGTCTTCTCTGTTCTTCAGTTGCCTTATCTGTAAAATGGGAATTTATTTGATTTATGTCATGCCTACCTCAAGGGATTCCTGGGAGGATTAAGTCAGTTAATATATGTAAAATACTTAGAAGAGGGTAAGTGCTTAAAACTGTTATTACTGGCATGGGGTGATGAGAAAAAGTAATTATGACTGTTGACAGTCTTATTTTATTCTAAACACTTCATGCAGGGTAACTAATTTAATCTATATACACTTATAAAGAAGATACTATTACCACCATCTTACACATAAGGAAACTTGATAGACACAGAGGTTCAGTAATTTGTCCAGAGTCACACAGCAGTTAATAGCAGGGCTGAGGTCTAAATCTAGGGGGTCAGGTTTTTGAATCTTGCCTTTCACTATTATACTATGCCACCTCTTTGGAAGCTTAGTTCGTAGGGATCCTGTGAGGAAAAATGAAATAAAGTATATAAGTGGCTCATCATAGGGCCTGGCCTATATTAAGCACTCAATGTGGTATGTATTTTTTAAAAATGCCTGCAGGACAATAGAGCTATAATTGGAATAAGTCAATATTCAGAAAATATAGTTATCTGTGGATTTATTGGGAGACTCAACAGAACCTGGAGAAGACAATTAGGGAGCATCTCGGCAATAACTGACTGGTTGAATTACTGCTGAACAGGCGGTTGAAAGGTCGAATAGCCATAATCACTTGCTTGACCTTGATTTCTGGTGGGAGTACCAAAGCCTTCTTGTGTATCAATCTTTGCCCAGCTGTACTTCTTCACTAATTAATTTTTAAAAGATCTAAGTCAATTAATTATAAAGTAATGGGTTGTCACTTCCAGCTGCCAAATTATCTACATTGCAGCTATATCTAATTAGCTTATTCTAACTGTTTCTTGGAAACATTTTATGTTAATTTATGTACATAAGTTCTGTGAATAACAAGTTGTACATTATTCTGTAATAAATTGCGAAACTAGTCCTTTTGTGGACATTCAGAATAAAATAAAATAATATAAAATAGTATAAAAACACCAGAATGACAAAGGGAAAGTACCTTTAACATACCTAATTAAAGTTAATAAGTAATTAAGCAAGCAAATTAAACAAGAATTTCATAATGGAACATAATAAATGCCTCTAAAATGCTAAATGCTTTAAAATGTGTAAAGCTAGCCAAAAAACCTGGTGATTTGGTGTTGTCAACAGACTCGACGTTGAACAGGATGGAACAAAGGCAGAATTAAAGGTGTGGTTTCATTTATTACACATAGAGTTGGGCAGCTGTAACATAAATGTGAAGAGTTATATTTTCTTTTACAAAGAACCTATAGATTCCCTTTGTCTATTCTTCCTGTTTTTCCTTCTGTCTTAGAAGAAAAGGTGTCCCTCTTATGCAAGGCTGAAACCTCCACCAAAGCTCTAAGTCTCATTCCCTCCCACCTCTCCTGAGACTCTGCTGCATAAACAACTCCCTGTTTTCCTTTGCATTATCAATTGCTGCCTCTCTTTGCCCCTTCTCAGCCCACAAACAGGCGCATATCCTTCTGCTACTGAAAGCAGCTTCCCAAGGCCAAGCACTGCACTACCACTGTAAACTATGTCCCTCGCCTTATTTCACTCCCAGGGGAGTCTCAGCTCTTGTGTTTACTTCTGTATCTGTGTAAAGCCTTTCTAGGAAGCTAAGCTGCTATGCGCTGCACAGATTTAGCACTTTGCTCACAATCCACATAAAGCCCTTTGCATAGTAAGTACCCAACAAGATTTAGCTTTTGTGTTGTTATCACTATCATTTTGAGCAATGGCATATCATACTTGCTTCAGAGAGCAGGTTCCAAAATCAGACATTGCAGCTCAAATCCTGGTTCCACTTCCTTGTAACTGTGTGACCTAAGGCAGACTACTTAATTTTTGAAACTTTGACTTCTTAAATATAAAATGTAGATAGTAGTTGTAACCACCACATAGAATTTATGGTAGAAACAGATTAAATGAGGTGAAGCATAAGTGCTTAGCTGTAGGTCCAGAGCATACTAAATCCTCACATATACCTTTTTAAAACACCCAGTGTAATGCTATAAGTATATTTTTTTATTCATCCCTCTCTCTTCTGATAAGTACTATGAATTTCTTTTGGGGAATAACTTTCCTCAATGCTCAGTCCAAGAGCATTGGTCTCTATCCCTGACTTCAGAAGTGAAACATGTAGCTCAGGTCTGATGAATCCAAACACTGAATTCCCTTCCTGGGAATGTTACCCAGGCCTGATTAACCAATACTGAATTCACCTTCTGGGCAAATATCTTAGGCTTGGCCAATCAGACCAATTAATCCTCTTTCCGGTCATATGACCCAGGTCTGACCAATCAGAGCACTGAATTCCCTTCCTAGGTCATGTGACCCAACTTCACCTGTCCACATAATCCTACTACTTTGGTCTCCTTGTTCAGTTTACAAAAGACACTTGGTGGAGATGTTTCCATCAGAAGGAACTCTCAGATTTTTGTAGAAATTATTAATAAGAGATATTATCTCTTTCCCACCCAAGAGGAAATGATATGGAGAGCTTCTGGAACCATCTTGCCATCATATCAGTTTGGGAAGGAAGTCAACCCACAGAGGGGAGCAGAGCTAATCCAACAGACCTGATATTGTTTGGGCCCCTAAATCCAGCCATGACTGATGCCAGCCCTGCCCATGTGCTTTTCATTCATTTATCAAAACAGTTATTTCTGGTGTCGGCTACTTTGCACTTTTCTGCTACTTGCAACAGAAACCAATGTAAATGCTTAGCATGTTTTAGCATAGCCAGTTGTTGAAGGTAAGGACTCCTTTTGCATATTATTTTTGAGCCTTAGAACAATTCAGTCGATGTTCAGTAAATAGCTGTTGCACAGACGTGAAAATACTTTGATGGTGGTGATAGAGGGGTACATTCTGCACCCAGGCCTCATTATTTAGTTCACCCTTTAGGCAAAGCATGGATTACATGACTGCACAGATTATATATTTCAGGACCAGCCTGAAATGGAAGTGGTCACAAAAGTCATGAGAAAAAATATTCCTTCATAAATCCATAACTTACCTGGGGCCTAGAAAATTGTTTGCCTTTGAAATGCTATCTCTTCCAGCTGCTATAGAAGGAAACAAATAGTTGGTTTAGCGAAGTACTTAATTGAGCAGACTAGATGAATATGTCAATAAGAATTTCCAAACCAGATAGAGTTCTCCCTTGGTATCCATGGAGAATTGGTTCGAAGACCCTGTCCCCTCCCAACACCCTTGGAAACCAAAATCCATGGAGGCTCAAGTCTCTTACATAAAATTGCAGAGTATTTGCATATACCCTATGCACATCCTATCACATATTTACAATCATCTCTAGATTACTTACAATACCCAATACAATGTAAATGCTATGTAAATAGTTGCTGGCATGCAGCAAATTCATGTTTTGTTTTTTGAAACTTTCTGAGATTTTTTTTTTCTGAATATTGTCAGAACCCACGGATATGAAGGGCCAACTGTAATACCGACCCTAACAACGGAGAATTGCACGTTTCTGATTTTTAAATGACTTATTGTGTGACTTTTTAAAACTATCTTTCAGGACTGATTATTTTCTCCAAAAGCAACATTTTTCCAAGTTTATAATGGGTAAAGGGAATAAAAAAAAAATTCCCTTTCATCCAAGCTTTCAAATTTCATACTTCTGGAAATTATCTAGCTTAACGATGCCTAAAAATAATTTAACAATTCAATAGTTTTGCAAAAATATTTCTATTCCCTCTGCTGGACATAAGGATGAGGAAGGAAGGAGTCAGGCACATGGATAAGTCAAAAGAACACAGGATTCAAATAGAAGATATATTTAGTTGAGAAACATGGGCAGCAAGGGAGAGGTGAAAAAAAGAGACATTAAATAATTTATGCAAATTGTTTATGTGAATTGAAGGCACTCTAATTGAATGTAAAAAAAAAATGTTACTTTGATACAGATGGCAACAGAAATACACTGAGAAAAAAAATTCTGTGCACAACATCAAAAGCCCCAGGCATAGTCCCTTCCTTCTGTTGCTTTGCAGCATGGAAACACAGCAAAGAAAACTGGAACCAGTCAGAAAATCCTGGTAACCAGTATAACTGCCTTGGAAGGGCCCTTCCCATCTTTGGCACACTTTACAGGCCTAAAAGGGTTTTCATTTGTGAAAGGGCTGCTGTCAAACAATAAGCCCCACTCCTCAAGGGTGAGGAAGGTTGTTGTCTTTTCAAAGTGGCATCTGCAGCTGCTGGTCCTTCAGGTCTTTGCTAGACAGTGCCCCTCCTCTTTCTTGTAAAAGCTTGCCCCATTTTAATTATTTTTGTAAATGTTGCCCTCCATTAGCTCCATCAGTGCTGGGATGTAAATGAAAAAAATCTCCAATTTGAGGATTCATTAAGCAGCTGTTGTTATTTATGTGGTGCAATAGATGCCTGAAATTTGCTGGTTTGCTGCACTGGGATAAGAAACTATAATATCCTAGCCAGACTAGTTTGTATTTGTTTCGCTCTGAGGTCATGACACTAGGGAGCACAGACATCCAGCTTGAAAATACGTCAATATTTGTTTCTCTTCTTAGAAGGGTGTTCATTCATTCAACTAATATTATTGACCATCTACTTTCCCCACCCCCTTATTGAAGGGCAAGAGAATTCTGCAGCCAAAAACATCATCAAAAAATCTTTACCGTTCTACCCTTGCTTAATCTCTCCAAGTCAAGAAAGTGTTGAGAAGTAGTCTGTCTGGTCAGTTTTTTAATGGATACATCTAAGATTTTGTTAAAAAGAAATAAAGCTCCTTTCTGATTTTTAAATATATAAAAAGAGTCTTCATATTGTATTTGACCTCTAAATGTCAGCTTTCTAAAATAATACAAGTTAGATTCATTTATGAAGAAAAAAGAAATGGCATTAGGGAGCTCCCCGGGGAAGATTGAACACCACTCAGGGCAAAACATTTTCTCCAAACATCAAGTGGTCACCCCCACAAAAGTTGCTGAAATGAGGACTCAACCAGAGAGTTAGAATTATCTCCAACTGGAGAGAAATTGGCACGAACTACAAGCTGAAAAAAGAATCCTTCTACAGTCCCCAAAGGTCATTCCTGGCCACATTTTGTCTCTGAAGATAGAGAACTGAAATATTATTTGTTCTCGTGAATTATTTTTTGTTCCTTTATGAAATTCAATAGAATAAAAATAACCACGGCCCATTATCCCTTGCCTGTTGGCTCTACCTGGGCTGAGGTGATGGGAAAGGACAGGAAATGCTGTTACAGATGTTTAACAGAAGAAAGCCCTTTTTGGAATGTGTTTGCATGACTCATAAAGAACAGTTATTCTTAGCTTTCCTGTCACAAGAGATAAAGCTCTTTGTCCTATAATACAGACTTCTATTTAAAAGGAAAGCCCAAGGTCCATTCAAAGCTAGAGCCGAATAATAAGCTCTCTTTACAGTACCTGCCCCAAACCCCTAGAGTTATATTATATCACTCTTTGCAAGCCTAGAATATGATGCAAAATTTTATTCTGTTTGGCTTTTTCATTTGTCAGGGTTGTGTTACCTGGAATGCTAAGAACTACTTAATGTAGTAGCAATGACATTAATTCAGTTATAGGAATCATTAATTTAGCAGCACAATTTAATACAATTAAATATGCTATGCTATATAGAAAATTCATCACCTTTTGGGGTCACCTCTGAAGTTTCAGATCTCATAATCAAACTTTAATCTAATATTGATTATATTTTAGATAAGCCTGTCGATTCCCAGAACCTATAAACCAATAATATTTTGAAGCAATTTACTAAAGGATAGCACCACTCTTTGATGGATTATATAGCACAAAGTCGGTAGAGACTGAAAGGACTTTCTTGGAATTAAAACATATCTTCTCTCTAACTTGCTTCTGAACTGGTTTCTTACCCATTCATAGATTTCTTTCCTTTAGGATATATTCAGCTCACCAATCACCTTTTCCCCTTGATCATTCTATCCTGTTTTTTATTCTTTCAACATTTGTCAGACATTTTTAACACTTATTTGTATCAAACTCTATGTTGGTCTTTATGGATAAAGTGATAGAGGTCCTCAAGGAGTTCTTAGTCTGGAAGGGAAGACAAATAAGGAACATGTTATAAGACATAATGATAAGAGCTATGAGGACGGGAAGCTCTCAGGGCTGTGTGAGACTAGAGAATAGGTGCCCATAGCTCTCTTGTGCCAGAATATGCCTTTGGTAAAGGGTTACCATTTCAGTTCATAGAGAAGTAGGTTACCATAGATATCTATCAATTATTCCCAGGGTTAGTGGAATAATTATATGTGCTCCTTCTTCTGACTGGAAAACTTCCTTTACTGAATCTTCCTCATCTCTTAGGTCTCACTTTGTCAACTCTCTCAGGAAGCCTTCTCTGACCCAAGTCTGGTTTGGGGACAGTTTCCTAATGTGCTACCATGTCACCTTGAATTTATCCCTGTAGTACGTCTCATGGAATTGAAACTGATTGAAAATGACTTAGATGTCCCCATAGTTTTATTTTGTATTACTGACCTCTGGTGTCCCTATTCTCATTGATGATGGTCAGAGGAGAGGAAATTTGTCAACTGAATAAAATTCAACCTCTTTCAGATTAAACAATTTTCGTTGTGAAAACTGCTTTGTCAATTCAAAGCTCAAATTCTTTATTAGGGCTGTCTCTGCCTTTTTAAAAAGAGGAGTCTTCCTTGATGCCTTCTTCTCCCAGATGGCATCTAAAGGAAGGGGAAGTCTATTCTTTTTATAGTGTCAGGGCAGAGCTCTCGTCCACATGTTGTCCTCTGGATCTTCATTAGTCTAAAAGAGATGACTTTCACCCCATCAGGTCATGCATGTGGGTGATCCCAGAGGTATGATTGTTCCTTCTGTGTCTTGCATTCATCATTATTGTTTTATAATGGAAAATTAAGTAGATATGAAATATTTGCATATACATAAATATTAAAAAGTATACAACTTCTATTTACCCACCACCCGGTTTACCAAAAAGAACTTTTTCTTAGCTTTGCCATTATCCCATGCACCTTTCATTTTACCCAAGGCTCTCGTTGTTCAGGGGAAGCATGATGCTGCATTTTGTTTTTATCACTCCCCTGTTTTTCTTTATAGTTTTACCACATATGTTTGCATTTTGTAATTTATTTTTTTCACTGAACATCATGTTCTTGAATTCATCCAGATTGTTTGGGTATAAATCTTTTATTAATTTTTCTCAAATACACAGTATTTTTTACATAAAATTAATAGGATTTGTTTATCAGTTTTACTGGTAACGGGCATTTAGTTAGTTTCTAGATTTGTGGGTTTTGTTTGTTTGGTTGGTTTTTGGTATTTATAAATAGTATCTCCTAGAGAATATGTGCAAGAGTTTTTCTAGAATATCCAACAAAGACTGAAATTGCTATATCATATGTTATGAAAGTATTCAATTTCTTCCAAAGTTGTTATATCCATTAAAACTTCCACTATCAGTACATAAGTGTTCTGGTTGTTCCACAGCTTCACCAATACTTGAAGTCAGACTAGTTAGTAGACATGAAATGATATCTCATTATGGATTTAATTTGCATTTCCCTGGTTGCTAATGGGACTGAACAATATTTAAGTTAATGGTCATTCATGATTCCTCTTCTACAAAGTCTTTTCTTTGGATCGTTTTTTGGGGATGGGGGTAAGTAGGAGTTCTTTGTATTTTTTGTGTACATCTATTTTGCATTTTATGTTTTAAAACTATATTTTCAAATCTGTGGTTTTCCATTTCCCTTATGGTATGTTTTAATGAATATAACTTCTAATTATAATATAGTCAACTTTGTGGACAGTCTTGTAGGGATAATTTTAACGCCATTTAATATATATATTTTGACAGAGTATGTTTTATGATTTTCTCAATGTTTTATCATTTTGACTTTTACATTTAAGTTCTTAATTCACCTAGAATTAAGTGAATTCACCTAATTCACTTAATACCTATTTGGGGGAAAATAATGTTTTGGAAGCTGTGGGATAAGGAGCCCAATTTATTTTTTTTCTATAGAAAAAAACAATTGTCCAGCTCTACTTAATTTAAAAAAAATCCTTTCTCCTCAGATCTCAGTTCTATTCCTGTTATAAATCAATTTTCCATACTGTCAGGAGTATATTTCTGTACACCTTTTTCTGTTCCAATGGTCCATTTGTCTGTCTCTACACCAATATCACACCATTTTAATTATTAAATGGTTTTCAGTCTTTAGATATGATAATGGAGGTTTGATCATTGATCTTTTTCTCCAGGAGAGTTCTACCTACTCACAAGCTTTTCTTTTCACTATAAGATTTTAAATTAACTTGCCAAGTTTCATAAAATTACCTGTTGGGATTTTGAAATTCATATATTTCTAATATGGAGGATTTGTATACACAAAAGTGATGTATCTCTTTATGCAAGTCTCTTTAATATCTTTTAATAAAATTGTAATTTTTTTTCTATTATGGTCTTACACATCTTATGTTACAACTATTCTTAGGTACTTAATATTTCTTGGGGATATTATAATTGACATATTACTATTATTATGACATTTTCTTCTTCCTTGTTGCCTGTGCTTAGAAAAGTAATTGATTTTTTATATTTGATTTTGTATCTAGAATCATCACTAAACCTTATGTTGCAAATAATAATTTTTTTCTTTCTTTGTAATCCTTATGCTTCTCACTTCTTCTTCTTGCTTTATTGCGTTAGATACAAAATTGAGGTGCTAGAATGCTTCCTTATCTTTATGATCTGAAAGGTCTGAAGATTTTTAATAGTCCATTATTAAAATATTTCCTGAGTATTTTTCTGGATCCTGTTTATTAGTTAAAGAGTTCTTTTTTGTTCTTAACTTACTAGGTGTTTTTACTAGCCAGTATTGAATTTCATCAAAAGCTTTTTATGATTCTACAGAGATAGTAACCTAATTTTTCTCATTTAAACTTTGTTTTTATTAAAGTATAGTTGATTTACAATGTTGTGTTAGTTTCAGGTGTACAGCAAAGTGATTCAAGTATATAGATATATATATTTTTCAGATTATTTTCCACTGTAGGTTATTATAAGATATTGAATGTAGTTCCCTGTGCTATACACTAAATCCTAGTTGCTTATCTATTTTATGTATAATAGTTTGTATCTATTAATCTCAATCATTTAAACTTTTTATATCAAAAATTACAATAACTGACTTTCTAAGGTTAAACAAAACTTGCATTACTGGAATAAACCCAAATTGTTTAAGATATATTAACCTTTTAATATATTCCTGGTATTGTTTGCTAATATTATATATAAAACTTTTGCATTCATGTTCATGGTTAGGATGGTTCTATAAATTTTCTTTCTCTTCCTGTTCTTGTCATGTTTTGCTACCAAGGTTAACTTTGCCTTCTAGAATTATTTAGTGGGTGATAGTTTCTCTTTTTTATTTTGTATTCTCTACAATATTTTGTGTAAGGTCAAAGCATTTGTTCCTTCAATGTTTGATAAAACTTGCCAGTAAGACAATCAGGATCTGGTGTTTTAACTTAAGGGAGATTTTGAATCACTGATTCAACTTCTTTATGGTGTCATTCAGGTATTTATTGATACATTCTGCATGAAGAGTTGTGTTAGTGACAGAGTCCTACAAGTTTGTCCATGTTATCCAACTTTTCCAAATTGTTCATATGATTCTCTTATGTCTTTGTAATCTTTGCTACATCTCTGGTTATAGCACCCTTTTCATGTTTTGGCCTCTTTCATTTGACCAAGCTTGTCAGAGGTTTCTCAGTTTTGTTAGGGTTTTTTTTTTAGGAATTTGGTTTAGTTAATAACTTCTTTAATGTTTTCTATTAATTTTTTTCTTTTTTTTCTGTTTCTTTCCATTTTTATGGGGATAGTTTATTCTGTGCTCTCTTTCAAGTCATTTAAGATGAGATCATGGTTATATTTGGTTAATATTTGCATCATTCATGTCCTCCTCCTCTATACTTCCTTGTATTTCTATATATATTTCTGTATTTCTTTGCCCACTGATTGGGGTCTAAACGCTGTAATTTGCTTTGGAAAATGGAATGTGAGAAGTAGGGACAGGATGCCAGTTCTTTTACTTCCAATTCTGAGTGGAAGCATTGAGGCATTGCTGCCAGAAAAGCTGGACTTTCACAGAATGGAAGGACAGCAGAGCAGAGCCCAGCCTATTTAAAGCATCTAGCTGAATGGCAACTGACCCAGGACTCTGTATAACATGAGCAAGAAATTAATTTTTGTGGTTAGCACTAAGCTTTTGACCTCACTTGTTATTATAGCAAGTTGACTAAAACAGATATTGGTATCTTCAAGTGAAGTGCTCCTATAACAAAAAGTTGAAAATCTGTATATTGGCCTTGGATCCGAGAGACAAGTTATAAATAGTTATTAGAGTCTGGAAAAATGGTGACCCACAGTATGCAGTGGCAAAACATTTAAGCAAACTGTCACCTGCAGCAACTTAGAAAGCAGATAATCTGCCTAATGAATGAGTGGCTTTGGAGATAGAGGTTTCAAAACAGAATGTTACTAGTATGCCTTGGTTATTTTTTCCCCAGAATTATCAGGTAAACTCAGAAAATAATTGGGCTGATTTGTAAGCAGGGAAGAAAGAGAAACGAGAGCAACCAGGAATTATAGGGATTGTAGAGTTGGAAAACAGAACTGTTTCCAATTAGTAAAAGATAAATGGAAGTGCTTTGAGCAAAGAGGCACAATTAAGATTCAGATGAAAATACATGCCCAAATAAAGGGCATTGCCACTTGTAGCCTTTATTTAAAACTCTGGTTTAAGGTAACCCCTAGAAAATCAGGTTAATTGGATAAAATGCCTTAGCAAAAAAGAGATGCCCAAAGTCTCCTTGAAGCCTGGTAGCTCAAGTTATCTGTAAATCTAGAGAGAAAGGCACATCTCAAAAGAACAGGAGTGTGGCTATCTGCACCAGTTGCTGATTGAAATCAAATAGCTTTTTAAAACCCACATTTGAGAGAGTTCCTGCAAAAGTTTCAATAACCAGGATTAAAAGAGACTAACTATTGATATTAAGGCATAAAACAACTTTGGGGCCCCCAGTGTTCTACAAGGAGGGAGCAGACTTAGCAAGCTGATCTGCCCCCAAAGATGTATATTGTCCAGTGATCTTATGAGATGTGGCTGAGGAGTATAACAGAAATGAACGTTCTTCCAGAGAGATGATTCTACCACCCAGATAAACAATGGATTGGAAAAAATAGAGGCCTAGTCAAGTAATATTTCTTATCTTTCCATTAAGAGTGTTTGTTGCAGTTATTAGTCACTGTCCCACGATTGTATTTTGAGGGAAGTGCACCTTTATTGATAGATCTTCAGATCCTCACACTACGGAAGGACTATTGTGAAACCCTAAATTTTGCACTTTGTGCCCAGATTGGATGAGATATTCAGGATTTCTTCCTCAGAGGTGGGGGGGGGGATATATTTTGATTGCAGAAGGAAGGAAACAATGTATTTGATCAAGACAGCAGACAGTAGTACGTTTCATTGTAATACATGTCAACCCATTGTCTTTGGACTTAGGCATGACTCGCTTTGACAGTGTTTCAGTTCTGAGTAGAAGCTTTGAGGTAAAAATGAGTTTCCACCAGCTCTATGATTCTTCACCTCAGCTGTAGAAATAAGAGCAGACTGATCCCCACAGAGGGTCCTTCTGTCTGAGTCTTAGAATCAGAAGACACATGGAGCAGAGGCACAGGCAAGAGAAACACTGGGGTTGAGCAGTAGCTGACTCCTAGTTATAAGGAAAATACATGTGACAAGGAAATACATTTTTATCATTAGAAAACTCTAAGATTCATGGTTGTGTGTTACCATAGAAAAACTAACTGAAAGAGATGCTTAGTTCATTATTTTTTCATACTTTCTTTACTTGTCCTAGTAAAATAAATTCAGGTTATAATATTTTTTCTAGGTACTACTTTGACTATATTCTGTAAGTTTGGGCATGTAGTAGGTTTACAACCATTCAGTTTTAAATATTTTCTAGTTTCCATTTTAATTTTTTTCCCATGTCTAATTTAAAGTGAGTTTCCCAATGTTCAAGTTTTTGGAAGAGTTCTAGTTATTTTTTTTGATTTCTAATTTAATTGCCCTTTGTAAGACAAGGTGGCCCATAGTATATCAATCCTTTGAAATTTCTTGAAGTTTTCATCAGGGCCCAGTCAGAGTCAATTTTAATAAATGTCAAAAGTGCAATAGGAAAGAATGTATGCTAGAACAGAGGTCAAAGCCAAACTAACATACAAAACAACAACAACCAGAAAAACCATTTGCATCCTCAAAGTGATTGATAAATGTGCTTCAATTAGTTACATTTACACAGGTGCACCTAGGAAAGTTTTCATCTGGAACCAGTATCTAGAAAACCCTCTGCCAGGAGAGGAGTTTAGTGATACATTTTTTGAAACATTCACTTACTTAAATAAGGGGTAGGATGCACTGCTCTCGGTGAGAGCAACCACTGGCCTGGGTGAAGGCCATGGGCATACTGGAACAGAATAGGTATCTGGAGACGGTCCCATAACCTCACCGCCATCTACCACACCTCTCATCCCTCCCCCCGCCCACCAACTGAAGTGCTGCCAGTCAGAGGCAGGAAGGACTCATGCTTTTCTTCCCACCCGTCCTTCCTTTCTTCTCTTTCTTTCTCAAGAAAGAAAGAGAAGTACCAGGCACTATGGTGGATATGAAGACGAATGACTCATAACCTCTATCTTCAAACTGTTACACACTCATAAAGACGCCAGTAACACTAACCAGAGGTACACTAATGAAAGGCACGAGGTGTTAGGGCAATGGTCCCCAAACGTTTTGGCACCAGGGACCGGTTTCGTGGAAGACAATTTTCCCACGGAAGGGGGAGGAGGGTGGTTCAGGCAGTAAAGCAAGCGATGGTTCAGGCGGAAACGCGAGCGACAGGGAGTGATGGGGGGCGGCAGATGAAGCTTCAGTTCGCTCACCCGCCGCTCACCTCCTGCTGTGCGGCCCAGTTCCCAACAGGCCACGGACTGGTACCAGTCCATGGCCCTGGCGTTAGGGACCCCTGTGTTAGTGAATAAATGAGAAACCGGCCAGAAGGCCCAGGTGAAGGAAGGATGGTAAGTACCCCCAAGTCTGGGATAAGAATTTGTCTGGGCCCTTAAGAAAATGATCGCTCTGGCTTCCCTGACTGGAATGTGTATAATATCAGGAATGCAACTAAGATGACCATGGGTACATCTGTCTCCTGAGAGAAAGAAAGGATAGGCGAATACTTACAGTGTTTTACACCTGCCAATGCTATAAGGTTTCCTGTATATGATTACACAAGTTTTTCTCTTTTGTTCGTTGACTCCCTACACCAGATATGGTATATCATTAATAATGATCTATATTGTTTATAAAAGTCCTTTCCAATAGAAATATGTGAGCCACGTATATTTAATTTAAATGTTCTAGAGGTAATATTTAAAGAAGTAAAAAGAAACAAACTTAATTTAATGATGTATGTTATTTAACTCAACATATATCACAAATATTATCATTTAAATATATAATTAATATAAAAAGATTAATGAGTTATTTTATGGGTTTTTCTTTTTCTTCTACATCTAAAATTCAGTATGTATTATACACTTACAGTACATATCAATTTGTACTAGCCACATTTCAAGTATTCAGTAGACACATTAGCTAATGGCTAGCATATTGCATAATTCAGATCAAAACATAGATGAATTGTTAAATATTTACATTGTTTATAACACAGGTAGGAAGAAAGAAAATATAGCGATCAGTATAACAGTTTATGAAAGTCAGAGAGGTTTATACATTAAACATCTAAATAAACTTGAGAACAACAACAATGGAAGTAAAGGCTATGTATAAAATTCAAGTTCAGATTCACAAATAAACAGAGATCCCTTTAAGAAATTGTCTGATAAATGATTGTTTCTCCTATTTACATGGGATTACCTTTGTTTTTAATTTACGTCAATGTGTTTTAAATTGTTTTGTTTACAGGGTGGAGAGTTCTTAATATGTCATCACAATATCAAATACAATGACTTTTTGGCCTTGCAGAGAGGAAATCCTACACTATATGGGGCTGCTGGACTTCAGGGTGGGGCCTTGTATTCTGCAGAACAAGCCACTCAAATTAGCCAAGGCTTAATTCAGGGCCAAAACAAAAATAAGGATTTCTTGGGAAGAACTTCATGTGTTCTGAGAACAGGACATGTATTTGATCAAATCACAAACTATATTTCTTAAGCACCTGACATATTCAATGCACTTTGTTATTCCCTGGGATTAGTAGTTTCATAAACCAGTTACACAAACCAGTATCTAATCCACAACTAATCGAAGTATTCCAGAATGTTGTCAGGTTTTTTTTTTTAGGGAGAACTCAAGAATAAATCAAGTCACTCTGTGGCAATAAGCACATCAGCCTTCAAAGAAGGCAGAGTTACTGGGAAAGAAGTAGATAGAGGGGAAGGAAACATAATTCTGTGATCTCTGTGCTGTGAAGGAAAGTCAGACTGTTAACAAAAGATAAGAGACAATACTGGAAAGTTTGACAGGAGGATAGACCCAGGGACATAGATTTTTGTGAGTCATGTGACAAAGGAAGATTTAAATTTAGATTGTTTGAGCTTTGAATAGTCCCTGCCTACCCTTGGACATTCTTATTCACATCTCAAACCTTACCTGGTGCCGTAATTTTCATGCTCAAAATACCATCATCCTTACTTTGTTATTATTATTCTATACTTGCATTGAGAATAAGATTTAATATTCAATCTTATAAAACAAAACAAAAAACAATGCCCAAAGTACAGGTAGGTATTTTGAAACACAATCTAAAAATCCATTTGCCAACCACACTTCTGGGGCTAACTGGCTCATAGATTCAAGATTGGCCCTTGGAGATCAACGGTTCCAATTTATCGTCATTTTGTAATAAAAATAAGTCATGGCCCTTGACAGATCTTGATTACAACATTACCAAATTCTTCTGCATCCAGAATAACCTCCAGCATGACCCAAATGGTCCTCCCTGAGTCCTAATCAGATTACAAAACATAGAGGTCACATGCAGAGCAGAAAAAGATAAATGTCATCACCTCATCCAGGCAGTAGTCTGCTAGGCTTCCATGACATATTAGCAGTATTTGAATTGCTGTCATTAATGATATGAAAAAAAAAAAGTTACGCAGTACATGGTGTCCTTCTAACTTCCATGCAGTATGCAGTTTGCAAAGTGAGCCCAGCCCCAGCCTTACGTATACCCCCAACCCCTCTCCCTAATTATTCATTAAGCTTATTCCCCAGCTGACTTCTCATTTCCATAACCTATTTTCCTCTTCACCTTTCTACCTCTCTGCTCTGGTTTTAATTTTTTTTCCCTTTTTTTACTCTCTAATGCAAAAGTACGTTATGTCCCTAGATAGCACATTTTTAATATTCAGGTTAATATTATTAGACTAAAACATTCCTCTCTACCACCTTTGGTCCCTGAAGCAATCCTGAAATGGCAATCCATTTAAAGCAGAGCTCCAGTCTAGGTGCAAAGGCACAGATCCCTCAGCTGTAAATGGGGTATAGATTTCATTGTATTTCCTATTCGTGTTATGTATTCTAAGAGGCTATGGAGCCTCTTGCCTAACTGTATTTATAGTGTCAGGGAACATGCAACCAAAAAGGTAACCTCTTTGGTTACCTTTTACAATTATTTCCTTAAGTACTTGAGGAAGGTAAAAGCCCTAGACAGGGAATCTTGTTCTTAGGTACAAGCTTCCAGCTTCATACTGGCTGTGGAATGATGAGCAATTCATTTAATTTCTCTAAGACTCTGTTTCCTCATCTGTAATATAGAAATAATAAAGTACTTACAGTAGTGTTACTGGGTAAATAAAAGGAATAACACACAGTTCCTCACACATAAGGAGGACTCAAGTAATTAGTTATATTATTATCATCATCATTATTATTAATAATAAACTAGCATGATCATAATGAGGTCTTCACCAACTGGAGAACAGGTCTCCATAGAGTCCATTCAGTGTCCAAAGTACAGATTGAAAAAGGATGATCAGAGACAGAAGCTGTGGCTGGGGTCTGCTCTTTGTTTTATCCCAATTTTGATATGAAACACAAGATGCATGCTTGACTCTTCCCTTATTTATCAGTTTAGCACATTAATTTTTTTAAAAAATATCTTTATTGGAGTAGAATTGCTTTACAATGTTGTGTTAATTTTTGAAACACAATCTAAATATCCATTCGCCAACCACCACTTTGTTCTGCTGTACAACAAAGTAAATCAGCTACATGTATACATGTATCCCCATATCCCCTCCCTCTTGTGCTTCCCTCCCACCCTTCTTATCCCACCCCTCTAGGTGGTCACAAAGCATCAAGCTGATCTCCCTGTGCTATGTGGCAGCTTCCCACTGGCCATCCATTTTACATTTAGTAGTGTACATGTGTCAACGCTACTCTCTCACTTCGTTCCAGCTTCCCCTTCCCCTTCTGTGTCCTCAAGTCCGTTCTCTACATCTGCGTCTTTATTCCTGCCCTGCTACTAGGTTCATCAGTACTGTCTTTTTAGATTCCATATATGTAGCACATTAAATTTGGCTGATGAATCTCTTAAATCTATTTTAATCAATAGTCTAATCCATTTTATTCTCTTGATATTTATTTGTTGGAAATATTGAGTCATTTGATCTTCAGAGATCTTTAGAGTTTCCCTCAGTCTGGATTTTGTTAATTGTATCCCTATGGAGCAGTTAGTAGTTTCCTGTGTTCTCTATTTTTCCTGTCAGTTGTTTGATCTAAGGCTTGATCAGATTCAGATTTGATTTTTTACAAAATTTCTCTATAGATGATGTAGTATTGTTCATCTCTTCTAATTTTATAAGCTACTATTGATGGTCAGTGTCTTGATCCCTAACGGGGATCAGTGAGAGGCAAGGAGCAGTGAAAAGATAATACTGCAATGCTATTATTCCTTCATTTATTTCCCAAAATATTTCTGTAAAGGGAAACTTCCCCTCATTACCCAATAGTTACCCAATAGTACAATATAGGAAGGGCATCTACCCAGTGGTTATCTAGTGGTACAATATAGGGAAGGTAGGGTAAATGCTTGATTCCTCCTTATTTTTTACTAGTTTTAAAAATTATAAATTGGTTCCCTAGAATTCTGGAACCAGTTCATTTGGTTGTAGTGGTGATTTTTTTATAAGTATTATTATGAACCAATTGATTAAAACATATTTTTTATTAAAGCCACTGTAATTGGCATCCTTACTGATGATCAAATTGATCCATATTTTTTCTGATAAAGTTGATTTTATTGTAATGTATGAATACTTGCCCAGTAACTGAAAGGATAATCAGACCCAAATCAGTAAACATGAAGAAACTTTAAAAATGACTAACAGAGCTTACATAGTTGTATACATAAAACATTGCTGAAACAACTATAGAACCTGTTTTTTTCTAGTACAATTGGAATTGTTCCATCTTTTGCCAGTGGGATCCTTTTAAGTTTGATTCCTGAATCCTTTTAACATGACCTTAGTAATGTTTGATAGCTTCCTTGCTAACCAGTATGGTAACATGTTTCAAACTCATCTGCATATTTCCTATCCCAACACTTTGGTTTGTTTTAGTGGAAAACAGTACAATAAGGCCAAATTCTGAGTGCAAGGGGGCTTATTGCTCTTCGGTAAGTCATAGTTTTTAGGCCTTTTCATTCGACTAAAAGTTCTGCACCCAGTTCCACTGTTGGGGATGGGATGTTCCCCAGCACCTCCAACAAGCAATTCTCAGACCCCATCTGGGTGTCCTACAATTCAACTAAATTCTGACAGTACCTACTCAGAGAAAGCATCAGATTCCACAGGTTAATGGTTCAGCCCTACAAGACTGGCCCCAGCACATACACTTCAGATGCCACTTGCAAGCCCATGCTGTCCTCTGTGCTTTTGACTGAACTGCTACATATTGAAGGTTCTAACAACCCCCTCCTTGGGTTCTATTAATTTTTTAGAGTGACTCACAGAACTCGATAAATATTTTAGTTACTAGATCACTGGTTTATTATAAAAGGATATAACTCAGGAATAGCCAGATGGAAGAAACGCACAGGGCAAGGTGCAGGGAAGGGGCATGGAGCTTCCATGCCTCTCCAAGCACGCCACTCTCGACAAACTTCCACGTGTTCACCAACCCAGAAGTTTTTTGAACCCTGTCTTTTTGGGTTTTTATGGAGGCTTCATTACATAGGCATAATCGATTAAATCATTAGCCATTGGTAATCAATTCAATCTCCAACTCATCTCCCCTTCCCTGAGGTCCGGGGGTTAGGACTGAAAGCTTTAACTAGCTCTAGTCACAAGTTTGGTTCTCCTGGCAATCAGCCCCCATCCTTAGGTGAGGTCCAAAAGTCACCTCATTAACATAACAAATGACACCTTTATTGCTCTTATCATTTTGGAAATTCCAAGGGCTTTAGGACCTCTGTGCCAGAAACAGCAGACAGAGACAAAATTCATATTTATTATTATAAATCATAATATCATACTAAGCTAGTATTTATATTTAAGATAAATTACATCAAAATAAGGTATATTTAAAGAAGCTTTCCTGTTCTCTCTACCCTATTCTCTCCCTCTCCCTAGAGGTAACCATTTTTTTAATGTTATGTGTTTTTCTTCATTGTTTTATTTTTATATGTATACCATAATTGGAAAATATAGTAAACAATACACATTTTCCCCACCTTGCTTTTATGACTTCACAATATATCCTGGGCAGATCCATAGTAGCACACGGAGATTTTCCCCATTCTTTTTTATAGCTGCATAGTACCTCCATTGGTTGGTTATGTCAGTCTACTTATTGCATGAAGGGGGACCCCTTCCAGGGCCTGAGTGGACGCTTGTCTAACACTCAGAAATGAATTGTGGAGATACACGTGCTGACAGAGCAAGAGACTTTATTGGGGAGGGGCGCCCAGGAGGAGAGCAGCAGGTTAAGGGAACCCAGGAGAACTGCTCTGCCACGTGGCTAGCAGTCTAAGGTTTTATGGTAATGGGGTTAGTTTCTGGGTTGTCTCTGGCCAATCACTCTGACTCAGGGTCCTTCCTGGTGGCGCTCGCATCGTTCAGCCAAGATGGATTCCAGCAAGAAGGATTCTGGGAGGTTGGTAGGACATATGGACTGGAGGCTCCTCTCTCCTTTTGACTTTTCCAGAATTCTTCCAGTTGGTGGTAGCGTGTTAGTTCTGTGTTCCTTACCAGGACCTCCTGTTGTAAGATAACTTATGCAAGTGGTTACTATGGTGCCTGGCCAGGGCGGGTGGTTTCAATTAGTGGTTCCCCTACTATACTCAACCACTCCCTTATTGATGTACATTTAGGGTGGTTCCAGGATTTTTTTCTTTTTTTTTTTTTTTGCGGTACGTGGGCCTCTCAGTGTTGTGGCCTCTCCCGTTGTGGAGGACAGGCTCTGGACGCACAGGCTCAGCGGCCATGGCTCGTGGGCCCAGCCGCTCCGCGGCATGTGGGATCCTCCCGGACCGGGGCACGAACCCGTGTTCCCTGCATCGGCAGGCAGACTCTCAACCACTGCGCCACCAGGGAAGCCCTGGTTCCAGGATTTTGATAGGATAAAAAGTCCTTCAATAAATAGTCTTGAGCAAATGTGTTTTTGAATCTGTGCTAGGGTAACTCTGGGATTAATTCCTAGTAGTGGAATTGCAGGGTCAATGGGTAAATGTATATGTAATTTGTAGATTTTCCCAAACTGCCTCCATAGACATTGTACCATTTTGCATTCACATTGACAGTGCATAAGAGAGCC
Organism: Globicephala melas; assembly: GCF_963455315.2. Classification (NCBI taxonomy): domain Eukaryota; kingdom Metazoa; phylum Chordata; class Mammalia; order Artiodactyla; family Delphinidae; genus Globicephala; species Globicephala melas. Next base: position 30,941,418 of record NC_083323.1, on the reverse strand, counting down.
TGTTTTTCCATAGCCATGCCAACAGGGCATGTTGCCAAACTTTTGGATTTTTGTTCATTAAATAGCTAAAAATTTTACCTTGGTGAGTTTTAATTAGCTTTTCTCTTACTATAAGCAATTTTAATCATCATTCCATGTTTTTAAAGCCATTTGCATTTCTTTTTTATTTTGGAACTGTTCATTTTTCCAGCTCAACTTTCTATAGTTACTAATCTTTCTCTTCTCTAGTTATTCAAGTATTAGAAACATTTGTGAGATAAACTGAAAATATGTCCCTAAGTTTGTCATTTTTCTTGCCTTGAAAAAATTTCATCAATATGTATATAGACATACATACAGGCATCTACCCTTACTGCTTTTGGAGTTCGAGTCAGATTCAAGGAAGCTTTATCTACTTCTATTTATAAAGGAATTCACCCATATTTCCTCTGTTACTTGTATGGTTTCATAATTTTACATCTAAATCTCTTGTGAAGTTGACGCTTGAACAATGCAAAGGGTTAAGGATGCTGACCCTCCAGGCAGTTGATATTCCAAGTATAACTAATAGTCAGCCCTCCATATCTGAGATTTCATATCCTCAGGTTCAACCAACCCCAGATAGTACAGTACTGTAATAAGTAGTTATTGAAAAAATTCCCATATAAGTGGACCCATGCAATTCAAACCCATGTTGTTCAAGAGTCAACTGTACATGTGAAATTTATCCTAGTATATGGTGAGAAGAGTGAATCCACTTTTATCTTTTTCCATAAACTATTTCTTTTGACATCATTTATTTTATAAATTCACCTTTTCCCTCATTTGAGATGCCATCTGTGGTCCCCCACAAAGATATTCAAGTCCTAATCCCTGGAACTTGTGAATATTTTTACATGGCAAGGGGGAATTATGGCAGCAAATGGAATTAAGTTTGCTAATTACCTGACCTTAAAATAAGGAGATTACTTTTATCCAGGCAGGCTCAGTGTGATCACAGGTCTTTTAAAGTGGAAGAGGGAGGCAGAAAAGGACGTCAGAGTCAGAGAAAGATTTGAATGCTACACTGCTGGCTTTGAAGGGCAAGGAAGGAGCCATGAGCCTGTTGGGGCCCAGAGGAGGCCACCCCAAAGCACACCTCAAAGGCATATTGATGATTTTGAATTAAAGTTACTTAAGAAACAGCCAATGCAAGAGGGGTACTCTGACCCTCTTTTCCGTCTCCCTAAAAGCAGGAAATAAAACTCCCATGAAAGGTGCCCTCCTGCATCTGGAGGTAGAAGGACACCCTTTTGCCAGAGACAGGGAATTGGGGCAGAGAAGCCAATATAAACAAACCTTGTTACTTCCTTAATTATTACCCCCAAACAAATGCTGTTTAGATTCTTCACTAATTGAGCACCTGAAACCTAAGTTTCTTTGCCCTGTCAATTCCTCACAAATTTATTACTTCTTTTTCTAAAAACGTACAAAAGCTGCCTGCTCGGGCCACTTCTTAGGTCCCATTTCTATGAGATTTCCATGCCCATCATTTAAAATTTCTTTGTTTTTCTCCTGCTAATCTGTCTTGTGTCAATTTTATTATTAGTCCAGCCACAAGTACTCAAGAGGGGTAGAGGGATAGATTTCTCCCTCCCTGACAAGCCATGAGCCATAAAGTGCAGGAAGCCTGTTGAAGCTGGAGAAAGCAAGGAAATAGCTCTCTCCTAAGCCTATCAAAGGAATGCATTCCTGCAGACACCTTGATTTTAACCCACTGAGAAGCATTTCGGATTTCTGATCTGCAGAACTGAAAAGTTACTAAATCTGTGTTGTTGCTAAGTTTATGGTAATAGCAATAAGAAACCAGTACGTCATCTTTATCATAAACTAAATTTAAGAATTAATTTGGGTTTCTTTCTGCATTTTCTGTCCCATTCCATCAGTCTGTCTTTCCATGTGCCAATATAATACAGTTTTAATTATAGAGAGTTTACAGTAAGTTTAATATATCTGCTAGAGACACCCCCTCCCATTTCTTCCCCAAGGCTTTCCTGGCTATTCTCACTTGTTTATTTTTACAAATAAATTTTATAATCAACTTAACTGTGGGGGCGGGGGTGTGAAGAACTCGATGATAGCCTTAGTACCAATAGTCTTTTAACTTTGGGAAGTCACATATTTGCTTTGTGATGGAGGCTCAGTGATTCATACAATGAAAGATGAGACAAGAGTACCTGGGATAATAAATACACCAGCCAGAAACTACAGTGGAAAAAATAAGAAAAGTGCTATTAAAAGTTACTTGGAAATCAGTTATGTAAACAAACAATTCCTTTATTATCAAGACTTTTTAAACACCAGGCGACAGAAACCACATTCCACCTAACTTAAGGGGAAGAAAAGACACTAATTGGCTCACACAATTGAAAATCCCAAGTAAGGTTCAGTGCAGGTCCTCGAATGACGTCACAAACAGGTCTCCCTTTTTTCAGCCCTTTGTTTCTCACTGTGGTCTTTCCTGCTCAGGCACACCCTCTTCGTGTACTGGCTCCCTCTAGCTACAGACATGGACTTGACCAACTTAGCCACTGCTGAGGGAAAAGGGTGCCTCTTCCTCAATAGCTCCAGCAAAAGTTGAAAAATTAAGTCTCATCAGTCTAGCTTGCTTCATTACTCACCCCTAAGCCAATCACTATGACCAGAGGAATAAAATACTCTGAATAGTTGTGGGTCATGAAGCTGCTCTTGAGGATGGCATGGGGTCAGCTCCCCCTAACTGCAAAGGTGAGAGTAAAGGAAAAGGCGGACAGAGCACTGTGAGCAGAAAAAGATTTAATGGATAGAAGACAGGCAAAAGGAACATAGGACGCCTCAATGGATTAGTTCCATGTAAATAAATATAGGTGTGAAGTGTCACTGGGTGGTGTAGAGATGAGGAAAAAGGAGTAATTAAACTTGCCTAGGAGCTGATCAACTGCCAATGTTTAAGGAATGCACAAAATCCCAGTTCTGAACTCAGAAAGAGGCACTGCCAGACTTGCCAAACACTTGCTCCGGTTTCGCCAAGCACCAACTGCAGAGTATCTGACTCCTCTGAGAGACTTGGTGCCTTCCCAGCTGTGCTCCTGAGCCAGATGGGCTTGCCAACCAGATTCATTGGAAAGGGTTTCAACCCAGTGCAGTTAAAATGAAAAACAAGTTTGGAAGATTTGAACCTGAAGTCTATTGAGCAGAAAAATCAGTCCGGCAAGGCAGTGCCAAAGATTTCATATATTTAAGAAGAATCCTAAAGGCCAAGGTAAGAAAAGAGAGAAGGACTTTTCAGGAAAAAAAACCATGGCAGAGTGAAAGAACATGCTAGGTTTGAGAGGCTCTGGAAATCCCCTGCGGCTGCGGCAGAGCTTGGGCGTGAAGATACCAGGATGCAAGAAGTGGCACAAGGATCTTTCAGGCATGCTGAAGAGTTCGCAACTGATTCTGAGTGTCGTCAGGTGGTTCTAAAGAGGAGAGGAGGAGGGTCAGATTTTAGTGTATAATGAGTTGAGCTCCATTTTCCTCAAACCTGGATACATTTCTCATGTTTCTCCATAAGCAGTGATGTGGTTAAGAATGTGGGTGTGCTATTCACACGGCCTGGGATCAAAGGCCTGCTCCACCATTTACTTGCTTTGTGGCCTTGGGCAAGTTAATTAATCTTTGCACCTCTGTTTCCCCATTTTTACAAAGGGGATCAAAATAAACCTGATTTATAGAATTGTTGTGAGGACTAAATGAGAGAAACATATGTGAAGCGTTAGTACATGGGTTGTTACCAATAAATTCCTAATTTCATTGGTTATTATTCTAAGGGATTTCCTTCCTTCTTTGTCCCAAATTCCACCTTTTAAAAATCCTCCTTATCTTTTAACATTCAGTTTGAAAACCTGCCATCTTGATGAAAATATAGTCCTCAACTAGATATTTCTCCTGCATATGCACATATCTACACATGCGCACACACACACCATTGTCAGGGTTAACCAAATAAATGTAACAGCCAAGTAGAATCTAGAAAGGAATAAAGCAGTCACAGACCACAGGATAGGAATGACACCAAAGGCTAAAGGACCTGTCTCAAGATTTCTAAATGGCTAGAATTGATCCAGTGGGAATGCAGGATAGCTACAGCAGAAGGAGATCTACCCCATGATGGCTGAGAAAGAAGTCATATAGTGTGTGCTTTGCACACTTTAATAGGCATATGAATCACCCAGGGATCTCGTTAAGGTGCAGATTCCAATACAGTGGATCTGAGAAGAGGCCTGAAATGCTGCATTTCTAACAAGTTCCAAGGCAATACCATGCTGCTGCTCCTCTGATCTCCTTTGAGTAGCAGGGCTTTAGGGAAGAGGATAAGGTGCAATTCAGGGAAGTCAAGAAAACCACTAAAACCTGTAGGTCAACAAGACAAAGAGTGGATGTATTTGAAGTGATGTCAGCATTATGACAAAGATGTCCCTCATACATGTTTACCCCACCTCAACAACAACAATTTGGCATCCATCCCTGTATATCCATGCCTTGGTGGTTACTGTGGGATCCAGCACCATATGCCAAGGGACCTGGAAGGAGTCTTACCCACCTGTGCCTCAGGTAATAGGCATATAAACCTTGGTCCTGACTGTAGACCCTGTAGTAGACTGTGAACTGGCTCCAGCCTCTCTCAGCAATTGTCCAGGAGCCCTGGAAAACACTCTCTTAGACAATCACTCATCGATGAGACAGCCTTTATGGAAGTCCAGGTTTCCATCAGAGAAGGTCCAGCATGACATTGGAGCAAACAAATACCAGTTTGAATGCATTGGAGACAGTAAAAAGAACAGTTTGAGTTTACCCACATTATCCCTCCCCCAAGGTGGCAAACTTAGGGCCAAAGGTGATCTTCTCAGCTCATGTTTTCTCCTAGCAGGGAAAGTGTGAACATGTGAGTGAGCACCCAGTTTCCATAACTGTGTGGGACGCTGCCAAAGAGGCTCATTTCCCTCTTACCCCTTCCCTAATACTGAATCATGAGCTGCATGACTGGGGGCTATGAAGAGTCTGGAAGAGAGGTAAAAAGGATTCTTGGAGGATATTAAAGGAATGCAGATCCTACTAACTGTATTGCAGACTCCATCAAGAAGCCTACCCATGAACTGCTGGGGACACCTCACCTGTAGATCTCCCCAACTAGTTCATGAGCACTCCCAGCACCTTGTACACCTTACCCACACATGACCCTGTGGCCATCTGCATGTGTACTCCCAGTTGTGGCAGTGAGAGCGTGCTTTGGCAGATGGTTAGTGAGCAAGTATAGAAAGCCAGCCTGGATCTGTGAGCCAGGGAGAGACCACACACTTGAGATTTAGTGCCACCTTTGGGAAAACTAAAGGGAGGCTATTGTCTCTCAGCTTGATGTGTTGCAGGAATAAGAGAAGGCATAGACACTTAATATTTCTGGAACAAGAAGCATGGAGCAGGTGTATCCATAGAAGGTCTGAGAAAGCCTCAGAATCCTTAGCAGAGCTGATGGAAGGTATTTCTCTCTTGAAGGCATTAAAGACTGGTGGAGGTGACTGCTACTTCAAATGTAAAGACAGCAACACAAAACTCCAAGGAACATGAAAAAGTCAAGGAAACATGACACCACCAAAAGATCATAATAATATTCCAGTAGAGGATCCCAAAGATATGGAGATCTGGGATTTACCTAATAAAAAATTCAAAATAGCTATTTTAGGGAAACTCAATAAGCTACAAGAAAACTCAGAAAGACAGTTCAGTAAAATCAGGCAAATAATACACAAACAAAATATGTTTAACAAAGAGATATAAATCATAAAAAATAACCAAACAGAAATTGTGGAGCTAAAGAATACAATGAATGAAATTAAATTAAAAAATGCATAGAGGACATCAACATCAAAATGCATCAAGCAGAAGAAAGAATCTGTGAGTTAGAAGACAGGAACTTTAAATAATTCAGTCAGGAAAACAAAGAAAAAGAGTAAAAATCAATGAAGAAAGCCTACATGATCTATTGGATACCATCAGAAGAAACATTTTCCAATTTTTGGAGTTCCAGAAGGAGAAGAGAGGGTGAAGTGGACAGAAAGCTTATTTAAGGAAATAATGCCTGACAGTTTTCGAAAGTTGGGGAGAGATATAGATATCCAAGTTCATGAAGCTCTTAGGTCACCAAACAAACTCAATATTTAGAGATTTTCTCCAAGACAAGGATAGTAAATCTGTCAAAAATCAAAGAGAAAAACAGAATCTTAAAAGCCAGAAGAGAAAAGAAGCTTATATACAAGGAAGCACCCGTAAGGCTATTAGTGAATTTCTCAACAGAAACCTTACAGTCCAGGGGAAAGTGGGATAATATATTCAAAGTGCTGAATGAAAACAAACAAACAAAAAACCTTCCAACCAAGAATACTCTATCAGGCAAGGTTTTCCTTCAGAAATGAAGGAGAGATACAGACTTTCCCAGAGAAACAAAAGCTGAAGTAGTTCACCACCACTAGACCTGCCTTACAAGAAATGCTGAAAGGCATTCTCCAAGCTGAAATGAAAGGATGCTAATTAGTAACATGAAAACATATGAAAATATACAACACACTGGTAAAAGTATCTAGTCAAATTCATAATACCCTAATATTATAATATCATGGTATGTTAACCACTTAACTCTAGCATGAAGTTTAAAGGACAAGAGTATTAAAAATAACTATAGCCACAATAATTTGTTAATAAATACACAATATAGAAAATGGGAAAAAGCAATTCTAAAATTCATACAGAATCACAAAAGATCCCACATAGCCAAAGAAATCCTGAGAAAGAAGAGCAAAGTTGGAGGCATCATACTTCTTGGTTTCAAACTATACCACAAAGATATAGTAATCAAAACAGTATGGCACTGGCATGAAAATAGATACGAAGCCAATGGAACAGAATTGAGAGTCCAGAAATAAACCCTCATATATATATAGTCAACTAACATTTGACAAGGGAGACAAGAATATTGGATAATCACATGCAGGAGAATAAAATTGGATCCCTATTGTACATTATTCAGAAAAATTAACTTGAAAAGAATTAAAGGCCTGATACTATAAAACTCCTAGAAGAAAACATAGGGAAGAACCTCCTTGACACTGGTCTTGGCAACAATTTTTAAAATATATCACCAAAAGTGCAAACAACTAAAGCAAAAACAAATAAGTGGGACTCTATCAAACTAAAAAAACTTCTGCACAGCAAAAGAAATAATCAACAAAATGAAGAGTCAGCCTGCAGAATGAGAGAAAATATTTGGAAAGCTTATATCTGAGAAGTGGTTAATTTCCAAAATATTTAAGAAACTCATAGAACTGAAGAGGAAGAAACCAATCTGATTTTAACATGTGCAGAGGAATTGAATAGACATTTCTTCAAAGAATATATACAAATGGCCAAAAGGTACACAAAAATATGCTCAATACTATTAATCACCAGAAAAATGCACATCAAAACTGCAATGAGCTATCACCTCATGCTTGTTAGAATGGCTATCATCAAGAGTAGAAGAGATAACAAGTGTTGGCAAGGATGTGGAGAAAAGGGAATCCTCATGCACTGTTGGTGGTAATGTAAGTTGGTACAGTCACTATGGAAAACAGTATGAAGTTTTCTCAAAAATTAAAAATAGAATTACCATGTGATTTGGCAATTCCACTCCTGGGTATATAGCCAAAGGAAATGAAAGCAGGATCTCAAAAGGATACCTACATTCTCATAGTCATTGCAGCATTATTCACAATAGCCAAGATATAGAAAAAACCTAAGTGTCTGTGTACAGATGAATGGATAAAGATTTATTTATATATATAATATATATTATTAATATATAATGAACATTATTCAGCCATGAGAAAGAAGGAAGTCCTTCCATTTGTGACAACATGGATGGACCTTGAGAGCATTATGCTAAGTGAAATAAGCCAGACAGAGAAAGCAAATAGTGTATGATATCACAAATATGTGGAATCTAAAAAACCAAACTCATAGAATAGAAAGTAGAATGGTCGTTGCCAGGGACTGGGTTGAGGAGTGAGGGTAGAAATGGGAAGGTGTTGGTCAAAAGATACGATCGTCCAGTTATAAGATGAATGAATTCTGGGGAATCGAGTACACAGTATGGTGATTATAGTTAACAATACTATATTATGTACTTGAAAGTTGTTAAGAGAGTAGATCTTAAATGTTCTCACCACAAAAAACAAATGGTAATTATGTAAGGTGATGGAGGTGTTAACCAATGCTACTGTGGTAATCATTTTGTGATATATAAGTGTATCAAGTGAACATATTGTACCTCTTAAACCTACACAGTGTTACATGTCAGTTATATCTCAATAAAGCTGGAAAAAATTAATTAAAAATCTATATTGAATAAAAAAATACCTGAAGAAAAGAATAAGACATAGTGTGAACAAACTGAAGAATAACAGTAGCAAGAAAGGAACATGAGCCAGGAGACAATCTAAATCAAAAGCAGGCACATTACATCGTTCTTGAACCAGTGACGCAGAAGGTCCAGAAGGATACCTGGAGTCAAAGTCTAGGACAGGGTTGCAGAGCCCAGAGAACTGAACAGAGATCCATATGGGCTGTTGCTAGACTCTCACACTGACTATACACACAGCCTGCTATCATGTAGGGAAGCAGTGTGGTGGAAAGAGCTCTAGACTTGGAACAAATTCCAGTGAGATACTAGATTCTACCACTTACTGGCTGTATGATCTCTCTGAGGACCCATGTCCTCACCCAAGAAGTTTGGGGGGGGGGTGGTTAATACCTTCTTAAAAAGTCTGTAGAAATTAAATAAAGTAATTCTTCCACTGAAAGAAAGCCTACCTAGATGATCTCTAAATTACTTTCTAAGATTCAGATTACACACCTATGATTACCATAGTCCTGTTTTTTTAAAATCACCATCGCCTTGCCTGTAAGAAAACTCAGAAGTCTCGTCTAAGTCACTCTCACCAAATCCATTATTATGTAAGAGATGACAGAGAGGTTGCAAAGTGCAGGCAGATAACTTCCAAGAGTGTCATGAATTGGGAGGGAATTGGAGACCCCTAGAGGGTGCTGCCCTTTCACAAGATTATTGCCAAGGGAGAAAATCAGCCTGATTTCAACACAAAAAGAAATATTAACTTGAAAACCTCTTAATTTTTTAAATTTTGGCAATAATTCAAATATTTAAACACTTGTTTTAAGCCACACACAGCCTATCTGCAGGGCCAATTCCTGCCCACGACCAACTGTTTTTCCCTTCCATCTTTGCCTTAATCCTTCTAGGAATTCATGCATTTTAAAAGAGGACGAATATATGGTAGATTTTTAAAAGACTTGGTATGGTAGATTTTCAGGCAACCCTACAGTAAAAGTAGGAGACATTTACAGCACAACCCATTTTCAGCTCCCTTAACTCAGATCATCAGACTTCTTTTCCTTGGCCTCTTTGCATATATGGAAGATCTATCTTAAACTGGGTGGTCAAGAAGGCCTCTCTGAGGACGTCACATTTAAACTGAGACTGAAGGATACGGAGAAACCTATCATGTAAAGATCTGGAGGAAGACCATTGCAAGAAGCAGGACCCTAAGGTGGAGGAAACATGGATTATTCTAGGAAGAGGAGGAAGGCTGGTGAGGCTAGAGTACAGAGAGTGAGAAGGAGGGGGCTACTGATCTGAAGAGGGAGGGGCAGGCAGCAGGTACCTCATGTAGGGCCTGGCAGGGAAGAAGCTTTAATTCTAGTTTGAGTGCAGTGGGAACCCAGTGGGAAGTTTTTAAAAGGTGAAAACATGATATAATTTTATTTTTGAAAGATCACTTAGGCCACCGTATGAAAAATGGGTTGGAGAGTAGCATGATAGAGCAGAGGACCTATGTTTCAGATTAATGCTAAGTGCAGGCAAGAGATAATAATGACTCAAACTAGAATGGTGTCAGCAGAGGTGGAGAGGGTCAGCATGCATTTTGGAGGAGAAGCCAATAGGATGTAACATACACATAATAACCAAAGGGGGAGAAAAAAAGAAAGGCAAGGGCTGCCAGGTTCAAGTACATTTAGGAAGTGCAGGGCTAAAGGGGAGAGAGAGAGAGAGAGAGAGAGAGAGAGAGAGAGTGTGTGTGTGTGTGTGTGTGTGTGTGTGTGTGTGTGTGTATGAAATGTCTTCAGAGGCTGGTGGCAAGAGGGTGAATATGGAATCATTTTCCCCATAAAATATCTCTTGGGACTTGTATACCCCAGAATACATTTTGTAAAACATCTGTCAAAGTATAATTTCAAAAATTTTAAAACACAGTGTTTATAAATGTAACCATTAATTAGGGAACCAGCAGATGGTAAAAAAAAAAGTGAGTATTTGAAGAAGTGGGTGTCTGTATGCATTTGAATACAACTGCTAAGTTAGAGGCAAAACTGATTAATGTCTTCCAGGGCAATAAGCTTTGAGATTTTATATTCTGTGGCTCAGAAATTATTTGCTTCCCTACTGGACACTATTGTCCAAGTGTAATGATTAACAGCATCCTGGTTTTGAGGACAAATATACAGTTTTTCTATTTATTAGGTGAACAAGTAAACTCACAAAATCTGAACCTTTAATCAAGAGTGAATTACAAGTCCAACAAAGGTACATTCCCCTAAATTAGGTAAAGGATTCTTGGGTAGGCCTATTAAACAATGTTTCCGTATAACATTAAAAAGACATGCTGCCCTCTATTTGTCTTATTTTCAAGTTTGGGATAATTTTTCTTTTTTTTTTTTTTTAAATTTATTTATTTATTTTTGGCTGTGTTGGGTCTTCGTGTCTGTGCGAGGGCTTTCTCTAGTTGCGGCAAGTGGGGGCCACTCTTCATCACGGTGCGCGGGCGTCTCACTATCGCAGCCTCTCTCGTTGCGGAGCATAGGCTCCAGACGCGCCGGCTCAGTAGCTGTGGCTCATGGGCCTAGTTGCTCCGCGGCATGTGGGATCTTCCCAGACCAGGGCTTGAACCCGTGTCCCCTGCATTGGCAGGCAGATTCTCAACAACTGCGCCACCAGGGAAGCCCTGGGATAATTTTTCTTAACAGACACCTTTACAATGATAAATAATCTCCAAAGTTTATTCATGATCACTAGTGACTACAACACATACACACACACACACACACAAAATGATAGTCGTGTTCTGGCTATTTTATTGGTATAGATGTAACATAAGATGTTAACTTTCTTGAGGATATAGAACCATACAGTGGCTCATAAGAAATTACTAATGCCAGAGAATCATCTTTCATGTGGAAATATGTAGAAGAAACCTAGGATTGTATTTTCAAAAGCCTCTCTGTTGTTTGCTCTTTGATCCAGAGGCTAAAACACCAACCTCAAGAAATTTATATCCCTGAGTTTCACCTGCAGTACCTATCAATGTGGAAGAATTCCTGTCTTGTCAAGGTCCCCATAATCTGCTGAAGTTCCTGACCCAACAAAAAGAGACCTAGGGAAGGCTGAGCTGCTCTTTTGTATCAACAATTCTTTCCTCCTAAGACTTTTAACAGTAATTGTCCCAGTAAGACAATTACAGATCTTACTATAGTGTTGAGCTATTTAAGAAATACTGAACATACAAAACAAACCTAATCATTTGTAGCATCCCTTTTTTTACAAGGTGAAAGAACAATTTTTGTGATTTCTCTCATACTCCCTGGGAAATCTCAATAATAATTTCAGGTGTAAAAGATATATTGAATCTGCCATCCCCACCCCCCTGAATTTAGGGTCTGATCTTGGAAGCAAAAGCAAAGGAGTTATCAAGCGGTCACGTGATTAAGATAGGATCGTGCATACTTGAAAAGAATAAATCAAGGAACATTGCCTATCAGTCAGAATAACAATATTGTATTTTAATTGCACAATAGTAAGGAACTTTAGCTCAAGTAAGGAGCTTTTTTTAATAATAATAGCAAGATACAGAGTATCTGCTGTCTAAGTAGACTGCATAAAAAGTAAAGGATAAACTTTTATTACATCTGTAAAGAGTAGAATGTGCCAAGACACACTTAGCATTTTCAAAGAGAGAAAACCAAATTCTAGTGTTGCGTGGATATATTCAGCAGTAAAGAATCCACAAGGTCCTGCTTTATAAATTATTTCTTGAATAACTGCCTCAAAACTGAATAAATTTTGCTGGAATTTAACATATTTTATTACTTCTTTTCAGATTCATTATTTTTAGAGATCATAAAGGAAGGAAGTAAAATTTAATTTCTATTAGCCTACAGTTTTCTATAACCATACAAATTTTGTCTCTTACTGTCTTTTTTCATATTCTGAACATCCTGATACTTTACTTAGGGTCAAAACTACACTCTTTTACCCTTGATAAACTAAAGCACATTTCTTACATTGATACACAGTTATACTCCTTTGTCATTATTGTTCCTAACATAGTCTCGATCACTGTGAAATATCAGCATATATCGTATACATATAGGTGTATATGTGTGTGTGTGTGTGTGTGTGTGTGTGTGTGTGTGTGTGTGTGTCTGCCACTGGTTCCTGGCACAGAGCTCCTAAAACCCTTATAATTTTTTAAATGATAAGAGCTCTAGAAGCCCCTTTTCTTCTAATATTTGGTTTTGACCTTGGTTTTGACCTTGGTTCCTGACACAGAGTTCCTAAATCCCTTGGAATTTCCTGGGTGATAGGAGCTCCTTTTATTTTAGTGGTGACTCTTGGGGGGCCCCTGGATGGGGGGCCCACCAGAAATACCAAGCCATGATTAGAAGCTTGGAACTTTCAGCCCCACCCCCCACCCCGATTCTGCAGAGAGGGGCTAGAAATTGAGTTAATGATTTATCATGCCTATGTGATAAAGCCTCCATAAAAATCTCCGAAGCGGAGTTTGAGGAACTTCTAGGTTGGTGACCACATTCAAGTGCCAGATGGGTGAAACACCACAACTCCACAAGGACAGAAGCTCTTGCACTTGGGACCCCTTCAGACCTCATTCTATGTATCTCTTCATCTGGTTGTTCATCTGCATCTTTTATCGTGTCCTTTATTATATAATAAACTGGTAAACATAGTAAGTGTTTCCTTAAGTTCCATGCTAGTTTGCTCTAGCAAATATTGATAACTGAATCTAAAGAGAAGGAAATCATGGGAACCTCTGATCTATAACCAAGTCAGGCAGAAGTTGTGGGTAACCCGGGGACCTGCTACTTGCAACAGGGGGGCAGTGTCCTGGGACCAATCCCTAACCTATGGGGTCTGTCCTAACTCAAGTTAGTGGCAGAACTGAATTGAACTGTAGGACACCTGGGTGTCACAGAGAATTAGTTGGTGTCGGGGAGAATCCCCAGATATCAGGTGTCACAAGTGTTGTGAGTGTGGTAGGTAGTATGAAAGCAAAGGAGAAACTCATGAGGGAGGGTGAGGTTTTCCTTTACAGTTGCCCATTTTAATTATAATTTTTAGCCAGATTAACTACTTTTCCACAGAGAGAACTGGGAGATAGGTAATTGATAACTGTGCGTCATTAGCAAGCATTTTAGCATACTAACAAACCTCGTGAATGGAGAGATGTAAAAATTTCCATCCGGATAGCATAATTCCACTCACAGACACACCAATTTCTTTTACACCTTTTTAAAGTGGCAAAACATCATTTGCCACTATGCCAATATAGTGCCAATATAATCCAGTGATAAGGCTACCCCCAAACATACAAAAATAAAAATAAGGCAAAATAATATATGTATTAAAACAATATTTGGTGACCAATGTTTTAGTATTCTGCCTTACTGAACAATTATCTGTATATCCAAGATTAATTACCTGAGTATAATAATACTTCAAGAATTTTTAAAAAAAATTTTTTTAATTAATTATAGATTTTGGAAACTTCGTTTAAGCTGACACACTCTAGAACATAATTACTATTTATATAAAAACATTTGTCAAATGTGTAGTTCAGTTTGTTTGAACACATGATTTTACCCTTTTTCTGAATTTTAAATGCTATGTGGAAATAGTAGTAGGAAGTATTGTTGGCTTATCTGATTGGTGAAACAGTATTAGAATGTTAATAAGTTCAGATTAACTAATTTCTTCAATTAAAAAAACTGTAAATGTTATATAAAATAGAATTGCATTCTACTTGTTTTCTCCTTGGATTCTACTGCACATTCATAAGGCCAGAAAAAGACATTGCTTTTTTAAAAGCAAAATGATTAAACCCGGCATATTTTGTCCTAAAATTCACCTTATTTATATGAATTTGGATTATTATTTAACATGTAATATATGAGAATTTTAAAACATGGGAACTTGGAGAATGTTAGATTTATGTAAGCGTTCATGAATCTCTTTTAACCAATCAGAACAGAGCTCTTTTATTTTGAGACTTTATTATTTAATTTATTACTATCCCCTTGAGATAGGAAGATACTCCACATTCATATGGTGAGAGGGGCTTCAATTACCTATTGCTGCTCAACAACCTGCTGCAAAACATAGTAGCTGGAGACAACAACTATCAGTTATCTGGATTACAAAGCCACAAATTGGACAGGACTTGGGGAAGGCTCCATACAGTGTCAGTTAGGGTGGCTTGCCTGGGGGATGAGGATCTAATTCCAAAATCCAATCCCACTTGGCTAGCAAGTGGGTGCTGGTTGTTGGCTGTTACTCAACAAGGGCTGAAGGCTGGGGCCTCCGTTCCTCTCCTTGTGGGTCTTTCTACACGCATGGCTTGGGCTTCCTCGCTGCATGGTGGTGGGTCCCAAGCACAGGAACAAACTCTATCACCTATTATGACCCAGCTTCAGAAGTCACAGTGTGTCACACCATAGCACAAAACCTGCTAACGATCGTACAGAAAATAGATCCTGCTTCTCAATAGGAGGAGTGTCAAAGTCATGTTGTAATAACATGTTGGATGGAAGAGCGTGTTGTGGCCATTTTGGGAAAAATACAATCTGTCAAAAGGAGTAAAGACTATTCTCAAATACAGTCACAGAGACACACAGAGAGCTTATTCCACAACCTCAGCCATGGGTCAAAAGTAAAAACAAAATGCAGAAAACACACTTGTCCAGATGTCAGTGCCTTCTTCTCCTTTCCAAAGGGACTGAAATAGTTTCTTAAATAATTTAAGAAAAATATTTTTAAAATAATATTACCAAAAAAAAAAAAAAGGTCAACAAACCAGATCCTCTGTCCTTTCTTACCATCTGAATGAGATGCCTGAATGATTAAACAAAACCAGATTCCCCATCATTGCTCCTATCAGGGGAAAATAACCTATTGGCCATGTGCCTCTCTCTGACCTACAAAAAGTCATTGTTAGCTTGCATGAGTAAAAGTTGCCTTTAGTGCATACTCAGGAAAATAGAGTGTGTTTAAATTGCACAATTTAGCCTTATTTTCACAAATGATATTTTCTAACAAGAATTTAATCTCAACAAATATGATTTTTAAGCTAAAACTTGTAATCAGTATGAGACATTTGTCCAATAAAAAGCTAAACAGAAATAATATTGATTCATTTTTAGTTATTCTTCCATCTTTATGGCCAGCGATAAACCTTTGGCCTTTAGCAGCAGAGTGCAGTAGTTGGAATTTGGATATGGGCACAAGTACTGGCTCTACTACATACTAGTTATGTGTTCTTGGGCTTCTCGCTAGTCCTTGGTTTCCTCATAGGCAAAGAGGGTCACATGAGTGTTAAATAAATAAATATAGGTAAACACTTAACATGGTGCCTGGCACAGAGTAATCCCAGTAAATGCAAGATATTATTATAATGATTACTACATAATAGTAATATAATGTAGTATATTACTAGTATATTAATGGAGTATTATATAGACTATATAATATAGTATGTATTTTACTATATATTATATATAATATAGTATATATAAATAATTATTTTATTATACCTATGGTAATGTAACTATAACCCCCCTTCTTCATACCCCAATATATATAAGCTAATGTGATATCAAGAGGGCTGTTAATTTGACTCTATTTTTATTTGGATGGTCCAAAAATTAAAGTGATAATAATCAGTCTCCACAAACGTTCAATATTTCAACCATAAACTCTAGCGGCAAACACATTGTCATCCAACACCTTTCTTTTAATCCTAGGATATATGTGATACATTTCACTATGTTTTTGCATGAATTTGAATTGCTTTTGGTTCGAAACTACTTCAGAAAGAATTATTTTTGTTGCTGGGAGCTGAGGAATACTTACTGTCTGAAAACAGACAACCAAATACAGGCCCTTACTAGACATGTCTTTCATTCATTCCAGGAGCCACTTGGGGATGTTGAGATCTGGAGCCACATAAATGCAAGGCTGATCCCCTGCCCCTACCGGCAGCTACACATGCAAATAAATTCTAGTCCTTTCTCCCTGAGGTTTCCTCTTGTGCTTATGCCCAGAAAGCAGACACATGCATTCCCAAGCAAATGCAGAACTTTCCAAAGTCCTCTCTTAAGAAACCACAGACTCTCATGTATCCAATTCCTATCCAGGTTCGCAAAGCCATTCAGATGGAGACTAATAAAAACTCCTTCCTGTGAGAAAACAGTTAATAGCTGAATATACTGCAGCACCGTCACTAGCTTATCTCATATATCACCATCTTTATAACACAGAGCTCCAGATCTGCATACAAAGAACTCCTAAAAGAAACATAATGATAATAGGAAAACAAAACCCAAGCATTTTGGTGGCACATCTTCTACTTCTGATGAATAACCAGCTGAACCAAAAGCACCTCAATCCAGCATCCTCATTTTCTGTGCAAGAAGGACGACTAGTGGTAAGAATATGTACTTTTCACAATTTCTCATGCCTTGAATTCATAGAATCAAATATTTAAAATTAAATTTACAGATCATTTAGTTTAGGTTTATCACTGAGGAAAAATGAGGCCATGAAAAGGAGAAGTGAATTAACTACTCAAGATTTCCTATTTATTTAGTGCCAGATCCAGGTCTTTTTCTAATATGTAGGCTCTCTTAGGTTCAACTTTCTTTGGCTTGGAATATGCAGTATAAAATAATTAGCTCAGATTCCTTTGGTGTCATTTAGAAGAATTTGGTTCTTTCTTTTTTTTTTAATTAATTAATTTATTTATTTTATTTGGGCTGCGTTGGGTCTTCGTTGCTGCACGCAGGCTTTCTCTAGTTGCAGTGAGTGGGGGCTACTCTTCATTGTGGTGCACGGGCTTCTCATTGCGTTGGCTGCTTCCCTTGTTATGGGCTTAAGTAGTTGTAGCGCGAGGGCTCTAGAGCACAGGCTCAGTAGTTGTGGCGCACGGGCTTAGCTGCTCCGTGGCATGTGGGATCTTCTCGCACCAGGGCTCGAACCCATGTCCCCTGCACTGGCAGGCGGAGTCTTAACCACAGCACCACCAGGGAAGTCCAGAATTTGGTTCTTTGTGCAAAGGCACGCTGAAACTGGTATGCTCAAAACTGGGAACCTTATACCTTAGTCTTCCTGAAGAATTTTGGTAGACGTTTGTCTTAATTTCTGATTGGTTTTGAACTTTCTGAAAAGGAGTAGGTGTTATGTATTTATTTTGGTCCATATGTGTGCATTGGAATTTTTTCAATGGAGTGATTGTTGAACAAGTAGATGGAAACTTGGGATGTTCTACCAGGACTAAGCTTCCCAGCCCTCTATCCACATACCTAAACATCTCAAGAACCCAATTACCAGAGCCCTGCATTCCTCAGACCATGACTAAATGTTGACACTCTTGCCTGAATGTGTGTCTAGGAATAACTGTGTACCAACAAGTTCATAATTTTTAACTAAATTTAATTTTGCTTTGGAAGCTTGGAACAGTAATTAGGTAATGAGTGTGTCTGGAAGTAATTGTTTTCAATTCAAAACTTGAACAAAGATCTCTGCAAATCATCTAGGTGTTTGCTTTTCATCACTTACTCAAAGTATTTCTGAATTTTAACATAAAACTGTCCTCTGGGCAGAGACTCCCACACAAGAGAGAAAAGAAAATCTTCTTACAGGTGGCTAATATAAAAACAAAACAGAAAGACAAAAAGAAGAACTGAGAAATATACTCTTGAAAGTGATCTTACTGTACTGAATTGGTAGCCAAGAAATGAGTGGGGATGAATTAATTCTGGCCTTTCTGATCTCCTACTCAAATTAAAGATGTTCCACATTTCACATGTTTTTTTGTGCATAAACTCTATCTCAACACTGCTCCCTCAGTGACCACATTCGCTGGCATGAGGAACAGCACAGAAGTTCCTCTTCTGTGAAGTATTTATGATGGACTTTGAAGATTGTGGGAGATCACAAAGGTTAAAGTAGACAAGAGGAAAAAGAACCTTCTCAGAAAAGACAATCATGAGTAAATGTTAATGGTAGAAAATACCATGGTGCATACTACCTCTTCTATGAAAGTATTTTCTTGTACACACTACTGAAAGTGCTCTTTTTTAAAAAGTTGAATCATCAATCTCTACCAATTCTCTCCAGTATATAAAGGGTGAATGCTCTTTTCGAAGTGGTAGGTGATAGCATGTCCTTATTCATTTATTCAACAACATGCAGCACTTACAGCCCCAGTGAACTATACTGGGGGCTGATGTCATTAAGTAAATAGAAGCCTAGTAAGGAAGCCAGATTTTTTTTTAATTCCAGTGCAATGATATATAAACACTCTAATAATGTATACATACCAATTTGATGGTATGTATATATTAACCAAACATTTATTGATGGGAATACGTTCCAGCTTGCCCACCTCACATCCATTGTCTCCATGGAATGATTAATAGCATCCTAGTTTGGAAGGCAAATCATACGGTTGCCCTATTTATGAAACAACTCATGCATGCTGAGCACTAGAGATACAAGAAAATCTCTACCCTTAAGGAGTTCAGGATAGTAGAAGAGAAAGAGAATTAAATAAACAATTTTAATACATGTGGTAAGTGTTATATATTATAGATATATACATAGAGTGTGTTCAAAGTTTATTTATAGCCTACCTGGTCCAGACCTAAGGTAAGGAATACTTCATAAAGTCCAAGGGGCATAGAGCAGGTAGTCTCAAAGAAAAAATAAGAGTTAGCTAAGTGAAAGAAGAATGTTCCAAGCAGAAGGAGGTATAGTTGCCAAGGCAGAGGAACAAGAGAGAGCAGAGCAGCTTTCAGAAACTAAAAGCATTTGATTTGTCTCGAGCATCACATGCAAGCATGGAGAGACAGGAGATAGAGCTGGTGAGGTTAATAGCTGGATTATGAAGACACTCACATGCAGATTTAAGGTCTGAACTGAATCCCAAGGATTGGGAAGTTATTGATGCATAAAATACAGGATTGCTTTGGCACAGCATGGAGTATAAAATGGAGGGGACGAGACTACAGAGAGAGGTAAGCAGAAGATTTGGGGGTGAGATTTACATGAAATCTCATTAAGTGAGCTTAATTTGGTATGACCCTTTTTTTTTCTTTCCCCTCTTTTTTATTGCTTTCTGCTTGGAATAAGAATGTGATGGCTGGATTCCAGAAAACATATTGAGACCTTGAGGAAGGAAGGGACACATGTGAATGAGCAAAGCAGAAATGATGAATCTGGATTCCTATAACATTGTGGATTCATCTTACTAATTATAGATCACCTCCTAAGCACCACTCCTTCCATTCTCATTTCTCCTCCCCAGAGTTAACCATTATCCTGAAGTTGATGTGTATCATCTCACAAATATTTTATACTTTATAAGTATTTAAAACTAAATGTATCATTTTGTATTACATTAGTTAGGGTACATATTGAGCTGCTATAACAAAGAAACCTCAAAATACAGTGACTCAGAAATACCATGTCTCGGGCTTCCCTGGTGGCGCAGTGGTTGAGAGTCTGCCTGCCGATGCAGGGGACACGGGTTTGTGCCCCGGTCCAGGAGGATCCCACGTGCCGCGGAGCGGCTGGGCCCGTGAGCCATGGCCGCTGAGCCTGCGCGTCCGGAGCCTGTGCTCCGCAACGGGAGAGGCCACAGCAGTGAGGAGTCCAGTGATAGACTAGCAATCCAGGCCAGATGACCACAAGGCCATCTGGAACCTAGGCTCCTTCTCTTGGTGTTGCATCATCATTGTGGGTGTCCTAATAGTTGAAGCTGGTATTTCTGCATACCAGCTATCAGAAGGGGAAGGAGAGGTAGTGGTGGGCATGCAGCCTCCTTTACACATTTAAGGATGTAACAGTGAAATTACATACATAATTCTGCTTACATCACGCTGGTCAGAATCTGGCTCATGGCTACACTGAGCTTCAAGGAAGCCTAGAAATTATCTAGCAATATAGCCCCATACTCATATACTCTGCTGAATCTTGGCTGAGTGGCTATTCTTTTACTGGAAGAAAGAAGAGTAAATTTGATCCTGAGTAACAGTTAGTCACTCATATGTTTTTAACATTTATATAAGTTGATTTCATTGTGTTTATCCTTTTATAAATAATTTCTTACATCAATGTTGCATTTTTGAGATTTATCCTTATTGTTACATATAAATAAATTTTAGTTATTTTAATAACGGCACAGATCCCATTGTGGCTATAAATCACCCTTTATCCATCCATTTACTGGTGGATATTGAGGTATAAAAATCTAGTAAATAACACCCATCTTCCCTGAGTGTTGAACTAATTGAGAATCAATTTTACCATGTGGGAAATTACCTTCATACAATGGTGGCCTCCAAGTACAGCACAAGGAAAGCTCTCCTAGAGGCCATAGAACAGAAACGTTCACAGACCATGTTAAGATGCTCAAATCACATAGTTTATTAAATCGATGTAAAGTACACAGTGAGGAGAAAGAGCAAAGAGATGGGGTAGGTTAACATAGTTATGAAAGAATACAAGCGATGGAAGGAACACAGAACCTGAATCCTGTCTCTCTCTGATCATCTGCCTTCTCTGTTGATGATGTGATTGTGGAGATCAGAGTTGAGTTTTGAAGCAAGAGGTCCACAGACAGAAGATGACTAAGCTAACACAAGTCTTGCTTCATTTAAGAGATTTAGGGACAATTAAGCTGATGAGCAAGCATGAATTTTGTCTGCATTTTCTGGGCAGAGAACTTGTGGTGCCAGAATGGGTGTTACCAATAGGTGACTTATTTAAATCTTCATGAATATTGAGTGCTACTTCATATGTGCATATTTAATGACTTATAATTATCTGTATCCTCTTGGTGCTTCTTTCCTTCTTATCTGTTTCTAGCACTCATATGCTCTATTTACTTCATCCATATCTATCATATCTTATAGATTACTAACTTGTGTATACTTAAACACATTCTGAGTTTCATTATCCCATTTGTTTCTCTTGTCCTCTATAGTAGAGTTGAATATTCTCAAATAATATAGAAACACATAGTATAAGTTGAAGCAAGGCAGCTGCAGGCTTTTCTGGTAAGAGTGGAGCCTTTACCACTGAGTTCATGATATGGCCAAGAACAATAGGCAGACTTATTCTGAAATGGAGGAAAAGATGAAGGCATGCCCAGTTGTTTTTCCCCCAAAACTACCAATAATATAAACTGCCTTACTTCTCCAAGTGGTAAGTGGGGATATAGAGAGGCCAGGAATGTTATACAAGTGTAGATCCTTCCACATGGAAGAAAATATCTGGAGTGTGTATTATTTCCCCTCTAAAGTAAGAATAGAATTGTCAGATGAAGAACCAAAATGTCACCATTATCATTTATAAATCAGATACCAGGAAATACAGCTTATTTCTGCAGAGAAGTTGTTTTCATAATATTGAATCTCAGAATTAGACCGACTTACCCACAATCAACCACCCACAGTCAGTGCTGGACCAACACAAGCTTCACCCATGGAACAAGACCTTCACCACTAAGATGACAACACGACTGAGAGCAATTGGAAGCAATGCCAGCCCCCAAGATGTGCACGTGCAATCTCGTATCCCAAATCACCAATGAGATATTTCACTCCTCACAAGGCGGGGAGTGAGGGAGGATGGGTGGAAAAAAATGTCCATCCTAAAAATTTCCAGTGTTTCTCTTAACCTACTAGATCTAACCAATAAATGTATAATCAAACAGGGAAGAACCCTTCATCCTTTTAGGGTGGTCCTGTTCCTACCTTTACAAAGCTCCTCCCCTAATACCAACCATAAGTCTATGGGTTCTTCCTAGAATGACTGCCAGTGAAGAAAGCAACCTCAAAAATCAAGTGTAAAATGTCTTCTCAAAAGGTTCTGACTATGTCAGAGCAGCAAATTAGTTACATTAACTCTGAGACCACTTCACTCCAAGGCTGAAATTCACTCTTCATCCTATTTCTCATCACAAATTTTGTCCAGCATCATTGTTCACTATGGCTCATGAGAAACTCCAGTTCAAAGATTAAGTTCCTCAAATGTTCAAGGTCAATGATATCAAAGCCAAAAATCAGATTGTTTTTCCACTGTAATTTGAAGTTGAAATAAATGAGAAAAGAGAGTCTAAAATTTATCCTCTCCAATTTCTTATTCTGCTCAGTCTAAGCTGGAGGGGTTCTAGTGGCTAAAGAGAACCCAGAGTGTTTCAGCAGTGGCATCCTGGGTTGAACTCGCAAGAACTAATTTAGTGTCTTCATCTCAAAATTTAGGTAATTTCAACAATGCACCTCAGTTATTAAATGGTCCAAAGGATTCGTAGGATACAGAATTTTATCCCAGCACCAGTACTACACCTATAAGATGCAGGGGGGAAAAAGTAACTCATAAAGTAGTTATCCCAGGCAAAATTAAGTTCCTGAAACATATTAGTTAGTGATGTCAAAGATCACAACAAAACCTCACTGATATCTGAGGTAAGGAAAGTAGAGAGAAAAGCTTGGTTTGAACCTCATCAGAATGCTAATAAATCTATTCCAGATGTTCAGTGTCTACAAATTGTCAATTTAAATTAACATGGGAAAGATCTCCCAGCAAGTGGTTAATGCGTGGCCATGCATTTGCTGTTTTGAGTGTCTGGGGTGGGTGGATTTGGGGCTTGTTATAGGGAATCTATTCATGCTTATAGTCTTGTCTCTCTGACTGTGGCATTTTAGATATTGTGGCCTTCTTGCAATGCTTAGAAATTCTCATGGTGGCAGCCTACAAGTCCAATTCAAAATGCCTTCTCGTCCAGACTATCCAATGAATTTCCATTTCCCCTTTGTGCTTGTTGTTTCTGGCTTTGTGGTGCTACTTTGTGGTAGGACTCTGCCTTGTGAAAGATGCACCCACCCGTGTGAGCAGACACATTCATTCCAGGGTCTTCATGGCTTTTGCCATCAGCACTTGCAATAGAATTCCTTGAGATTGTGATATGAACCTCCTAGGGAAGATTTTCCCCAACTCTCTGAATTTATCCACCTAGAGAATCTGTTCTCAGCAGGTTATTTTGTTTGTTTATTATTTATAAAATAAAAATTGTATATATGTTAGGTGTACAATATGATGATTTGATATACACATGCATAGTGGAATGAAATACTTACTACAGTCAAGCCAATGACATACCTTCTCACGTAATTACTTTTTTTGTGTGTGAGAGTACCCGAAATCTACTCTCTTAGCAAATTTCCTGGATTCAATATAGTTTATTTTTTTAATATTTATTTATTTGGCTGTGCCTGGTCTTAGTTGCAGCATGCGGGGTCTTCATTGTGGCATGCGGGCTCTTTTAGTTGCGGCATGCAGGATCTAGGTCCCCAACCAGGGGTCAAACCCAGTCGCCCTGCATTGGGAGCTCAGAGTCTTAACCACTGGACCACCAGGGAAGTCCCTCAATATAGTTTTATAATAGTCCCCCCTTATCTGAAAGGGATATGTTCTAAGACCCCCAGTGGATGCCCGAAACCGTGGATAGTACCAGACTCTATATACACTATGTTTTTTTCCAGTATGTACATGCCTGTGGTAAAGTTTAATTTATAGATTAGGCACAGTAAGAGATTAACAGTAACTAATAATAATGTAGAATAATTATAACAATATACTGTAATAAAAGTTATGTGAGTGTGGTCTCTCTCTCTCAAAATATTGTACATATTTAATACCTTTTCCATCTTAACTAAGCACTCATTGTGCAGTGTGGCCATATAACATTTGCAGTTTGAGATGCAACAGCAACACTAGCATGAATTTCTTTTTCCTCTTCACAATTTCATTAATTGAAGATTCATTCTTACCACAGATCTTAGCAATCTCAGCATACGACTTTTTTCTTTACTTATTAAGTCGAGAACTTTCACCTTTTTACTTCAAAGTAGCAGTTTACAGCTTCTCTTTGGCATATCCAAATTGCCAGCATCACTCCTCTTGTGCCCCAGGGCCATTATTAAGTAAAAGAAGGGCTACTTGAAGGCAAGCATGGTGATAGCAGGACAGTAGATCTGATAGCCACTAAGGCTACTAAGTGACTAACAGGAGGAACTTCCTAGACAAAAGGATGATTCACGTCCCAGGCAGTACAGAGGGAGGTTGTGGGATTTCATCATGGTACTCAGAACGGTGCTGCAACTTTAAATTTATGAATCATTTATTTCTGGAATTTCCTGTTTAATATTTTCTGACCACAGTTGACTGCAGGTAACTGAAACCGTGGAAAGTGCAACCACAGATAAGGGGGGATTACTATATTCACTAGTCATCATCCTCTACATTAGATCTCTAGAACTAATCATTTTACAGGATGCGACTGTATACCTTTCGATGAACATCTCTTCATTCCTCCCACTTCCCCACCCCTACTAACCTTCGTTCTACTCTCTGCTTTAATATATTCGACTTTTTTTTTTTAATATATTCGACTTTTTAAGATCCTACATTAAGCGAGATCGTGTAGCTTTTTTTCTTTCTTAGCAGGTTCTTAAAATGAAGCTGTAGTTGGTTAGTCTGAAGTCTGTGCCCCTAGTGACATAACAAGGTCCAGTAACTCGATGCTCCTCAAGGGACTGTCAATTCTGTTTTTAAATGTTCTAGCCTTGTGTAGCATTCTTTCCATTAAGTGCGTGTGTGTAGTGTGTGTATTGCAAGAGCAGGATAATCCTCTAATGCTTTATATCACTCTAGTCTTCCCCTACATCTTTGAGAATGATTCTACAGGGTTTGTAAACAGTTTATCCTGCTTCCTAAGTTACTCCTTTACCTTCTGTACCTCACAAAGGACTAGGATTTTTGCCCTGAATGTCTTCTTTCCTTAAACTTACAGTTTGATTTCTGACCCAGACATTTAGTTTTCTAACTTATATTTCTCCAGGGTTTGTATTGTATTTCTTTCTTAACAAGAGATATGAAATTAGTTTGTTCTGAACCTGCCAGAGTTATCCACTGCTCAATAAAGCTTATCCGCTGTCACCTTTCTTGGTTGAAGGCTCAGCTGGAAGGCATCTTCTGTAGCTCAGCCTTCAACCAGGCCTGGACTCGACCTACTATTGCACTGTGTACTCCTTTAATATTTTATTTCTGCTGGGCCTTCCTTTAGAGCTTTAATTTCCTAATTTTCTCAGACATGTTTCCTTTCAGAACAAGCAATTCCTATGTTCCCACATACAGAAACTGGTGCCTTGAAACTCCCTCAATAATTCTTCGAGTCTGATACTGATCTTCCTCATTTTCTCCTCTGAAATCTATCTAGATTTCCTACCACCACTCTCAAGAGTTGTTTTAAATTTTAGGGGGATCCAATCTTTAAAGTTCCCAAGACAATGTCTCAAATGCCTCCATCTAAGGGACAAGAGCTTAGCAAGTTGCTTTTCTTAAAAAAACATTAGAAAAGTTGCCTCTTAACAGGGCCCTAAATCCTGGCCTTCCCTGGGGCAACCATTCCGGTTTTCTCCCTAGGATTTTGCCTTTCTTCTTTGCGCCCCAGTCAATGTTCTGACAGGATAAAACTAAGGCAGTGCCTCCCCCTCCCCTTCTAATGACCCCAAGAGACGTAGTTTAACGTGTATCTCCATTTTTCTTTAGCATTTTTTATATGCTCCATCCTTAAAATTTTCATCTCTCTCCCTTTTATAAACGTCTTGCTTCTTCTATAGGATCTCCACTGTTTTCCTTAAGAAATTCCTTCTCTCCTAGTTTAATCAGCCTGTCTGTTTATTATTGTGTTTTAATTTTTATTATGCCATGTGTTTCAAACCTCTACAGTTTATCTTTGAATTCCTACACAGAGCAGACTATGTGAGACAGATTGTTCCAGGCACAGAATTCTTTTATTGTCTTTCTAATTATTGAGTCTGCAATAATTTCATTGAGTGCTCTACCGCAATCTCCCCAGAATAGTATGTCTCATTATAATGGGTGCTCTGGTCCTTTTTTTTTGTTTTCTTGAAAATAATAACATCTACCACAGATTGGATCTCAATTCAGGTCTGAATTTATGTAATTTTCAAGTCCAAAGTGCATATGAAAGCACATGATAGGAAAAGTTTAACAACTAGCTGGGAGTTAGGATAGGGAAAAACCCTGATGTGTAGGGTTTACCGATTTCAAAAGCATAAATGCTCCCATCATGGCCAATTTCAAGCTACCAGTGTGATATCAACCACCTCACAAAATTACTGAAAATTTAACAATCAGCTCTCATGAGTTAATACAAATGAGCTTTTGCATACAACTGGGTGACCCCTTTGCCTGTGAGTAAGCCACATAAATCCAAGATGTCTAAGATTTGTTCCTTTGAAGGTCTCTATACTCTTGGTAGCAAAATGGAATTTGAAACACCAATCTAAGGCTACCTAGCTAGGCCTATTTCTTAATGTTTAAACCTGGAACCTCTGCTAGTGTTCTGTAATTCATGTGGAATTCACTTCTGTCTTCAGCTTAAAATCAGCAAATACTGTTCTGTTCAAGAATGGCTCAGAGGGCTTCCCTGGTGGCGCAGTGGTTGAGAGTCCGCCTGCCGATGCAGGGGACACGGGTTCGTGCCCCGGTCCGGGAAGATCCCACGTGCTGCGGAGCGGCTGGGCCCGTGAGCCATGGCCGCTGGGCCTGCACGTCCAGAGCTTGTGCTCCGCAGTGGGAGAGGCCACAGCAGTGGGAGGCCCGTGTACCGCAAAAAAAAAAAAAGAATGGCTCAGAAGATTTAATCCTGCCTCTGCCTGATACCGGGTCCAGGTGTAGGTCCACATCGACCTGGAGATCTGCATTTTCAAGTCCCCACCACTTGATTCAGATGTCACCTTGGCCTGGGCCTCTGCTGAAGCTTACAGCCTGCTGAGCAGTTGCTTTTGCTAAATGCAGAGCAGGGCTAGATGATGTTTGCTTATGGCCTCATGTGTGTAGGCCTTGCCTTTCTGAAAACAGTCACACACACATGTGTAGAAAGCCCCTATAAGCTGAAGAAACTCACTAAGGTAAACATCTCGTATAGCCACAGCCTAGCATAGTAACCCCAAAGCATAGATTTATCCACCTTGGGCATCTAAGAGCCTCTTTATTCATATGTTCTTTTCTCCTGAATTGTATTTCTTACTTGTTTCTTAATGTTGGGGTTCAAGGGGTTCAATAAATAGCATACCTCTATACTGAGCCACTCAATAAATGAGGTAAGAGGATGGCTGATGGAGATCAAATGTCACCTTTTTACGGGTAAAACTGAACTGGAGAATATGGCTTCTATCTGTGGGCAAATGGGTTTCCTAATTCTGAACCCCAGAACCTAAGGCATAGGCAGTGGTCACCCAGGGCCATCCTCCCCATCCCAACAGGGAGGGCAGGACTATAAAACCTGTAGAATGAAGTAGAGCAAAATGTGCACTTTTTGCCTGGAGGCACTGTCCCAAGAAAGGAGAGAAAGGAGCCAAGCCATGCAGCTCCGTTTCCTTATGTAAGACTCGCCAATAATTTGCTCCTCTTCCTGTGGAAAGAACATGAGAGGTTGTGCTAAACATCATTATAAGGGTATAAGCGTTTTGACTTATAATAAACAATGTATTGCTTCCCGGTTTTCTTACTGTTAACAATAATGCTGCAGTGCAAATCTTTATCCCTATATCCGTATGCAGTGTGCAAAAGTGTATCCCTGGAACACACCTAGAAGATTTGCTGGGTCATATCATGTTATGTGATACCTACGGTTAAATTGCTGTCCACAATGGTTGAACCAGTTTATATTTTCACCATTAAAATATGAGTTCCCATTGATCTATGTCCGTGCCAAGGCTTGAAATCGTTAAACACACACACACAAGTCCATCTACTGGGTATAAAAAAGATATCTCAATATAAAAGCGGTATCTCAATATGGCTTTAATTTGTACTTCCGTTTTCCTGGTGAAACTGAATTTCATTCATATTTACTTGCCATTCATATTTTCTTTTATATGATTTTCTCATTCATATTTTTGCTTATACTTCCGTATTTTGTTTCACTTCTTACTGATTTTTAAAGGGCTTTTTTTCTTTCTTTTAAAAGTCTGAATACAACTCTAAGGTCCATTATACATGTTGTAAATCTCTCTCTTTTTTGTATTTTCTAACTGTCTCCCTATACTGCATTTTAGGGGTTTTGTTTTTGTGGGGGAGGGGGGCACAGGGCTCTATTTTCCTGTTGACTCATTCTCTTTTCTCCCGAATCTAATCTTTTGTTTAACCCATCAATCAAAATTTAAATATCAGCCAGAATGGGAAGAAGAAAAAGAAACTTTGTATCAAATGCACTGCATAGCAAACAACTCTATAAACATCCCTGTTTGACTTAAGTTCTTCAACTTCCTTTCTTGGCCACAAGCCTTTGAGTCTACTCCTTTCTTTAAATTCTTCTCTCATTTAACCTCTCCTAATTGCCTTTAATTCTCCAAGGAATTCATCTCAGCCCCTAAGTCTCACTGTCCGCTCTGAAAAGCAAAAGTCTTGAAGTTAACTAAACCCAAATGCCTTAGAAGGCAATTTGATGACATATCTTCCATATTTTTAAGCAGCATCTCAAAATATTCACTGAGCAAAAGGGAGGGTTCTGCTGTAGTGTGGTTACCAGTAAGGTAGTCAGGACTTGCTCAGCACTGAGGGAATTACAGTGCTAAAAAAGGGGAAGGCCCCAGCAAGTCAGGATGGGTTGGTCACCCTATTCTGCTGTCAAGAAAAATGATACATATTTTTCTCCATAACAATTTCACTTGTTATTTTTCTAGGATACATTTCTGCGTATGGAACAAGTAGGCAAAATTGCATTCATTGCTTAAGGATTTTCACCAGTGTTGAATAAAGTATCCTTCTAATATAACTGATCCTGGTTTCAATCCCATAGGCAGGAACAATCATTTCTAGAATTTTTTGATGGGCCAGAATAGAATCCTCAGCATTGGAGAGCCACAGTACTTTCGAGACTATTCATCTGAACAGATGAGGAAACTGAACAACACTGTCCCTCACTTTTGTAGGACATTTAAGCATCTCTGGCCCGTGCACAGAACCCTGCTCCTCTACTCACAAACACACATCATTGGGAAAAACTCCATGTCTATAGTACTATCTCCAGCAGTCCAAAGCCATTTACTTAATAGTTATCCTGTGCTGGTTATTCTATACCAGGTATCGTGTAAGATAAAATGAATTAGAAAAACTCACTGCCTTCAAACCTCATCTATTTACTGGAGACAAGCATAGAAACAATACTGAAAATATCTATAGTCTAAACTTTAACTTTTCTAAAACTATTACATATTTCTGGTGCACTGAGGAGGTAAATAAAAATAGTTATTTTTCCTTAATAGTTAGAATATATGTGTATTTCTATTTTAACTCTAACTTGTAAATTTCTTAATTTCCTGGAATATGAGGTTTGTACTCCTGGCAATTATTATATCCATTGTGAATCCATTTTCCAGTACACTCAACTTCAAAAAGAAAACTGGATTTTAAAATGTAACCTCCATTTTATAAAAAATTATCTTTATGGCGATACTGATTCTAATAGTGGACCATAGACTTTTTATTAAGTAAGTGGCTTTTGTACTTATGAAAGTTTGTTATAAACCAGAGGAAGCGGGTCTAAGTACATTTCCCTTTTTAACCAGCCAGAGAACAGAGCTCCTGATGGGCATCTTCGTAGGTCTCATATATTTACACAGAAATTGCCAACATAGATTTAAAAAAGAAAAAAAGATAGCCCCACAAAGGAGTAATAACACAAACAAATTGTGTGGTTAAATGGGGAGAAAAAAAACCCAAACCAGTATGTGTCAGTGATGCACACCTTCACATTATTTGAGCTTTTGACTTTTATATATTTTTCATACCATCTGTTCTTCTTTTCCCCCTAGACTAGAACCTCTGAGAAGGCAGTTTGCTCAACTGCCCTGGAGCACCTGGCACCCCAGATCTCTGACCACTGGAGGGCTAGAGGTCACTGGAATATTCCAACTCAGAGTCTCTGATATTTTTGTCTCAACCTTGCAGTTGGCAATAATTCTAAAACATGCTACTCCTTTTCCTGTGAGGAAAGGCAGCCTTTCTGAACACAATTGAACCTTTCTTTGGGGATTCTGAAGATCGGTGCCCCAGGGACATCCTCTGGAACAGCAGTTTCCTTTGCCCAAAACCATAACTGTAGAAGGTGCGGGAGGTTGACCTTCTTAAACTGAATCCTTTATACCATATGGTTTTATTAAGTTTCCTTTCTTCCAAAGGAGGAGCACAAAAAAACAAACTATCTAGAGACATTAAACCATGATCAATTTAAACAAACATTTTGTAGGACCTCAAATTGTAAATGCTTATCACCTGCTCATTCTGGGTTCTATTTTTCAGCCTCCATTGGAGAATTAGTCACAGGCATCACCTTTGTTAAAGGATTAGCGTAGCTCTTCTCAGCCACCAACTTCTCTCCTAATATGGCCAGTTGCTTTGCAAAAGCATGGACTAGACTCAGCTATGGATGGGTTCACACACATCCATCTTTGCTGAAAAAACTAACAGCTCAATGAGCTTGGACTTCTATTGCTTTTTCAACATATGAAAGATTCCACTAAATATTTTGCCATCTACTTGGCACTGAGCCCTTAGGTAAACAGTTCAGTTCAGCCAACATTTATCAAATGCTAACCTACCACAGCAAGTGCCTACCATTTGTTCTCAGTGTGTTAGAGGGAACTGAGAAATTAGATAACAAACCAGCTCTACAGCCCTAACTGCCGGGACAGCCTCCGTTTGGTGTTCTGAGAGATGCTCCAGGGTCTCTCCAGAGCCGTCTTCTCCTTAACCTGGTATAAAATTCCTACTAATAAAGTCCACTCCCCTGGGACATCAATAAACACGTCCCTATTCAACTGATTTGTTTGTCTTCCTCTAGGTACTTGTAAGCTGCTTAGGAGCTGCATAAAAATATTCATTAATGTTTGCTTAATTAATTAATTGAATGTATTGGAATCAGATTATCTCTAGTAGCCCCCCTTAAAATGTTACCTGGAGAAGGAGGAAAACTTCAAGGCTCACAGTCTTTCTTTCTCCTACTGCATCTCTTGAACTTTTGACACTTCATAGCCTGAGAGTCTCAGGGCATCTGTTGTTTGAATCGTCATCTTCCCTGAGCCTCCAGAACTAACAGAT
Source organism: Globicephala melas (assembly GCF_963455315.2). Lineage (NCBI taxonomy): Eukaryota > Metazoa > Chordata > Mammalia > Artiodactyla > Delphinidae > Globicephala > Globicephala melas. The sequence continues at coordinate 30,909,791 of NC_083323.1, read as the reverse complement.
CAACTATTTCCAAAAGCAGCAATGGCCATAGGCAAAAACTGTGATGTGCATAATGTGTGTCTATGGCAACAATTTGCTTCTTTTCTCCTCACCTTCCAGACTCCCACCAAATGTTTCCAGAATTATTTAAAATTATGAACAGACAGCCCACCTATATGGGCAAAAAAATCATTGGGAGAGTAACTCTGTGACAAGTGTTCTATTTATTTCATTGTTAATCTTAACAACAACTTAGGAAGAAGATGTTGTTAACCTCATCCTGCTCATGAGAAATGTGGAGGCTCAGAGAGGTTGACTTGCTCACCCAAGGCCCCAGAGCAAGCAAGTGACAGAGTCAGGCTTTGCATCCGTCTAAGACTGACTTCAAAGTCTTCATACTTTTGTTTTCAGTCAATGCCAGTTTTTTCTTGAGGGTTTTAGATTAGATGACCTTGAGTTTTCTTTCTGGGTGGACCTTTCAGGACTTGTGTTTCATTATCTCATTTGTCAGTATTTTAACATCTACTTGGCCCATGAGTAAACTGAGATCCAGAGAGGTGAAGTGACTTGCCTCAGGCCAGCAGGAGACTCCTTGTAGCCCCAGGGCTAGAGCCCAGTTTCTAATATCCTTCCCCAGTGTAGTTAACATCCAACATTCTTTTTTGTTTGTTTCTCCATTCACTCTTTTGTTTTTAATTGAAGTATAGTTGATTTACAATGCTGTGCCAATCTCTGCTGTACAGCACAGTGACTCAGTTATACACATATAGACATTCTTTTTTTATGTTCTTTTCCATTATGGTTGATCACAGGATATTGAATATAGTTCCCTGTGCTACACAGCAGGACCTTTGTGTTTATCCATTCTAAATGTAATAGTTTGCATCTACCAACCCCAAGTTCCCAGTCCATCCCTCTTCCTTCTCCCCACCTCCTTGGCAACCTCAAGTCTGTTCTCTATAACATCCAACATTCTTAACCTAGCCTGCTAATCCCTGATCTTTCTGGCTTCTTCTCTCTTTCCAACATCAATAAATGCCATTTCCCCCCACGATTCCTTACCTTATGCCCATGATGACTACAATTACCAGATCCTTTCCCACTTCAGTACATGTGCTATTCCTTCTGTCTGTCTGACTTGCCTGTGCCCTCTCTTGCCAATTACCCTTTAGGGCTAAGTTCAGGTATCACTTCCTAAAAGTAGCCTTCCTTAACTATTCCCTCCCCGACCCCACACATAGGGTTGCCAGATGAAATACAGAAAACTGTTAAATTTGAATTTCAGGTAAACAAGAAATAAGCTTTTAGTATATCTCAGATACTGTATAAAGTATACTAATACTGAAAGATTTGTTGTCTATCTGAAATTCAAATTTAGCTGGATGTCCTGTAGTTTTATCTTCTCAGTCTGGCCACACCACATACATTTCCAGATGAGGTTTGTCCCCCTTGTTATACACTCTTGAGAGTATGACTGAAAAGTAGGCAAAGGACTTCTTCCAAAGAAGACATACAAATGGCCAACAGATGAAGGAAATGATGTTCAACATCACTAATCTTGAGGGAAATGCGAATCCAAACCATAATAAGATATTGTCTTACACCTCCTATCAAAAAACAAAAGATAAGTATTGGCAAAGATATAGAGAAAAGTGAACACTTGTAACACTGTTGGTGGGAATTAAAATGGTGCAGTTGCTATGCTAAACAGTATGGAGGGTCCTCCAAAAGTTAAAGTTAGATCTACCATATGATCCAGTAAGCCCACTTCTGAGTATATATTCAAAATATTTGAAATCAGGATCTTGAAGAGATATCTGTACTCTCATATTCATTGTAGCATTATTTACAATAACTAAGATATGGGAAAAAACTAAATGTCCATTGACACATGAATGAATAAAGAAAACGGGGTATATACATACAATGGAATATTAATCAGTCTTAAAAAACAGGCAGTCCTGCTCTATGTGACAACATGGCTAAACCCAGAGGACATTATGCTGTGAAATAAGGCAGTCACAGGATAAATACTGCGTGATTCTACTCATATGAGGTATCTAAAATCGTAAAATAGTCAAACTCACAGAAACAGAGGGTAGAATGTTAGTTGCCAGGGGTTGAGAGAGGGGAAAATGGGGAGCTGCTGTTTACCAGGTGTAAAGTTTCAGTTATACAAGATGAATAAGTTCTAAAGGTATGCGGTAAGCATTGTGCCGATAGTCAACAAAATTGCGTTGTGTACTTAAAAAATAGTTAAAAGGGTAGATTTCATGTTAAGTGTTCTTACCACACACACACAAAGTACCATAAGCTTCTCCTTCACAGTACTTAACAAAATTATACTTAATGAATATTTTTATGATGCCTTGTTTACAAATGGTCTCTATGCCACCCTAGACTCTAGGCTCCTTAAGAGACAAGACTGTGTCTATTTTGTTAATTACTATTTCCCCTGCCCTTAGCACAGTGTCCTTCACATAGTCAATGCTCAATAAATACTTGTTGCATGAAAGAACAATTGAGGAAGCTGGAAGGAAGGAAGGAAGGGGAGGGAAAGAAAGAAAGAAAGAAAGAAAGAGAGAGAGAGAGGGAGGAAGGAAGAAAGAGAGAAGAAGGAAGGAAGGCAGGAAGGAAGGAAGGGAAGGAAAGAAAAGAAAGAAGAAAGGAAGAAAAAGAAAGAAATAAGAGTTATCTTAGTTTTCTCCTATCTCTGATAGGGAGAGTTCACATTAATATGTGTGTAGCATCATGACTGCAACAAATTATTACAACTGTCATTTAAGGCTGATAGACCTAGGGCCCAGGCACAGCGCATATATACAACATCTTCATTTCTTCCTCACTCTCTCCTTCCCTACCTTCCTTACCTTACCACAGCGTCTATTTGCATGTGTTGATGTGCTTGGAAATTTCTTTCAAACAGGAAAATTTTGGCACATCAAGTTATAGCCATTTTTAAAAGTCATCTCCACTCAGCTTCAAGGGCAGAGGATGTGGAGAAGTGGGAGCCAGATCAGGAAGGACTGAAAAGGCAGATGAGGTGACTGCAGCTGACCAATTCACTTGCGGGCTCATGAGAGGCACCCATTTGGTACACACAGAAATACTGAGAACTCTTTGAGAGGCCCTAACGTAAGGCAAGCAAGTTTGAAATTTTTAAGAGGACTCTGAAACAATGTGATTCGATTTTACAAAAAAAAAAAAAAAAAGTAACCCTTTGTAGCCACAGGCTAATGAGGAATCCTTCCAACTGAGCTATTGGTAGAAATAATATTTATAACATTTTCTAGGTTTTTCTTCTAACCGTTTTCAACCTTATCCTGCTAAAGTTGCCTAATTACTAAGAATAGTTCTCTTTACACCTCAAGATGTCCAGGAGGTTGGGTCATGTAGTGTGTTCACTGTATAGCTTCTAAAGTTTGCAAAACTTACTAAACCCCACTAAACCAGATCCTGCAAATCGATTCATTTCTCTCTCATACTCTCATATTTTAAATACCTCCCCCGCCTAGACTCCACCCCAGAACATTTTTGTCAGCCAAGTTTAATCTATATGATACCTACTCCTTTGTTTCCTGATTTCCCTCCACCTTGCCTCAGGCATAAATGATGACAGGTTTGCCTAAACAAATGCAGTTAATAATATTTCTTACACAACCAAACCAAACCAAACTGCATCATGATGCACTGGGCTCTGAGTTACATTGGGAAAGACAGATTCCAAGAGGTTGAAACAGAAAGAATCATAGCAGAGGGAGGAGCCCACCAAAAATGAACGTTAATGTTCCAAATTACAAGTTGGTCTGCCAGTTCCCTTCTGTCCCTGGAGAACAAGCGCAGTCACTTAATTCCTCATTAGTTTCCTCAGGCCCAGCCCCAAGTTGCCTTTAGAAGTGAACTGGCTCCATGGCAACCAGGAAAACAAAGCCTGAGGAAGATTTTGCAAAGCTAAACCCAAGAGAAGCTGTGCCAGGTAAACATTAGATATTTGTAGAAGTGTTTTATTCTGACCCATGGCAGTTTCCTGTGTACATATTGCAGGAACAATGCCCTCTACAACTCTTCCAAATACCCTCAACTTATGTTTCATTACAGAAGAGCCTTAAGTCTCTTTTTTTTCTTTTAATTTAATTTTATTTTTTATACAGCAGGTTCTTATTAGTTATCCATTTTACACATATTAGTGTATACATGTCAATCCCAATCTCCCACTTCATCCCCCCCCACCCCCCCACCACCGCTTTCCTCCCTTGGTGTCCATACGTTTGTTCTCTACATCTGTGTCTCTATTTCTGCCCTGCAAACCGGTTCATCTGTACCATTTTTCAAGGTTCCACATATATGCGTTAATATACGATATTTGTTTTTCTCTTTCTGACTTACTTCACTCTGTATGACAGTCTCTAGATACGTCCACATCTCTACAAATGACCCATTTTCGTTCCTTTTTATGGCTGAGTAATATTCCATTGTATACACGTACCACATCTTCTTTATCCAATCATCTATTGACAGGCATTTAGGTTGCTTCCATGACCTGGCTATTGTAAATAGTGCTGCAATGAACATTGGGGTGCATGTGTCTTTTTGAATTATGGTTTTCTCTGGGTATATGCCCAGTAGTGGAATTGCTGGATCATATGGTAGTTCTATTTTTAGTTTTTTAAGGGACATCCATACTGTTCTCCATAGTGGCTGTATCAATTTACATTCCCACCAACAGTGCAAGAGGGTTCCATTTTCTCCACACCCTCCCCAGCATTTGTTGTTTGTAGATTTTCTGATGATGGATGGCCATTCTAACTGATGTGGAGCCTTAAGTCTTATAGACTCAAAACTCTGCTCTATAGAACATTAACATCTACAGAAAGATGTTAATATATAGTCCATGAAAAATGGATCCCATGATAAAAGATGCTAAGAAATGTTACAGTGTAGATGATAGATAGATAGATAGATAGATAGATAGATAGATAGATAGATAGATAGATGATAGATAGATAGATATCTTTGAGATTCACAAAACTCCTTAGCCCACTAAAAGATCTGAAAAAAACTTTCAGGAAAAAAACTTGTACAACTGTTCATAGTGTTCTCTATATTATTAGATCCAAAAATTATTTTCAACTTCAAGGCAACACATTTTTTAAAAACTTACCACAAAATACTGTATTAGTTTCCTAGTGCTGCTTTGACAAATTATCACAGACTGGGTGACTTAAAATAATAGCCATTTATTCTCTCACAGTTCTGGAGGGCAGAAGTCCAAATTAAGGTGTCCTCAGGGCCCTGCTCCCTCCCGAAGCCCTTGGGTGCGCCTGGCTTGTGGCTGCCTCTCTCCAGCTGCTGCCTTCATGGGCACAAGGCCTCCTTCTCTTTTCTGTGTGTGTCTCCCCAGTTATCAGGACATATGTGATTGCATTTAGGGCACTCCCTCACAATTCTGGATAAACTCCTCCTCTCAGTATCCATACAGGTTAATATTAACTCTTGCCATGTAAAGTAATATTCAAACGTCCTGGGGACTAGGATGTGGACATGTCTTTGGGGGACCACCGTTCAACCCACTACGGATGTTAACTGATAAATGCTGATAAATGTAAAATTGTTATCTTTAACTCAATTCAACTTAATTCTGCTCAGCAATCATCTAATGATGGAATAATACTTATGCATAGTGATAATAAATCTCACAACACTTATCACTATGCATAAGTATCATTCCACTATCATGTCAGTCTACTCCACCAGGCTGTGAATTGATTAAGGTGGTGACCAGGACCTGAATCATTTTATGATCAGGCCTAGGACAGTGCCTGGCTTGTACTAAAAACTCATTAGATGAGTAGACTTGAGCTGAATTGAATATGTGAGTTATAATCAGAACAGAACTGAGGAAGTGATTAGCTCTTTCTGGGGAAATAAGGAGGGCTTCTCAAAGGAGGAGATTCTTCAGCTGAGATTTGAAGGATGAGATGCAATTTGCCAGCCAAAGCAGGAAGGGAATTCCAGGTGAAGGGAACACCATGGTCAAACACACAGAGGTATGAACTCGCATGATGATTTAGGAAACTGTCATGAAGACTAATTGAAAAAATGCACGTAAAACTATTCGCACAGTACCCGATACTTAGTAGTGTGACTGTTTTTCCTGGAGTGAGGAGAGTGGACTCAGGAGAAGACACTAAAGACATAGGCAGAGACCAGACTGCACTGGACTTACTGTGCCATTCTGCTCATCTTAGACTTCACCTTAAAGACAATAGAGAAGCATTGGAGTAACGTGGGAGTAATGCGATCAGATTTTTGTAAGGATTTTCATGCTTTATTATATATAGAGAAGTGGAAAGTCTTAAAATACATATTATAAAAATATATCTAAAATTTATATTTTAAAGACAAGATTTAAGATGACAAGTGAAAGGCAGGAAGAGAAAAAGAATATTTGCAGAACATCCTCCACAAAGACAGCCACGCATATGGCTACTTAGAAAAATTGCCCTGCGTGTACCATATTCCCAAGCATCAGGAGCTCTGGTCACCACCCTCCACAAATTCTCTCCTTCAAGAACCTGAGGCCCACATTTCCTTTGGGTCCATATGCCTTAGGTGAAAGCACCCAGTAACCCTGCCTTTGTGTAAACACATATGCAAGTCATCAATTTGAGAAAATACCAGATAACTATCAATATATTGAAGTTATATATGTACTAGCATACATTTTTCATCAGGTGCTCTTCTTTTTAAGGCATGTATGTTTGTGTCGTGTGCATCCACATGAACATGGAACACGGCTAGCATAGAGGAAACCCAAGAAGGTTCTAGAAGAACGGTCTTTAGGAGATTATGTACACAAATAAATAGAAATAAACCTGTTAACAGTCAAATAGGTAGTTGTTTTGGAGAAAAAGAATGAAATTAGTCAATAGCTAGATGGCTGCTTGGCTGACTTTGTTCATTAAAACAAACATACACAAAATATTGAGTAGAGTTCCTGTGCTATACAGTAGGTCCTTGTTGATTACCTATTTTATATATAGTAGTGTGTATATGTTACTCCCAAAGTCCTCACTTATGCCTCCCCCCACATTTCCCCATTGGTAACCATAAGTTTTTTCCTATGTCTGTGATTCTGTTTCTGTTCTGTAAATAACCTATATGGGAAAAGAATCTGAAAAAGAATATATATGTATAACTGATTCACTTCTCTGTACATCTGGAACTAACACAATATTGTAAATCGACTATACTTCAATAAAAAATTAATTAATTTAAAAAACATACACAATGGTTAGTCTGCAGATACTCCCGTGATCATTGGGAAGCAACTGCACCATTTAAATGGGACTGACTTTTTTGGGTATGGCTCTGTACATGCCTTCCAGAGCCTCATTGAGTGTAATTCCCAGTTCTGAGCATCTGGCTCTTGAAATAGCACCCTAGAACGTTTGTTTCTCATAATAGCCTCCTCCTGAAAAATGGCCTCGTTTTAATGGTTCTAGCATGTTGTCTGGAGCTGAACCTAGGCTTGGCTGTCCAACCCCTCTTGCCAGTGAAACATTTCTCACATGGTAACCTTCATTTGCAAGGGCTTACAGTTCACAAAGCTGAATTTTCATGGAAATGATTGAGTTTTCACATGGCTCCTTTAGATTTCAGGTCGAATTTCATTTCCTCATAGAGGTCCTCCCCAACCACTCATCTGAAATAGCCCCCCACCCCACCCCAGTGCATCTTTATCACTCACTGCACTCTGTGCCTTGTCCAGACACCTCTTACCACAGTCTCTAATGTTGTGTTCGTTTTTGTGTCCATGCATACATAAATTCCTTGAGGTCAGCACCTTCTCTGTCTTGTTCAACTTTGTATTCCCAACACATTGAACAGTAACTGGCATAGTTGTTGATCAATAAATATTTCTTAAATGAATGAATGAATGAAGAGTGGAGTGACAGAATAACTAAGCTGATAAAAGGGCCAGAATTGATGCTACCAGGAAAGAGTTAAAATATTCCCTTTTGGGAAATGGGTCAATCAGAATAGTAATTTACCACAGGAAAATATCAGGCTTAAATGGACACTTGTAGAATGAGTTCTCATTTGGACTCTTTGAAGGAGCTCCTCCAATAACTTTTACTTTTGACACTTAATAAATGTCCAGATACTGGTCACAAAGAAAGTTCTATACAAGGAAGAACCAGATTGGATCTCCCAAGACCTGATCTTCATAATGCAAATGAACTTTGGGGGATGGGGCACTTTTCTAAAGAAAAGAGAAGTTCTCTTACTTGCAAATGACAGAGATCATACAGAATTAACACCCATAAATATATGTGCTATTGTCATACGTGATATTGTGATTTATAATAAGAAATACATATTCGGTCTTTGTCCTGTTTCTGGCACAGAGCTCCTAAAACCCTTGGAATTTCCTAAGTGATGAGAGCACAGAAAGTGTTTTTGTTATTTTAATGAGGTAGCTTTGGGGCCCACCTAAGGATGGGGGCTGGTTACCAGGAGAACCAACCTATATATATATATATATATATATATATTTTATACAACAGGTCCAACCAATATTTTTAATGACTATTTAAACAAAGACACAGAAGATGTGCTTACCAATTTTTCAGATACCAGAAAATTGGAGTGATTTCTTTGATGATAATCAGAATTCAAAAAGTAGACAAAAGGGTCAAAACTGAAAAATCCAACACTTCAGCCCAGAGGAAAAGTTTAACTGCCAGATTAAAGAATGACTATGCAATGGTTGTTGTAAAAAGATGAAGAATTTTAATCACCTGCACATTTGATGTGAACTAGCCCCAGTGGAATTTCCAGAAAACATAACAGATTCACAGCTATCTAGGACTGTAATTTCAAAGCTGAATCAGACAAAGGCTGGCTTAATTAATATTTTTGAATGACTGAAAAAAGGAACAATTTAATGAATGAAACAACTAACCAACATGATCTTGAGGCTCTAGTGGGCAAAACTGGTCATTCAAAGAATTATATGAAGTATTTCCTCACAATCCTAAGTGCAAATACGTGATAGGTTGCTTTATGAAGTAAACTCCCCAGATCTGTCCTTATTAAAGAGAGTGGCAGCCTCCCTTACAAAGAAACCTTGAATTGCATGAGGGAATTGAGCCAGAAAACTTTCAAGGCTCCCTCCACCTCTAGGAGACTCTAGAACAAATTTTTCATGGAGGAAGAATAGATATCATAACCACAAGAGGGAAGGGAGACTGATGAGCTCTTTTCTTCTCCCTAGGTCAAAAAAAGAATATATTAGTTAAGAATCAAAATGTCCTTGATAAAATGCCAGCTCTTCCACCAAAAAATTGTAGACTTTGGGCAATTAGTTAATCTCTCTAAGCCCCAGTTTTCTCATCTGTAAATTGGGAATAACATTATCTACTTGACAAGGTGGTGTCCTTACTAAAGAAGATAAAGAATATGGTGGCCAACATTCACTAAAAGTGCAGTACATTGGGTTCAAGGTGGAGCCTGTGTGTTCAAGCACATGCCAAGGCTGTGTCCCTGGGGGCAGTCCCTTATCTGTTACCCTGCCCTTCTAAAAAAATACATCAAATTGCATTTAATTATTCTACCTTCTTTATGGTCTCTTATATATACATCTATCTTTCTCTCTAAACTAATGGTTTAGCTTTTTAAATTTAACACTAGTAAAGTCACTGATCTTTAAGATACATAGAGAACCACACACACATGCACATGCACACGCACACACTGATATATATTTTTATGAAACCCTGAATAATTCTGTTTTGGAAATGTGTTTTCACCAAGTCAAGCCAGTTACAGATAAGCATTTCCCTCAATTATTTACAACTAAAATTTTCTCACACCCAGAATTCAGAACACATTTGCAAGTCTATGATAGTACAATTTCTCTTGGGCACACAGATTTTGTAATACAGTAAGAATTCACAGGAATATCTAAAAGTTAAAAACATCTCGAATACGATTTTGCATTTTGTTTGTGGGAACATTATACGTTTAAAAACAGGAATTTGCAAGTTTGTTATGTAAAAGACAAACCAATATTTGTGGTTCTTTCATAGTTTCTGTCAAACGTCTCATAGGAGCTTCTGAGATCACCTTTAGAGTGATGGGGAACTCCTCCTGGGGCAGAAAGTATACTTGTCTTTCTGGGTCGAGGGGCAGGGACTAAATTCCCTGCACTTCACTGTTGAGAGCCACGGAGGGGAGCTTGTACCACACTGTCATCATACCAAGCAACTCCATAGATCAACACTCCATTCAACTGCCCTCTTGGTATTCAGAGACCATTTTTGCTGTGAAAGTGCACACAGTTCTGAAATGCCAGGTGAATGGAATCACCTCTCCTGAAAGGAACAAAGGAGAAGTTTGACGTTTTTTAAGCACCTGACGTTTGTTGGCACTGTGCAAAGCACTGTTTCTAAATTAATTCTCAAGGTGTTGCCTCATAGTAAAGATAAGTTACCTGACGCTTACTCAGGTTAACTGATTCGCCGAAGCCGTGCAGCTAGAGTGGTGAACCGGTGTTACTTAACGTGTGGTTCCAGGGACCTCACATGGGATGATAGAGAGCTTCTAAAATAGCAGTTTCTTCCCACGCCCAAACCTGCTAAATCAGCATGGGGGCTGGCAGTGGAGCAGAAGCTGCATTCTAAAACAAGCACCTCAGGTAATTCTGACACTTTTTAATGAATCACTATGGCGGATAAGGTCTCTGAAAAACACACATGAGAAAATGTCCATTCTTAGATCCATTAATGATTTGTTTTCTCCTATTGAAATAATGTTTGCTTTTCATCAAACAACTTTAATTACATCTTCAGATACTTCTCATCCATGTCTTCATGTTAAAATCAAGGCTAATGCAATTCCATTCCTAGGTATTTACCCGAAAGAATTGACAACAGGTACTCAGACCGTACATGGACACTCTTGTTCACAGCAGCATGATTCACAATTGCCAAAGGGTGGAAACAGCCCAAATGTACATCATTGGATGACTGGATAAACAATTGTGATATATACATAGAATGGAATATCATTCAGTCATAAAAGGAAATGTAATATTGATACATGCTACAATGTGGATGAACCTCCAAAATATTATGCTAAGTGAAAGAAGCCAGTTGTGAAACGTCACATACTCTATGATTCCATGTATATGAAATATCTGGAATAGATAAATCCATAGAGGCAGAATGCAGGATGGTAGTTTCCGAGGGCCGTCGGGGAGGGGGTATCAGGGAAAACTGCTGAATGAGTAATGGGTTTTACTTAGGAGTGTTGGAAATGATTTGGAACTAGACAGAAGTGGTGGTTGCACAACACTGTGAATGTTCAAAATGCCTCTGAATTATTCACTTTAAAATGGTAATTTTATGTTATGTGAATTTCACCTCAATAAATTATTTTTTAAAAAGAGGAGCTAGTGGGCTTCCCTGGTGGCGCAGTGGTTGAGAATTTGCCTGCCAGTGTAGGGGACACGGGTTCGAGCCCTGGTCTGGGAAGATCCCACATGCCGCGGAGCAGCTAGGCCCGTGAGCCACAACTACTGAGCCTGCGTGTCTGGAGCCTGTGCTCCACAACAAGAGAGGCCGCGATAGTGAGAGGCCCGGGCACCACGATGAAGAGTGGCCCCCACTTCCCGCAACTAGAGAAAGTCCTCGCACAGAAACGAAGACCCAACACAGCCAAAAATAAATAAATTAATTAATTTTTTAAAAAAGGATCTAGTACTATTAGCTCCTAACTTCCCCTTACATTTGGTCCAAGATTGCTGCTAAGAATATTTTCTTTGTTGAGGAAAGCAATGGTGATGATATAGTTCTTAATTTTCCTGAATCAAGTGCCTAGAACTCTGTGGCCAACAGATGGCGCTCTAGTTTCAGTTATTGCAGTTCTCATTCCATACAACCGGCTCAGTTTCCATTAATGAAAAGAGAATAAATACGTGTGCATAAACTCTGTTATGTATAGATAGTTAGAAAAATATGACAAATATTCCTTAATTTCCTTTAGAAATCACTTTCAATCTAATCACGAACTGAATGTAAAGCAGGGACTTTGAGTACAGAAGCCGCACATGAAAATGCTTTGCATGACCAAAACAGCAAGGATGGTAGAAAAGCAGCAGTTTTACAGGCAGATAGACCTGGATTCTAATTCAAACCCCACCATTTGCTGGCCAAGTGCCCTTGAGCAAGGTTTTATTCTCTCTGAATCTGAGTTCTCTCTTCTGCAAAATGTTGATAATAACTACTTACAAAGGTAGTTGTAATAGTTAGAAATAATATATGTCAAGGGCTTTGCAAAGTGTTTAGTATTTAGTAGGGACTCAATAAAATTTAGTATTCTAATTAGTGACATAAAATACAAACAAACAGGAGGGCTTTCTCGGCCTTGGGTCATACACATTTAAGTGCAGTCCATTAATATTACTTGTATATTAAGGGCGTGGATTTGAAGCACCTGAGATCTATTTGTAAATTCTCAGCCGAAAAGTCTTAATTGCTTATGGTTTCTCTTAAGTCAAACACTGAAGTGACACTATAGTGATACGGCAGAAAGTTCATTATGTATTTTTAAGTTGGAGGGATGAAACAGATTGCAAAACAGTTATTATAGTGTAGTCCCAATCTTGTTTTAAAAAACTGTATATATCTGGTAAGATATGCACTAACATGTTAATTTGATTATCTCTGGGTCATTAAATGAGCCGATTTCAATGTTCTTAATACTTTTCTGCATTTTTTATATTTTCTATAATAAACATGTATTAATTTCTATACACACACAAGCAATCTATACACACACACACCCTTTTTCATGTACTACTATGAAGATAGGCATATATCAGAAATATACACTTCAAGACTCCCTCTGTGAACCAGTCAAATCCCTAGAGAGATTGCTCTCAGAGCTCAGACACAGTGCTCCAGGCTCTTCCCTCCTACTTAGAGTTCTCCATGGGGGGGGGGGGGCAGGGTGGAAGAAAATGAAAGAAGCCCAGCTGTGCTTCTATTTGCCAGTTGTTCAGGATAGCACATGAAAACAGTATATACTAGGTGTTCAAACAATTGATTGGAAAGCAGTTGTCCTCATAATTTGGAATCATGTTAAACACCCTCTCAAAAATAAACCGACATATAGCAATGTCAATATTTCTTACTGACCTTAACTCATGAGACAGGACCTTTGTATTCATAACAAATTTGGGAATATTTATACAAAAATTTAAACACACATATAATTTTGACCCAACACCACCATTTCTAGGACTCTGACCTGTAGAAAGACATGTGCCAACATTCTTGGTCAAGGATTGAACAGGGCAGCATTGTTTGTAAGAAGGAAAACTTTCACTAATAGGGAAATGATTTTAACATTATATGACATTCATACTATTGAGTGCTATGCAGCTGTTAAATAGAATGCTACTGAATTCTAAATATGGACCTGGAGTAATTCCCCACACACAGCAAATAGGGGGAAAAAAGAGTAAGAGAACTATAACAAAAATAAAATCCCTTGTACATTTTAAAAACTACATATGTGTGTGCATATATATGTATACATATTTATATATGTAAATACACTGAAATATTGAAAAGATCTAGAAAGATGAATACATAATTTTTTAACATCTTTATTGCAGTATAATTGCTTTACAGTGGTGTGTTAGTTTCTGCTTTATAACAAAGTGAACCAGTTATACATATACATATATCCCCATATCTCTTCCCTCTTGCGTCTCCCTCCCTCCCACCCTCCCTATCCCACCCCTCTAGGTGGTCACAAAGCACCGAGCTGATCCTCTTGTGCTATGTGACTGCTTCCCACTAGCTATCTATTTTACATTTGTTAGTGTACATATGTCCATGCCTCTCTCTCACTTTGTCCCAGCTTACCCTTCCCCCTCCCCGTATCCTCAAAGACGTAGGTCTGCGTCTTTATTCCCATCTTGCCCCTAGGTTCTTCATGACCATTTTTTTTTCTTTTCTAGATTCCATATATATGTGTTACCATACAGTATTTGTTTTTCTTTCTGACTTCACTCTGTATGACAGACTCTAGGTCCATCCACATCTCTACAAATGATTCCATTTCATTTCTTTTTATGGCTGAGTAGTATTCCATTGTATATATGTGCCACATCTTCTTTATCCATTCATCTGTCAGTAGACACTTAGGTTGCTTCCATGTCCTGGCTATTGTAAAGAGAGCTGCAATGAACATTGTGGTACATGACTCTTTTTGAATTCTGGTTTTCTCAGGGTATATGCCCAGTAGTGGGATTGCTAGGTCATATGGTAGTTCTATTTTTAGTTTTTTAAGGAACCTCCTTAGTGACTGTATCAATTTACATTCCCACCAACAGTGCAAGAGGGTTCCCTTTTCTCCACACCCTCTCCAGCATTTATTGTTTCTAGATTTTTTGATGATGGCCATTCTGATTGGTGTGAGATGATATCTCATTGTAGTTTTGATTTGCATTTCTCTAATGATTAATGATGTTGAGCATTCTTTCATGTGTTTTCTGGTGATCTGTATATCTTCTTTGGAGAAATGTCTATTTAGGTCTTCTGCCCATTTTTGGATTGGGTTGTTTGTTTTTTTGATATTGAGCTGCATGAGCTGCTTGTAAATTTTGGAGATTAATCCTTTGTCAGTTGCTTCCTTTGCAAATATTTTCTCCCATTCTGAGGTTGTCTTTTCATCTTGTTTATGGTTTCCTTTACTGTGCAAAACCTTTTAAGTTTCATTAGGTCCCATTTGTTTATTTTTGTTTTTATTTCCATTTCTCTAGGAGGTGGGTCAAGGATCTTGCTATGATTTGTATCATAGAGTGTTCTGCCTATGTTTTCCTCTAAGAGTTTGATAGTGTCTGGCCTTACATTTGGGTCCTTAATCCATTTTGAGTTTATTTTTGTGTATGGTGTTAGGGAGTGCGGGAAGTGTTCTAATTTCATTCTTTTACATGTAGCTGTCCAGTTTTCCCAGCACCACTTATTGAAGAGGCTGTCTTTTCTCCATTGTATATTCTTGCCTCCTTTATCAAAGATAAGGTGACCATATGTGTGTGGGTTTATCTCTGGGCTTTCTATCCTGTTCCATTGATCTATATTTCTGTTTTTGTGCCAGTACCATACTGTCTTGATTACTGTAGCTTTGTAGTATAGTCTGAAGTCAGGGAGCCTGATTCCTCCAACTCTGTTTTTCTTTCTCATGATTGCTTTGGCTATTCGGGGTCTTTTGTGTTTCCATACAAATTGTGAAATTTTTTGTTCTAGTTCTGTGAAAAATGCCAGTGGTAGTTTGATAGAGATTGCACTGAATCTGTAGATTGCTTTGGGTAGTATAGTCATTTTCACAATGTTGATTCTTCCAATCCAAGAACATGGTATATCTCTCCATCTATTTGTATCATATTTAATTTCTTTCATCAGTGTCTTATAATTTTCTGCATACAGGTCTTGTCTCCTTAGGAAGGTTTATTCCTAGATATTTTATTCTTTTTGTTGCAATGGTAAATGGGAGCGTTTTCTTAATTTCAGATTTTTTATCATTAGTGTATAGGAATGCAAGAGATTTCTGTGCGTTTATTTTGCATCCTGCTACTCTACCAAATTCATTGATTAGCTCTACTAGTTTTCTGGTAGCATCTTTAGGATTCTCTATGTATAGTATCGTGTCATCTGCAAACAGTGACAGCTTTACTTCTTCTTTTCCGATTTGGATTCCTTTTATTTCTTTTTCTTCTCTGATTGCTGTGGCTAAAACTTCCAAAACTGTGTTGAATAATAGTGGTGAGTGTGGGCAACCTTGTCTTGTTCCTGATCCTAGTGGAAATGGTTTCAGTTTTTCACGATTGAAGATGATGTTGGCTGTGGGTTTGTCATATATGGCCTTTACTATGTTGAGGTAAGTTCCCTCTATGCCTATTTTCTGGAAGTTTTTTTTTTATCATAAATCGGTATTTAATTTTGTTGAAAGCTTTCTCTGCATCTATTGAGATGGTCATATGGTTTTTCTCCTTCAATTTGTTAATATGGTGTATCACATTGATTGATTTCCATATACTGAAGAATCCTTGCATTCCTGGGATAAACCCCACTTGATCATGGTGTATGATCCTCTTAATGTGCTGTTGGATTCTGTTTGCTAATACTTCGTTGAGGATTTTTGCATCTATGTTCATCAGTGATATTGGCCTGTAGTTTTCTTTCTTTGTGACATCTTTGTCTGGTTTTGGTATCAGGGTGATGGTGGCCTCGTAGAATGAGTTTGGGAGTGTTCCTCCCTCTGCTATATTTTGGAAGAGTTTGATAAGGATAGATGTTAGCTCTTCTCTAAATGTTTGATAGATTTCACCTGTGAAGCCATCTGGTCCTGGCCTTTTGTTTGTTGGAAGGTATTTAATCACAGTTTCAGTTTCAGTATTTGTGATTGGTCTGTTCATATTTTCTATTTCTTCCTGGTTCAGTCTCAGAAGGTTGTGCGTTTCTAAGAATTTGTCCATTTCTTCCAGGTTGTCCATTTTATTGGCATATAGTTGCTTGTAGTAATCTCTCATGATCCTTTGTATTTCTGTAGTGTCAGTTGTTACTTCTTTTTCATTTCTAATTCTATTGATTTGAGTCTTCTCCCTTTTTTTCTTGATGAGTCTGGCTAATGGTTTATCAATTTTGTTTATCTTCTCAAAGAACCAGCTTTTAGTTTTATTGATCTTTGCTATCGTTTCCTTCATTTCTTTTTCATTTATTTCTGATCTGATCTTTATGATTTCTTTCCTTCTGCTAACTTTAGGGTTTTTTTGTTCTTCTTTCTCTAATTGGTTTAGGTGTAAGGTTAGGTTGTTTATTCGAGATGTTTCTTGTTTCTTAAGGTAGGATTGTATTGCTATAAACTTCCCTCTTAGAACTGCTTTTGCTGCATCCCATAGGTTTTGGGTCGTCGTGTTTTCATCGTCATTTGTTTCTAGGTAATTTTGGTTTTCTCTTTGATTTCTTCAGTGATCTCTTGGTTATTAAGTAGTGTATTGTTTAGTGTATTGTTCGTATTTCCCGTTGTTTTTGTTGTCTGCTCCCAGTGGCTAAGGTTGGTTCAGTGGGTTGTGTAGGCTTCCTGGTGGAGGGGACTAGTGCCCATGTTCTGGTGGATGAGGCTGGATCTTGTCTTTCTGGTGGGCAGGTCCATGTCTGATGGTGTGTTTTTGGGTGTCTGTGGCCTTATTATGATTTTAGGCAGCCTCACTTTTAATGGGTGGGGTTGTGTTCCTGTCTTGCTAGTTGTTTGGCATAGGGTGTCCAGCACTGTAGCTTGCTGGTCGTTGAGTGGAGCTGGGTCTTGGCGTTGAGATAGAGATCTCTGGGAGATTTTTGCCATTGATATTATGTGGAGCTGGGAGGTCTCTTGTGGACAAATGTCCTGAACTTGGCTCTCCCACCTCAGAGGCATAGCCCTGACGCCTGGCTGGAACACCAAGAGCCTGTCATCCACATGGCTCAGAATAAAAGGTAGAAAAAAAGAAAGAAAGAAAGAAAGAAGAAGATAAAATAAAATAAAGTTATTAAAATAAAAAATAATTATTTAAAAAAGTTTTAAGTAATAAAAAAAGAAAGAAGAGAGCAACCAAACCAAAAAAAATCCACCAATGATAACAAGTGCTAAAACCTTTACTAAAAAACAAAAACAAACAAACAAACAAGAATGGACAGACAGAACCCTAGGACAAATGGTAAAAGCAAAGCTATACAGACAAAATCACACACAGAAGCATACACATACACACTCACAAAAAGAGGAAAAGGGAAAAAAATATACATATCGTTGCTCTCAAAGTCCACGTCCTCAATTTGGGATGATTCGTTGTCTATGCAGGTATTCCACAGATGCAGGGTACATCAAGGTGACTGTGGAGATTTAATCCGCTGCTCCTGAGGCTGCTGGGAGGGATTTCCCTTTCTCTTCTTTGTTCGCACAGCTCCCAGCGTTCAGCTTTGGATTTGGCCCTGCTTCTGCGTGTAGGTCGCCTGAGGGCGTCTGTTCTTCCCTCAGACAGGACGGGGTTAAAAGAGCCGCTGATTCGGGGCCTCTGGCTCACTCAGGCCGGGGTGGGGGGTGGGGTATGGATGTGGGGCGAGCCTGCTGCGGCAGATTGCACCAGCCTGAGGCACGCCGTGTGTTCTCCAGGGGAACTTGTCCCTGGATCACGGGACCCTGGCAGTGGAGGGCTGCACAGGCTCCCGGGAGGGGCGGTGTGGAGAGTGACCTGTGCTCGCACACAGGCTTCTTGGTGGCTGCAGGAGCAGCCTTAGTATCTCACGCCCGTCCCTGGAGCTCCTTTAAGCGGCACTCTTAATCCCCTCTCCTCGAGCCTCAGGAAACAAAGAGACAAGAAGAAGTCTCTTGCCTTTTCGGCAGCTCCAGACCTTTCCCCGGACTCCCTCCCGTCTAGCTGTGGTGCACTAACCCCTGCAGGCTGGGTTCACGCAGCCAACCCCAGTCCTCTACCTGCGATCCGACCTCTGAGGCCCGAGCCTCAGCTCCCAGCCCCTGCCCGCCCTGGCGGGTGAGCAGACAAGCCTCTCGGGCTTGTGAGTGCCCGTCGGCACGGATCCTCTGTGCGGGAATCTCCCCGCTTTGCCCTCCGCACCCCTGTTGCTGTGCTCTCCTCCGTGGCTCCGAAGCTTTCCCCCTCCGCCACCCCCGTCTCCGCCAGTGAAGGGCCTTCCTAGTGTGTGGAAACCTTTCCTCTTTCATAGCTCCCTCCCACTGGTGCGGGTCCCGTCCCTATTCTTTGGCTCTGTTTTTTCTTTTGCCCTACTCAGGTACGTGGGGAGTTTCTTGCCTTTTGGGAGGTCTGAGGTCTTCTGCCAGCGTTCATTAGGTTCTGTAGGAGTTGTTCCACATGTAGATGTATTTCTGATGTATTTGTGGGGAGGAAGGTGACCTCCACGTCTTACTCTTCCGCCATCTTGAAGCCTCTCCTGAATACCTAATTATTAACAATGATTATGTCTAGGTGCTTTTTTTAAACTTTATATTTCCTGAGTTGTTTTAACTCCTGTATCACACACACTAATACACATGCCTATTAATTGCCTACCATCTGCCTACTATATACAGGTTCTGATGAAAGTGCTGGGGATACACCAGCAATTCACAGAAGAAACAGCCCATTCTCAAGAGAGCTCACAATGGAGAGGTTCATCCCTGGGGCTTTTCACAGGCTATATGGTCTCGCCAGACAATGAATAATTGTTTCTTCAAGTTGATCAAACAACTTGTGCTCCTGGGTCCTCCCTTACACTTAGAATTCTCCATAGGGGAAAAAGAAAAAACAAGCCCAGATTGAAATGCAAGCAACACAACTTTAAAATGTTTAGAAGAAAATATAAAAGTTTTATTCAGTGAGGGTTTTTTTTAAGACAAAAAAGCATGAATTGTAAAGGAAAATACTGATAAATTTGATGATATTAAAATTTAACATAACTACTCTTAAAAGCATCAGAAAGAAAGTAAAAAGGAAATGTTATAAACTTGAAGAAGACATTAGCAACACAGAATTAATAAGGGGAATAGAAGCCAGAATGTGTTTTCAAAATACCTACAAAAAATATGAAAAAAGATAAACAACTCAAGAGAAAAAATAGGAAAAAGTAACAAACAGTTATTTTATGGGTAAGAATCACAAATACTGAATACACACATGAAAAAATGTTCCACTTCCTTAGTAATTGCAGAAATGCAAATTAAGACTACAATGAGATATGAATTTATAACCACTAAATGTACAAAAATACAGGTCTGACATTGCCAAATATCAGTAAAGATTTGAATCAGCATGATACTTATACACTGCTGGTGGGAATGTAAATTGACTTAATCACTTTGGAAAAGAGTTTGACACCTTTATATTAAGTTAAATATTTTATACCCAAAGACCGAGCAATTCCTCTTTTAGGTATGCACCTTAGAATAATTCTTGTACATGTATACCAAGAGAAATGAATAAGAACATTTATGATATTATCATTCATATGTGCAAAAAGTAGGGAAGAAACTCAAATTTCCAACGACAAGAGAGTGACTAAATGAGCTATAGACTAATCACACAATGGAATATTTTACAGACTAAAAATGAATGAACTATAGCTCCTCGTAAGCATATGAATACATTTTAGAAACATAATGTGACAGAAATAAAATAAGCAAGTCACAGAAGACAGCCTACAGCACAATATAAATATTATAATTCTCAAATTCAAGATAAAGGAAACAGTGTATTGTTAGGGAGACATAATTTTAAAAACTAAACTACTTTTTTTAAAATGTAAGGGAATGAGTTCAGGAAAGTAGTAACCTTGAGGAAGGAGGCATGGGAATGGGTTTGGGGAGAATCACTCTTCTCCAAAGATTGATCAACTTCTAGTTCTTAAGATCAGGAGTGGATTCTCAGGTATTCTTTTTATTATTGATACTATAATGTTATAGCTTATATAAATGTTACTGTGATTTTTATATATCAATCGTTATGTCTTAAATTTTAAATGGATTTATTAAGAGAGGAAAATAAAACCTAAAGGTTAACTATAGTATATATTCTGGCATACTTAGCAGTTTGCTTTTCTCTTGTATTAAATTTTATTTTGTTTAACATTTCTTAAAATGTACAAATTTCAAACATCATGCTCTTCAGATTCTTTCTTGTAGGACAGCATTTTGTCACAGAAGGACAGGAATGCATTAGGAATAGGAGGGGAAAATCAAAGAACACTTCCAGGTGCCATGGAACCCTGAAGAGACAACCATTGATCTGTCACTAGAAGATAAAATAAATTTTACTTTATCTGATTGGAAAATACCATAATCATAGATTCTGGTTGTTCAACCTAGCCTGCCATTTTGAGGGTAGGTGATAAGGTCCTGCCACTTCTAAAATTTTAAGTTGAAACAGGGTATCTCCACTAGCCTTCAGAGCAGAATAGTATGGTAGATTTGTACATTAGGGTAGAGTTTGTATCTGTAATTTACCACTCTCCGTGATTTAACAAAACTTTCTTAAAATTCTGAAGGATTCCTGAATGAAATGTACTTATCTTTTAATAATATAAAGTTTAAATTCTCATGTTATTTTTGGTACTTAGTAGATTCATTTTTTATGTAGACATCTTAGACTCTTCCAAGCAAAGATCTATGTAAATTTGGATCAAAAGCAGTTCAGTTAACTCAGTATTTTCATATGGTATATTCCTCAGCCAGCCACCTTTGACCTATTTCTTACATCACGTTTTTTTCCCATGAGTTTCATACCTCTTTAAGAGATGCTAAAGAATTACAGTGTAGTAGAAAGAACGTGGGATTTAGAGCATTAGGACATGAGTTCAAGTCTGGCTTACTTACTAAATAGATCAAATTACTTATTTTTTCTGGGTTTCAATTTATTCATCTGGAAAATGGAGAAAGTATTTGTATTAGTCAGGACTTATTTGCAATTCAATTTGTTTTCAAACTCAATTCAAGATAGCTCTAAGAACAATTTCAGGTACTTCACATTCTAGAGGTTCAGGAATCAACACAATTTGATCCAGAATGTCATAAGTCTCTTTCTCCGTCTGTCTTCTCTGCCTCTTTCCAAATGCTCACTTCCTTATGCAAGCAAGATCTTTATCATTTGGTGGGGAAAACGACTTCTAATTAACCCAGTGTCACTTTCTTCCAGTCTAGCAAGCACAGAAGGGACAAAAAGAGTGGGGGTGGCAGGGGGGTGGATAACAATTCTATCATCCAACATTTGATTGGTCTTTCTTAGGGTACCTGCTCACATCTAAGCCAATCACTGCTCCTGGAAGGATGGTCTATTAAAATTGGTCCGCTTGGGATCACATGTCCACCCCTGAGAACAAAGGAGCAGACAGTAGCACATTCCCACAGCACATAGGGGTGGTGTCTAGACAAAAGTATCAACTTTCTACTCCAGTGATAATTCCTCTAGGTAGGGTCTTACGAAGGTTGAAAATCTGGGACAGAGTGCATTGGATGTTGTAAAATACATTAAGTCTTGGGTTAAAATAATTTTTGTAAAAATAAATTAATATGAAGAAATAGAAGAGAGGAACATAAGATCCTGTTAATGAGGCATCTGTCCAAGACAAGTCATTTCTTTTGTGAAGTTGGGAAAATTGTTACATATTCTTTACAAAGCAAATTATCTACAAAATGAAGGAACTACACGTTACTTTTATGTTTAATACAGATTTTTTTTGAGAAATGAAAGCTGCAGTAAAATCCCCAGTGTCTTTGTATGCCTACAATAAGCTAAACGTCTCATTCTCTATCAAGAAATAAATGTGCTCAGGGGTGTGAAAATGTCATGATCATTTAGCTTAATGGGTGTGAAGTAAATGCGCTTTTTTCTAGAGGGAAAATCTTTTCTAAAGATCACTGCAGCATTTACAAAACTAGGCACATTTTTATAAAATTGGACAGCTGGAAGTGACCTGCAAAGTTCATCAAATCGCGGCCATGGCTTTAGAATGACAATCAAAACACTGCAGGGAAATTATCTTGAAATATACTTTTTAAATGTCCTCCAGAAAGAGTCTCTCTGGGGAATCTAGGTTTCACACAATAAATCAATATCCACCTTCATTTCTTTGCTTCCAGCTGCCAGAAACTAATTGGATTACACCACAACTCGCAGGGCAGTGGTTCCCAAACCTGGTTATTCATCAGAACCACGTGGGGAGCTTTGTAAAACACAGATTTCTAGGCCCAACTCTAGTTTTACTGAATGAGGACCCACGAATCAGTTTTGGTTTTTGTGTTTTTTAAGCTGCTCTCAAGGTATCTTAATACAGCCACTTGGATCCATTAATTGGCTTTGAGAAATCATAGAGTTCAGAACTCAGGAGATATTTAATTATGACTTTAAGATGCCATTGCCAAGGGAAATGTATCTTACTATTGTATCAGGCACAGGAGGAGAAACAAGCAAGGTGTTTGAACTTTTGAGGCTCTAATTATATGAAGGAAGTTTGTGACTCCACATTTTCTAACTTCACTTTCAGAATGTTGACGCTAGTACTTTGAATATT
The DNA here is from genome assembly GCF_963455315.2 of Globicephala melas. Taxonomy (NCBI): domain Eukaryota; kingdom Metazoa; phylum Chordata; class Mammalia; order Artiodactyla; family Delphinidae; genus Globicephala; species Globicephala melas. The sequence continues at coordinate 30,886,680 of NC_083323.1, read as the reverse complement.
TATTGACTATTAGATCCAGTTCTAAAGCCTCCAGTAGAGGCAGTAGATTCCTGATTACATGCTTTGGATGTTGGAAAGTGCTAGAGAAAGAAATGAGATTATGATAAGGAGGAGAAAGAATAAGTAGACAAGCTTCCATCATTTTGTATTAGAAAGAATTTTCTGAATTTATTAAGGGTGACTCCATTCTTTCTGAAAAGGTTATCAGTTCATATCCAAATGATGAACTTTTATGCAGTTATTAAGGCACACTTGTGAATAATTTTAATGAGATCAGACTGGGTTTTGCATCCTGATCTTTTCTTTTTTAAAAAGTTAATTAATTAAAATTTTAATACATTTATTTATTTTTATTTTTTGGCTGCATTGGGTCTTTGTTGCTGCGTATAGGCTTTTCTCTAGTTGTGGTGAGCGGAGGCTACTCTTTGTTGCGGTGCGTAGGCTTCTCATTGGGTGGCTTCTCTTGTTGCAGAGCAGGGTCTCTAGGCGCACAGGCTTCAGTAGCTGTGACACTCGGGCTCAGTAGTTGTGGCTCATGGGATCTAGAGCGCAGGCTCAGTAGTTGTGGCGCACGGGCTCAGTTGCTCCGCGGCATGTGCGATCTTCCCGGACCAGGGCTTGCAACCCGTGTCCCCTGCATTGGCAGGCGGATTCTTTTTTTTTTTTTTTTTTGCGGTACGCGGGCCTCTCACTGTTGTGGCCTCTCCCATTGTGGAGCACAGGCTCCGGATGCGCAGGCTCAGCGGCCATGGTTCACGGGCCCAGCCGCTCCGCGGCATGTGGGATCCTCCCGGACCGGGGCACGAACCCGTGTCCCCTGCATCGGCAGGCAGACTCTCAACCACTGCGCCACCAGGGAAGCCCGGCAGGCGGATTCTTAACCACTGAGCCACCAGGGAAGCCCCCGATCTTTTCTTTTTGCATTACATCATAAGCATTTTCCATGCAGTTACAATTTTTCACATATATGTTGGTATACACATGGTAAGTGTATGCATATACATAATCTGTATATAAATGCATCAAAATATTAGTATATTAGCAATGGTGGGGTTATAGATGATTTTAATTTTATCATTTTTTTGTGTTTTTCAAGTTTTCTACAAATGTACATGCAAATTAAAGAATTAGAAAAAACATACACCCTAGGAAGTATACTAGTTTTTGCAGTTTTCTCAAGATTATTAAAACAAAGAAAGCATGCACTAGTTTATACATAGAAAGAAGTATGAGCCTTCACTTAATAGGGAAAGTTTTCAGGAGGAATTAAGAATAATCATTCATGTATTGATTTGTAATAGGAATCTATCCTACTTAAATCAGCCTCCTCATTAATTTCTTTTAGTAATTTTTTTTAACATTTCTAAAAGAATGGATTACTTTTATAAACAGAGAAGACATTATTTAAACAGCTTTAAAGCCCAAACTCTGCATTAGAAGGAATTGTTTTACACTGAATATTCTGTTTCTGGAGATGCAAAACAGAGCTGCCTTTGCTCTGACTCTGTTATTGTATCTCTTGGAATAGTTCTTACATTTCACTTTTGCTTTATCATGGACTTCCTCTCTTTGAATCTTGGTGCAGTTTTACTGGGTTCTGCTCCAGAATACAAATCTATGCCCTACATTTAATATTATCCATTCTCATTAACCTTAAGGAGACAGTCTCCTAAGAGGCTGAGTTCCTACCCCATCACTATCTAGAATGTTAACGAAGTAGCTCTTGTTCCTGATGACCAACTATCAACCTCAATGTATCTACCCTTGGCACACCCAGTCAGCAATTTGCTTAGAGTTCTAGCACCAGAAAACCTTCAATATGCCCAAACTCATACCGAATGCTCTAGATAAGGCCCAGCTGATAGGAAATGTCTATTACCACACCCAAATGGACCAGATATCCTTTTTTCATCATCATCATCACCAGCACCACCATCAATATCATCTCTTTTGCATATTGCTACATCCCAAGTGCCAAGAATAGTACCTGGGCCTAATAGACACTCAAAAATACTTGTTAAGTGAATGAATGAGTGAACAAACCACATGGGAATTTGAAACTGAAAATAGAGAAGCATGTTTTCTTTTCAAAGTGTGTTTCAAAGTGTGTTTACATGATTTTCAAAGTGTGTTTACATGATTTCATGAATCATTTCATGAAATGATTCATCTGGCAAGCCAAAGGGACTAACAAGAACCATCTTCCACGCAATTTCATGAAAACAGTTGATCTAGATTGTTTGAGGAACTAGTGTTCTAATGTCCTTCAGTTATTTTTTCTAACAAATATTTTTAAAATAACTACTCTGGCACTTACCAACTGATTGGGGAGAAAAAGGGACATCAGGAAAAAGATAATAACCATTATAGGCAGATTGGTATGCAGGAATAGACCAGGTTGTAGATATTTCATCTGCTTGAAGAGGAGGTGATTAACTGAGGAATGAGGGTATTTGGCAGGACTTCTGTAGGCAATGAAATTTAAATTCATCAAAAAGGATGAGACTTAGACAAGCACTAAATGAAAAGAAGAAATTACACGTTGAGGAATGGAATAAGTTAAGATTTACAATCAGAAATCAGCTCATTCTGTTCAGGAAACTAAGAAAAGTATAAGGAGAAAAGTTTGGATTAACAGGTAGCAGTGAGACTGTAAATTCTGTTTTCATTTTCCTTTTATTTGTGTTTTATAAATATGAAACATTTCAAACATCAAAAAGTATAGAAAGTTATGTAACATATCTACGTGTGTACACAGACTTTAAACAGATGTTAACGTTTGGCATATATGCTTGATTCTTGGACATTTTTAATGGCATGATTTTGAATGTGGATTCTATAGGCTTAGCCTAGGCTTTTCAAGCTGGAGGTAGGCACATAGGATCAACTTGAAGTGTTTTCCCTAACTGTGCACTCTACTCAGAGATTGGGGAAGTAGAAAAAACAGAAGTATAGTCATTTACCCAGTAAATAATTTTAAACATTTTAACATTCTTTAATACTGGTGCATTACGGAAGTTAGTGAAAAGCTGATGTAAATGTTTAATAAAAACAAAAATCAGGGCTTCCCTGGTGGCGCAGTGGTTGAGAGTCCGCCTGCCGATGCAGGGGACACGGGTTCGTGCCCCGGTCCGGGAAGATCCCACATGCCGCTGAGCGGCTGGGCCCATGAGCCATGGCCGCTGAGCTTGTGCGTCCGGAGCCTGTGCTCCACAATGGGAGAGGCCACAACAGTGAGAGGCCCGCGTACAGAAAAAAAAAAAAACAAATCAAAGAAAAATTTCACCTGTTACATTCACCCAATGGCTACATTCTCCAAACCCATGCCAAGTGTGAGCTCCTCCCTCCCCACCAAAATACACATTTTCCTGTCTTTTGCTGTAAGAATGCTTCTCTGAAGAAAATGTGAGATATTCTCTTCCAGACCATAGGGATCCACTGAAGTTTTAACTAATATGGGGCTTGACATTCTAAATACTGAAATTATACTGTTTGCAACTTAAATAGACCATTGTAAATTAATTTAATAAATAAAAATGAACAGAAACCATGGGATCTTCTGGAGTTTTCATCTCGAGGCAGGGAATGATAGTCTCCACTGAATAAAATATTTTAAAATGGTGGAAAATAAAAAGAATGCTGCATTTTGATTTTTGTCATGTGTTCAGTCTACCAGTTACTTACATGAAATTTCCAGTATGCGGTGGTCACCCCTGCTCCTTCCCCCCAGTAGGTGGGCTCAAATCCCCAGAATGATGTGAGGGGCCAAGAAGGGAAGTTAAGCAGGAGGCTGCCCAGATGGCTCCAATTCTGGGTCAGCTGGGTCATGGCGTTGGACAAGTAAACCCGAGGCTCTGACTTTTCCTTGACCACAGTGTCCTCCAGACCCTGATGTCAGCCATGCAAAAGAGATTATCCAAGGAGAAAATACAATCTCACGGTTTATTAGTGATGCGCTCTCACCAGAATCAGTGGGAGAAGAACCTCAAAACTTATCCAACTCTCAGACTTTGATTTGCAGGGATCATAGTGTAAAGCTTGAGATTATGAGATCTGCAGCCTGAGTTCAGAGTCCCAGCTCTGCCGCTTACTCTGCGCCTCAGCATCTCCTTTGTAAAGTGGGTCTATTTTATCTCTTAGAGGACTGTTAGGAGGATTAGATAATGTAATATATAGAATGTATCCAAAACAGTGTTTGACATTATGTGCTCAATCAATGCTAGTTTTATTATATGTTTATATAAAACCAAGAACCCTTCTTTTCAGTCTGTATTTCTTATTTTGAATCTTCTCAAATACCTGCCCATAAGCACCCCCTGGGCAGTCTTACCATCTCACCCACTTTCATGCCCAAATTAGGTCTCTACCGTCACCTCCCCATATATTCCAAATCCTCGTAACATGTTGGGGTGGCCCAACGGCCTAGGTTATCTGGTTAGTGCCCTTCCTCTTCTTCCTTGGTGATAACTCTAACAGTAATTGGTTCTCTCCCAAGTATGTGTAAAATATATGTGGAAGGTTTATACCTTGAAATATTAGCCTTGTTCTTCTGTGCATTTTCCCTTGCACTGATATATCTAGTCAACATGAAACAGAAGTAAAGGTTTCAATGAGTTGCTAAATGCAGTGCCATGTGCAGTTTCCCTTCTAAGAGTCATTATTTCAGGTCTGAGTTTTTACCTCTGGGATGATTCATTAGGGAGGAGAAACAGGAGGTCGGGGGGCAATTTTAAAAGAACTAAAGAAGGAGATGGCTTGGATGGAGGAGGGAAAAGAGACTGCTGCCACACAGTGTGGAGGGAACATCAAGGATGCCCTGTCTTAGAACATGGCTCATACTAGTTTCTTGCACACCTCCTGTCATGTAATAATCCTGGATGCTCATGAGCAGTCCCTTCCCCTTAATAGGGGAGAGCAAATACGTGGGGGGAGCCTGAAGGAAAAATCTTGCATCCCGACAAAGGTTGTACTCAATTGAATTAGTGGGGAACTTTCCTGTGAAAAGGAGACGCATGTTATACTTCTGTGATTTAATTTATTTAAAAAATTAGAAAACCCCCAACGTTTATCATCTACTATATCATAAGGAAACTAGTTTGTATTGAACTGATTATCTTTATAAATCTCACCATTGTACCAATTTGAGGGCACAGCACAGTTTTCCCCCAAAGATCAGGTCTTCTTGTTCAAATTTGAACATACTGATTTCATTTTGCTTGATATGTCATTATTTTGCTCCCAAGTGGGAAGTTTCTACATGGGGCTGAAAGAAACACAGAAACGTCAAGCCTGGTGCTACAAACTTTGGAATCATCCATATAAAACAAATACTTGAAGCCATGAGAATAACTAAAGTCTTAGAGGAGAGAGTAAATGGGAAGAAAAAAATCCTTTGTGATCGAGGACAAAGTTTTAGGAACTGCCAAGTGCACTTGCCTGAGAACAAGAAAGGGGAGCTCTCCAAGGAAAGAGAGTAATTAACCAAAGATGTAGAGAACAAGACAACATTGGAAAGAGGATATCAAATGAGGAGGGATTGGCCAGTTGAGTTAAGAAAAGTGGGAGCTTAGAAAAAACTTCTGGATTTACATAGTAGGAATCTGTTAGTGATATTCAAAGAAGCAGTTTCCAAAAAGTGCTGGCAGGAGATACCTGATTACAAGAAGTGGAGGAGGGTGAGACAGCTCTGGGCAAAGACCCATGGACTCTGTTCATAGATCCTGCCTTCCGCGTCTCCTGAGCTGCAGATATTTTCGCCCAGATTTATTCAGTCCAGCTTCTCTACTGACCCAGCCTTCCCCGGGAAAATCAGTACATTGGGATTTTATGGAGAGGGATTTGGCATGAGTTGTACAGCCATAGAGCCAGCTGTCTGAGCCTCAGCAGTGTGTTGGCACCGAGCTGTGGATTCCCCAAATGTCCACCCTTTGGCTCTCACTCTATTACCAGGCGTGAGCTTTGACTTTGAGATTGGTATTCCCATTTATCCACTGGTGTTAAACCTGCCCTGAATCCCAGCACTGCCTCTCTGGGAAACTGACCCTCAGACTAACATTTGCAGTGCCTTCCTCAAGGGTCTGGATTCTGTTCCCCACCCGTGGTGGGGGCCATAGTCCAAAAGGGCTGACCACCTAGAAGGAAGATATTGCCACACACCTGACTTCAATTTTTATCATCACTCCATAGAGTTTTTTGCTGACTGTCCAAATTATAAGATGGTCCTACTTGGAGATTAATCATCATTTCTTTGGCATATAACATAGTAACATAAAAGAATCTACTCTCCCATGCCATCCCCCTCTGGACTGGCATGATCTGTCACCTGTGGTCCTGCCACCCTGATGGACTTCAGTCCCCTGACTTGTGTTCTAGATCATTATACGTGCTTCAGAGCTTTTCCTTTTTTGGAGATTGGATGCTCTTCTCTGGCTTACAAACTCCACCCTACTTCCAAGGCACACAGAACATGTACATGCACAGATACATACATGTACACACACCCAAACTCTGATTTTAAATGATCCTTACATTCCTATGGTCCCCACAGCTTGGGGACAGTCTTGGATCTACCAAAACTCCACCAGCTGGGCTCAACCCCAACCGTAATCTCCTAACCTCCTGAATTGTGAGAGGTGCTATATTAATAGAAACCTATTGCCTAGATAAGGGAAAGTAAATATTACACTGTGATGGGTACTGGGAAAAGACACCACTAACCACTGAATTCAATTTTTTTTATTGAAGTATAGATGATTTACAATGTTGTGTTAATTTCTGCTATACAACAAAGTTATTCTCTTAAACATATATATACTTTTAAAAAATATTCTTTTCCATTATGGTTTATCACAGAATATTGAATATAGTTCCCTGTGCTATACAGTAGGACATTGTTGTTTATCCATTCTGTACATAATAGTTTGCATCTGCTAACCCCAAACTCCCACTCCATCCCTCCCCCACCTCCCTCCCCCTTGGCAATCACAAGTCTGTTCTCTGTGTCTGTGAGTTTCATAGATAAGTTCATTTGTGTCATATTTGAGATTCCACATATAAGTGATATGGTATTTGTCTTTCTTTTTCTGACTTACTTCAGTTAGTATGATAATCTCTAGGTCCATCCATGTTGCTACAAATGGCATTATTTTGTTCTTTTTTACGGCTGAGTAGTATTCCTTTGTATATATGCGTCACATCCACTTTATCCATTCCTCCGTCAATGGACATTTAGGTTGTTTCCATGTCTTGCCTATTATGAATAGTGCTGATATGACCATAGGGGTGCATGTATCTTTTTGAATTATGGTTTTCTCAGGGTAAATGCATGGTAGTGGGATACACGCACCCCTGTGGTCATAGCAACACTATTATGGTTTTGTCTGGATATATGACCAGAAGTGGGGTTGCTGGTTTTTTGAGGAACCCCGATACAGTTCTCCATAGTGGCTGCACCAACTTATATTCCCACCAACAGTGTAAGAGGTTACCTTTTCTCCACACCCTCTCCAGCATTTGTTATTTGTAGACATTTTTATGGTGGCCATCCTGACTGGTATGAGGTGATACGTCATTGTAGTTTTGACTTGCATTTCTCTAATAATTAGCAATGTTGAGCATCTTTTCATGTGCCCGTTGGGCATCTGTATGTTTTCTTTGGAGAAATGTCTATTTAGTTCTTCTGCCTATTTTTTGATTGGGTCGTTTGTTTTTTTGTTATTGAGTTGTGTGAGCTGTTTGTATATTTTGGAAATTAAGCCCTTGTCAATCGCATCATCTGCAAATATTTTCTCCCATTCCACAGGTTGTCTTTTCATTTTGTTTGTTTTCCTTTATGCTACAAAAGCTTGCAAGTTTGATTAGGTTCCATTTGTTTATTTTTGCTTTTATTTCTATTGCCTTGGGAGACTGACCTAAGAAGACATTGGTGCAAGTTATGTCAGAGAATGTTTTGCCTATGCTTTTGTCTAGGAGTTTTATGGTGTCCTGTCTTATAGTTAAGTCTCTAGACATTTTGAGCTTATTTGTGTATAATATGAGGGCGTGTTCTAACTTCATTAATTTACATGCAGCTGTCCAGCTTTCCCAACACAACTTGCTGAGGAGACTGTCTTTTCTCCTTTGCATATTTTTGCCTCCTTTGTGAAAGATTAATTGACCGTAGGTGTGTGGGTTTATTTCTGGGCTCTGTTCTGTTCCATTGATCCATATGTCGATTTTTGTGCCAATACCATGCTGTCTTGATTACCATAGCTTTGTAGTATTGTCTGCAGTCTGGGAGGGTTATGCTCCCCGCTTTGTTCTTTTTTTAAAAAAATTTTATTTTCCTTATGTTTTTGGCTGCATCAGGTCTTAGTTGCAGCACATGGGATCTTCATTCAGGCACGTGGGATCTTTTATTACAGCGCACGGTCTCTTTGTTGCGGTGCTCGGGCTTCTCTCTAGTTGTGGTGTGCAGGTTTTCTCTCTCTAGTTGTGGCACATGGGCTCCAGGGAGCATGGGCTCTGTAGTTGCAGCATGTGGGCTCCAGAGCATGTGGGCTCTGTAGCTTGGCTCTGTATTTTGCGGCATGCGGGCTCTCTCGTTGAGGGGTGCAAGCTCAATAGTTGTGGCGCGTGGGCTTAGTTGCCCCACGGCATGTGGGATCTTAGTCCCCCAACCAGGGATCAAACCCACGTCCCCTGCATTGGAAGGCGGATTCTTTACCACTGGACCACGAGGGAAGTCCCCTGCTTTGTTCTTTTTACTTAGGATTGCTTTGGCAGTTCTGGGTCTTTTATGGTTCCATATAAATTTTAGGATTATGTGTTCTAGTTCTGTGAAAAGTGTCATAGATAATTTGATAGGGATCACATTAAATCTGTAGATTGCTTTGGGTAGTACGGCTGAATTCAATTTTGAGTTCATCTTAACCTTGGTGTTAATTCTCACAAAGTTCTAGTAATAATTACCAAACAAAAAAATATGACAAACCCAGTATCTATTCTATAAAAGATTCTTTTTGTAACTGTGAAGTCTGATTGAGAAGGGGTTGTAGCAAGACATATTAAAGAGAAATCAGAAAATCCACACTTGAGATCAACTATTGATCTGTACTATTCCTTCAAGGGTCTTAAAATCTGAGACTTGGAAAACATTAAACATTCCTTCTATATTTCTCAGGTCCTAATCACTTTTCGCCCATGTTTTAAATCTCCCACAAGTATTTTTATTATTATTATTTATTTTTTTGGCTGCACCTCACGGCTTGTGGGATCTTAGTTCCTCAACCAGGGGTTGAACCCGGGCCCTGGCAGTGAGAGCATGGACTCCTAACCACTGGACCACCAGGGAATTCCCTCCCACACATACTTATGAAAGGAAAAATATAAACCATTCCATCTTCCAAATTTGGGAGGTCTGCATCCAATATCTGGCCATGACACACTCTGCATCAACTTGATAGCTGTTTATTAAATTTATTCAGATCTCTCTTCTGAGAATCAAGAGCTTTGGAGCCAGGCAAATCTTTCCTCAAATTGTGGCTTTGTCATTGACCCACTGTGTACTTTGGGCAAGTTATTGAAATTCTCTGAGTCTCAACTTTCCTATTTGTAAAGTAAGCACACTAATGCTTACCTGCCTTCATTCATCCAACCAGTATTTTAATTTGAAGAATGACTGAAGGAACTAAAACGTTTTGCTGGAATAAGAAAAAGTATGGGGGAGAATCCCTTCCTGGTTTCTTCAGTGGGAAGCCGAAGAATCAAATAGAAATTGCAGGAAAACTAATTCCAGAGCAGGAAAACTGTGCATCATCTGAAGTCACCTTTTGGTGAGCGGGTTGTCCTGTCCTAGAAAATATTTCAAAAGGAGCCACTAGACCACAGATGAGAATGTGTGCAAAACAAGTACCTGCAATAGCAAGTGGGTAAAAAGGAAGGGAAACCTCCTTTCAACTCCTTCAGCGATTGCATAAGACATAAATCCACTCAAAGTCCATAACTAAAATAGTCTAGACTATTGAAAAAAAAGATTGTTCTCAAATTACTTGGAAGTTCCAATTTTCGTTTTCCTGTCTTGCTATGCTTCTGCCAGCCCTTCTGAGAATCTCTTTCCTGTAGCAGAGAAATATCTTTTGAAAGGCAGTAAATGACTAAATTAATGAGATGATGGGTTAATGAGCTGATAGTCTCATGCAAACAATTTCTGTGGGTGAGTAAATGTGATGAGGACTTAACGATATTAAATCAAAGTCCAATCAAGTATCAAATGCTGGGTAATTTAGAAAAAAAATCACTTTCAGTAACCATCTGTAACCATCACTTCCATGATGTTATACATTGTAGCACGCAGAATGATGCCCCTCCAGAACGTCTGAATATGTTACCTTAGATAGCAAAAGGGACTTGCAGATGCGATATTAAGATGAAGGGGGATCATCATCCCATATGACCCAGATGGGCCAGTCTTATCACATAAAACCTTAAAATTGAAGAAACTTTCCACCTGTGGTCAGAGAAAGATTGAGCAACCAAAGGAAGGTCAGAGAGGTGCAACGGTGCTGGATTTGAAGATAGGGGAAAGAGAGCTTGAGCAAATGAATGCAGGTGGCTTCTAGAGTTTGGAAAAGGCAAAGAAATAGGTTTTCTCCTAGATCCTTCAGAAAGAAACATAGCCCCAGTGATGCCTTGATTTTAGCCCAGTGAGACCTATGTTGGACTTCTGACTTCTGAAACATAAGATAATAAGTTTAAGCCACTAAATTTGTGTTAATTGGTTAGAGCAGTGACAGAAAACTAATACACATATTGAGAAGTTTCTTACTTAAGCTTCGTTCTCCAGTACAAGTTCTGCTCAGAGGAATAATACCTTACAAATCCTGTACATAAATGGCTTTTAAATTTTATTAGCAACTATTTGTCTCATTTCAGTAGTATTTTCACATGTAAGATAGGCAGGCTATGGATCAATATTCCCATTTAATAGAGTGGAAGCTGAGGTTAGATTGTGAGTGTCCTGCTCAAGGTTGCAGAGCTGGTAAGCAAGTGGTTGTGCTGGGATGTGAATTCTTTTCTTCTGACTCCTCCAATTCCAAGTCCTTATACCACACTTTTAAGCTAGAAAGAAGCTAGTGACTTTATTTTATGTATATGAAACTCTTGCTGCGAGGATTTAAGGGATAATAGTGAAGCCAGGACAAGTATTCCTCACTTTTAACTTGCAGTTCATTGCTCCTTCTGATTCTGTCTCCACCTATAAGATAAGGTGTGTACATCCAGGTATAGAACCTGCAGGATTTTTAAAAGAGGGAAGAACATAAGGTTTAGATGAAAACAAACCTGATTTATGACAATAGTGACTTATAACAAGTTACTTAACCTCCTTGAATCTCAGTTTTCTCACTGTAAACTATAAATAGTAATATCTACTTGACAGAATTATGAAAAGGATTTAATGGGAACATTGCAATTATTTATTTATTTATTTTTATGGTGGTGGGTTTTTTTTTTCCTCCTATTCTTTTTTTTTTAAAATTGGAGTAAAATTGCTTTACAATGTTGTATTAGTTTCTGCTGTACAATGAAGTGAATCAGCTATATACATACGTATATCCCCTCCCTCTTGGACCTCCCTCTCCCCCTTCCCCCCCCCCCCACATCTAGGTCATCACAGTGCACCAAGCTGAGCTCCCTGTGCTATACAGCAGGTTCCCACTAGCTATTTTACACATGGTAGTATATTTATGTCAAACCTAATCTCCCAATTCGTCCCACCCTCCTCTTCCCCCTCTGTGTCCAAATGTCTGTGCTCTATGTCTACATCTATATCCCTTCCCTACAAATAGGTTCATCTGTACCATTTTTCTAGATTTCACATATATGTGTTAATATACGATATTTGTTTTTCTCTTTCTGGCTTACTTCACTCTGTATGACAGACTCTAGGTCCATCCACATCTCTACAAATGACCCAATTTTGTTCCTTTTTATGGCTGAGTAATATTCCATTGTATATATGTACCACATCTTCTTTATCCATTCATCTATTGTTGAACATTTAGGTTGTTTCCATGTCCTGGCTATTGTAAATAGTGCTGCAATAAACATTGGGGTACATGTGTCCTTTTGAATCATGGTTTTCTCAGGGCATATGCCCAGTAGTGGGATTGCTGGGTCATATGGTAGTTCTATTTTTAGTTTCTTAAGGAACCTCCATACTGTTCTCCATAGTGGCTGTATCAATTTACATTCCCACCAACAGTGCAAAAGGGTTCCCTTTTCTCCACACCCTCTCCAGCATTTATTGTTTGTAGATTTTTTGAGGATGGCCATTCTGACCGGTCTGAAGTGATACCTCATTGTAGTCTTGATTTGCATTTCTCTAACAATTAGTGATGTTGAGCATCTTTTCATGTGCCTCTTGGCCATCTGTATATCTCCTTTGGTGAAATGTCTGTTTAGGTATTCCACCCATTTTTTAATTGGGTTGTTTGTTTTTTTGATATTGAGCTCCATGAGCTGTTTGTATATTTTGGAGATTAAATCTTTGTCTGTTGCTTCATTTGCAAATATTTTCTCCCATTCTGGGGGCTGTCTTTTGTTCTTCTTTATGGTTTCCTTTGCTGTGCAAAAGCTTTTACGTTTAATTAAGTCCCATTTGGGGTTTTTTTTTTTGTTTTTTTGTTTTTTTCATAACTCTAGGAGGTGGGTCAAAAAAAATCTTGCTGTGGTTTATGTTAAAGAGTGTTTTTCCTATGTTTTCCTCTGAGAGTTTTATAGTGTCCGGTCTTATGTTTAGATCTTTAATCCATTTGGAGTTTATTTTTGTGTATGGTGTTAGGTAGTGTTCTAATTTCATTCTTTTACATGTAGCTGACATGTATGCATATTCAGGCGTGTTATGTCAGTATATTATGTCAATTTCATGAATACTTTGTGTCCTCATACAAACAGAATCCAAATTTTCAGTCTGTCAAATATCACTGAATCTTGGCTCCAATCAAATTAATAAATCCAATTTAAGAAAGGGTTAAGGGACAAACATGTTTTCTTCATACCACGTATAAATAAATTTGTAGAGGTTCCTTTGCCCCTAAGCCCCAAAAGGAAATTTATATGAATGTGAAGATTGGATTTAATCTTCTAGACTTCCATCTATATATTAGAGACACTGGAAAAGATAACCCTAACCTCAGTGAATTTTCCCAGGAGATATTACGATCATGTTCAAATCTGTTTTGTTTGTATGTGTCTCATCAAATCACTTGAAATTGAACAGATAGCCCCCAAATGCTGGGCAAATTCATTTTCACAATCATTTAAAAATACAGTAGTGCTTGACGTAACTCTAGAAGGAACTTTCGCTTAGTTCAAACCTACTCACTCTAGATACATACATTACATAAATAAAAGACATCATTTTTAAAGAAAGTGACTTTATTTAACTGGAAATGGGTCTATAGATTGTGTTTTTATTGTATTATAAAGATCTAGTTATTTTGGAATATCTTTTGCATTCCGATAATGAAAAATGGTAATACATTACTTATAGCAATTTTGAAGATAAAAATGTATTTCTTTACCAAAAGTTATTCTTCACATAGACTGTCATTTCAGCTGAGAAGTGGAGAAAGCATTTTATGAAGAATCATCAGAAAGACTTCTTCTTTCCTACTCCATGATTTTCCTCTGTGAGAAATTAGGAATATTAGGAATTAGGGAAATTAGGAATACATGTGTTATTTTAGTTCCTTTGGTGTATAAATCATACAGTGCAGCTAATGCTTTCCCACTAAACATTGGGAATACCATATTGCAATAGACATGGTCACCATATCTACCAAGCACTTCTCAAGTCCTTGTATTTTCATAATATGTATTCTTACATCCTCATGAGTAGATAAGAAAAGCTCAGAAAGCTGCATGACTGAAATGAACTTGACAAACAGTCAAGAACTCCCGGAGTTAAGATAGAAGCCCTGGTCCTCATGGACGTCTCCACCTGAGCCTCCTAAAAGCTTTTTTAGTTCAACATGCTCCAAACTGAACTCAACACCTCTCTCCACTTCTTCCCAACCTACTCCTCCTCTGGGTTTTCTAGTTCTAGATGGTAGCAGCCTCACCCTTTCCTCCTGGCTGTGAGTCTGGGATTTGGCATTTTCTCTTCACAGTCAGTGAATCAGTACTAATAAGTCACTCTCTAAATATCCCTTCACTCCAAAGAGAACACCACTTCCCAAGCCCAGGCATGCAACCTCTGCCACCCGGGTGCGAGAAATGATTTCTCAGTCAACCTCCTGCTCTGCTCTCACTTCTTTCTTCCTTACTGACACCCAGTTTCTTACCTGCCACTCATGAGGCTCCTCTGCCCCAAATCATCCTGTTGCTATCACCCCCACCCCCTCAGGATGGTGGCCACACTCCTTAGTGTGGCATAAAATACCCTTCTTGCTCAGTTCCTCAATAGATAACGTATCTTTGTTAGTTGTCCCCAAGGGCCTTGAACCCTTGAAGTTTGCCTCAGACGTGGCGTGTTCCTCCACTGTTCTGCTCCTTTTACATCTACTGTCCTTACCTACAGAATGAGCTCCCTCAAACCCATCTGCCAATAAAATCCTACCTGTCATTTAAAAGTTCTTAAGAAGTCCTTCCCTAAGAAGCTCCCTGCCCCCCAACCTTTGCCCCAGATAGGGACTTTTATCCTCCTTGTACTGCATCCATTATACGTGTTGTAACTTCGTCTGTCTCCCTCATTAGATGAGAAGCTCCTGAAGGGCTTTCTGTCCACCCCGGTGTGTGGCATATGGTTAAATATTTGATAATTGCTTTCTGGATGAATGAATGAATAAATAGAGGCTAACATTTTCCCCTGTCAAATGAGATCACTTAGTTCCAGAGAGGTTAAGCAACTTGCTCGAGGCCACATAGTTGGGTAATAGAAACAGCACTAAACACAGACGCCATGTGTTTCCAGATTGCAGCCTAGTAATTACTCTGTGGATCCAGCTGCTTTTGTATTGATACCATCATGTCCTATGGCAAACCCTTCCCTGAGTTTCTATCTGTATTAGTGGACTTTTACTTTGGGGCTTGGTTTGCCTTTTTAGTATCAATACCTTGTATTCTCAGTGCCTGTAGTTAAAAATGGGTCTGACCCTATACCCCACTTCAGGAGAAGACAAGGGCCCCAGGGCTGCCCAGTGAGAGTGCTGTGTTCCTCTGGGTGAATCAGAGATGAGTGTCAGCCCAGGACTTGATAGAACTGTTGAGAAAAAGGAGCTCTTTCCACTGGGCTTATGAAGCTAAAGTGAGAGACAGAGCTCTTTGAGAAAAAAAAAAAAATGTCAAAAGAGAGGAACAGAGAACTGAGAGATTTCTGAGGACACTGTTTGAACATCCTCCACCAGCCTCTCCTCCTGCCAGGATGGGAGTTGCTTTGTAAGGTGCTGGCTTTGCTAACCTGCATGACCTCTCCCAGAATCTCCTCGGCTATGTGTTTCCAGTTGGATTGGACACAAAAGGTGTTCTGTGTGGGATTCAGAAGGTAGACTCAAAGGCAGCCAGGTCATTTCGATGTCTGCAAGCATTGGGGAAGGGGCACAGGTACTGCCCAGCACAAGTGCACTGTGCCAATTTGCGACTTGCCTTTGTGTTTGTGGGGCAGCAGCCAGGTTTCCATCAGCCCTGCCTTCCCTCAGACTCTCCTGCAGCTTCCTCAGCTCTTGGACCACATGCATATTTAGCTTCATGACAAAAGGCAGCAACTTTCCTTCTGCAGGCCTCCACAGGAGCCCCATGTGGTCTGGAGATGATGAGAGACCGACATGGGTTCCAGTCCATCCACATAGGTTCCGGCTCATGTTCAGGGGTGCCTCTTTGTTCTTGGTCTTTCCCACTTCACATCTAGCTTCTCTATTCCCTTCAATCTCCAGCATCAGAGACGAAGACCGCCTTATAGAAACTGGCTAACCAGCCCCTACAATTGCGTAGGTCAAAGTCATGTAATAAACCCTTTAGTGTGAATTTGTGTGTGTCTGTGTCTGTGTGTGTGCGCATACTTTTGATTGATTAAACTCTTCTCTGTTTGGGCCCAGACTGTTACATAGTACCATCCCTGGACTTTTCCATTCTATAAATCAAGACATTCTCTTTCATGTTTTAAGTCAGTGTGAATTTTGTTTCGGTCACCTGCCGCTGAAGAGGACTAGTATCCAGAATTATCATATTGTGACTAAGCAGCTTAATATCCTGCAGGCAGGATCTGTGCTTTACTCATCCTTAAGTTGCCAGCATCCAGAAAGCTGCCACGTGCACGGTAGGCACTTGGAAAACATGTGATGAATGAATGGACAACAAATGGCTGCAGAATAAAATGTTCTCCTGGGGACCCAGAGTTAAAGCTTCACACAACGTGAATCATGTGGAAGATGAAAAGCAGGACGAGTGGGAAGTCCCGGCCTCTGGATAAAGCCATGAAGATCCTGGGTCTGAGGAGCAGCTGAGTCTTCCACCTGGCAGCGGGGGGGAAAAGGGCAACACATGTTAGGCATCTCATGTTCATTACTAGCACAGCAGGTGTCCCAGAGCAGCCGGCCCTCATGGAATTGAGCTTCCTGTCACTCCTGACCAGGATTCACTACATGTGCAGAACAGAAGTGGTGTGGGAAGGTATTTTTTACATAGAAAATTTGAAAGTGCATCGGGTTCTGAGAAAAGGAAGCTTCTAAGAAAGATGATTTCACAGTAAGAGACCCTATGAGTCATCGAAAGAATTTATAACTGAGGTAAAACATAAATGCTAACCGTTCTTGGTCCCTGCCTAGAACACTTTAACAGATCATAAGTAAGAGGTTCGTGGGAACCACAAAGACATATATTTCTGAGCAGAAATTTTCTGAGTGGTTTGACTGGTATTCAGCATAATTGAATCAAGTGATGAACCAGGCAACGAACCAATACTTTGTATTTCCAAGTACAAACCTTCGCAGGGGAAATCACATGACATACACATATCGAATCAGAATAGTAGAGGGGTGTAGTAGGCTGATAATGGCCCCCAAAGATATCCAGATCCTGACCCTGGAACCTGTGAATATTAACTTATGTGGGAAAAGTACCTTTTTAAAGGTGATTAAATTAGGATCTTGCGATGAAAAGAGTATCCTAGATTGTCCTGGGCCCTAAATGCAATCATAAATGTCCTTATAAGAGGGAGGAAGAAGCGGTTTGACTGCATTAGAGAAGCTGATGTGAAGGAGCAGAGAGAGACTTGAAGATTCCCTGGAATGGAGTAAAGGGCCGTGAGCCAAGTCATGCAGCAAGGTACAAGGCGAAAAGGTAAAAAAGTAGATTCTCTCTAAAGCCTCCATGGAGAGAACCTTGGTTTTAGCCTTATAAAACCCATTCTGGACTTCTGACCTGCAGAAATGCAAGAGAATAACTGTATGCTTTTTTAAGCCATCAAGTTTGTGGTTCTTTTCCCCTTCCTAAGGTAGTCCCCACTTGGGCATCTTGAGTACAACTTTTTTCCTCCGCTAGGGGGAGCCCAAGCTGTATATCAGTGAACCATAACGGACGCAAAAGTCCAATTTGGTTCTCTTGTCTGAGCATTTGAGTGGATTAGGAGAGTGAGCTGTGAAGTCAGACATCCTGGATTCAAATCCCAGCTTTGTTTCTACTTCTACTTATGGAAAAATTATTTATCCTCTCAGTGCTTCCAATTCCCCATTGTAAAATGGGGATGATAATAGTGACCAGCTACCTGATAGAAAATTGTGGGAAATCATTAAACAGACACTTCACAACACAGCATATCCAAGTGGCAAAAATACAAAAAGAAAATGCTCTACCTCTTTGATCATCAGTTCAGCCCGCAATGAGAAACCACTACATACCCAGAAGAAGGGCTAAAATAAAGAAGACTAACAAAGTCAAGTCTTGATGAAGAAGTGAAACAACTAGGACTCTCATACATGGAAACTGAGTGCAATACTGTCCTCAGACCCAGTCAAGGGGGGCCCCGCCCTGGCCCTGCTCCACCCCATGGAGTAAGGAGTCCTCGGAGCCCAGGAACATGCCCACCCAGAATATATACCCCTCCTCCCTGGACAATGGTCTAACACCCAGGACTCCAGAATTTCCCACCTGAATTAGACCTCTTCTCTAAGCCCACTTTTCAAAGGCAGGACACATTGCTGGTGTGTGCAAATCTTGATCCAAGGGGTGGCTGTGATGACATAGCCTGTACATATTAGACTTGTTGCAGTACAGAACAGAACCAAGAGTGGGAAAGAATGCCAGGCTTTGTACTAAGAAATGAGAGACGGTTCTCCCCATGCTGAGGGTGACAGGCACAATCACTATGAACAATGGTTCGGCAGTTTATGTGTATAGAAACCTTTGAGTCTGTTCGTATGAGACCCTTTATTAACAGTCTAAACTAAATAGTCTAAACAGTTTAAACTGAAACAGTGACTGAGCCCACCTTAAAATGATGGCATACCCCAAGTTCATACCATGATTTCACTCTCTAATGGGACAAATGTTTCCACTGAAGAAATTCGTCACCAACTTGTCATTTAAGCAGCAAACACCTCCAGTGGATGGGGTCTTTCAGGACTGTGGGTAAAGCTTCCAAAGAATCATTCATGCTATGTGAAATGGAAGAACAACAAATTCAACAGCTGATAGCAACACAACCCACTTCATCTGGGGACAAACAGGTACAGCTAATGCACTTTACAGGCTACCATGAATGCCTCACAAAATACCTCCAATAAGAGAAGGGGGGTCCAGAAAGAGAACTCAGTATCCAGTGAGCATTTGCTTATGGTGCACAAGCACAATATTTTACACATAGTGTCTTATTTAAACAAACAAAACTTACTGAACACTGATGTGTAACTGGCTGTGAACAAAATTAATTTCTAGGATTTTTTTCTGTAGAAATACGTATGTGCACAATGATATATGAAAAAAGTTCATGAAATAATTATTTGGAATAGTGAAAATTTAGAATTAATTGAAATGTTTATTGTTAAGAGAAAACTCAAATTATGATACAGCCATACTATGGAGTGATATGCAGTTGATAAAAGAACCTAAAGTGCCTCTATATGGACTGGCATGGAAAGATGTCTAAGTTACTTAAGGGAAAAACACTGCAGAACACTATGTATTTATTTACATAAAAATTTAAAATAAAGAAATATGCTTATAAAATACATAGAAAATCATGCAGAAGACTTCACGTCAAAAGATTAATTGTGATTACCTCAGAGAGGAAGACTTAGAGAAATGAGAAAGGGGGAGAGGCAGGGAGGGAAAGGGATGACATTTACTTTTTCCGCATTTATGTTTCCTACTTATATATTCAAGATTTGCTTGAATCGTTCACAATAGCTTGTATTAGTTGAAAACTTTTAGAAACTTTGAGGTATTGGATTACTTTGGAAACAGGTTTCGAATCAACTTCATTGCTTATCTTGGGCATTTACTCCATCTTTCTATCGTTACCCCAGCTATAAAATAATTACATTACTATTTCATGGTATGGTAGCAGGAGATGATCTGTGTAAAGCTTTTAGCCCACTGCCTGATACTAATAAAATTGATTGGTATAGGTTAACTATTTCTGTGTCATAAAGCATCCCAAAAAACAGTGGTTCAAAGTAACAACGATATTTATTATCACTCATGCAAACATCGCTTTTCTGGGGATAGGCTGATATATCCTTCGTTTGTCTGGGCTGCTCTGCTGAGGTTGGCTCTGTTCCACAAACCCCTCATCCTCCTTGAACTAATGGGATAATCAGGGCATGTCCTTCTCACAGTGATGGCAGAAGCACAGACAGCACAAACATGCAAAGTCTTTTAATGCCTTAGGCTCAGAACTTACACACTGCCATTTCTACTTCATTGGCCAATCACCCCAAAGTAAAGGGGTGTAAAAATATACTTTGCTAAGGGTGATCAATAATCCCCAGTTGCCTAAAACTAAGGGGCTTCCCAGAATGTGGAACTTTTCATTCTAGAACCAGGAAAGTCCTGGGTAAACCAGGACCAGTTGGTCACTCAACATCTCTCTACCCCTTTAGTAGGATAACTTCAAAGTCACTCAGCAAAGAGCATGGTATCGGGACTGAGTGAAGAATTGGGACCAAGGGTGCAATTTACCACACTTTTAATAATGTTATCTCTCTAGGAAAACAGGCAAATTAGTGGGTAGTCAAAATTATTTTTGGTAGATTGGTTTTAGGTTGGCCAAACAAAATCAGATCCTCCCAAAGTCTCCATGAACAGAATATTTCCCAGAATATTCTCAAAATTGAAAGTGTTTTGGTAGCAAGGGATTATGGCATCAGATAGGTGACCAGTCTAGATTCTCAAAAAAAGTGTAAGATGCTTTTCAATCCAATTCTAACTTCATTTGACAGAGAATAAGATGTCTCTTTAAGACCAGTGAGAATCCCTCTTATCTTTCCTTCTAGGGAGAATACTTTGTTTGTAACAGACTCTTAGCAAGAACAAGTTGCTTGACTTTTAATCATGTGTTTGTGTGTGAACATTAATATTTATTTAGTTCCCTCAGCTTCACTAATCCTTTTCCCAAAAACCACAGTGTGTGGTTGTCCAGAGGTTAAATCCATAGAACCACAGGGAGCCTGTTGTTCCCCGAACCCCACCACTTCCTTCTTCCTGTCTAGACTGTATATTTCTCATCTGCAGACAGATTCCTACTGGATAAGATCAGTGCACAGTCACAAATCACAATGAATGATTCCTGTCTCTTCATAACCATCTTCTTTACCTGAAACATGCCAGAGGGAGGCCTCTTAAAGTCCACAGATGTTTGGGATTTCAAATCTTAAAAAAAGTTTAAGGAAAAGCAGGACTCTAGACATTCCCTATGAGAATGTGCTATTAAAATACCCTGGGGTTCATTTTTGTATGAACTTGGAGAATGAAACAAAGAAATATTCATATGCTAATTTAAACATATACAACTGAGACAGATCTGACTATCAAAAGCATTTAAGGGTCAATGTGTCACGTTGTTTTGCAACTTCAGGGAACATCAATTAGAGTTTAAGTGACCTCTGGGGCAAGTATCCGGCCACTAACCTCTTCACAAATTCCAATCCAGGTGCCAATACAAGTGAATTAAACTGCTTAGAGCACTTCTAATGATGAAGAATGTGTAGATAGATTACCTTAAATTATAATCAATAATTTTAAAGGGACCCAGTCATCAGCTTTAATACACCCCACCCAGGTTAAGTAAGTGGGCTCAACCAAAGAATAAAGGCCTTTTTAGCTGCCCATCCTCCCTCACAAATGGACGCTTCCCCCCTTTCTGACATTCCACAGGCTATAGTTCTGAACAGACCACCTGCTCTGAAAGACCTAGAAGCAATTTAATCTAAAAGTTTAAGAGGCTGTTAATCACCTGGGGCTCATCTTTGCGTTGAGCCCCAGGTGATTAACTGACAACATCTTTGCCTTGCCTGTGATTCCAGCACAGCTGAGCACCCAGCTTGCATATAATGAGGGCAAGCTGATCCCGGAGATGGGCTTCCTCCGAGTCCCTTCTTTTGATCTGTTGCCTCTCCACCCCATCTATTTTCATTCTTGTTTTAATTTGATGAGGCAGGTGGTCAAGAAGTACATCATTCCAGGGAGATGTAAAAAGGCATGCAGTAAATAATCATCAGCAGTGTTGCTACCTCCAGCCTTTCTTTAAGTGATCTCACGTGGCATTAGGACCATAATGATAAACCAGGATACTGAGCTTATGAGTTAACCATGACATTCTCTGAGAAGGGTGGACCAACAAACATTTTATGAGAGCAGGCTGATGAATAAATGGGAACGAGATAAGACAAAGTGATAATGTCCCCTCAGCATTTTAAATCATCAAGAGAATTAAAAAAAAAAATTGCAAGACAAATATCTACCTTGATGTAAAGGCTGCTCAGCAGATAGGAAATAAGGAAGAATCTATTATGCCACAGAAAAGTTCTCCAGAGAACTGGGGCAATTTTTTTTCTTAATATGAGCCATTGATTAATAACTTGGGGAAAAAAATGTTTAGGGAGTTAGAGACTTGTAATTTTATTTCCTTCTGAGAATAGAAAGTGCGGAAGGAGGGAAAGTCACCTGAGTAATTAGTATTGGAAGATTTGAGTCTGGGAAAAACAGAGGAAATTAAGTTAGGGAGTCTTTTTCTTTTTTTTTTTTTTTTGCGGTACGCGGGCCTCTCACTGTTGTGGCCTCTCCCGTTGCGGACGCGCAGGCTCAGCGGCGATGGCTCACGGGCCCAGCCGCTCCGTGGCATGTGGGATCCTCCCGGACCCGCGCACGAACCCGTGTCCCCTGCATCGGCAGGCGGACTCTCAACCACTGCGCCACCAGGGAAGCTCATTAGGGAGTCTTATAGAAAGAGATGGAAGTTTGTAATATAAGGTCTTCATAGAGATAAAAATGGTAACAGTTTCCTAGGGCTAACTATGTGCTAGGAACTTCCCATGCTATTTCTACTCTGTAGGGCAGGCACTATCACATATTCCATCAATTCTAAAATAAACGCATACACAGGCAGATTTTGTATATATTTAAATTTAATATACACATATATATCAGATAGATACACATATATAAAACATTTAACACAGGATTGATGTCACCTTACAGTCACCATAGACCAGAGGGCAGACATGATCTAATTCGATCATTGTCTGTGAATGTGTAAACTCATAATACTGTCACTTCAGTTGACTTATGCACGTCCTTGGCACTGCATATGTTGGGTTTAATTGCTGTTTAAAAACCTTTTACACTATGATCCGGTATTAAACTAAAGATTATCTTACAAGCAGAACCAGCATAAAAGCTGAGCAAGAAAGTGGGTTAAATTTGGTATTAGTAAAGCAAGTATTCATCACAGGAAAGAAAGACCCTGATTTCATATTTGCTTACAAAGCAACAACCAAATGCTTTAGGGGGCCCTAAGAAATGAAGCTACTAACAAATAGATGAAGCTATGTTTCCTTTCATTACTGAGATTTACGCAAAATAATTGCCTATCACATGCCAAGCAGTGCAAATGAAGGCAGGACAAATGACCAAATACCCAAGAACAGCTTAAGGACACTTTCACACTTGGAGAGCCTGGTTTGTCTAACTCATGCGTGATTAGCAGTGTTGTTTTGTAATTTTCTTACTGGTAGAGGAAATCATGGTGCATCTTACGTCCAAAAGCACTTAGACCAATTAACTAGGGTGTTACTACATCTTTTCTACAGATAAGAATTCAGAGGCTCAGATAAGTTAAATTACTTGCCCCAAAGCCCACAGAGAGTGAGTTCTTAAAGACATCCTTTAAAATGAGGTCAGTCTGACTCCAGAACTTAAGGTCTTAACAATTATGATAAACTACTTCCCAATCAAAGAAGACTGACCTAGTCCTTTGAAAAATTAAGTCAGATCATGGCACTTCTCAATAAATATTCATCTCAGTAAAGAGTAAAAGTTGAGAAGTCTTTTTACAAGGGCCTACAAGACCTCAGGGCATCTTTGGTCCTCCTCCTCTCCATCTCATCTCCTACTGCTCTCCCTCACACTCTGCTCCAGTTCCACTGGCTCCTTGCTTTTCTCTTATCATGCTAGCAAACTGCTCCTACTTCAGATACCCTCCTACCTCAGGGCCTTTGCACTTGCTGTTCTCACTACTTGGAACACTTCCCACCACCCTGTATAAAATAGAAGCACTCTACCCCGTCTCAGGTCCTCTCCCACCCCTTTAACTTGTTTTATTTTCTCCGTAGCATATTACTATGTGAAATATTAGCCATGCCTTTTCATTTGCAACAATGTAAGCAAGCTTCAGAGGGCAGGGGCTTTGTTTTATACATTTCTGTATCTGTATGGAGAGTGAGTACTTGATAAATGAATGAAAAAAACCAATCTTCCTCTGAAAATGTCACTACGCTATCTTTCCCTTCTGTTTTGTTGATTCAGAAAACTATCATAAATTGGCATCTGTAGATTATTATTACTTGTAAATCAGTAATTCTGTTTTTCACTCCTTTGGGGGCTTAATAAAGAATTATGCTTTTGTAGTAGAATGTTTCCAAATGCAGATTCCAGAGCCAGACTACTTGGATTGTAATGCTGGCTCTACCACTTGCCTATGTGATGTCATGAGAGTCACTCAACTCCTCTGAGTCTTAGTTTCCTCATCTGTAAAATGGAGACAATAATAGCACTGACTTCTGAGGATTCTAACAAGGATTAAATTAAGTAATACAGGTACCTGTCCAGGCTCATGCTAAGTATTAAATGAACTATTTATTTCGATTGGCAAACTATTTCCATCTTACCTAACAGGAATCATTAAAATGATTCTGAATCAAGGGAAATTTTTCCCCCAAGGGACATTTGGCAATACTGGAGACAATTTTGGTTATCACAACTGGGCACGCTACTGGTATTTAGCAGGTAAGAAGCCAGGGGTGCTGCTAAACATCTTACAGTGCGGGCATGTGAGAGGGGGCACAACAAGGAATTACAGAACCTAAATGTCAATAATGTCACTGAGGAGAAACTGTATAGATAGAGAACATTTGTTTCAACATACTGAAAACTCCAGCATTTCAGAAAAAGTAAGAAATTTAAAGGGGGAAGCTTTCTTTTAAGCTAGCACCACTCTTTCTGTCATGCCTGTAAAATCAGCTTAGAGGTGAAAATCCACACTCACATTGCCCCATTCTAGAAGCCTGGCCTTAAATCTTTGCCTTTTATAATTTATGGACAAGGAGAGGCAGGTGCTTTTGCCGAGACCCCAGAACTCCCAGGCAATTTTCCTTGGAGATTCTATGTTCATTATTCAGTTCTGCATCAGACCACTAGAGGGTACGGAAACACCATCAATCGGAGCATTTGGGTGCCAGACTCAGTTTTCAGTAATGTAAATCTTAATAAAATGCTAAATTATTCCTGGTGCCTAAAATAAAAACTACTCAATATCTTTATTAAACACTTCTATAGGTACACAGTTTAAAAGGCTGGTATTCAAGTATTTCACTGTAATTGTCATCACTCCCAAACTGTAAATTATGGCAGTAATTTAATTCAATGTCATCTGTTAAGTGGAAATCTAATAAATAACCACTAATGATGTTATGAAAAGCCTGAGGCTATTACGATGTTATTATGATAGTATTTTATGGCTATACTGGTAAAACTCTCTTAAATGAAGATTTGGTTATGCTATGAGTTAAATCATATCAAATAGATATATATGATTTTATCCATCAGGAATTAAGCAAAAATTAAGCAGGAATTGGAACCTAAATGTGAACTCCAAGTTGGACTAAATAGCATTATTGTGCTGAAGGCTGAAACAAGCATGAACCAAAGCATTAATAATCATTGTCCTAAACATATTACATTAGGACAAACCTGAATGACTGAAAAAATATTAGTGTATCACTAAATATTTAGATATATCTCTATTTCACACACTCAGATTTAGAATAGAGGCACTGAGGAAAAGTTATAGAAAACTTTGGAAGGAAACGATTAAATAATTATTTTAAAGAGCAGAGTGTCCACCTGTTTCTCTTTCAACTAAAAGTTAACAGAAGTGTGGACACAAATATTGTGCAGGTGATTCCTAAACTTGTCCTTGTGACATCCCAAGTCGTTCACAATTATCTCTAAAGAGATTGCAAAATTCCATTTGAAAATAATTTTAATTAACTTAGACACACATGCACACACACACAAAAATAAACGAACAAAACTGCTGTGTATTTTGATACAGAGCTAAAGAGCTAAAAGATGGTGTCAAAGCCGATATATGAGAATAGAATCAATGATTCAGAAAGATTTAAGTATCAGGCTTTAGGAGACTGCATAGAATAGTGGTTAACTACATAGGTCTGATATCAGACTATCTGGGTTTGAAAACTGCCTCTACCAGTTAATAGATTTTTAAAAATTGAGATATACTTGATATACAATATTATATAAGTTTCAGGTGTACAACATAGCGATTCACGATTTTTAAAGGTTATATTCCATTTATAGTTATAAAATATTGGCTATATTCCCTGTGTTGTACAATATATTCTTGTAGCTTATTTATTTTATACATAGTAGTTTGTACTTCTTAGTCCCCTACCCCTATCTTGCCCCTCCCCCCTCCCCTCTTCCCACTACCAGTTAATAGTTTTGAAGTTCTGGGAAAATTATTTCACATCTCTATACTTTACCTGTAAAATAGCTGTAACTATCATAGTACATTTTCCCTCACAGGTTTGATGTGGGGATTACATGAGTGAATACAGGCATAGCACTTAGAACAGTGTCTGGCACATATTAACTCTATGTAAGTGCTTCCCATTATTATCATTTCCATTAATAGCTAGAATAACCGGAGATAACATCTATACCTCTTCTCTTTTCAATTGGCCATGCCTTTTCTTTCTTTTTCTTTTTTTTAACATCTTTATTGGAGTATAATTGCTTTACAATGTTGTGTTAGTTTCTGCTGTATAACAAAGCGGATCAGCTATATGTATACATATGTCCCCATATCCCCTCCCTCTTACGTCTCCCTCCCACCCTCCCTATCCCAACCCTCTAGGTGGTCACAAAGCACTGAGCTGATCTCCCTGTGCTATGCAGCTGCTTCCCACTAGCTATCTATTTTACATTTGGTAGCGTATATATGTCAATGCTACTCTCTCACTTTGTCCCAGCTTACCCTTCCGCCTCCCCGTGTCCTCAAGTCCATTCTCTACATCTGCATCTTTATTTCTGTCCTGCCCCTAGGTTCTTCAGAACCATTTTTTTTTTTTAGATTCCATATATATTTGTTAGCATATGGTATTTGTTTTTCTCTTTCTGGCTTACTTCACTCTGTATGACAGACTCTGGGTCCATCCACATTTCTGCAAAAGGACCCAATTTCGTTCGTTTTTTATGGCTGAGTAGTATTCCATTGTGTATCTGTACCACATCTTTTATATCCATTCTTCTTTATTTATTTATTTTTGCGGTATGTGGCCCTCTCAGTGCTGTGGCCTCTCCCGTAGCGGAGCACAGGCTCCGGACGCGCAGGCTCAGCGGCCATGGCTCATGGGCCCAGCCGCTCCGCGGCATGTGGGATCTTCCCGGACCAGGGCACAAACCCGTGTCCCCTGCATTGGCAGGCAGACTCTCAACCACTGCGCCACCAGGGAAGCCCACCATTCTTCTTCCAATGGACACTTAAGTTGCTTCCACGTCCTGGCTATTGTAAATAGTGCTGCAGTGAACATTGTGGTACATGTCTCTTTTTGAATTATGGTTTTCTCAGGGTATATGTCCAGTAGTGGGATTGCTGGGTCATATGGTAGTTCTATTTGTAGTTTTTTAAGGAACCTCCATACTGTTCTACATA
Source organism: Globicephala melas (assembly GCF_963455315.2). Lineage (NCBI taxonomy): Eukaryota > Metazoa > Chordata > Mammalia > Artiodactyla > Delphinidae > Globicephala > Globicephala melas. The sequence continues at coordinate 30,859,253 of NC_083323.1, read as the reverse complement.
GTGGCTATATCAATTTACATTCCCACCAACAGTGCAAGAGGGTTCCGTTTTCTCCACACCCTCTCCAGCATTTATTGTTTCTAGATTTTTTGATGATGGCCATTCTGACTGGTGTGAGGTGATACCTCATTGTAGTTTTGATTTGCATTTCTCTAATGATAAGTGATGTTGAGCATCCTTTCATGTGTTTGTTGTATGACCTTTCTTTCTTTTTTAAAGTATCACTCAATCATTTTTTTCTCCAAGAAAAGTGACAGACAGGACATATCAGACGTCATGGACCTTGAGAAATATGAAAAAGTTGACTCCGTTTCTGAGCTGTCCTATCATAATCATCATAATAGAGACAGCCCTTCAGTTTTTTCCTTTTCCTTTCCTTTCCATTCCCCCATTATATGCCCACTCCATCTTTTTTATCAGCATTGACCTAAGCAAAAGGTGCAAATAAGGGAGAGAGAAGAAGTTATTTATTTTTATTTTTTCATTGAGCCACCAACCCTCAATCCAGGCACGAGGTTAAATATAATCTATAACAGAAAAAGCCTCTTAAAGCTTTTGTAAGGCACCGTTTGAAAAAGTCACATGAATTAATGGGAACACCACTTTTTTCCTTTTATCAGGTTCTAGGAAGGTTCACTGGCTGCTGAACTTTTTCTTTTCCTCCTGTAACAATTGGTTATCATTAACTTGTGATAAGACCAGATCCAAGAGGGAATATATCCAGGAAATGGGGAATTGAAGGAAAGGAAGAATGTAGGAGAAACCCAGAACCCAAATCTTGTCATCATGTCAGCCCTGCAATAGTTAAGTGCCCTGACCTGTTGCCATAGAAACAAGACCTCAATGTCAGAGTAATATGGGTTTCAGGGCATAGAGCACACCTCCCCCAGTACTTCATTCAACTTCAATCAATTTCGTTTCATTCAGAAAAATCCTCATTTGGGGAGGTCAGTCCCAAATCCTAAAAAGGCCAAAATGTCAGGTGCTCAATACATTAAGGTGTAATTCCATTAGTGAAAACTCACTAACCCATGTCACAATCAGCCTTGTATCACATCAGTATATTATGTATTCCATCACAGCAAGACCAAGTTGCCCAGAAATGAAAAATTGAAATATGCATGAAACTGAAAGTAAGTACCACGATGTCTGTATTAATTTTATTTTTAACTAGATAGGGCCTCTCTAGATGAAAAATGCCTTTAAGTATTTTTTTTTACACCACAGAGCATAATTGTGAAATGACCAGACTCTAGAAACAGGTGGGCTGGGTTTGGATCCTGACCTTGCCACTTATTATATAATCTTTGTCAAAATCCCTATTCTCTATGCCTCAGTTTTTTCCTTTATAGAATAAGAAGAATAGTTCATACCTCAGAGGATCGTTGTAAGAATTAAATGAGTTAATATCAATATATACAGAGTACTCAGTGCCTAGCACATTACAAACACTATATAGATGTTTGTCATAATAAAAATAATTATTTTATTATAAATTATAATGACTTGATGAGAGAAAGAAAAACTTCACTTTGTCTTTAGATGCTCAGTTTTTATTTTAATTTGAAAAGTCCTATTTGCCATGCTTTAAACATTAAAAAAAGTCATACTTTTATTATATGCAATGGCTAAATGAGTAAATAGGACTTCAAAAGAGGGGAAAAGTAAATTCACTCAAGATGATTTTCAGTTTTTTTTTTTTCATTTTTTGTTTTTCGGCACTGTGTAAAACATTTTGCTACATCCAGTTATGGTTCAGGACAACCCCTGGTGAATGAATGAATGATGAACAGAACAGTTTCATGACCAACCAGCAGCCAGGCCCATTCATTCTAATCGTGGGACCAGATCGGAAATTACTTAGCAACCACTTGAGTAAATGATGGGGAAGGAAGGCTCTGCAGAGCAGTTTCATAATTGCAATCAAGCAAACATCATTAAAGACTTTCTCCTGACCATATTTCCCGAGCTCCGTTTATCTGCGAGTCATCAGAATAAACAGGTCCAGTTAGAGAAAACAGGACCATACTCCTCAGATCCTGGATGCCCAGACACACATGGTCTCAAAACCCTTGGAAGAATGCTTGCTTGATCCTTTGGCTCATATGAGGACAAATACGCTATTACATAAAGGAATGTCTTGGATTGTAAATCTTCACCAGGACATAGGGTCGGTGTCTTGTATAAGCATATCTAATCCCTGGGTAGGACTGCCACTTGAATATTTCTTCTCTACGCCACCCTGTGACACAGTTCTAGCTCAGTTCTACCATCTCCATCTAATCTTCTAAGAGCTTAGGGTCAGAAGGATCTGAGAAGTTGAGTTCAGCCTCTCAGTCATTTTTCCTATAGAAGGTCACAGGCTGCAGCATGAACATTTCCACCTGTAAAATCCAACTCCCCTTGAGGCGTCAGCTCTGTATACATTTATAGAACACCTGCTATGTTACATATATTGGGTTTTGTGTTAGGAATACAAAATTAAATACAATTACGTCTTTGCTTGCATGAAGCACATTATCTGCTGCAAGAGAGAGGTGTGAGAAAACACACAATGACCATACATTGGGAGATAGTTCTACAGGAGTGAGAACAGCATGCTCTGTGAGTACATAATAATAGTTAAAATAGTTAACGTTTATTTTCTGTCAAGAACTGCTCTACAAATCTACACACATCAACTCTTTCATCCTCATGACAGTCTTGAAGGTAAACTGAGGTGCTGAGAGGTTAAATCACTTAGGGTCACACAGTAAGTGTCACAGCCAGTTTAGTTGAAACATGTACCCCACCCTGGGAGGATCAAGAAGACTTTTTGGAGGAAGGAGGTGGAGTATGAGGGTACCTGAGAGATGGATGTGACTCAGTTAGATAAAGTTAGGGGAAGGGCATCCTATCAGAGGGAAAAATATGTGCCAGCCTCACCCTTGGACCCAGCGATAGGACCTAGTGCTCTAGCACTCCTCCAGCTGTGTCCCTCCCTCTGGTTACAGAGTCTACAGGGACAAGGGCTCACGCCCACCCAGAGCCTGTTCCCATTCCTTCCATTCTAGACCATGCTCTCGAAACCAGGACCCCCAAAGTCCTTGCCCCAGTGGCTCCAGGCCCCCTTGCAGAACCTGTGTGGCTTCTTCCACCCTCCTAAGAGAGGGCCAAGTTGCTTATGTGCTTGATGCTGGGGAATGGCCATGTGCAGGGGTTGTGGCTGTGGTGCCTGGGTGTGCAGGCTGGGGTGTCCATACACTCACACAGAAAACACATCGTGCAGGACAGATCGAGGGGTGGGAAGAGAAGGCTTTTGGGCTGGGGGCTGGGAGCTCTCTCCTGCACTATGACATTCGGATGTGAAACTCTGAAGAGTCTGAGGATTCAAAATCTAAACCTAGCTTTCTAGGTAGTTACAAACGTATTTTTATCGAAGGTAAAGGATAGAACACATTTTATATAACAGCATGTTAGCTTAATCTACACATTTGAAGAATTTGGAAATATGGCCTGTGGCCTCCATTTGTACTCAGGCCCTCAGCCCTACAAATGGGGAGGTAAACCTCCTAAGTGTGAGGGATGAAGATGGAAGAAAGCACAGCTTGCCAGGGAAACTAAATGTAGCTTAGCAAAGCTCAGGCCTAGAATGGGAGACAAAGACATCAGAGACGCCCCTGCCTGCCTAGTGACTTGAACTTAATTTGGAAGGCTGCAGAGATCATTACAGATTTAAAGTTGGAGAGTTAAGCCAGCATTGGGTTTGGAGCACTCACATCACTTGTGTCAATCTGTTCTGTCTCCAAAAGAAACACACGATGATATTTTTATTCTCACTTCTTCCCTTTGCCTCTAAACAGATGCAGGAAAGAAAAAGAATGGTGATGTCTTTTACGGCTGTAGGAGTCCAAATAGCAAAGCCTGGTGCAGTTAGAAGAGCAAACATGTAGGAGAAAAAATAGCACCCTGACGTTCTTATCTGACCTACCCAGCTGGAGAGAGCCTGAAATCCCATATTCAGAGAAGCCAGGCAGCCAGGCCAAAGCCCAAGAGCCCACAGGTGTCAAGGGCAGGATGTCTGGGAATGGGTCAAGGGCATGGGGCAGAGCCAGGTGGGTAATCAAAGAGCTAACATAGACCTAATGCACATGAGGTACGGAGTCCTTGGAATGAGGCTTGCTGTACCCTGGGGTGTACAGCAGGAGACTCCCAGTCATTGACTGACTTCCCAGAGCAAGGCCACTTAGGCCGGATGTTCAGATTAACAGGGCAGGTCTCGCACAGCATTGGCCACACAAGACTGCATCTAACCACAGTTGATGCACAGTGGACTAACAGAATCATCCTTCAGTAGGCCTCTGTAGTAGTTATTTATCAAATTTTGTTGCCAAGAATAACCTGACTTCCACCACCATATGTGATTTTGAAAAGAACAACAACCTCCAGACTGAGCTTCCCATCAACAGGGAAGATCTTCTGATGACTGTCCCCATCCCACCTTACGACCAGGTGGAAGTGATGTGACCTAAGTTCAACCTATCAAACTTAGGTTCCAAGGGAACCTGTTCCCTGTTCCAAGGGAATGACCCTGGAGTTAGAAAATGCTACCCACCCTTTTTCTAAGCCTCCTGTGAGCTCCCTTCATCCTGTCAATAAATCCCCAAGTGCTCCCATAAAAACAACCAGCTTCCCATCCGCGTCATGAGCAGCTCTTGCCCCCAGACCAGCAAGGAAGTTTGAAACCCTGGAACTTGCTGCTCAAGTCATTTGTGAAGACGCAGATTTTCAATCATAGTTTGAACTGGCAAACCAGTGGCTCCTCCATTTTGAGCAAAGTGCATTTAACGCAATGCTACATTATGTTTCTAGGCTCTCTCCTCAAATTCTGGGATGCACTAATTGTGACAGACCCACTTGGCTATCAGTGTACTTTGGGACAGCAGTCCCCAAAGGAAGAGGAATTATTTTTTTATTTCCCTGGAGCCCCATGATTCCTGATACTCTGGTGAAGGGCAAGGGGATGTTGACAGGGAAGTCAATTTGCTGAGGCACAGAGGGAAGGCTCCACTGGCCCTGCTCTCTGCATGTGGAGATACAGACAAGCTTGAGCCGAGACTGCAATTGAAGGGAGAGCAATCAACGCATGGGGGGCCTGGGCCTTAGCTACTGGCTCCCAATTCCATTTGAGCAGATAGATTTTCATTAAAAATGTCATTTTGAAAATTAGAAAACTATACACACACATATGCAACCAAACAGATGTTCGTATTCCTCCTCTTCCTTCTACAGTACTCACAGGAAACACATGTCTGTGTTGTCCTAAGTCCAGTTACTAATTAGCACGTTTCAGTAGCACATTTCACAGAGGATAGGGAGGATTTCAAAGGGATTCCTTCCTTTTAAGTTGAGACAGCTGGTGCTAATTACCAAGCAGGAAAAGAATGTGCAAACAGATCATTGAGAAGCCATCGGTGGAACAGAAGGCTGAGGAGTCTTTGGGTCTTATGGTAGAACTCCTCTCCAGTGGTTGGAAGGGACTGCCTATTATCTACATCTTCACCTTGCCCCCAGGAAGCAGCTGTCCAGTTTCATCATCCTGCAAGTAGGTGGGAAACACAGTCCAAGAGCATGAACTCAAAGATCACTTCACAGCATGCATGTAAATTTCACAGAAAGACAGCAGAGCTCTTGTAGTAAACCATTTCCCTCTCAAACATGCACAGCAGAATAGAAGCTAAGCATGGCCTTTACCTTTTTAAACAAACCCAGGGGATGATCGATTCAAAGTTCATCTTTATAATTGTGTTGCTATGAAATGAGGGCAATCTAGACACCCCAAATTATGCTACTAAGGAAAAAAAGAATCTTGACTCTAACTTAGTCACATCACTAATAGAAAGAACACTAGACCAGAAATCAAGAGCTTTCTGATTCATACTCATTATGAGACTTTGGGAAAGTTATCTAGTTTTTCTGAGCCTCAGGTTTTCATCCATAAATGGGAATAATGGTACCTACCACATAGGGCTATATGCAAACATTTTGGAATATTATAAAAGTACAACTCATATTTAATTTGAATCTCTAGATAAAGGTAAAGTTATTGGGTATCTTTGGAATGTGATTTCTAACAAAAGCCAACCAAAGTAATCTCAGCCCGGCGGAAGTATATGAGTACCTTACAGAGGGAGTTGATAGTACTGGGTTCTGAGGCTACCTAGAGAAGATAGAAAACTTGCAGGATGACTAATTGGATTTTAGGAACTGGCTTCATAACTGAGGATAATTATGCAAAGACAGTGCAGCAGAGTGACTAAAGATAAAAGTTCTGGAATCATACTGCCGTAGTTTCCAATTCTGCTCTATCACTCCCAACCTGTGTGACCCTGGGCAAGTCACTTGACCCCCAACTGTAAGTTAAGGGAAATAGTAATGACACCAACTCATGGATGGCTTCATTGTGAGGATTAAATGAGATGTAAAATAGGCACAATGCTTAATAGATTATAAATTTCATCTCAAACAGTATCAGTATTACAAAGACAATGTTAGTAGTATTATAGTCACAGAGCTAACAAGCTCATTTTCCTTTATTTTTATTTTAATTATTACTGTCAGCTAACATATATTGCTTATATTAGGCAGCTTTTATGTATATTGATTCATTTAATCCTCAGAACAGCCCTATGAGATATGTTAGTGAGTAGCAGAACTGGGATCTGAGCCCAGGCAGAAGCTTCCTCTTAGTTATTGCACAAGTTAACGTGGGCCAGTGATTGAGATTGGGGTGGGGGCATTTAAGAGTGAACTACTTAGGGCTTCCCTGGTGGCGCAGTGGTTGAGAGTCTACCTGCCAATGCAGGGGACACGGGTTTGTGCCCCGGTCCGCGAGGATCCCACATGCTGCGGAGCGGCTGGGACCGTGAGCCATGGCCGCTGGGCCTGCACGTCCGGAGCCTGTGCTCCGCAGCGTAAGAGGCCACAACAGTGAGAGGCCCGCGTACCGCAAAAAAAAAAAAAAAAAAAAAAAAAAAGAGTGAACTACTTGGTACAATGGTAGATGGATTTGAATATGAAAATGTTACACATGCTTGCTGGGCTGAATGTCCCCCTACACATCATAAGGGAAAATATATTTAGCTGTTTTGACATTATAAAGTAGTCATTCCATGACTTATCCAAAGCATTGCCATTTGTTCTTTTCTCTCCTTCATTATATCTATTTTCAGGAAACTGAAAACATTCTAAAAAATAAAGGAAGTGTTCCCCCATTCCAAATATTCTACTTTAAAGGCAAAAATAATAACTCAGAATAACAGCAAGATAAATTTGATGAATCAAATACCATTGAAAACCCACTTAACACCCACATTCAATGTCTGTCTGAAAAGTTCCAACTTCTATCATTTTTAACAAACCCCAAAGATTTCGCTCAACTCTTTTGATATCAAAGAAAAATTTCTGAATCATTGCAAGTGCTTTTAATAAAACACCTAATTTTTAGGAACAGTGCCTAGACCCATACCCTGCACATCAAGGAACTTGGTAAAAGTGCGTTGATTGCTCAAGTGCTGATGAATAGTGTCTGGTTGATATTACATGATATTTCCATAAGTAGAAAATGTAGCAATTTTTATGCATAGGCTCCTTTGAACCTGGGAAGGCATACCTGCAAGATAATTAATTAGTGGCTGGCAGTGAAGGCTATAGGTTTTATATAAGTCACTTGTATGAGGCCGGAGAAAGAAATTGTTTCATGTTTAAGGAGACAAACAGAAAGTCAAAGAGAGGCAGTGACAAACAAGATAGCCTGAACAATACTTGGGGTCATTTAAAGAACAGAGTCCCTCTGAGCACTCTGAGGTCATGCCAGCTTGTCCAAAGACCTGCCCTTCCCCCCACTGGCTCTCTATCCTGGATTCCGGTTCTAGTCATGCCCATCGCTTGCCAACCAAGTTGCTACATCCTGCATCTGTGCTCTTATTTATGCTTGGCTTCCTCCCCAACTTTTCTTCCGTCTCTAATAATCTGTATCTTACCATTTTCAGACGCCTGATCAAAACCCATGTGCCAGCTCCTAGAATGTAGATTTTTTGCACTCAATAGACCTTTACTCATTGGACCAGTACTATAACTCCTTTGAAATTAAATTCTTGCTATTCAATTATTCAACCAGGTCTTTTACACTTAAAATTTTTTTCTGACTAAACTGCTTGAGAATAGGGTACATAATTTCCACATCTTTTCCGTCTGTCAATGAATTGCTCCTTGCACTATGCATCACACCCAATAGATATTCCACGACTGTAGTAAATTATCCAGAATCTCATGCCTTCAACTAATCCATGCCATTGCGATGGCTCCGTGAAAGACGTATAATTAGTTCTTGGGACTGTGACAAGAAGTTGCAGAACCATCAGTGTTGACTCTGCCAGAATCAACGATAACATCTGCTTAAATGCTAGGAACAGGTGGAAAGCTGCATGATCACAGTTAATGCATGGAAGGCCAGTTAACATGGTTATGAGCATGGTTTGGGAGTTCAACTCTCCAGCCTCTGCCACTTTATAGCTGGTTGAGCTAACTAACCTCTCCAACCTCAGCTTTCTCTTCTACAGGATAAAGATAATCACAGTATTCCTCTCATAGAGTTTTTATAAAGGGAAAGAAGATAATACCAATAGCACTGCACCCGGGACCGGGGAACCCCTCAATCAATACATGTTATTAATATCATGATTAAAATAATTAACCAAGAACTCAAATATGTTTTAAAGACACAGCAGACTATTGCTACTGATATGCAATGTATCCCACCTTGAGGTTTAACTTTTACTAATATATATATTTACCTAGTATTTAAGTTATTTATAATTAATAGTCTTTAATCTCGAAAGCAGTGTGGTATCCAGGCATCACTGTGGCTTGATAGTCATTCAGACATAAGTTAGAATTCTAGCTTTTCCACTTCCTAGTCAAATGGCAAAGGACAAGTTGGCTAATATCTTGAATCTTCAGTTTCGTTATCTGACATGAAGACAGAAATGTAATTCCTGCTTTGCGAGATGGTGAAAGTTGCACGTAAATCCTCTAGCAGTCAGTAAAAGACAGCTGTCATGACTTCTGAGCCCTCTATTTTCCTGATTATCCTAAGGGACAGCAGCTGTGTAAGTTTAAGATCAATGTGTAGCAGAAAGCCACATGTCAGGACACTTCACAGAGCTCTACCTCTTCATCTTCCTAGGGGCATTCTCTCTGAATTAAGAGGCAAGTATTGTGGGGGGAACAGACTCATGTGGGAGAGCTTGGAGTAAGCAATTTGCGGACTCATTTTCTATAGTGTTGGCAGAATGTGGGTTGTCATCACAGGCTGGGTATTGTCTTGCTTCCTGCAGTCTTACAATTGTCACACTGTGGCATGGTGTTATTTTCATCTCAATGATGCACTGATTATAAGGTAAAGCTGTACTGCCTGACCAATGTGCCAGGTGTCTGCTTTAATAACTCCAAGTGTTGTTACTTAAAAAAAATGAGTAGAGACATGGAGGGGAAACAAGGAGCCACCAACCAGCAAGAACTTCAAACCACACCACGAAGAGACCAGATGTTGCTAGGCTGTATTTTGTTTGGACAAGTTCTGCTTAATCTTCCCTGGAATCAAGTGAGGAATTTAACCAGAGCCTGCCCAGAGCAATAAAGTTGAAAATTATTTAGCAACATCTGGAACTGAGGGCAGTTTCTTTTTCTTTTCTCCACTGAGTAGGTGGTGAGAAGACAGGAGGAAGGGATACAGAACTACTCAAAGACCAAAATAAAAGTCTAGCTAATTCAACTCATTTTTCCCCACATAAAATATAGAAATGGAGCCATTCATTCATTAATCCAACCTGTACCAGCAACTGTGAAAAATTCAGGGGGTATAATAATTATAACAAGGACAAACAAATAAATGAAACATAGTCCTTGACCTCAAGAGGCTTATATTCTAGAGGTTTAACAAGCAAAAACCAACCAAACAAAGCAATAAAAAACACCATAATTACAAGTTGAAATAGCAGCTTTGAGCATTAAAAAAGAAAAAGAGAGATGAATCACAGGAAAGGATACTTACTGCAGAAATAGGCACCCAGAGAAGTTGTCATTTAAGCTGAGACGTGAAGGATGGAAGGAGGAATGGATGTTTTCAGCTGAGGGAGGAGGATGTGTGTAGACCCTGAAGGCAGGAGGAAATTCAGTGAGTTCAAATGCCTGAGGGAAGAAGTCACTGAGAAGTCATGTATTCGCTGGTGACCTTGAGCAAATTGCTTTGTTTCCTCACCTGCAAAGAGCAATAATAATAGTATCTACTGCACCGTTTTGAGGTTTAAATGAATTATTTCATGGGAAACCAATAGAACAGTGACTAAGTCATAGTAAGTACTGAATTTTTCACTTTAAAATTTTGTGTTATGTGCTTTTCACCTCAAATTTTTAAAAAGAAAAAGAATGGATCTTCAGTTTTGTCTTGATCAACTGGATAAAGAGTTGCTTAAGTCAAACGAGAACAAAGGAGCTCAGTGTTCTGCTTGGGGCACTTGAATATGTGACGTTCATAATTTATACAAATGAAGAAGCAAGAAATAAGTTACCACAACTCAACACATAACATTTAAAACAGTGGAAATGAATGATATAAGTAAGATGAAAATTTAGACAAAAGATAAGATAAAGACCTGGGACAACCTCTGAGAAATGCCAACATTTAAGAAGCAAACCTAACAGAGAAGATTGAGAAGTAGAAGGAAATTAGGAAAATGATCCTGGAAACCAAGAGATAAGCATGCTTCAAGCAAGTAGAATGTCAACTTTGACAAATATTGCTGAGAAGCCAAGGAAGATGAGCAGGGAAGAAGTTCACTGGATTTGACAACCTGAAGGTTGTTGCTGACCTTACCAGAGGGGTTTCCAGGTAGAAGAGATGTAGAAGCACATTGGGCTTGGTTGAAGAGTGGAAGAAAGATGAGGAGGTAGAAGCAGTTTGTTCAGTTATATATTTGGAGTTTGGTTCAAAGGAGAACAGAAAATAAGGCAGGAACTGAAACAGTATGTATGGTTATGTGTAAGAAACAAAGTCTTAGGAGGAAATAGTACAGCATGCTTGTACGATAAAGGGGATAATTAAATGAACAGTGAGATGTTACTGCTGAGGGAAAGCATGAATAACTCAAGGAGCAAAGTCTTTGATAACACAAGAGGTAGTGGGATCCAGAGCAAAAGTAGAAAAATATCCCTTCTTTTTACAGGAGGAGCACTTGCTTCATTGTGGAGGAAGGAGAATTGGGATGCAAATGCACCAAATTGGCAGGTTTTGTGGTGGGAAGATGAGTTCATTTTCAATGACTTCTATTTTCTCAATGAAGTATATGAGTCTGGGTCATCAGTAGGAGGAGGATGTGTGGGAGGTTTGAGGAAAAAGGAGATGATATGGTACAGTCATCCGACAGAGATGGAGAAACATAATTTGATTCCTGAGCAGCTCTGAGTGCCTACTTGAGGTTTCTGAGTTCTCAGTCAGTAATCTTGGCTCTGTGATTTTTTTCCCAACAAAGTTGCGTCTTGGGTTTGGGCAAGGAAGAATCCTGCAACCTCAGAATAGCTGTTATGATTCACCCCAGGCCTATCATATTCAGCTTGCTGATCATTGGCTAGTGAGCACTGAAGGAAGTTCAATAAGCCCATCTGTTAAATATAGAAGGGGAGAAATATCAACATCAAGATATTTGGGCCTGGACAGCTGCCAGCAGTAGCAACAAGGTTATGTCCAAATCCTTGGCCCCAACTAGCCAAGGCATCCAGTAAGAAACGGTCTTATAGCCACACTTGCAGTGGTGATCGGAAAGGGTTGCCATGGAACTTGCCATATTAAAACGGTCAAAGTTGTTTCAGGAGCTTCAGTGCAGCCTAATTTGGTGTGAGATATATCTGAATTAAAAGATAAAATACAGAAGAAATGGAAAGAAATGTATTTGTGTTTCTTCCAAGTATACAGCAATCTTTTTTGAACTAAATTGTGTCGAAATAAGTTCTAAATGAGTGTGGTCTAAATTAATTACCTGATAAAGGAGCATGAGAAAAGAAAAAATAGAAAGCCTGTAAGTCCTACAGAAACCACTCAAATAAAAAGTAGGATATGAAGAAAGGATGGATTTTAATGGTGTCAGAAAAGGTTTTCATATAGATGAACTGAAGAAGGAATAGTGTAGCAACTGATGCTCTCATTATGGATCAGATGAATCCTCTGAGCTGTCCGTTGGGAGTTCTCCTGTCCTTGTCTTTCGTCACTTCATTTCGTGAGGCTCACATGTCCTCCCCTGCTCCTGACCATCTGTCTACACCTACTCCTCCTTCAGGAATCCGTTCTGTCTTCTCATTATGCTTCAGGTGTGAGTTTAACAAACTCTTCAGGAAGATTTCCTTTGTGGCATTCAGCCTTGTTTATGCCCTTTTATGGTGTATGCTTTCTTGAGAACACATGATTATTATAATTATGTTTGGGGGAGAATTGTTTAATAGCCATCTATTTCTGCTAACCACTATATTCCCAGTTCTTGGCATACATCCTGGCACACAGAGACCAGTACTTAATTGTGGAGGGAAAGAAAGAAAGGGAAGAGGGGGAAAGGAGTGAAAAGAGGAAGACAAACCACAGGGTGTCACTCAACCTACAAAGGTTTTCTCCTTCCTTTGAATTCATAAGAAGCTGTTTTTGTGCCCTGTATTTAATACTTAAGTATATACTACTCTGATACATCTCTTGTGTTTTCTGACATACAAATACTGCACACATAGTTAAGTATTTAAATGAGCAAGACTCACACCATTTACATGTAAGAATATAGGAAATAACCATATGCTGAGAATGGCATCAAACATGTGCTATAACATGCAGATAATTTATTATTAATCTTCTAGGGTTTTATCTGAAATATGATTTTTTTATTGATCTTATTCATTTAAAATTTTTTTAAATTGACGTATAGTTGAATTACACTGTTTCAGGTGTACAGAAAAGTGATTCAGTTATACATATATGTATCTATTCTCTCTCAGCTTCTTTTCCATCTCAGGTTATTACAAAATACTAAATATAGTTCCCTGTGCTATACAGTAGGTTCTTGTTGTTTATCTATTTTATATATAGTAGTGTGTATCTGTTAATTCCAAATTCTAAATTTCTCCCTCCCCCCCTTTCCCCTTTGGTGACCATAAGTTTGTTTTCTATGTCTGTGAGTCTATTTCTGTTTTGTAAATGAGTTCATTTGTATCATTCTTTTATATTCCACATATAAGTGATCTTATCTGATTTTGTCTTTCTCTGTCTGACTTACTTCACTTGGTGTGATAATCTCTAGGTCCATCCATGTTGCTGCAAATAGCATTATTTCACTCCTTTTTATGAGTAATATTCCATTGTATATTGGAATATACACATCTTCTTTACCCATTCATCTATTTGTGGACATTTAAATTGCTTCCATGTCTTGGCTATTGTAAATAGTGCTGCTATGATCATTGCGGTGCATGTATCTTTTCGGGTTAGAGTTTTCTCCGGATATATGCCCAGAAATGGGATTGCTGAATCATATGGTAACTCTATTTTTAGTTTTTTAAGGAACCTTTGTACTGTTCTCCATAGTGGCTGCACTAATTTACATTCCCACCAACGGTGTAGGAGGGTTCCCTTTCCTCCACACCTTCTCCAGCATTTATTACTTGTAGACTTTTTGATGATGGCCATTCTGACCAGTGTAAAGTGATAGCTCATTGTGGTTTTGATTTGCATTTCTCCACTAATTAGTGATGTTGAGCATCTTTTCACGTGCCTGTTGACCATCTATATATCTTCTTTGGAAAAATACCTGTTTAGGTCTTTTGCCCATTTTTTGATTGGGTTTTTTTTTTTTTATATTGAGCTGTATGAGCTGTTTGTATATTTTGGAAATAAATCACTTATCAGCTGCATCATTTGCAAATATTTTCTCCCATTCTGTAGGTTGTCTTTTTGTTTAGTTTTTGGTTTCCTTTGCTGTGTAAAAACTTTTAAATTTAATTAGGTACCATTTGTTTATTTCTGATTTTATTTTCATTACTCTAGGAGCAGATCCAAAAAAATATTGCTGCAATTTATATCAAAGAGGTACCTGCCTATGTTTTCCTCAAAGAGCTTTATAGTATCCAGTCTTACATTTAGGTCTTTAATCCATATTGAGTTTACTTTTGTATATGGTATTAGATAATGTTCTAATTTCATTCTTTTACATGTAGTTATTCAGTTTTCCCAGCACCACTGGAACGTGAGCCTTTCCATGGAATAATATAATCTTTAAATGTCCTAATTGCCATGTAAAAGTAGCAAGGTGTTCTTACTTCTCAACTCTCATTGCCCATCACTCTCTGCTTCATGTTTTAAGCTCTATCAATTCTCATAGTTCTCAGAGGCCCTTCCTTTCTTCTGACTGCAATGTTTTCTTCTGAAGATCTACTCACTCAAGACTTACTACTCCTTCACATCATTTAGGAAGCCTACCACTACCTCTGTTCTACATGAATTACTGTATGAGTCCCCAGTTCACTGCAGGACTGTGTCTCTTTTATCTCTGTATTCTCAGGGCTTAGTCCATGAGTTGAAATCCATAAACTAAATAAATATCTATGAAACTGAGCTATTGTTTATTATGAAGCTACACTATTCATGATTTCATAGACTTCACTTCAGCCTTCCTGAATATTTGTTCCAGGTTAATTGTCATAATTTTTATATGTGTGTGCACTTCTTTCTAATTGTATTTCAAGTTCTTCCCAAAACAAGGCCATAGGAATCCCCACGTTCAAGTATGCCCCTGGGCTTGGTCCACTGCTGTCTTGTATTCATGCTTGGGTATTCATTCACCAACATTAAAGCCCAGGAAAGAAGATATGACAAAACAGGACTCCCTCCTCCATGGCATGAGTCCTTTGCTGGTTTCAGAGGTGCATGGTGGCTAATGTGGAAAATACACAGGAACTTTTCCTTGGAACTGGGGTGGGATGAAAAGTGCCTGCTGTGAACATCGCCATCTTTTCCCTGACACTTCCCCTCCAGTTTCTGAAGATATAGCAGAAAATAACCTTCTTTGAAGATATTGGGTAACAATTACATAAAACAAAAACATTCTTGCAATGCACTTGTACTTTCAGAGATTCCAAGTTTAGTTCAGCGGCTGAATGAGCCAATTGATGTGTTTGCCTCCATAACCGGGTGAGCTCACTTGCTTGAGGAAGCCCACCCTATTCTTGGTAGCGTGATGGGCCACTGGGAGTTGGAAAGGGCACAAGAACCCTGAGATCGCCTGAAAATTCTTCCCTGGGAAGGCAATTTCATGAATGAAGTCTTCCAAGCAAATGACACCAAACTTCCCCAGGTGCTCCTCAATCACTGTGTTGTCTGTTAGAGGGATGATTTTATTCTTGACCTTGGCTTGTCCGTGTTTCAAACTGAGTTCCCGAACAGACTTTAGATTTGCAGATTCCCCAGGCCACATAAGAGTCCGCTATACCAAAGCGTTTTTATGGTATGAGGGTTTACTTACAAGATACCACTGAAAATCTTACTTAGGCAAAGTCTTGCAATGGTACTCTGCACCAGTAAACTCACCACATTAATCCTTTGGATGCCTACAACAAAGGCCAAGAAAGGTTTATCTGGCACTTTCAAGCCATGGGGTTTCCCTTCTAACCATCTAAGGTGCACCCTGTCATCATGTAGTTGCTGCCAGGAATCATTTAGGAACCATTCTAGTCACTTAAACTGGAGCTCTTTTCATTTCCTCTGCTCCTTTTCTTGCAAAAGTGCCTGCCTCTCTTGGGTGGCTTTGAGGGCCTGATACGCCTTCCTCTTTTTAGGAGGTTTTCTGGAACCAAAGTGATCGTTTTTTTTTTTTTGCTCTTCTTTTCCCATCTTTCCAATGCTGCTGGCTACCGCTCATGCGCAGCCCCACTGCACTTTAATTACTGTCATTTAAAAGATGACCACGTTATGAGAGGCATAATACCTACCAGAAATAGATTTTTCACATTAAACCATCCTTTTTAAAAAAAATTCATCTTGGTTATACAAGCCTGTGTCAGAAATTTTACAAAATTGTTCATTCCTGTAAAAATTACTTTCAAAGATATCCTACCATTTTATCCCCAGAAAGTGACATCAGCTCCTACCACATAAGAAAAAAAAAAATGGCATTAAGTGAACATCTTGAAGATAAGAATGCATGCTTTCAGTACAAGCAAGCTTTCTCCACACTTTCCTCTTTCTTCTTCACCCCATTCCCTTTGTCCTACCACTTTTCCTTTCCTTCCTTTGTTCTCCATTTCCAACTGCCGATGAAATATGGGACTTGCTTAGACCTACTTAGAGCAATCGTGGGTTTTAAGTTTGCTGACTGCTTTTCTAGCATGAGGATTTAGGCAGCGGGGAGCACAGACTGGGAATGTAGGCTAATGTTCCCAGGTTCTAAATATTACCAAATCAGAAAAGAATTGCATTTGTGAAACTGAAGAGAGACTCTTTTTATCTTTCAGTAACCCCCTATGCCGTCCTTAGCACCAAATGCAAAAGAAAGGGTGAGAGAAAGGGCAAGAGGACTTATCAGAGAAGAGACTTTCTGCTGGGACGTTATAAGTAACATGAAGGAAGAGTGAATTAAGTTTCAGTTAACAGCGCTGAACCCGCAAAGGAAAGGATGGGAAAAGGCAATAAAGAGCTGTGACAGTGCTGACTGAGGATCTAGCAAAAGGGCAGGGTGCCTTCCATCTGTTTGGAGAGTGCAGACTGAGCCGTTGGTGGGGGGCGGCGATCATCCTCAGGGAAGCTGTGACTCAGTGACTCTGCCAACAATGATGTGTGGGCAAAGCAAAGAAGTACAGTAAAAAAAAATGACTACCCAGAAAGTGGTGGTGACAGCAGCACTTACTGGCACCTGTAGTGAAAAAAGCTCACTCATTCACCTTTTCAAGTGTTGTTTGTGAAGCAGCTACTCTATGTAAATCAGAGTCCCTAAATATGCACCCTCTTCCAGATTCCCGTAACTTCATATTTAGAGTCTTCCTAAATAGGATCCTTGTCTCTAGCCTCTCCCTATTCCAGTCTATTCTACACACAAAGTCCAAGAAATTCTTCCTCCTACACAAGAGTGGTTATATGCATAGGTTCTGGAATTAGGCTTCCTGGATTCAAATCCTGGCTCCACAATTTATTAGTCTGTGATCTTAGGTTAAGTTAGCTAAAGTCTCTGAGCCCCCAAGCATCAGTCAGCTCGGGATAAGTAGCAGAAACAAATGTTCCCAACATCTTCCTGGTTTTAACAATAGCGATTTGCTTCTTGCTCATGTGTGTGTCCATCCTAGGTCTGACACTATGCTCTGCAAAATTCTCACTCTGTGATCAAGCCTAAAACTGCAGCCTCACCTGGATCAGGCTAGCCAGTGGCAGAGGAAAATCACAGAGTAACACTAAACCTTTTGCAGATTCCTCACCTGCAAAATTACTTCCTCATCCTTTCCTCCTTAATGCCATACTCACTTCCCTCTAAGATACAAATAAATGTTCAGCCCAACAAAGACAAAATAATTTGCCATTTTCTGCCCAATAATTAGGCTCGATATTTCATATACAGTTGGCTCAATTAATATAGAGTAATGGACCCACCCAGGGAAAACAGGTATTTCTACAAAAAAGAGTTCTGCTTATAAGATGAAACTAAGACATCAAGCCCTATTGTTACTTTGACATTGAACAAGTTAGCTCCAGCACAGGAATGTTGTGGAGGAAAAACTACATAAGAGCCTTTTTATTTTCAATGAATATGCCCACACATCTTCACATTTCTAAACACCTTTATTAGCATATCATCTATTTCATACAATACAGCAAAATATAATGTCATGAAAGTGATTGCATTTGTGAAGATGATGACTAAAAATTAACAATGCTACACAGAAGAATGACAGCCAGTACATTCATCAGGCTAGACTCACTGTTATCACAGACAACCCCAAAACTCAGTGACTTACAATAAATGTTTGCTTGTTCTCATCACAGTCCAGTGTGGGGTGGTGGTAAGAGTGGCACAAAAGATCTCATCACAGTGCAATATGGGCTGGTGATGGCAAGGGTGGGGCTAGAAGATCTGCTCCACATTCACATTCAGGAACCCAGGCCCCTTCCATCTCGCCATGTCTCCCTCCTGTATGTCCTTGGAGTCCTCTCTATTCAGCTGTAAGATCAGTAAAGAGATTAGAGGATTGCATTTCGGAGGATTTTATGGCCTAGGCCTGAAAGAGGTGTATATCCCTTCTACCTCATTCAGTGACCACAACTCTGACACAAGGCTGCACCTAACTGCAAAGGAGGCTAGGAAATATCGTCTAGCTACGTGTCCGAAAGAAGGCAATTTGGGGAAAAAACAGTCAATCTGTTCCACAGTGACTTAGGCTCACTTTCTAGCTAGGGGACTTGATCTAGTACACAAGCCTTAAAGGCAGTGATTCAAATATGTGATTTACAGAAGCACAAATTACAACATGTTCTATACATTTGGCCTCATGTGCCATGTATCTTCGGAAATGATGGTCTGTTTTGCTATTATAAAGAACCGTTCTGACACAAATTGCTGAATCATTATGTGAAATGAAGGTGTCTGATCACTGGGTTAGGCTATTTGCAAGCTAACAAGTAGAAGAGAAAAGGCTTTCAAATGCTCACCCGCAGAATAAACACACAGACACAGAACACCATCATGCTATGCTTTGTGCAAACACACAAACTCCTCCCACAGAGATTGACATAATGGAGGGGAAAAAAAGAGAGAGAGAGAGAGAGAGAAGGAAAGGATATCTACACAAGGAATTGAACCAAATCAAATGTTTTGGGATACGCTTGACTACCTGCCCTGATAAGGAATAAGATGAATTTGTAAGATTTGCCTGGCCTCACAGTCAATAATTGTTAGAAAATTGTCAGGCTCAAGATGGATGACATCATGTAGGGCAAATGAAGATCATTTCCTTCTACACTGATTGGTGCTTGAGGTTTGTTTATACCCCAGCTGCCTGGGCCTTGTTGTAAGTAACCAGATATCATAGGTTTGAAACAGGCTTTCCATTTGCATCACTGGGCAATGAGTGCAGCCAACAGGAAGCCCAGTGATTCAGATAACTTGTTTTAATTGAAATCAATACCAACACAGGCAAAAACTGCCTGGAATGGCAGTGCTATGCTCTGATGGAAGATTTTCATGATCTCTACGAATGATAACCATTATTAAGAACAAACTGTGAACTTCAACAGTGACATATAGTGCTTTCCAAGAGGAAAGAAAAAGTTTGGGGACCAGAAAACTGTCCAGAAAAAGTTTTGGACAGTTTTCAATAAGGGAAAAAAAAAAAAAGAAAGAAATTTTACTTCTTCAGGTCTCTATTAAGTTTCAGTCCCAGACTCAAGTTCAATTCCAATTTGAATTTCCAATAAGTGGAAAGAGAAGATTAGCCACCCTAGTCCCTCTCCTGCCAACTCTTCTCCAGCCTTTCTTTTCCACTCACCCAGATTAGGTCTGGTGAAAAAGAGAATAATTATGACAATTAATATTTATTGACTATCTTCCAGGTGCAGGGCTGTGTTCTAGTCCAGGGATCAGCAAACTTTGTCTAGAAAAGGCCAGATAGTAAATATTTTAGGCTTCATGAGCCATACCGTCTTGGTTGTGACTATTCAGTGCTGCCTATGTTACGCAGACACATAGAAAATACATAATAACTTGGTGTCCCTGTATTCCAACAAAACTTTATTTGTAAAACAAGCAGCAGGTCAGATTTGGCCTACAGACCATACATAATTTATGGACATAGTTATGGACACTAGAGTTTACATATTTTACTTATCTTCACTGAGGAGGGTATTACTATCTTATTTTACAGATGAAGTAGGCACCCCCCCGCCAAAGCTTTCCCTCTAGTTATGGGTGAAGCTGTGTCTATACTAAAGGCAAGTCTAACACCAAAGCAGCCTATACTTTTCCAGCTTTGCCACTCTACTGCATGACTGGAAAAGGCAGTTAGGCAGCCTGGACAGTAGCAGAAGCTACACCCTTGGGCCTGATTGCAAATTGCAGCTGCTAGTTTGAAGAGTTGCCCAACTCTTCTCTCCTGGTGATCCAGTGTTGACCTAACCAAATTTTCATGATGCAAGGTATATAAAGAGTCAGATACCACTGAAAACAAGCACTGTCAGAGAGTGTAAACCCCTAAAAAATATTCATTCCCATGGCCTCTGGGACCTCACCTCCAACACAGGTCAAGAATTGGGCCAGATCTGAAGAGTATTTGGGCATTAACTTGGTATCACACAAATACCATATTTATAGCATCCATGTATTTAATGCCCACCAGTAAGATGGGGAGTAAGGGTATCTATATCTCCAGAGCCTTGCGTGGAACTTGACACATAGGAAGTTCTCAAGAAATATTGGTGCCATGTCTTCATGGATAACTGAGGTAATAAAACTTATTTATTACAAATAAAAATATAATTGTAATTGTATAATTATATATTATATTAATATGATAAGTATATATTATTATAATCACATGTAGTAGAATTATATTACATGTAATTATAATTACCTATTACAATATATAAATAAATTAAAAGTTTTTATAAGCAATGTAATAAAAGTAAGGTATTATTCCTGCTTTCTGTAAGCTGACACGCCAATAGAAAAGAAGAGAAATATACACATATGTTATTGGCCCTGCATTATTGCTGAGAAGTAAAAAGTTCTCTAATTGTTCAGAGGAGAACAGAAACCTTAACTCCCTCTTCTGCAGGCACATCTTCATAAAGGAGATGGCATAGAGGCCGGCTCTTGGAACTGAGTAGGATTAGGCAGGTGGAGATGTTGGTAGGTGGAGGAAGGGCATTTCAGGCAAAGAAGACATGGTGAGCAAAGATAGGGAGATGGGAAAAGGTCAGGCATCTTAGTAGAAGAGAAGCTGCCTGGTTTGACTAGAGCATTGAGCAGGAAGGGGGAATAATGAAAGATAAGGCCAGAAAGATAGGTTGGGAGAAAGTATAACTTCAATCATAAAAGAAGAGTTTTGAAATAAAAACTAATGATGGGAAATGTATTTCCAAACAGAAAAGTATTCCAAAGTTTTCTCCAAAAAGTAGAGTTATCTTCCTAATTAAAAGACATTGATAGAAAAAAAAAGCTTTGCTGAGTTGTAATAAACTAGAAAAAATTGGTGTCTTAATGTAGAGGAAATAGTGTCACTAAACAGTCATTTGTAAAGTTATTATGTTTTTAGTTGCTTAATGTGTGAATTTACACACATTAATTCTAATTGATCATGTCTCAGGAGGTACTATCACCTCCTGAGGGAGGAACAGAATGTAATTTTTCTCATTGTTGTATTTCCAGCACCTAGCACAGTGCCAGGTATGTGGCAGAAGCCCAATAAATGTTTAAAGAAGAAATGAATAAAGTAATACTGCCCTTTGTATTCATAAAAATAAGCATCTTTTTGTTTATTTCTTGGTGTAGGTAACTACATGTCAGTAATTCGAAAGCCAACTAGGAAATTCACCAAAAAAAACCACCCAATAAAACAACAAACACTACTTAGGTTAAGACCCTTGCCTTGATTTTAGTGTTGATTGACGAAAGAATCAATTAAACCTGGGTTCTTATTTTAAAATCAAAGCCCTTTGAATTTAGCCATATGTGAGAGATCCATGTAGTCCATTATTTTCTGACGGCTACAAATAATTTTAACATAGAAAATAATGCTTAAATCAAAAAAATGATCATCGGCCTCCTAACTGTTCTTCCAGCCCACGCCCACTGCCCACTCCTGTGTGACCTACAGTGCTCCTGAGTTATCTTCTTCAAATATGAGCGTGATTTTAACACTTTGTAATCCCAGATTAATGGGTCAATTTAAACTGAAAGATTTGCAAAACCTTACTAGCAATATCCTAGCAAGAAAATTACAACAGAAGGTAAATCATGGCCTGCAGCCTAGAGGGTTTTCATGGGAATTCCTGTGTCTGTCTGGGCCAGTCTTTGGGGTCTAGACTGAGGGAAATCAGTCCCTACATTTGCTAATCACTGAAGCTAAAGCAGGATTTCCGTGCCAAGTAGGCAAAGCATAATCCTTAGAGACACGCCTGCCTCTGAGTAAGATGATGAAACCCCCAGATGGTGACTTGTTATTTCCATACAGCACAGGCAAGTGTCCAGTGTTGACCAGGCATGAAACTGAAGCATGAGAACGGTCCAGAGCTGAATAGTGAATGCAAGGCTTTTTCTTTTTCTTTTCTTTCTTTCTTTTTTTTTTTTCTGGTCTTTAGCTATTGTTGTGTACTTAAGAAAACATTTCTTGGTGGTAACGGTTACAGTGGTGGTAGATGGCATCCCACTGCCTTGCAAGAAACGGCTAGCTCCTGAGGTTATTGCAGTGGCTCTGTCTGAGCAGTGTGGCTTCCAAAAGTGGAGGTGGAAATTAACTGGCATTTACTTAGCAAAGCTGCAGGGATAATTAGTAATTCGACACACAGCCATTCAGGGCAAGGTCAACAGGAGGAGTAACATAGCATCATATGATAACCGTTTAATGGGCTCTGTGAAATGAGTGTGTGGTCTAGGCTCAGCTCTGCCCAGGTACTGGTTCCCACACTCCCAGGCTTGGGAGAGGGTCAACTGAACACAAAGAGTCAACATACAGCTCTGGCTGGATAGAGTTAGCCACCAAAGCCCCATTAGACCAGAAGTTGGAGCTCCTTCTGGATAAGTAAAGTCGTTCAATGAAGCTACAAATGCGTGACATTTTAACTGTACTGAGCCAGCTACATTTTACCAGTTGGTGTAATTTTTCAACTTGAATAGTTTTTCCATTTCTTTGCCACAGCATTGTGAGAGGGACTGGACAGAGTCACGCTGATCCTGGGGAAAGTGAGATGTTTGGATAGAGAAAAGGCAGGAAGGCTTCGTGTTGAACGTTTACTAGCAGGAAAAATTTAAAAATGGCCTTCCGTTCATGAGCAAGGCTTCACAGTGGCCTGACACCATGGGAATTCACCAGACAGTTGGGTGGAGCTCAGCGACCTCTAGTTATGTAGTTTTCACCCTTCCTTCGCCTCAACTGGATTCATGAGAGTGTCCATTTTCAATGATGCCAAACCTTTCTTTAACAATAGAGATCACTCTTCTGTGTTCAGTGAGAACCAATTAATGCCATTATGCTAAGAATTGCTACTAACATTTTTTCAACACTAATGCTTTGTAGATATTTAATTCAATTGCCATTTGTTACAGACCTACTGTGTCCTGTTCTAGAAACCATTCACCCTATGCCCCAGGTTCCATCTAAAGAGAGCCCAAGCATAGGTTAACACATAAATAGTTTTCTAATTCTTTACAAGTGTCAGCAAACTTTTCTTGTAAAAGGCCAGACAGTAAATACTTCCAGCTTTGGGGGCCACACATGGTTTATTCTCTGTGCAACTACTCACCTCTACCTTGTAGCCTGAAGGCATCTATGGACAATACATCAATGAATGAGTGCAGCTGTGTACTGATAAAACTTCATTTTAAAAGCAGGCACCAGGACTGTGGATTGTAATACAAAATCACCAGAACATCAAACTGAGAGGGAAAGAAAGAAACAACCACAGTTTACTATTTTGTTGACACTATAATCTGATTTCTTTCAATCATGGCTATGGAGAATTAATCCCCCTTAGTCAGATGCAGAAGCAGCTTCATTGTCAGAGTATTTTATTAATTCATGATTTATGCTTTACCTACTTTCAAAAAAAAGAATAAATCCCAAGTGGCTGTTACAGGTAATATATACGTAAAGGTTCACCTACATGGTGTAGCTGAAGAGACATTCCCCAACCAATGCAATTCTAGGTAGGATTATATGTCATCGATTAGAAATTCATCTGAGACAAAAATCTGACTTCTTCTAACACTTAGTTAAGATGGGCTGTGTCAGGCTTGAGCAGACAAAGCCAGCGAGGAGAGAGGGCTTCTCAGGCAATGAGCAAATCAGATCATGAGCCAGCAGAGAAAACGCTCTTTAGGACAGAGTATGAGCTAAATTTAGAGTTGGTGTCAAATCATAGCGTTATGCATCATTAAAGAGGTGAGAACAGGGAGAAAAAAAAGCACTAACACTTTTTGAGAAATTACTATATGCCTAGCATGGTATTAGTAAGTACTTTAAAATGAGCTATCCATTCAGTCTTTTTGATACTCCAAAGTAAGTATGCTTATCCACATATTACAGGAAAAAAAAAAAAAGGAAATATTTTCCTTAAATTTACACAACTGGTACCTCTTAGAGTTGGAATCTGAACCCATCTCTCTAGTTCCAAAGCATACGGCTTTCTGTTATACAACACTGCCTCTTGAGCACAAAATATCAACATTTTGCCTATCTTAAGTCAAGGATTCTCTTACTTCTTCCTAATTCCTTTAACCTATGACATGCTCTTATTGTCTGTTCATTGTTGAATCAAATCATGGTTAATATAACCTTAATCAAAACCCAGTCCTATGATTGGTATATAGTTCCTCGGATTTGAGGTTAACTAGCCCACCAGAGATCAAATAACAGGTCGTATGTCAAAAACTATATTCCACCTCTTTTCTTACTCGGTTAACTGGAGCTGGCTTCCAAATAGTCCATAACTCTCATGCATTTGGCTACCAGTTAGTCCTGAGAGTATAATGATTAAAAGAAAAAGAATAGCTAACATTTACTGTGTACTAAGTATGCACCAGTCAGTGTGACATCATTCAGAATCCTTTGATGATCCTCTAAGGAGAGTAGAACTGTGATGCCATATTATGCAAACTACTTCTCACTAAGAGGATAATCTGCTTTGGGTCACCCAACTGGTAAATAGCAGAGCTGAGATTCAAATTCTCATCTGCTTAAATTACTTCTAAATTCAGACCTTAGAGAAAACTCACAAGGATGTTTTTCCTGCTTATCAGTGACAAGACCCCCCCTCCCCCCACCCCCATCCCCCCCACCCCCACCCCACCCCCCGGTCAGGTAGGTACCTTGTTTCTTTCACTTCCTGAATGAAACTTTTGGCCCCAGGAAAGTAGTTTGAGGAAGAGTAGGCAGCTGTATTCACTCTTCCTGCTGCCTCAAGAACCCCTACAGAAACTGGGAGCTAAAAGTAGTAGAAGAAAGAAAGGGAAGGGACAGACATTGTTGAAGGAGAAACAGAATTGCCTTAATAATAAAGCTTTTTCAAAAATTTGCTTTGGAGAATTTAAATGTATGTACATGTTTGTCCAAAAGCGATCAAAAGTAAAATTCAAATACTGTACTTACCAGTACTTGCATTTTACTCACGTAGAGATAGAATTTGTACAAAACATATAAGAAAGTGAATAAGAGTTCTTTCTCTCTTTTTTATTTCTCAACAACCAGCTACCCAGAGCACCTCATTATAGTTTTCCAGTGTTACAAACCCAGGAGTCCCTGGCTTTATACTGAATTTCAGAAAGCCCACATTCTATGTGCATTCACCTAAGGCTGTGAATCAAATGACAAACTGTTCATTTTACTCTCAAGTAGGAACATTCCAGTTTCTCTGACAATGTTACACATATATTGTCCTTTTAGTCTTTCTTTACAACAGAGTATAATGATAAATCTCTTTGCCTATATGGAATCAAGATATGATTCTAAAACAACAAAGACTGTAATTGTATTAGCAGCACAATGAGTCACCCTATCACTTATATCCTGAATAAATGTGAGATGCATCTGTTGAAATGGAATCCGTGGGCTCCTTTTAATGGGCCAAATGTCTCCAAGGACAAAATAGTGGGAGGAAGTGATCCAGCTGCTCAGACTACAAATCTTTTGTCCTTGAAAGAAAAATCAGCAAAGCATCCTGTAAAAAATAATTGTACGCACTTTACCTTGGGAAAAGATTAACAAAATTTAGGTAGAACACTGATCATTTGACTATTTCTATTGCTATTCATTCCTCACAGGAGGTCTGGCAAAAGTGAATTTTCCTCCCTGATGTGTTCCTCAAATTGTGATTTTCAAACTTTTTCAAGGCCACTTCAGAGAAGCAAAAGAGCATATAATCTACCTGCCTTACCCACTCCCATTGCTACTGCAAAAAACAAAACAAAGCAAAAAAACCCTCACCAAATAAATGGAAAGGAGAGTGTCGTGGATAAGGTGTCAAGGGAAGGGATGAACCAAATGTTCCTTAGTGTGAAAATAAAAAACATAACATAAAACTTATTGTATAAAGTGGGGGCATCCTAGGACTTTAAAACTGCTCAGGGCCCCTCTGAATGGCCCTGGCTGACCTGCAAATGCCCTTGGACCAGGGCAAGACTACTTTGTAAGAGGAAGAAGGATTTTCTTCATGAGAGAAAGTTGGCCTAGGGGTTGGGGGGAGAGAAAAAAGGTGCATGTCCTAGAGGTGAAAGAGAGCTTGCACAATAGTTGCTCCAAGTTTCCTAGGGTTGACACTCCTTCCTGTCACTCTCACTGCCCCCAACCTCACTGATGTAGGGAGACAGAGCCGCCATCTAGGATCTCCGGGAAGATCGTGACATTACTTGCCTGGGCCCTCCGAGGCATGCCCTGGAGAGAGGAAACCTCAAAGCACAAAGGACAAAGGACGCATTAGAAAAACTGTGCCTCACAGATCGCTCATCTCGCTCCGAGGGGGTCAGGCTTCATTCCTTTTTCTATTCTGCCAACTGCAGTAAAGGAAAGAGGGAGCCCAACCCTTCTGAGGAAAGGAAGTGGCAGGGGTGGCACTGAAGATGACAGAGTAGTTCTGGCAAAGGCCCTGGCAATTGCTGAATGTGCATAGAGGTGCATGCCTTGGTGTTAGCAGCAGAAAAAAATACCAGGCACGCTGAGCAGGTCGAAGCAGTGACAGACAGCAAGAGTAGGCAAGGGGTAGAGCAAACTCTGACCAGTTTGTGCAGGAGATATCCAAGGCATCGCAGTCTCCTTGCTGTGAGTAAAGATGGGATGGGAAATGCATAATAGATCACTTAAGGATTGCATGGTTGAAATTAGCCACTGAGAAGACTGGGGACCTCTAGGGAGTTTTGTTAACAGGAGGAAGGTCATTATCATTGCATCATAATGAACATTTATAGGGCATTTGCTTTGGCCCAAGCATTGTAGTAAGACCTATGCATGCATTTTCTCTTTAATCCCATAACAACTCTGTATGGTAGACACTGTACTTCCCTAGAGTGGTATGGCCATTCTACAGATGAGGAAAGGGAACCCCTTGAAAGTTAAGAATCTTGCCCAAGATTACATAGCTGGCACATGGCAGAGTGAAGTCTGGTCCTCAGGTCTGTCTTATATCAAAGGTAGACTCTTTAAATAATGTTGAAGTACTTACCAGCAGCCCTGCCTTGTCTCTCTCCTTAGGATTTTTATGTACATTCATATTTGTTCATCACTCTTGTACCAAAGACCTATGAGAACCTACTATGTGCCAGGCCCAGTGCTCAGCATTGGGGAAACATTTATGGAAATATCAGCAGAATCCCACATCTTTTGGCGCTTTCAGTCTAGTTGAGGAGACAGACATTAGTCAAATAGTTGTACACATAAATATAAAATTACGATTGTGATAAATGCTATGAAGGATTTTAAAGCACATAACAGGGGTATTTGCTTAGTCTGAAGGTTCCCTACAAAAGGGACCAGTGAGCTGACAATGGAAGAATGAGTAGAAAATAACTAGGTTAAAGGGTGGAGCTGAGAAAAGCATCTTATCTGGTACTAAAGCCCTGCTGGGGAAAGGGAACAGTATCTGGTGGAGGAAATAATAAAAAAGGGAAGGTGATATTATTGTGACTACAGAAAGAGAGAGATAAAGGGTCTACAGAGGATAGTAGGAGAGTCTTGCATAGCTTTCAATGTTGATAGGAAGGATTCAGTAATGATAATAGTTGTTATGCAATATAATAGCTGGTTGTATGCAAGACAGTCTTCTAAATACTTTACACATATTTACTCATTTAATCTTTCTTAGCCTCTGTGGACGAGGTACTCTTATTATTCTCATTTTACAGATAAAGAGATGGAAGCACAGAGTTTAAGGAACTGGCCCAGCTACTAAATGTCAGAGCTCCAGTGTTCTTGTTCTTAACCAATATAGATTCCTGCTTCTATCTTTTATAGAGAAGGGAATGAATATATTAAGAAAGTACAATCAATAGATTAAGATGGTAGTTCTTAAATACCAGTGCACATGAACATCAACAAGTATGTCCATTAAAATTCAGATGTCTGTTGCTCAAGCAATTGCAAGAAGGAGTGTATAGCCTAAGAGTGAAACTGAGCAGGACCCTGTGGGGCTCCTAGGCACAGAAGCCTTTCCGTGTCCCCTGTTTCTTGTTTGTAGGGAATAGACTTCAGCCTCCATGACCTTCCCTGAGTTCCAAAGGGCAGATTCAAACAGTTGCTAATCAGGGAAGGAGAGGATGCAGAGACAAGAGAGGAGCAGTCAAGAAACAATAGTGCAGCCTTGGGGCAGGGTCCTGGTTCTGCTTCAAGGGATACACATAACAATACCTTTGAGCTCTTTACAGAACTAAAACCCCCGACAATGGAAGATGTTAGCATCCTTCATTCCAGATTAAAAGAACCATAGAAGCTTTTTAAGAGACCACCTGAGGCCAGATTAAATGAGTGCAGGCCCTGCACACACCCCAATCATTATTGGCAACGCACCCTTGAACTATTGCTATAACACTCCTCACCAAATCCTCCCAGATTGGGACACACAGTTTTGAGAGACGTGAGCCTGCTGTGTTCCCCTTTGCCTGGCAAAGCAGTAAAGCTATTCTTTTCTACTTCACCCAAAACTCTATCGCCAAGATTCAGTTTGACACTGGTGCACAGAGGCTAAGTTTTCGGGATCAAGAGAGCAATAGGAAGGCCAGATGACTGAGGAAAGACTAGATGAAGAACAGAGATAAACTAAATCTGCCAAGGATGTTGCAGGCTTGAGGTCCTATAAGAGGGAACCAACAAGATCCAGAAGAGGAAAAGATGTATTTATGTCTAAAAGGGAAGTAAATGGGAGGCTTGGTTTATTTACAGTGTTCTGGTGTTTGAAATGGGCATTGTTTAAAACTTCTTTTATCCCAGAATTATTTCCCAGAACTTCCTACTGGGTCTCGCAGAACACTGAGATGAACATCTAAACAATTGACAGGGACGAGGGGGAATATCTATGGTCTTTATCCTCCACAGCTAATGGCCTTTCCCCGACACTTACATCACCAGAGAACACAAGCCAACACATGCTATAAGGATGTAACCAGCAGTAGGGAAAACATTCATTATCAGAAAGAATTGCCCAACTCCTAAGGATTCAGCTATGGAAGAAAAAACTTCTACTTAATGGAAATATCAAAAGTTAACTTTTCTTAGTTCTTTCAGTGGGTCACTCTCATTGCCTATTTCAGTGGCCCCCAAGAAGCAAATCACAACTGGAGTCAGATTTCAAGTTCAGGCAACTCTCAACTATCTGTGTATTTCACAATTTATAATCCATATGAACCCAAATGCTTCACTTCGCTAACAACTTCTACTGCCTCCTCCCCTTTACCCAGAAATAACTTCCCTGGCACCTTTAACTGGAGGAAAATGCTTACCTTGAGTTTAACCCTGTAGCCCTTCATTCTGCTACCATGAACTTCAATAGTCAACATTCAGGCATATAGAAGTAAGACTTCCAGTTTCTGGTTCTGCAGGTAAGGAGCTTAGAAGTCACCATTCTGTCCTAACAACAAGTAAAAAAGCTCAGTAGACTGAAAAATTAACTCTTCTTGTATCTGTAAGAGAGTGGAGGACAGAGAGGAAAAGGCTGCCCCCAAGATTGGAGAGATAGGCAAACACAGGGAATCACGGCTCACAGGAACAGAGGGGGATCCAGCCAGTGCTGGGGCAGGAAAACTTGAACTGTGAATGACGAATTGCTGGAGACTCAGTGTGGACAACTCTGAGAGTTAAAAACTGCAGGGGGACCCAGTCACAGGGGGAGCCCTGCAATATTGTGAGAAGGGACACATCTTACCTCATGAAAGTGACCTGGGCACAAAATGTAGCATCTCCATCTCCCCACTCCTCCTGAGTTTGGGGGAAGAGGACATAATTCACTTACTAAATTGAACTGGAAGCAGAACTTCCCTAGGTAAGCAGGGGAAAATGCCCATGAACTCAGGCCAAGCCAGAGCTTCCATTCCCGGCCTCGTGGGCAGCCAGCCCACCCTTTGGAAGTGCCCCAGACAGGACTCTCCAGCGAGGAAGCTTCCTGTAGGTTGCAGTGTCTCCTGCCCTGCCACCACGAGAACGGCCAAAACTCAGTCATCTGTGCCCCTCACCCTGTCAAGGGGAATAGTCAGAGAATTCCCATTTAAACAACCTCAGCAGAGCTGATGGAAAACAGGAGGAGAAAGAAGAAAACTGCACGACGGTCCCAAGGGTTGTAGAAAATCATTTAAATATACATACATACTACATAATTTATATATACATATAATATAGATATATACTGAATACATATTATACATAATGTATTATAAATATATATGTGGATGTGTCTATTTTACATATTTTATATATACAGTTTATATAGAGACATACATATACATGCATATATATTATATATGCATATAAAATATTGCTCTCCCTCCCACCCAACACATATGGGCTCTGACTTCACAGTTTAGCGCATAACCAAAATACTCAAGAGAATTAAAATTAAAAACACAGAGCAGGTCTCTAGCAGCATGGGTGGTTGTTGTCGAGACTTGATTTTCAAGTCCAAGCTGAAAAGCTTATCCAGCCCACGGTAGACGGGCGCCTCAGGAAAGAAATGATTTAGCAATAGCTTCCAACATCCTTCCATCCCCAAACATACGAGTGCAACAACACACGCTGTTCCCTTATTCTTCCTCCAAATAGGAAGAAATACTTCTGGTAAAACATCTGTTTTAGCTCCCAAACGCCCTCAAAACACATTAACCAGCCTAGGACCTGCCTGCTGGGAGGAGGCCAGGGTAGAGGAGCATGCTTGCACCACTTGGGTGGCAGGCAGTCCCTTCTGTGCCCAAGGGCACCTGGCTTTTGAAGTTTGGAAAACTTCATCCGTGGCACATTGATTTTCATATACTTCGATTCTCCAAGAGATATGAAAAGGATAAACTTCCCTCCCCAAAGGAGAAGGAGAGCTGAGGAAGGAGTTAGAGATGTACACGTTTTCCTGTCACAACAAATAATCCTCTCATGATCAGAGCAGCCTGTAGCAAAGCACTGTATGCCTGCAGCTGGAAAGAGAAAACTCTTTGCTTTCTTTATGATAATAGCATTACTATTGGAAGTGTGCTTGCATAGTGTAAGTCTTGCTAGATGAATGAAAAGGTCCTTTTTTAAACTGCAGAGTGGCAGTGCCTGTCCCAAAGCAAACATGGTTGTTCTTGTAGCTGTTTTTGTTGTTTTCTATCTCAGAGGAGCCCAACTTAGCTTCTGTCTTTAATGGCTGGACTGTTGTGGTACTGTCAGACACACATTTAACTAAATGCAAAACTCACCAAAGCAAATCGCTGGTATTTAAGCAGTTCTAGATGAAAGGCTTCTCCCATGGGATTATATGTTAGCAGCTCAGTAAGACATAAGTGAAACCAGCTGAAAATAGAGAATATAAAGACCATTTGCTCCTGGAATGTTCATCAGTGTCTCTGTCTAGCAGTTGAGATTTGAGACTCTCGGCAACATGCCTCCATCACCCTTTCTAGGCATTACACTCATTTCTTCAAATCAGGTACCCTTCTCCAGTCATATCAAGCTTCTTCTGGTCTCCCATTCACCATGAATTTATTGCCTCACTGGCTCTTCTTGACCTGTCTCCCAACCCTTACCATTTCGATTCTAACCAGCGTCAATCAAGAACCTGGCTTCTGGCTCCTTGTGAACTTGAGACTTTAGACCACCGTATCTTCCCTTCTCTGACTTCTATTGTACTCTCCCTGGCATGCAATTAATTGACCTTTAGAACTATGCTACTCCCTAGTTATCAGCGCTATACCAGCAATTGTTTAAATGGAGTGTACTATGTTATACAAGCAATAGTTTCCTCAACTATATGTGAATAAATATGTCAACAATCAAAAAATATTATATATGGTATAAAAAAATAAAACATGTTAATGAATAAAGGGAAACAGGTGGGAGTGAAATTTTTGATGGGTGATCAGGAAAAAGAAGGTACATTTGAAATGAACAAAGTGAGCCAGGACTGGGGAGAAGGAACGTGGCGATGACTTCAATGGCAAGTCAAAAAGACCTGAGAGGAAACGAGCTAGTGATCCTGAGAGGAACAAAAAGAAAGCTGGCGCATGATGGAGAAAGTGATAAAGATGAGTTCAGAAAGGAAGACAGTGGGAGATCGTGGGGGTCCATGTTGGCTGGATGAGGAGTTTGGGTTCCATTCTAAGAGCAATGGAGAACCTCTAGAGGACTTTAACCAAGGAAGTGATTTAAGCTGGTTTATGTTTTTAACAGATCTCTCAGTCCACAGTGTGGAAAATAAACTGTAAGAGCCTAGAAGCTGACCAGTTGGGATGCCAGGTGAAAGGTGAGGGAGGCTTGCCCTGGTGTGATAGGCTTGAAGATAACAAGTGGTCCAGTTCGGGACATATTTGAAGATAGAGTTGGCAAGATTTGGTGATGCAGTGAATACAAGTTATGAGGGAAAGAGAGCAACTGAGGATAATTACTAGATTTTTGGCCTAAGGAGCTGGATGTCACGTGGCCCTCATGGACCAATGTTTCCGTTACATCTCAGTCAGTAAACATTATTACGACCTACCAATTATTGAATACCTATTCTATGTTATGTATGTTTTAACCATTATTCATTATCACTACATAAGCTTACGAGGTAGGCATTGCAACCAGCGATTAACAGATGAGGAAGGTGAGGCCCAAGAGATTAATTTGCCCAAAATCACACAGCTAAGGCAAGTCTCAAATAATGCCCGATATATCTCCAAAATCTGTACTGTCTCCATTTAATCACAGTTCCCTTTACTTGTCCATTGTCTGCTAGACGTGCATTAGCACAAAAGTCCCTCCTTTCACGGTGTAGTCAGAGAAAAGAGACTGAGCAGGACAGTGGAAGTGAACTCTACTTCTTCTTGGGTAGTAGGGTTACATAAGATTTTTTTTAACACATTTTTGAGAAGTCTTTTTTTGCTTGGTTGATTATTGCTTGTTTGTTTGTTGCTGTTATATTTTCTGTAAGGCAAGTGGAAAAATGTAAAGCCAGGTCTGAAAACAACCAGATTCAAATTCCAGCTCTACCCCTTAATAGTTGTATATCCTTCAGCCAGTTTCTTAGCTGCTAAGTATGTTAATTTCCTTATCTATAAAGTGGGTGTAATAATATTTACCTTGGAGTGGTATAATGATTAAATGAGAAACGTGGGAAGCAGTTAACACAAGATCTGACAAATAGCAGACCCTCAATAAATAACTGGTATCTACCTTAATGGTAGCTTTCAAAAGTGGGCAACAGGATGCAAACAAACAATTTTCCAAGTCAGTATTTTATTCTCTGTAATTTATTTTAACCTCACTATATGAGACAACTGACAAAAGAGAAAGTGACTTGCCTAATAGCTAAGGTAAATTAGAGTCAGGACAAGAATTTTCTTTTGCCAGTTTCCTGACACATCCACTAAATCACCCAGTGTCTTAGATATCATGTATCTTTTAAACTGCTACCCACTTAATTGCTCCTGGGTTCTGTAGGCATTTAAACCATAGCTGTTACAGACTAGCCATTCAAATAAATAAACTATAAAGTCATGTAATCATTTTCAGAGAAGACTCTCACATCAAATTTCTACCAAGAATACACACACTGCTGAAAAATCTATTACTAGCAGGAAAATTGTCAATGTGCCCTTAAGAGACCATTTCATTGGGAAGATCTACAATTTGTTAATCTGTGTGTCTTAAAAGAAATACATTTTCTAATCTACTTTATCAAGTCACGAGACATAAAGAATTCTGAAATCTTCAACACAGATCACTTCTCCTTAAGGCTAAAGTAATTCCCTTGAGATAACTGCTAGGATGCGAAGCACTTCGGGTAGCTGGTTGATGATCAAAATCACCTGAAGAGTTTAGTAAAAATTATAGATTTCTCCAAACCCAAATTCTCAGAGATTCTGATCCAGTAGATCTGGGGCAGAGTCTAGGAATAAATGAACAATCAGGGAGATGCAAACTGAAGTCACAAAGAAATACCACGTCACAACCGTTACAGTAACTAAAATGAAAAAAGGCAAAGGTTGGTGAGGATATGGTGAAATTGGAATCCTCATACACTGCTGGTGGGAATGTAAAATTGTACAGGAACTTTGGAAAACAGTCTGACAGTTCCCCAGAAGTTTAAAAATAGAGTTACATGATCCAGTAATTCTACTCCTAGGTACAGATACAAGAAAATTGAAAACACATGCCCAGACAACAACTGGTATACGAATATCCGTAGCAGCATTGTTCATAACAGCCAAATGTCCATCAAACAATGAATTCGTTCATACAATGTGGTTAATCCATACGATGGAATATCGTTCGCCCATAAAAACTAAAGAAGTGCTGATACATGCTGCAACATGGATGAATCTTGAAAACATTGTGCTAAGTGAAAGAAGCCAGTCACAAAAGACCGCATATTGTATGATTCCATTTATATGAAATGGCCAAAATCGGCAAATATAGAGAGACAGAAAGTAGATTAATGGCTGCCTAAAACATGGTGGGGGGAGGATGCTGGTGGAGGGAACGGGGGAATACACTTCTAATGGGCACAAAGTTTTGGGGGAAGGTGATTAAAATATTCTAAAATTGCTTGTGCCGATGGTTGCACAACTCTGTGAATGTACTAAAGCTATTGAATTGTGCAATTTGAATGAGTGAATTTATGGTATATGAATTATATCTCAATAGAACTGTTACATTGTTTTAAAAAGAGAGAGAGAAAAGTTGCCCCAGTGATTCTGACGTGTAGACAGATTTGAAAACCACTCTTCCAAGTCCTTGCTACTCAAAGTGTGGTCCACGGACCAGCACTATCTGCATCACCTGGGAGCTTGTTAGAAATGCAGAATTTCAGTGTTTGGGTAGAACCCAAGATTCTGCATAACTAGAACTCTGGGTGACTGAAGTACACATAAAAGTTTGAGAAGCACTGCTCCAAGGTACTATTTTCTGAGAACCTTCTCAGAACATGTCTACTCAATTCCAAATAGACCAAAGGCTTTGACCTCCTTAATGTCTAAACTGGACGAGCATGCTAACATCAACAGTTCATTCAATTGTGGGAAATTCACTAAAACAATCTGTGGGGAAAACCCCAAAGAGAAGAACTTTATAAATAAGTCTCCTTAATATGTCACAGGAATTTTAAGCAGCGTTGCTGGAATCTCATTGGGGAACGTAAAAGTGTTTTTGATTTTAGGGAAGGGGAAAAGAAAATTATGTTTACTTGATAGTCAATCAGAGATGAGGTAGAGAGGTTTAGGTAGTTAGAGCTGGGAGAAAGGTAGATGCTTGCATAATCTGTCATGTAACCTAAGTCTCTCATTGTTTTTTATTTGCCTTTAGTTATCTTGAAAATTTTGCGACCTTTTTACCACAACACAAAAGAACTGTGACATTTCTTTCATGGTCTATGTAGGTCATTTCTCATGGTTTATCATATCTCCAACAGTTAGGATGGCTTTTTATTTTTTATTTAATTTTTTCCAGCTTTATTGAGGACATCACACAAAGTGAAATAAGCCAGACATAGAAAGACAAATACTGTATGATCTCACTTATATATGGAATCTAAAAAAGTCAAACTCAGAACCAGAGAGTAAGGTACCTTTTTTAACAATTTAATTCTGCATCACTGAGATGTTATGTTGAGCCCCAGGGGCAATGTTTTCAAGTAGACCAGCACAGCATGTTCACTTGACATTCCAATTAACACTGCAGGGTCAACCTACCTCAAATGCAGGCCATCACTCAGCCACATGAAATTGTAAAAGCCATAAAACATTGCAATAAGGGGCCACTTTTTATGTTCTTACTCTATTCACTGTATTGTACAGTTATTAGCTGAACAGTTGATAAACCAACTTAGTTGGAATCTCAGGAATACTCTTTAATAGCTGTATGGGTTTGTGCAAGCTATTTAAGCATTTTAAGCCTTGGCATCCTCTGCTCTAAATTGATATAATAGGGTCATAAAATTGTTGTAAGGAAAATATGTACATAAAGTACTTAATACACTTCCAAGAACATAGTAAGCTCTCAATAAGGTTAGCTATTATTATCATTGTCATCAGTATTCTAAAGCAGGGATATCAGCAATGTTTGACAGTATATTTGCTTTTAAACCATTTTATAATCTGACAATTTAATTTAAAAAGATGAAATGTATTTACACTAAAAATTGACAATCTTTGAAGCAAAATGGATTTAGATGTAGAGCTTTAGGACGTCAAGTGAGGTGTGTGAAAGCCTGAGTTAAAGACTTTTACCAGGTAAGAGGATAGCTTGCCTATGTCCATCTCCTGTGTCAACAGAGCAAGTCATTTATCAGTAAAACTGCCTGTTGTGGGCTGATGGGCTAAATTGTGTTCCCCTTAAAACACATACATTAGAAGACAACAGAACTATACTTTGAATGTTAGGAAAGATAATGAGTTTGGACTGAGAATTCTATAGTTAGCTAAACAAACAATCAAATGGGAGATAAAATAAAAATATTTTCTAGCAAAAAAACAAACAAACAAACACATACATTGAACTCTTAACCCCCAGTACCTCAGAAAGTGACCTTATTTGGACATAAGTTCATTGTAGATGTAATTAGTTACGTTAAGATGAGGTAGGGTAGACCCCTTACCCAATATAACTGGTATCCTTATGAAAAAAAGGGAAAATTTGGACATAAACATGCAAAGAGGGAGAACGCTATGTGAAAATGAAGGCAGAGATCTAGGTGATGTATCTACAAGCAAAAGAACGCCAAAGATTGCCAGTAAACCTCGAGAAGCTAGGTGAGAGGCACAGAACGGGTTCTCTCTCACAGCATTCAGAAGGAACCAACCCTGCCAACATCTCGATCTTAGACTTCTAGTCTCCAGAAACTGTAAGACAATGAATTTCTGTTGTTTAAGGCATGCAGATTATGGTGCTGTGTTATGGCAGCCCTAGGAAACTAATGCAATGCCAAATGGGTGGCTTGGTAGCAAATAACGCCGGCCATTGGTTCTACATGTTTAGCATAATTTCAAATCATCTGGAGGGCTCCTTAAACCATAGATAGTTGGCTTCACCTCCAGAGCTTCTAATTCAGTATATCTGGGGTGGGGCTGGAGAATTTTTATTTCTCATACTTTCCTAGGTGATGCTCAGGCTGCTCTTCCAGTAACCACATTTTGAGAACCAATGATATAGGTTTTCAGAGAAAGAAGAGATCCCTGAGGATTGATAAGTGGGGGGGGGGGGGGGGGGAGGGGTGTGCTCAAGAACCCACCGGAGCAGAAGAACCCAAGATTTAAAGTCCTGCCTTCTCAGAAAACCTCCAATTCTCCCCACCATGCCCCCCATACCACATTCCTATAACAAATTGAGGAAACTGGTTTATTTTTAATCAACAGAATATATTGTTTACATACTAATGGATCCAGCTGCATCAAATAAATCAGGATTGGGAAGTGCTATCCCAGATCCTTGAAAAATAATTTGCCAATAAACTCTTAGGAACTAAAGTTCCTAGACATAAAGACTCTAGACATACTGAAGCAGAATTTCTGGGGGTGAGGCCAAAGCAACTGAATTTTTAACTGGCTCTTCTGGTGATGGACACAAAAGTCTGAAAAATATTGAGTTAGCCTTAGACCATCCCATAATCCACTCAACTTTTTTCTCGTATGCACGGGAACTCGTCTTTGTACCAAGGTATAGCTCTAAGACAGTAAGATATAGTGAAATGGATGTCAGCTTTGGACTCAGTCTAACTTGGGTTCATGTCCTACCTCTGCCCATAAATAGCTGAATGATTTTGGATGAGTTATGTAGGCTCTCTTGTTCACAGTTTATTCATCTATCAAATAGGGTGAGCCATACTCTTCCTTGAAATAATTGAGAATTAGCGCTAACATACAGATATGCTTTTTACAAAAAAATAGATATTTATTAGAAATAAAAGACATTATCAGCAATACTTCTGGAAACTGTATCCATAATCAATAACTCTTAAGATAGTTTTAATAAATAACAATTAATTCCTGACTATATTGGGAATGCCCTGGCAGTCCAGTGGTTAGGACTCTGCTTCCACTGCAGGGAGCACAGGTTTGATCCCTGGTCAGGAAACTAAGATCTCGCAAGTTAGTTGGTGCAACCAAATAAAGAAATACATAAACTCCTGACTGTATTTACAAAGTTTTAGAGACACTAAATAGCAGGTCGTCCCAGCTATCTAGCAATGCATAGCATATAAGAGTCACTACTACAGATTTGATGTGATAAAATCATATCTCATAGCATAGGTGTTAAGAACACAAAATTTGGAGCAATATTGTCTGAGTTCAAATCTTGGCTTTGCTACTTAATCTCTCTCTGACTCAGTTTCCTCATTTATCGCATGGTAATAATACAAACTACAATCACAGAGATGCCAGATATATTAAATGAGTTACTATTTGTAATACAATAGTAAAATGGTACCTGACACTACTAAGAGCTTGGTTTATTTTTCTTATTCTTATTAATATTACTTTTATGCATGTAAGTATTAAAGGGATGCTAATAAGAGGTTGGTGGTGAGAAACAGGAAATGCATTTTAGGGAAAAGTGAATTTTGAGAAATAAAAATCAACTGTTTATTATCATACACTAGAAATGTTTCCAAGTCATTACAGTAACCTGCCAGGGAAAGTGATCAGGAAATAAAGTCCTCTAACAAGTCTGATTTATACAGATGATCACCACTGGTAACTTGTGCCCCCAGACTGCATTTTAAAATATATTAAAATAATGGGGATCAGGGATAAAGAGAGACTGAGACTGTCTTTCTTAGCCAAGTAGCCACCATATTCTTTACTATCCATTTGGTTATGAGCTGGGTCCATGTGATGTATGGATGAATATTCACAAGTTACCTTAATGCCCAGATTTCTCCAAGCACAGCAGAGTCCTGGTTTAACATTATTCATTGCAACATGGTTTGGGAAATATTAGGTTGGCCAAAAGGTTTGCTTGTTTTTTTCTGTAAGGTGGCTCTAGTAGTGCTTAGTTGCCTTTAACTTCATTCTAAACAAGTTTGTTAGGTTGTATTGTGACAGCTGTCATATCAGTGTGAATTTTTAAAAAAACTTATCAAAATTGGTGAGTTTTTGTGTAGCCATTTTAATATTGAAGATGGAAGAAAAGAAGCAACATCTTCAGCATATCATGCTTTATTATTTCAAGGAAGGTAAAATCGCAACTGAAATGCAAAAAAACGATTTGTGCAGTGTATGGAGAAGGTGCTGTGATTGATCGAAGGTGTCAAAATTGGCTTGCGAAGTTTCCTGCTGGAGATTTCTCACTGGACAATGCTCCACGGTTGGGTAGACCAGTTGAAGTTGATAGTGATCAGATGGAGACATTAACTGAGAACAATCAACGGTATACCACGCGGGAGATAGCCAACCTACTCAAAATATCCAAATCAAGGGTTGAAGATCATTTGTACAAACGTGGTTATGTTAATCGTCTTGATGTTTGGGTTCCACAGAAGTTAAGTGAAAAAAGCCTTCTTGACAGTATTTCCACAAGCCATTCTCTACTTAAATGTAATGAAAACGTTCCGTTTTTTAAAACAAATTGTAACGGGCGATGAAAAGTGGATACTGTACAGTAATGTGGAACGGAAGAGATCACAGGGCAAGCGAAATGAACCACCACCAACCACACCAAAGGCCGGTCTTCATCCAAAGAAGGTGATGTTGTGTATATGGTGGGCTTGGAAGGGAGTCCTCTATTATGAGCTCCTTCTGGAAAACCAAATGATTAATTCCAACAAGTACTGCTCCCAATTAGACCAACTGAAAGCAGCACTCGACGAAAAGCGTCCAGAATTAGTCAACAGAAAACGCATAATATTCCATCAGGATAACGCAAGACCACGTTTCTTTGATGACCAGGCAAAAACTGTTACAGCTTGGCTGGGAAGTTCTGATTCATCCGCCCTATTCACCAGACATTGAAACTTCGGATTGCCATTTATTTAGGTCTTTACAAAATTCTCTTAAAATGGAAAAAATTTCAATTCCCTGGAAGACTGTAAAAGGCACCTGGAAAGTTTCTTTGCTCGAAAGATAAAAAGTTTTGGGAAGATGGAATTATGATGTTGAAAAATGACAGAAGGCAGTGGAACAAAATGGTGAATACATTCATTGTTCAATAAAGTTCTTGGTGAAAATGAAAAATGTGTCTTTTATTTTTACTTAAAAACTGAAGGAACCTTTTGGCCAACCCAATACTACAAGTTCCCCCAAATGTTGGGGTCTGTTTGAGCTCTCCTTGGTTAAATAAGAAAACATACGGGAAATATCTAGCACTGTACCCAACACACGAAAGAATATTCAATAAAAGTTAACAGATTATTAAGAAAACCATACAACAGGGAAAATTCCTATCTATGTTAAGAACCAAGCAACAGGTAAATAAATGGAGCCCAGGGTGCGAAAAATGAGTAAGAAGAGCATAGAAAGGGACTTCACCAATGAAGTCATTGATTTTCCAGATTTGCCTAGAGCGCCCTCTGCAGAGCAGATGGGTTGTGGAGGAATCTCAGATTTTGCTCTATGTATGCCTTTTATCCAGGAGCTGCACACAAGAGCCAGAGAAGATGATCTCAGAACCTGAGCTGAGCAAATGAATGATTTCAGAGAAGATGTATGGGCTTCTCTTTGCTCCCTGGCTGAAAATGGGAGTCCTACTGAACCCAGCTGGACTGGGTTTGGTTTCAGGTTCTGTCTTTCACTCTTTGCAATCTTGAGCAACTTGATCTCTAGAAATCTCCAGCTCTCTGTCACTAAAATGAGGAGAATAATAGCAGCTACCTCATAGGATGTTCAGTCACTCAGCGCGTACTTTTTGAGTGCTTTGGGCTGGGTAATGTTTGAGGTCCTAGAAATACAGTAAAATAGGCAGTAAAATAGACAAAATCTCTCTCCGTGTAGAACACAGCATGGAATTTATGTCCTAGCTGGCGGGACAATGGCAGGGCAGCTTGCACAGAAGCCTGGACCCGTTGGAAAACCCTTTCTTGTTCTGAGCCCCGCTCGATGCTAGCAGCTTTCTCCGCTGATGTAGCACACTCAAATGAGATGTATATTGCCTCCAAGAATCCAAAGAGGCCCGTGATAAGTCATTTTTTGGTTGCAGGAATGGAGACTTTAACCTTAGAAGGGATAAACTTGACATAGCTCAGACCACTGCATGCCTAGAAACTTCACTGAGGTG
Organism: Globicephala melas; assembly: GCF_963455315.2. Lineage (NCBI taxonomy): Eukaryota > Metazoa > Chordata > Mammalia > Artiodactyla > Delphinidae > Globicephala > Globicephala melas. Next base: position 30,817,583 of record NC_083323.1, on the reverse strand, counting down.
GAAGGCCCCTGAATTTTTGTGGGATTCACCTCCTAGCAGACAAGTGTCTTACCAAGTGGCTGGAATAGTTTCTACTTCCTCCTTACCAAGTCCAGTCAGCATAATACCATCAATATACTGAACCAGTGTGAGGTCCTGTGGAAGAGATTCAGACTGTATTGGGACAGTGGCGTGAGTATTCAATGATACATGTGCAAACGCTCCTTAATGCAGTTCCAGGCCAGAGCAAATCCTTGGCAAATGATACCTATTGTGCTCTGCTCAAAATCGATCCTTTACATCAGGATGCAAGGCAGGAGCCAGTGGCAAGCCGCCCAGGAAAGCTGCTCATAGAATAGGCTTTTTTTCTACTAACCGCTCTGGTTTTTCTTCTCCTTAGTTACCATCAAATTGTTTCTCACAAAGATATGAATGAACGTTGTACGCTACACCCTGATAAATATTTCTCAAATTAAAGCACCACTTAATTGCATCTCAGCAATGCTCCCTTGTGACCGCGCCATTAGGCTTAATGAATAATTCATAGGCTTCCTGGGGTGCGTTCCCGCGGATCTTAAGAACAAGATGAAATAATTCTTAGGTGTTTGCCTTTTCGGCCCCCACTTCTTCCTCTTGGCAAATGCAGGCGCGCAGCTGCCTAGCAGGGGAGAGACGCCGTAGGCAAGCAGGCGGTGGCAGGGTTAGCCTGAGCCCAGACCCGCCTCCCAAGCCCACCTGGTCCTGGCACAGGAAGGCTGTTTGGGGGCCTCTGCCCTCCCCAGAGGCTGGAACAGCAGCTGCCAGGAGTCGAGGTTTAACCCGCACCAGGCAGAGGGCAAAAGAGACCTCGGGCAGCAGGTGAGCTTCAGGCGGCAGGGACTTTGCTCAACGAACCGGAGGCAAAGGGAGGACAGCTTGAGATACGCAGGCTGCAACCGCTGGGCGCCAGAGGATCTGGCGATCACAGTGGCAACCAGAAACCTCCCTTCTCCCAGTGGATCTGCGGGGGCTGGAGAGGTGGGGGATGATGAAAGAACTTTCTATCTTTCTGACATCTTTCCTCCATCCCAGGGCATCACCTGTTTGGCAGCAAGGCAAATTGGACATATGTGCATTTGATTTTTTTTTTTCTCCTTTTTCACTATTTCCGTTAAAGGCCAAGAAAGTCCTTCTGTGACTTCCTTCCCTTCCAGAAAGGACACCCTTAGAACTTGCCTATAAGACCCCAAATGTACCTAGATGGAGAAGAGGGCATGGATTCTGGCTCTTCACACCAGACCCTGCCTGCTCCTTCATGTAAAAATCATAATAGCTATCATTTATACGAAGTCAGCTTTATGTCTACAAGGATTATTTCATCTAACACCCCTGAGGTAAATACTATTGTTATCACCATTTAACAGATGAGAACACCAAGGCTTATAGAGGTGAACCAACTTGCCTAATGACATATTGTTAGAAAGCAATGAGACTGGGTTTGAAACTCAGGTAATCTGATTCCAGAACCAGAATTCTCTAGTGTCTGCATTCTCCCCACCACCACATCCCACCCCATCTTGACTTGTATCTTCTCTGTTCAATTCCTTTCTTGTTCTTTTAAATTTCAACCACCATTTGTGATTTGACCTGCATGAATGACAAGCCCTATGTCTTTATTTGCTCTGTTTGGTGATAAGGATAGTGAATGCATGGGAATCTGTAAGCTTAGTTCTTTTACCCTTTTAAGTTTTCCTTGTTTTTTGAAATTTTCTTGGAGCTATTTGAAATATAAGTGGCATAAAAGCCAATATGGTCTAGATTGCCAAGAAACTTCGTAAAATCATATGCAGGAGCTGGTGCATCCAGGTGATAGACTGGAAGACTCTGGACTTGCAGTCAGATACTTGGGTTTTAGTGCTGCCTCTGCTTCCTACCACCTGAGTGACCCCAGGTATGTCATTTAAGTCTCCGAGCTTAGTTTCCTTATCAAGACAATGGGGGAAAGGTGTCATACCCCAGAGCATTGTTTTGAGGATTACAAAAGATATGTGCAGGTGCTCTTTGCTATCTATGGAACCCTTCTTCTGTTATCTTTTATCAATGCTGTGTCACCAAGGGAAGGAGCAGGATGTGACAGTATGAGGTGTCAGGGGACAAAGATGAAGCTGCTGCTCGGAAGAAAAACAGAATGACTTTTCTCTCTTCTGCTGGGCCCCTTCTGGGAGGCACCCTCTCTTCCCAGGACCAGCTGGCCCTCCCTCCTCAGCTCTCCTGAAGGGCCCAGCTTTGGGGGAACGTCACATCCTGGTTACCACAGTTTCAAAACACAGCTCTAAATCGTAACCGACCTCCGTTATTTCACTGGCACAGACAGCCTCCAAATGAGCAACAGAAAATACCCCTTGTCAGTTCATCAGTGACATGAAAAGAAATGTGCTCCCTGATATAGCAGTAAAGCCAGATTGGAGGGTCCCCATGCATCCCCTTAGTACTCTAGAATATAATTAGAAATAAAGGCACACAATGAAACTATGCCTTCACGGGTTAGTTTGTTGTATATTGGTTGAGAAAAGAAAGGGAAGAAAAAAGACAAGACTTCTGGAAATGATTATAGCCAAAGAGGATGGATGGTTTTCTTCTTGGTTTGTCTCGGGGAACAACTTTGACCTTTGTTTCTTCGCCGTGCTCCTTATTCTCTGCAGAAGAGTCATTGCACTGTCCTGAAAATCACTACTGAACAGACAGCCATCTTTCCCTGTCCACCCCGCCCCGGGCATGAACAGCTTGTGTAGCAGCCCCTCGGATGCATCTGTCTCCCTGTCACTGTCACTCTTTTCCCTCTCTCTATATTTCATTTTTCTCGCCATTGCAAATCTCCCCCATGTTATGATTACACTGTTTTGGTCTGTCACAGTTAAGAGCTTTCAAGACTTAGCAGTACCCACCACACCTACCATAGGATTTTTTCAGGTCCTTTCTTTTTTAAATGGAAGAAAGAAGAGAAAGAAGCCAGACAATCTGTGACAATAAACACAGACTGGAGCAGGACAGGGTGGGGTAGGGATGTGGGAGAGAAAGCCTAAGGCCACCTGTTTGGAATAGATTAGTGAGGTTTAAACAAAAACATCCCCCAGTCTCCATTCAATCTCTAGAAAAATGGTGCATTTTCTCATTTGTTACTCCCACGCTTTACCCTGAGAAGGGAGAAATAAAAGGAGAGAAACTTGAGAGCAGATAGGGGAAGACTACCTCAGAGAAGGATGGGAGCCTTGATTGGGGCTCACCGGGTGGTCCACACTCTGACACGGAGAGTGGGAGACAAGCAGCAGGCTGCAGGAGCCTGCCTCCTTCAAAAACTGCTGATGGTTCAGAACTAGAGATTTCATTTTATGGGGGGTGCCCAGCCTTCCTGAGATAGAACGTTATCTACGCTCTGAGGACAGCAGCCATAGCGCAATGATGGTATGTCCTGAGTTAAAAGGCAAAACAAATAAGCTGATAAAAAAACTTTATAAATTGGTAAATGCAGTTATATAAAGAGATTATATAATACATCTTATGTAAATACATTTATTGAGAATTAAATGATTTCCTAAGGAGATAATAAAATTAAGACTGTCCTAGAAAAAGCTTGAACATATCTACCCTGCACCCGTACTTGTGATCACTGCTGCTCCCTTTAAGCATGTGCCTGCCTGCACGCGCGCGCGCGCGCACACACACACACACACACACACACACACACACACACACACACACAGGCTTGCTATATGAGTGTTCTGAAACCACTTATTCTGATCGCAGACACATTCCCATCATGTTCTCCTGGAAAAAACCCTCTAATTTCTAAGAAGGTCCTTATGAGTGAACTTGTAATGCCTGGCAGATGGGGGAAGGTGACCATACTCGGTTACGGTTATGCTGACATTTAGACAGACTGGCTTGGCCTTCAGATCCACTGTGTGGACCATGACATTGGCACTCATTGTTGCCTCAAGTCTAAACTGATAAACTATTTGGTGGCAGTTTGGTGATAAACTGTCCATTCCTTTGACCCAGAGATTCCACTTTTAGAATGTTTGAGGAGTTTTGCAACAGCACTGTTTCAGCATGAAAATTGAAAACAACCTAAATGTTTGTCAATAGGAGATTGGTTAAGTAATTTGTTATTTCTATAAAAAACCTGTTATAGATCCACATGTGTTGACGTGTAAAAATGTTCATAATATATAGTTTAAGGGGAAATGAGGGTTGCAGACAATACATACAATATGATTGGATTTTGTTTTGTATAAATATGTGTTATGTTTCTGTATATGTACGAACATACATACATCCTGGGTATGCATAGGAAAAAAATCTACAACAAAATATTAACAGAGTTATGTCTGAATGGTATGATTACACCTAATACTCTTTTTTTATCCAAACACTTATCTGCATTTTCCGATTATTTTTTTTGCAATGAGAAAATATTATTCTGTACCCAGAAAACATAACAAAACTGTTTTAATAAAATCACACTGGGATTTACCTACTCTGTGTACAGCCAGTCCTGCCCCTAAGTACATGACACTTAGTTTCACAAAGATGGCCAGTCCTCCTTCCTGGGCCAACTGAGAACAATGTAGAGGGGATTCACACTAGAGCTGCAATCAGGCTGGCCTCTAAGATCTGTTTTAAATTGTGACTCTTCAGGGGACTTCCCTGGCAATCCAGTGGTTAGGACTCTGCACTTCCATTGCAGGGGACGTGGGTTCGATCCCTGGTAGGGGAACTAAGATCCCTCAAGCCGCAGGGCATGGCTAAATAAATAAATAAACTGTGACTCTTCGGCATTTTGGCAATACTGCATGCCAAGCACCAAGATGGTGATCAGGTAATTAACTCCACAAATTCATCTATGACTGATTTGTAATAGTTGGGTTTGTTTTTCAACTGGACACTTTGGGAAACGTAAAGGGTAATTCACCAAGAATTGACCTGGGATCGTTTGCTATGATATTTAGGTGTGCATGTACACACATGCGTGCCTAAGTAACATGATAGCGTTTGGCATATTCATGGTTGTGTTGTTTACTCTCAGCAGTTTCTGTTGTTGCATATCAGGCAACAGTTGGAGAATTCCACACATCTGTGTGGATGATGATTCAACAAAACTAAGCTGTCAGTTCTTTTTTTTTTATTGAAGTATAGTTGATTTACAATCTTGTGTTCGTTTCAGGTGTACAGCATACTGATTTAGTTGTTTTTTTCTGATTATTTTCCATTACAGGTTATTACAGATATTGAATATAATTCCCTTTGCTATACAGTAAATTCTTGTTGCTTAAAAGCAGTCAATTCTTGACTTTTGGATTTCAAAAAAATTGACACTCATAACAGAGACGATAGTATGAAAGGAAAAAAAAAAAAACAAGCTGCTGAAGGACTCCTGGCATATTATTTTTAGCTCTTAACAAAAAGATGTGCATGAATGATTCTAATTATAAGAGGAAATCATCCATCCCAACCTCTGCCCCATCCCACTGAGAGATAACATCCTACAGAGTGAGGAAAATAAGAGAGAAGAATCAAAGAAAAAGTAAGAAGTTTTTATGCTGTTCAGTGCCTCTGAGAAAAAGCTGTGTATGAAAAAAAAAAGCTGTGTATCTGGCCCCTCCCCTCAACCTAAGTCAGGGCAGTATAACTTCGGGGACTGTGAGGGAATCTAAGCAGAAGGGCCTACAGCAGCTTCATAGAGGCCCCAGTGACATGGCGAGTGTCCAAGAGCCACATGGATGCAGCACTGAGTTGCAGTGGGCTAAGGGAAACCCCGAAGTGGGGCTAAGGGCGCATGATAACTATTCCCTGGTGCTTTGAGGTTACATGTGACTCCAAAATGTAAGTGCAAAATTGAGAAGAAAACAGGAAGGAAAAACGTAACATTTACTGAGTTTACTTGGAATTGACTAAGCTTAAGTTGCCACCACTTGGGAGATTTTGTTAGAAATAAGTTTAATTGTAGGAACCTGAAAAAAAAAATCAATATACAACCTAGGTTTTGCCTGAATATTTTACCTGACCCACACTGGCTAAAGACCCCAAATGAGGGATTCTTCTCCACTCAAGGATTCCTTGGCATCAGCCTGGGCTGTCTCATTGTCAATATCTCTGGCTAATCTTGCTGACCAGCCCCTGTTATACTACACTGATCACCTGACTGGCTACATACTTATCAGTCTAGCTTCATAGTCGAAATAGGCCTCACACTGGCCACTAAATTTTTCTGAGTTCCTCTTTTAGTACATGTGTCTTTGGGTAGGCCCTCTAATAATTGCAAGGACTTTTCCATTTGCCCTTTATTTGAAATGAAAGGAAATGGTTTGAGAATAGAATGTCACTATTCTGAAAGACTTTTCTATTTTCCTTTTAAAAACTCTTTCCAATCCTCTTCCAAAGACACACACACACACACACACACACACACACACACACACACATTTCTTTCAACATACATGTGTCCCTCCAACAGCTAGATGAAATCATCCTGATCTTTGCTATCCAGCTAAAACCAGGAAAGGCAAACACCAGTCATCTCTGCATGCCAGCATAAATCTTGCAGTATTCTTAATATCCTCTAATCCTGCCATCACCTTTACATGCACACTAGAAGTAAAAAAAGGATATTCTCTAGCCCATTTCTGTGGACCATGACAAAGAGGGCTGTCAGAGGCCACACTAGTGCTCAAGTTAAAAGAGGGCATGTAGGGATGGCCAGTGATTCCTTCCTAAAAATGTTTGGCTCAAAGAGATTAGCTCCAGCTGGTCCAGTGAGAAAAAGATGTGGTACAGTAGGCAGAAAGGACTACCGCATACAGTGAAAATTTCAGGTGAAATCATTGGAAGCGGCCAATGATTTGCATATCTTTTATATTTGACTATTAGTTTCACCCTGAGAGAGAGGAAACAGCCACCAAGGAGTCACATTATATGAAAGATACATCCTTTTTATTCTCTTCCTTACTCCAGGAGGGGTCCCTTGATAGTCTGCTGAAGACTTACACTAATGTCCCACTGGCTTCCAGTGTAGCTGCAGAGTTCTACAGTCACTCTAGAACAGGAGTAAAATTTCAATATTGATTCTACAGGAAATTTCCAAGCAACATGGGAATCTGGGGCTGCACGTCTCATTGACGGAGCCCTAGTGTTTTATTAATTTTGCAGTTACGTGCCAGGTGAATCGAGCCAGGAGGGACCACTAAAGGTCCTCCAGGGCTGGTCACTCTGCAGCGCAAGTGCTTGTTTACTTAGCCGCCGGAACACTAGAATGTAATCTCTGTTTGGCCAAGGACTCTGTTGTTTTCCTATTCTATCCTCAGCCCTCAATTGTCATTAGTATTTGAGGAGTAAGTGAATGCATTTCTTAGAGTTTCTACAATCCAAGGTGATGAGAAACTGCACTCTGGGGAATATAAGTGGCAAAATATAAATATTTCCCATGAGGGAACCTCTGAAAGGATCAGAATGGGATCATACTCGGGCATGATGGCTTTGTAAAAAGGTCTGTGATTCCAGTGCACCTGGCCTAGATGAGGACCTGCCAACACTCTAGCCATCAGGTATAAAGCAAGAGAGAATTTTTTTAAAGGAAATAAGCCGTAGAATGTACAACAGCAAGAGTGAACCCCAATGTAAACTGTGGACTTTGAGTGATTATGATGTGTCTGTGTAGCTTCATTGATTGTAACAAATGGACCAGTCTGGTGGGGGATGTTGATAATGAGGGAGGCTGTGCATGGGGGGGGGGGTGTAGGGAATATGTGGGAACTCTGGACCTTCCGCCGAATTTTACTGTGAACCTGAAAAATAAAGTCTGTTTAAGAAAAAAACAAAAGGAGAGGAAACAAGCAGGGAAAGGTAAAGAGAGGAGGGAAAACATAAGGGAGGAAGAAGAAAGAACATGGAAAGCAATGTGCAAATCAGGTCCTGTCATTCCACTTCAGTGGCCCTCAGATCACAGGCTGGCAAACCTGACCCTAAGATACATGGACTCTACCATGTGCACATACAGGCAAATAGCCCTGACCTCTGATTCCAGTAGTGTTATAGCTCACACAGAGAGAGTGTCTGGGCGCTAATGAGCATTTTCTTATGCACAGAGAAGAGGCAATTTGGAAAAATCTAGTTAATTTAGCTGTTTCCATGCCTATCATGATGAGATTTTTCTGGCCCAAAACTCAGGGCACATTGTCTGATATCCACCTTAATGTAGGACAGACATTGGATACAAGAAATATTCCAGGGCTTCCCTAGTGGTGCAGTGGTTAAGAATCCTCCTGCCAATGCAGGGGACACAGGTTCGAGCCCTGGTCCAGGAAGATCCCACATGCCACGGAGCAACTAAGCCCGTGCGCCACAACTACTGAGCCTGTGCTCTACAGCCCGCGCGCCACAACTACTGAGCCCGTGTGCCACAACTACTGAAGCCCGCGCACCTAGAGCCTGTGCTCCTCAACAAGAGAAGCCACCGCAGTAAGAAGCCCGTGCACCGCAATCAGGGGTAGCCCCCGCTCGCCGCAACTAGAGAAAGCCTGCGCGTAGCAACAAAGACCCAACTCAGCCAATAAATAAATAAGTAAATAAATTTATAAATTTATTTTTTAAAAAAGAAATATTCAAGATTTAAATGTATGTTTAAAATCCAATTTACTGAAACTCCAGACAATAAAAGATAAAAGGCATCCTAATATTGATCCTAACCCTCACCCTAATTCTCCAATTCAGACACAAGGTGGTTCAGAGAACTTACAGCCAACCCTCAAATATAAACCATAATTAAAGTTCACAGATGCGGGCTTCCCTGGTGGCGCAGTGGTTGAGAGTCCGCCTGCTGATGCAGGGGACACGGGTTCGTGCCCTGGTCCGGGAAGATCCCACATGCCGCGGAGTGGCTGGGCCCGTGAGCCATGGCCGCTGAGCCTGCGTGTCCGGAGCCTGTGCTCCGCAACAGCAGAGGCCACAACAGTGAGAGACCCGCGTACCGGAAAAAAAAAAAAAGTTCACAGATGCAAAAACTGTAAATACACATTCTATTATCTCTAAAGTTATTTTATTAAAAAGCAGTCTTTTGTGAAATTTACATATGCTGGTTTGATAATGTAAAAATAATTTTTCTCTGAATTTTAACTTAAAGAAAAAGAAATATTGAAAGAGGTGTTTTCATTTAATCAGTTCTTTCAATGCTGACTACCAGCTGCATAAATGGAAGGCCAGAGCAGAGAAGATTCTTTTTTTTCTACCTATCTCCAAGGTTGAATGAGGACTGGCTATGACGGGGGTTATCTCCTATGACAGATTAAGTAACATGTTATAATGAAAATATGCCTAGCTTATATCTTGGGACCTATATTTATATCAGAACCAAGACAAAGTCAGCACATGGAATGGAGTTATGAGAAAATACCTGAGAAATAGATTGTACTCGGAGGAGTTAATGTGTTCCAGGTATAACATTTTGTGTCAGTGGTTGTAGGTAAGGCGATGAGCATTTAATAGTAGAAAGGATTCAGAAATCCTCAGTGCCTATATGCAGTACACCATCTATCTACATGTTTGATTTATGTTACATAGCACTTTCTCACTTTTGTACTAGAAAAAAGTACATACTAGGAGGAAGGTGAGATCCCTTTAACCACTAAGCACATTCTCTCTCTACCTCTCTCTCCCTAACCCCTCCATAAGTAACTTGTTGGAATTTGATTTTTATCATTCCAGATCTTTCTATAATTTTCAATACTTGTTATTATTTCATCACTATATATTATTTTATCATTACTTTTGGGGTTTTTGTTCTGCTTTGTTTTACAACTGAAGTATATTTTACATGCAGTAAGGTATATAACATCTTAAGAATTCAGCTCAGTGAATTTTTACATATGTGTAGCCACTATACCAATTAATATTTTGAAGCTTTCCACAGCCCAGGAGACTCCCTCATGTTCTTTCCAAGTCAGTATCCCCTGACCCCACAGGTAGCCACAATTCTCACTTCTATTACCACAGGTTAGTTTTGCCTCAGGTCAGATCCAACTGTTAGGCCTAAAGAACCCCCTCATCACTGCTGTTTGTGATTATGGATTTTCAAACAATTAGAATATAAGCACTATAATAGACTGGTTGCAAGATGATATAGAACATTTTAGATGGTTCAGAAAACCTTCCAGTAGCTTCTTTTGCTTCGGAGTGGTTAGGAGCCTGGCCTGTGTGAGGACAACAGAGATTTCCTTTATTATTATTTCCCTCATTCTCTGACCCACAGATGGGAGGCCAGGTTGGCCTAAACCCAAAGAGAGAAAAAGACTTTGTAGGTTTCCTGAGGATTGAAGAGCTGAGGCCCACAGAGAAAGGCCTGGGATGGGGCAGGAGGGGGTACTACTGCCTAGGAGCCTTTCATCACTGTGTATCCTGAATTGAAAAGAGGCTGCTTTGGGTTACCTGGACTGTACTATTAGCTGTGTATTATCAGAGCCTGGGAATAGGTCTTCCCACAAACTCTAGCAGAAAGCAAAAGAGGTACACCATCTGTATGATGTGGATAATAATAGTGTCTATCTCATGAGGTTTTTCTAAAAATTTAAAAACTTTTTTATGAAGTTTAAATTATATAAAATATGTTCCACAAATCTTTAGTGCACATGTTGATGGATTTTTACATATACTTACCTACGTAGGTATACGCTCACATCAGAATATTTCTAGCTCTCCAGAATGCCCCCTGTCCCCTCCTAATCAATAACTTCTCAAAGGGAACCACTAGTCTGACTTCTGTCATCATAGATTAGTGTGGCCTGGTTTTGAAATTCATATAAATGGAATCATCAATATGCATACTTTGTGCTTACATTCTTTTGCTTAACAGATCCATGAGACCATCGGTACTTTTGCACATGGTAGTTATTTGTTCTCTATCATTGCTATGTAATATTTTGTTGTACAAATATACCACAATCTGTTCTCTAGTCTACTACTGTTGGTGAACATTTGAGATGATTCCTGTTTGGAGCTTTTAAAGCATTATAAATGTTCTTGTACATGTCTTTTAGTGTATATAAGATCTCATTTGTGTTCCACTCATACACCCAAGAGTGGAACCACTGGGTCATAAGTGCACATATGTTTAATTTTATGGGTTCTTCCAAAACAGTGTCCAAAGTGTCATACCAGTTTGCAATTCCACTAGCAATGTATGAGAGTTTCAGTTAATTTACTTTCTTGCTAACATTAAGAGAGTGAATAGTCAAGTTATATGATGGGAGAAGATTCTGTAATTACATATCATTGACAAAAGACTTTCTGGAGAAAGAATTATGAATCAATCCTACAATCAAAAACTTCTGCAAAAGAAATAGACCACCCAATTCAAAATAAGCAAATGACCTGATTGGCTTTTCAAAAAAGATGTTCAAGTGACCTATAAACAGGTGTTCATCATCGTTAGTTATCAGAGAAATGCAAATTCAACCACAGTGTGGCAACATCACCTCTAAGAATGCTAAAATCAAAAGGACTGACAATGCCAAGTGTTTTCTTTTGTTTTTAATAAATGGCATCTACTGTACTCTACTCATCATGCAGCAACTTGGGTCATTAACTTAACAAATGAGCTTAGAGATCTGAACATGTTGCTACAAATATAACTAACTCATCCCTTTTAACTTCTTAGAATTCCACAGTATGAAAATACTACCGTTCAACTTTTTTTTTTTTTTGGCTGTGTTGGGTCTTCATTGCTGCAGGCGCGCTTTCTCTAGTTGTGACGAGCAGGGGCTACTCTTTGTTGCGGTGTGCGGGCTTCTCATAGCGGTGGCTTCTCTTGTTGCGGAGCAAGTGCTGTAGGCGTGCGGACTCAGTAGTTGTGGTGCATGGGCTTAGTTGCTCCGTGGCATGTGGGATCTTCCCGGAACAGGGCTTGAACCTGTGTCCCCTACATTGGCAGGTGGATTCTTAACCACTCTGCCACCAGGGAAGCCCCTCAACTTTTTTAATTAAATAGAAATTTAGATTTTTTTTCTGATGCTTTCGCTATTACAAACAACACAATAGTGAACATGTTCCTCTTTCTGTACATTTGCAAATGTTTCTCCAGGGTAGAAAACAAGGGGTGATATTTGGGTGTCATGGGGAATGTGATTGTTTAGCTTTGATAAGTGGCAATAAATCACCTTTCTTATCAGCTGTGATAATTATCACTCCAAACAATAGTGTATGAGAATATGTCAAACTACTACCTTACCAGTATTGGACATCATCAGTTTTTTTCAATTTCTCCAAATTGATTTTTTAAATGGCACATTATCTTAATTTTTACTTCTTGATTACTAGTGAGATCAGACATCTATTCATGACTTTATTGGCATTTGTATGTCTACATCTATGAATTGTCTTTTCATAGCTTCTTCCCCCATCCCCTTTTCTGTCACTTATTTTTCTTACAAGCATATATTTCTAATGTGAACCCTCAGTCTGTTATATGTGTTGCAAATATTTTCTTCCAATCTGTTAGTTATTTTCTAACTTTTTATTGAACTTTGTGGTACAGGGGTTTATAAGTTATTATTAATGAAATTTATAAGTATTTTCCTTTACAGTTTTTGCTTTTATGAATGTTTTCCCTACACTTAAGAATTTTCTTTTGTTACATAGTTTAAGTACTTATGTCTTTAATCCAACTGAGTTTATCTTGTGAGACAGACATCTGATTATTTTTTTCCAAATGGAGAGCTGATTTATTGAATAACCTACCCTTTCAACTCTGACCTAAACACCAGAGCCATAATGTACCAAATTTGTATATAATATATGTTTCTAACCTCTATTCTGTTTCATTGACTTATCTATTCCTGCACCAGCAACACACTGTTTCAATGAATACAACTTTATTTTATTATCTAACAGGTGCTATTGGCAAGCCCTTGCTCTATAATTCCTTTTCAAAATTGCCTTAGTTATTCTTGCACATTTTCCCTCATAAAACTTTTAGAATCATCCTGTTAAATTTCATTTTTAAATCCTTCTTGTATTTTGATTAGGTTTACATTGAATTTGTAGATTATTTGGAGGAGAATTGACATTTAAAAACACCTAGTTTTCCTCAATCCTTCAATGGTCAAATCTACTATTTAGTTGGGCCTTTTTTATATCTTTCAGTAAAGGTTTGCAGTTTTCTCCACAAAAATCTTATGGAGACTTTTTATGTTATTTTAATTTTCGAATGAGATTTTTTTTCCTATTATATTTTCTAATGGAATATTACTGGTATATAGGTAAGTTCCCTTTTAAACATAGTATTTTCTAATAAATATCTTAGTATACTTTTTCTATTTTCTCGATATTGCCAATACTGGTGAGAAAGAGGAAGGGAATATACCAATTAATAATATTCCACAAAATTAACTACCTGTGGAGAATTCATGAAAACATCTTAAAATATGTGTTACATAGTGAAGTCGGTATAAAACAAGTCTCTATTAAACCCTGCTTAGGAAGTTTGGTTCCCTGATGTCGATGATAATGTAGATGTCATCACCTATAAAATTATTCAACATCACATTCCGTCCACAGCACCACTGCCAGCTCCTCTAAGTTCCTAAAACAAGGTGTTACTATCAATGTTTCCCTACTCTTTCCTAGTCAGCTTCCCTTCCCCCCAAAATTCTTATCTTTCATTCCTGCCTCTTGTCTGTCCCTTCTATTCATCAACTCTTCTCTTCTGGATCAGTGATCCCATTAATCCAGTAAGAAACTGTCATTTTTTCAGATGGGCAAAACAAGAGAGAAAGGTTACATTGGCCTTTTCCATCTTAAAAATGTCGAAGTCCTAACTGCATCTTGAGTAGAATTTTTAAAAGAGAGAAGAGAGCCAGAGATATGATGAAGTTTAAAGATTCTTTCCTCCCTGATTTCCTCTGTTTTCATCTTCAGAATAATAAAAACCAACCATAATAACTGGCGCGTACTGAACACTTAGTGTTGGGTCCTGTGCAAGGCATTTAGTATGCATCGTGTTTAAGGCCACCAGGAAGCCTGTAAGATAGGGACTATTATTATCCCCACTGTGCAGAAAATGAAACACCAGCTCCTTGTAGGTTAAATAACTTTCCAAGTTGCATCACTAGTAAGTTTGGCTAGGAATTAACCCCAGCCCCTGTTCTTCACCCCTAGTCTAACCCAGTAACTGTGTGGGAAGAAAGTTTGGAGCAAAATAATAGCAGCGATCATTCTATCTGACACATATGTATCTTCATTTATGACACTAAAGCTTAAAAGGTTTACAAAATGTCACTACTCAGCATAGTCATCACTATTTTAGCCATGAAGTATGCCTGTATTTTAGGCTAACTGCAGGACAGAAAATCGAACCTCTTAGCTACATGGAAGCACAAATTTGGAGTTATCAACCTCAAAAATGCCCCTGGCTCCTGGCATGACTGCTGAGAAAGAAGAGAGCAAATGGGATTACATTTTACCACATCCATCTTTTGAGGGATTCTATGAACTGTATGATCTTGGCCACGTCATTTAATTTCTCTGTATTTCAATTACCTCAAAGGTAAAATATTGATAATGATAGGACTTATAGGGTTGCTGAAAGGATTAAATGAACACATATATGTTGCTCAGAGGAGTGGTTGGCACATTTTTAATCACCGTATGAGGGTTCCCATCATCCTTAGTTCTTTCATAATTCAGGGTAATTAGCTCAAATCTACTTTTATCCCAGCATCTCAAACTGGTTTCCAGTTGGGGGCATGGTATAGAATTCCAAATATTTGGGTTTTTCAAAAGAAAGGTTTTGGCCCTTTTTTTTTCAGACCTATATACTTTTCAAAGACAGTGTGATGTATATGTTTCTGATTCACTGAAAAGGATATTTGTTTCACTTCATCCCCCCTCCCCCCACTAAAAGCCACTTACTATTCATTTACTATGAACCTTTTTGAAAAATAAACACTTTTTAAAGGTGCTTCATTTGAAGTGAAATGATGATGTTTGGGCCAAATACAAATTTTCAACAGTATATGCATGCTTCTGAGGCTGGTGTCCCATGTGGCTGAAGGGGTTTTGCTACCATATCTGTCTCTCTGTAACTGACTCACCAGAGCTGGGCTAACCCTCCTCCTAGCCTGCCTCATTTCAGCCAGTGAACTGTAGCTCGTTCTCACCTGTGCAGTCTAGACCAGCCCTTCTGTGACAGAGTCCCACCAAACCATTGTTGAAGAAAGCCTCAGAAGTAGGAACAGGAAACCCATTCAGGGATTGAGTTTCCCTGATACTGATCAGTCCTTCTGCGTTGCCCTCTCTGATCCCTCGCCCAACCTTTTATTCTCTCACTCCCTGTGGCCTTATCTGACTCTTTGACTTTGGGTGCCCTTGAACTGATCCTGTCTCATGGCAGTAGATTTCTGGTTCTCCAGTGCCCAGCCTGTTCTGTGACTAACCCCAGCCTGCCCTACTGCCTGCCACCCGAGCTTGCCTTTGGATTTGGACAGTTGTCCTTGGCTCCAAACCCTAAGTAGTGACTTCAGCCGCCCCTGCCCCAGGGCTGACATATCCCAACCTTTTCCCTTGACGTCCCTGTGAAATGCCTTGGCCTCCTAGTTGTGGAAGCTCACTGAATAAGGAGACTCAGAAAGATTGTTTGTTTTACTCTACCAGGATGTGAGTGATATGTTTTGGCACTGCAAAGCCAGAGAAAACACATTCAGAGAGTCCTGTTTATTCTTCTTCTGCATAATGTTGATATGTTGGAGTTTCTAAAACCAAAGTATGCAATTTTCCAATATTATTTTGAGGAAAAGACCTCAGATATTCTGTGCCCATTATGGGTGATTTCATCTTGCTTCGGGACCACCATATATGTAATAAAAGGACTAAAAACCACACATAATCAGAGACTGGAGTTCATGTCGTTCTTGTAGCACAAGTGTGACTTTGGCAAGTCCTTTCGTTCCAAACTTCAATTTCCATTTTTGTAAACCTGGAACCCCAAAATCCACTAAACTTTGGAGATTATAAAATGTGTGTTATCTTTATGAGACTCCTCTCCCACAACTAACCCGAAGAATGTGCTCCAAAATACCGATTTCATAAGGCTGATAAAAGGTTCAAGTAAATTAAGATACGCATAGTCACTTTGAAAATCGCAAAGCACAAAGTAAATGCGTTTTTGTAATTGTGAATGAGCTGTATGACAAAAGTTCTTACGGAATTCAGAACACATTTTCCCCAAATCCTTGCTTCAATCCTCCTCATCCTTCAGGGCTCAAATCAGATGGGACTTAAATCCCTTTGCCTCCCCTCCTTTGTGTCTTCATCAGGCTTGTCCTGCTTCCATTCTAGTATCTCCTTGTCTCAGCGTCCCACTAGACTGTGAACTCCTTAAGGATAGAATCATGTGGTCCATGCCTGTGTCTTTATCTGTACTAATAATGTACAAACCACTTAGTATAATCCAGGCTTCATCCTAAATGCTTTACATATATTAACTCATTTAATTCTCACAAATCCTATGAGATAGAAATTACTATTGCATCCACTTTATAATATGGAAACTGAAGCGTGGAGAGCTTGTGACCTTCCCAAGCACACAGAGCCAGTGAATGACAGAGGTGGGATTTGAACCCAGATAGACTGATTATCTGGGTCCATGCTGTTCACTACTACATTATATTGCCTTGGTTAGATGGATAGATGGGTGGGTGGATGGATAGATTTTTACATTTATTATTGTCCTTTATTATCTCGAGTCACAGGCAATAATATAAAAAGCATGAAGATCATAATTAAATAGTCATGAGGTATCAAAATAGAGTTCTGTAATATACAGATGTTTTCAGTGGGATTCAAACCTGGATGATTATCTAACCAACACTTTTTTCCCACTGCAATCAACAAAATATATTTAATTTTCTATATCTAAACAACAATTATTGGCTACATTTAGATGTACTTTTCCTTCCTGCTTTTAAATAAAGTGGTAAATTTGCTATGGAAAATGTGGTTTGTTTTTGTTTTTGTTTTTTGGGCCCCACAGCAAGGCATGCAGGATCTTAGTTCGCCGACCAGGGATGGAACCCGGAGCCCTGGCAGTGAGAGCACCAAGTCCTAACCACTAGACTGCCAGGGAATTCCCTGGAAAATGTATTTTAAAGATATGCAAACACTTACGTGATACATACAGTGATGCGGAAGGGGAATGTGAAAGGATTATATTTCCCTTTCCCCAACTTATCTGAGAACTAACTGTGCCTGAGGTCTGGGTCCTTTAAGGATGAGTTTTTGAACCCCACCCTAAATAAGCTACCCAGGGGATTCTGGTGAGCTTAGAAACTACAGCTTTAAAGCAAAAATGGCTTCTGCCAACAAAGACACATTCACCCATCCACCCTGTCCAATTACACAGCCTCCATCTTCACCCCTTCTCCTCGTACACAAGTGACTATGCTCTGCTCCGGATATACCATCATTCTGGTCTAGCTGGTTTGCTGTGTACTTCTCCCCCGGCGTATCTCATTTACTCCTATGTTTCAATATCCTTTAAAAAACATCAACTCTTGTACTTTTTGTCCCGTTCCGATCTATAACTTGAACTTCTTGCTCATCAGACATCTTTATGTGGATGTTTTATAGGCAACTCAAAGTCAGTATACCGAAGCCAGCACAAATGAACTTCCCCTTCAGTGTGCTCCTTCTAAGAGTAAATGGCGCCACGACAGCCAAGTACTCGGAGCAGACAACTGGAAATTGCATTATTCAACCTCATCTTCACATCTTATACCTGCTTGATTCACAAAATCTAAGTCTATTTGTTAAGTGTCTTAAAGCTCCCTTCCCACTCCCTCCCACCTCTGTAATTCAAGCCACTCTATCTCATCTAGACAACCCTAGAAGCCTCCTACCTGATATCCCTCTTCCATTCTTACATTTCTCCAATCTATTCTAACCCAGCAGATTCAAGAGGAAAATCTGACTATATTATTTCCCAGCTTAAATCCTTTCAAAGTCTACCAGATGCTTTTGGGAGAAAGGAAAAAATCCTTCCTGTGGCCCATAAGATCCCAGATGGTTCTGCTCCCACCCACTTCTGCAACTTTATCTCATGACCCTTTTCTCCCTGGCTTTCATGGGCTTTTCTTATGGGCTTTTCATGACTTCCTTGAATGTGCCCAGTTCTTTCCAGCAGCTTCTAGGCCTCTGCACATGCTATTCCCTCCGTCTGGAACTCTCTCTTCCCCATTTACTATCTAGTCAATCCCACATTCATCTTTTGGACCTGAGCTTAAACGTCACTTCAGTGGAGAAGCCATGCCTGGCCAGTTCAGATCCCCCCACTATACACTTTCATGGCACAATGTCCTTTTCCTTCACTGCACATTTTGCTCAGTGCATTTTCCTTTGCTGTGCTTATTACAGTTTATTATTTTTACAATTATTTGTTTTGTTCTCTCTCTTCTGATAGACTATAAACTCCATGAGATCAAAGACCAGTCTTGTTCATTGTTCTGTTTACAGTGACTAGCACACATCCTTGAATGAATGAGTGAATGGGCTACTGCTATTCTGGTAGTTTGGAGGATAATAATAATAGACAGTTGAGGCATACGTTTTATTTTATCCTCATAACAACTCTGTGAGAATATATTATTATCACCCTTTCACAGGTGAAGAAGCTAAAATTCATAGATGTAAGGTGACTTGTCCAGGTTGTACAGGGCAATTCTTCCATGAAAGGGGACCACTGGGATCATTCTGTATTTTAAAAAATAAATAATTGTTTAACTAATTCTTTCTCTAGCTGCTTTGTCCTTTGTAAATGCTAAGTAGTATTAACATCTCTTTGGCATTTCCAGGGAGTTCTTTAGGATGAGCAAAGTCAGTTACCACCACCTCCCATTTAGGGCAAAACCCACTAAAAACTTTAGGGAAAGTCCTGATAAATGAAGAGACATCTTACATTCACTGAAGTGGAAAACACACAGAGAACGGAGCTGGGTGGGTTAAAGCAAATTAGGTAGAAAAAAGAAGTTGGTGTGATAAAGGCAGGAACAAAGAAAATGGATGAGATAAAGGAAGAAAGAGAAGGAGAGATAAGTACAAGGACACAGGGAAACAAAGAAAGAAAAACAGACCTCCTATGTCCTTGGGAGAGTCCAGAGAGCACAGCAAAGAAGATAGTGTCGGTGCTTCTAACAATGTCTGAATACCTAAGTGTTTAGGAGTAAATAGACAGAGCATCTGATGACTACTTGGATTGTTCATGCCAAAATTTTAGAGATTTTTGGTGAATCAAGATGGAAATAACATTTTACATTTGTTCCTAATATATTTGTTTGGATATGGGTGAAAGCGAGAGGAAGTTAGAGGAAAAGCACTTCCTCCTCTATCCGAGCCCAAAACATATACCGTGTTCCCATCTCCTGTGCTCTGTTCCCCCTCGGGCACCACCCTGAGGTTTGCCCTGACTCCTGTTAAATGAAGCAAGGAGGTCAATAGACTGAGGTGGCTCTAATGCCGTGGTAGATTATCTAAGCAAACCAAAATCCAAGCCTGCAAATGCCTCAAGGTTATGAAATCAAAATGCTAAGGACAACCAATCACAAATAGCCAACCAGGCTGTAAGCTGTAGCCGATCAAATGATTTCCTTTCTTGCTGCTGCATGTGGCCTATAAAATTCTCTCCCCTGGTTCCTCTCGGCAGAGCACTCCTAACCACTGGTAGGCTGGTGCTGCCAGGCTGGAATCAATTTTTGCTCAAATAAATTTCACATTTTTAATATGCCTCAGTTTCCTTTGCTGTGCAGAAGGTTTTGAGTTTAATTAGATCTCATTTGTTTATTTTTGGCTTTATTTCCATTACTTTAGGAGGTGGGTCAAAAAAGATCTTGCTGGGATTTATATCAAAGAGTGTTTTTCCTATGCTTTCCTCTGAGTTTTATAGCGTCCTGTCTTACATTTAGGTCTTTAATCCACTTTGAGTTTATTTTTGTGTATGGTGTTAGAGAGTGTTCTAATTTCATTCTTTTCCACGTAGCTGTCCAGTTTTCCCAGCACCACTTATTGAAGAGGCTGTCTTTTCTCTATTGTATATTTTTGCCTCCTTCATCATAGATTAGGTGACCAAAGCTTCTACACAGCAAAGGAAACTGTAAACATGACACAAAGACAACCCTCAGATTTGGAGAAAGTATTTGCAAATGAAGCAACTGACAAGGGATTAATCTCCAAAATATACAAACAGCTCATGCAACTGGATATAAAAACAAGAAACAATCAATCAAAAAAATGGGTGGAAGACCTAAATAGACATTTCTCCAAAGAAGACATACAGATAGCCAAGAGGCACAGGAAAAGATGCTCAACATCACTAATTATTAGAGAAATGCAAATCAAAACTACAATGAGGTATCACCTCACGCCAGTCAGAATGGCCATCATCAAAAAATCTACAAACAGGGCTTCCCTGGTGGCACAGTGGTTGAGAGTCTGCCTGCCAATGCAGGGACATGGGTTCAGGCCCTGGTCTGGGAGGATCCCACATGCCGCGGAGCAACTAAGCCTGTGAGCCACAACTGCTGAGCCTGTGCGTCTGGAGCTTGTGCTCCGCAACAAGAAAGGCCACGATAGTGAGAGGCCCGTGCACCACGATGAAGAGTGGCCTCCACTTGCCACAACTAGAGAAAGCCCTCGCACAGAAATGAAGACCCAACACGGCCAAAAATAATTTAATTAATTAATTAGTTAATTAATCAAAAAAATCTACAAGCAATAAATGCTGGAGAGGGTGTGGAGAAAAGGGAAACCTCTTGCACTGTTTGTGGGAATGTAAATTGATACAGCCACTATGGAGAACAGTATGGAGGTTCCTTAAAAAACTAAAAATAGAACTACCATACGACCCAGCAATCCCACTACTGGGCATATACCCTGAGAAAACCATAATTCAAAATGACACATGCACCCCAATGTTCATTGCAGCACTATTTACAACAGCCAGGACATGGAAGCAACCTAAATGTCCATTGAAAGAGGAATGGATAAAGAAGATGTGGTACAGATATACAATGGAATATTACTCAGACATAAAAAGGAATGAAATTGGGTTCTTTTGCAGAAATGTGGATGGACCTAGAGTCTGTCATACAGAGTAAAGTAAGTCAGAAAGAGAAAAACAAATATCTTATGTTAACACATATATGTGGAGTCTAGAAAAATGGTGCAGATGAACCTATTTGCAGGGCAGGAATAGAGATGGAGACATAGAGAATGGATGTGTGGACACTGGGCTAGGGCGGGAGGGGGGATGGGATGAATTGGGAAATTGGGATTGACATATATACACTACCATGTGTAAAATAGATAGCTAGTGGGAACCTGCTGTAGAGCACAGGAAGCTCAGCTTGGTGGTCTGTGATGACCCAGCTGGGTGGGATAGGGTAGTGAGAGGGAAGTACAAGAGGGAGGGGATATATGTATACATATAGCTGATGTACCTCATTGTACAGCAGAAACTAACACAATATTGTAAAGCAATTATACTCCAATAAAAAAATATATACCTCAGTTTATCTTTTAACTTCCCCAACTGGGTTCTTCCATGGACCAGCCATGGTAAAGCCATTTTACTCTTCTGAATTTGTTTCCTTATCTGTAAAATAGAGATAATCATTCCCGGCTGGTTTTTCTCAGTGGCTTTTGGCTCATAGAATCTCAGTAGTGGCAAGGACTTGAAGGATAACTTCTAGTATAAACTCAAACTGGATGTGTGAATCTCCACTGCATCGTCTCACCCACCAAATTTTATTTGTTCTCTTGCCCTTCCCTCAACTTCCAACACTTTAAATTTTAGACTTTTAGTATCGCTTAATCTATTGAAATAGTTTTTCTGGAATTATGTTCGTATATATGGAAAAAATTTGTGGTCTTTAAAAACTAAGGTGATACAGTTTCTGTTTTATGCATTATATCCAAGGAAAAATAAATTAAGGGTAAGTGAAAATGATAACATCAGGTATGGAAAATATGTTTAAAGGAAATCCAGATTTCTAATGTTGTTTTGGAGCCCAAAGCGGGGGCAGTGGGGAGGAGTAAGTCTTAAAGGTGCATCTCTGAGGATGTCATTCCTGTATACCAGTAGTTCCCAAGGTGAGATCCTGGACCAGAAGCAGCAGCATCACCTGGCTATTTGTTAGAAATTCAATATCTCTGGTCCCATCCCAGACGTACTGAGAGTCTCTGAGGTTGGAGACCAGCAATCTGTTTTCTAACAAGCCCTGCCCTTCGAAGTTTGAGAACAATTGCTTTCTTGCTATGAAGTGGGAAGCTTGGATGGGGGGCTGAGGGAGGAGACAGGAAACAGAACAGGTGTGTGTTGGTGTGTTTTTATGATTAAAAATAAGGATTATATTAGATTGAAGCATGTGAAATTGCCAATAGTCAACCATTTTGTCCTATATAAAAGGCAAAATATGATTCAATCTAAAAATGTATATTTTTAGGTATTATTATGAGGATAAGATAATGTGAAAAAATCTTGCACAGAGCCTGGATATGGAAGTTTCATAGACATTAGTTTCTCTTCCTTTTCCCTAATGCTCTAAAACATACTGATCAGGGCCTCTACTGTCAGAAACAAGCTCTAAAGTAATTATCATATATGCTTTCCAGTGCCCAACGAAGATCAGTGGCGGGCAGCTCACCCCTATACTCCCACCAACTCACATTCCTTCTAAGAGAATAGGTAGTTACTACTCTCCAATAATTAAAACAATCAGAGCAATACAATATCTAGATGGTGCCTACCTATACCTCCGGACCAAACTAGCGACTAGATTTACTCTCATCTCCTGCTTCTTTCAGGTATATATATATATATGTCTGACCCTTCCAAAATGTTCTTTCCTTGCTGCTACTTATTTGCAGTTACATCCTTGTAAAATAACTGGCTTCTAGGAAGAGATGGAAATGAGCACAGGGCTCAAAAACAATTCTGAAGCAAGCCATAAACACAAAATTTAGACTCTTGGTTGATTTCTTTTGTCATGCTGGGTTTGTCAGTAAATGTGGTGCAGTAGACTGTGTTATCAGAAATGGTGTAGAAAGAAAAAGAGAACACCTCCTAATCAATCTGTGTTAACTAGATGAGTAATGTTGAACTGGATGATTAAGCTAAATGCACCTTACAATCTTTGATAGCTTCAATGGGAAAAGGTGGAGCTGAAGTTGGAGGAGGAGGAGGAAAAAAGGAGAGGAATGGGAAAGAGACCAGAATGCGTTTCTTGGGTGTATATGCCCTTTCCCCAGGTTAAAGTTAAAATGCTTAAAGGATCAGAATTCTGTCATATCCATCTTTAAATAATGCTCCCTCCCATGGAGGGAGGGGTAGACAGTCACTAAGTAGTCAATCCTTATGAATGGCTGCAGAGACAGAGAAGAGAAAGGGATCTGTAGATTTCCATTTAGTAGATGGTTGACAGGATGGACACTTTATCAGTTGCCCCAGTTAGTGAAGACTTGCTATGGACTGAATGTTTGTGTCCACGCACCCCACCCCCAAATTCATCTGTTGAAACCCTAAACTCTAATGTGATGGCATTTACAGATGAGGCCTTTGGGAAGCAATGAGGTCATAAAGTTGGAGCCCTCATAAATGGAATTAGTGTCCTTAGAGTGAGAGACCAGAGCTCTTCCTCCACTCTGCCATATGAGGACACAATGGGAAGATGGCTGTCTGTAAACAAGGAAGAGGGTCTTCACGAGAACCTGATCATACTGCACCTTGATCTTGGACTTCCAGTCTCTAAAACTGTGAGAAATAGTTTGTTATTTAAGCCACCCAGCCCAAACTAAGATAAGACTCTTTAGCCATTCAGATTTTTAAATAATAATACCCATTCTTACCATCTGCCCCCTACTTCAAATAGATGTATTATTATCAAAGCACCTGTCCGTGTTGGAAATAATCCAGGTGCTCAAGAGATCACATTCTATGTGGAATGTTAATACCCTGCCTCTCTATTGGCTCTCACTGACTTGTTTGAGAAAACAAATCTGTCCTTTTCAGTTCATTCCCCAAGCACACAGTCAGATGTATAATAACCTTCCAGCTCAAATGTGAGGTTACAGTACACCTGTGGAGTTTGTAGTTATGTATTTTCTTCCTGATGACAGTCTCTACCTTGCCTCCTAGTCGAAGCCATTTGACCTCAATCTTTCAGATCCACCACCTGACAGATGAGGGCAGGGCCACTTTGCAACCAAATTGGGGTGTGGTATGAGTACTATGACTTATAAAGAGCCTGGCAATCTTGAGATAATTGGATCTAGGTAAAGGCAGTATATTATGTATTTTGCTCTTTCTCAAGTTTCCTTGCACATCCTCTATTGCACAGGTAATTTTGTTCTGAATATACATGTGTATCTGATCGTAGGAGGGGAAAAAAGAGCTAGTTGTCATTTACTATGAACCGAAGACACCTTCATCTGCTCAGGTGTCTCTGTCACCTAAGTGTGAAGCTTATATTCTACTCTTAATAAGACAAAAATATTTCTTACTATTAACTATAAAAGCTGAAGGTACTTAAATTTTTTTCCTTTCAACCTGGCCTTTCTGACCTAGTCAAATACAATGTTAGAAAGGATGAAATGTACTTAACTTACAGTAATATAATGTTAGCATAATACTTTACACACACACACACACACACACACACACACACACACACACAGAGTGTTTATTTCTCCCGAGAGGACTCAGTGGCATCTTTCTTTTACCTCACTCTTCACTCCCTTGTAGTGGCCCCTACAGAATTGCCAGGCCAAAACACAGCATAAGATCTTCTCAGAGAGGATCTTCTCTCTGCCAGCTCTCACAAGCACACACTTCATTCTCTCTGCTTATATAAAATTCATTAACACATAAGTACCCTCAGCTCTTCCCTAGTCCTCCCCCGTGTTGGTTTACTGAGACTACCATAAAAATGTATCTCAGACTGGGTGGCTCAAATCACAGTCATTTTTTTTCCTCACAGCTTTCAGTTTTTGAGGCTGGAAGCCCAAAATCGAGGGTCAGCATGATTGGTGTTGTTTCTTCTAAGGGTCTCTCTCCTTACCTGTCTTCACATGGTCTTCCTCTCTGTGTGTCTGTGCTCATCTTGAAAGGACACCAGTCATATTGGATTAGAGCCCATCCTTAATACATCATTTAAACATAATTACTTCTTTAAAGACTGATCTCCAAATACAGTCACTTTCTGAGCTACTGTGTGGGGATTAGGACTGCAAGCTATGAAATTTGGGGGGGGACACAAATCAGCTCATAGCACCCCCTTATGGAAATGAAGAGGGTAACTGGCAAGGTAGAGAACACCTAACTGATTTTCTTCAGTAAAGCAGAGTGAGAGCAGAGAAAGGGATCCTCCTAGTTGTGCCCACAGAGGACCCCAAAAAAAGGGATAATTAAGTTTCAAGAAATGATTTGCATTTACTTGCAATGATGTGGAGGTGGTCTAATGAAGAAGATGAATAGACAGGTTGTGTCGGCAATGAAGCAATAATAAAACTACTGGCTCCTGGGCATCTCCACTTAGATATTCAACTCAACATTTCAAGGGTGAACTCAACTCTGTCTTTTCTCAACTCTACCCAGTTGTATTCCTTATTTTTATTTCCCTACCCACCACCCCACCTGGTAATCAAATGGCATCCCCTCCCTCTTTTCCACTACCTATATTTAATTAAGTAAAAAGTCCACCTCCTCGATATCTCTTGAATCCATCTCTTTATCTCCATTGCTTCTTAATTCAGTCCTCAGCATCTCTCATTCATAGCGACTGAATGAACTGGCTATTTTGCCTCTCCTCTTACTTATCATTTCATCTTCCACACCGTCATTTATTATCTTTCTAAAACACAGATCTAATAAGGACATTGTCTTGGGTAAAACAATGTTTCTTCATTATTGTAATGGTTCCCCATTACTTGTAGGATAAGAATTTTAGTTTTCAGCAGGATATAAAAGGTCAAGTTTTATTTTTCATCTACATGCGCACCCAGCACTCCAGTCATGCCATCCTTTTGCTGTTCTCCAAACACACCATGCTCTCTCTTGCCTCTGTACTTTTTGGTCATGATGTTTCTACCAGGGAAGCCCTTTACCCTTTTGAGTCATCAGTGAAAATCCTTCATCTTTCAAATCTCAGCTTCAATGTCATCTCTGTGGAAAAATTTTTACTCTTAAGTCCATGTTAATTACTTTTCTGTTTTCCATAGCATCTTGTACTCATTTTTTAATAGTTCTTACTATATTATTTCATAAGTAACAATTTCCATACCCCTATGCCATGAAACCTGTAAGTTATTAAGCAGACAAAACATTACCTTGTGCATCTTTGTATCTTACCTGTGTCTGTCACATAAAATACAGTCAATAAATATATATTAAAGTAATGAATGAATGAATTAGAATTAGTATTTTTTAAGCTTGCACAGACTTTACACTTGCTCAAGAGTTTGATCTATACGGTGATCATTTATAATAGAAGAGAGAAGTAACAAACAATTCTTGTTGGATCATTAGATAAAACATGGAAGGGCCAGATCTCAACAAGCTTAGGACATCCAAAAAAAAAAAAAGAAATCACAGTCCTTTTGAAAAGAAATGAGAGAGAAATAAATATAGGTAATGGATGAATGGATGGATGGATGGATGGATATAGTACCAG
Source organism: Globicephala melas (assembly GCF_963455315.2). NCBI lineage: Eukaryota > Metazoa > Chordata > Mammalia > Artiodactyla > Delphinidae > Globicephala > Globicephala melas. The sequence continues at coordinate 30,790,866 of NC_083323.1, read as the reverse complement.
ATAACTTAAGCTATAAATAAATGATTCTGCCCAAGAAAAGATAACTTCTCTACCTGAGACTTGCCTAGGAAGGTAAGCCATGGGAAATATGTAGCAGCCCTTCCAACCACAAAGATTCACAGAAAAGAAAAGTGGTCAATAACTTAGAAATGACCAGTACCAATAACATGCTCATCGACACTCTGTCAAAAAACAGCCAGTTCCTTTCATAACAAAGTGACTGTAGAATTTAACAATTCTGGCTAACAATGGAACCACCAAAAAATGTACAGAATTTTCCAGAGCTTAGGTATTAGATTTTCAAATAAATGCCTTATTTTTATCTCATGAAATGGGACCAGTTTTTGTTGTAGCTACTTTTCATGCTACATGCTTATACAAGGTAACATTTTTTAAGTTGTAGACCGAGAAGAGTGTGGATAGAGTCCCTCAGCTCCCTTCCTGTTATCCAAAAGGAGAAGAAATGAGCAGTCATAAATACCAAGTTTTAGTAACATGGAAAGAAAGTTTTTGAAGATCTGAGCAGAGAGTCATAGCCACTCAAGCCAGAGGGTCAAACAGAGAACTGCACCTCCATGTACTTCTCATTGCAACACTGATGGAAGGGACCAACTTGGCATATAAGAGATATTTTGCTTTTAATTTTCTATTTTTTTATTTTCTTTCCCTCCTTTTCCTTTACACATCTTTCTTTTCTCATTTTTTCCTCTTCATCTCTTCCTTTGTTATTCTTTTCTTTCTCCTTTCTCTTTCCTCTTTCTTTAAAGTGTCACCAGCAATTTTCTTTACTCACCTGTCATTTCTGCCTTTAGAAGGGGCACTCCTATCTCCATGTGATGTGGAAATTCAAAAAATTATAAGTGTGCCAAATAATGGGGAAAAACGCTGACAAGTCCTGATTCCACAAGTGGTAAAGAGTGCAACTTTCTCTGGGAAAAGAGGTACTCACATCTTCCCCAAGTCATCATTACCTGTGATGACCTTCAATCAGTGGGAACAATATCTTGTTACATTGGTGACTGGCTTCTCAAAGAATATCTAAGTGAATTAGGAGGAGCAATCTTGGGTTGAGTTTCCCCCCTACCTCTCAAAATAATGTGTAATTAACAATTATTGCTTTCCATTAACTGAATGGAAAATTTCATGTCTGAAGATGTTCAAGCAAAAACAGACAACCACTAATGAAAGATGTTCTAAAGGGGATCTTACTTTAGAGATTGAGATAAAGTACCCCTTAAGGCTCTTCCAGATCTGAGCCTGAATCACCTCATGTAACCTACGCCATAATGGGAGTAGAGAAGGCAAAGCAAGCCCCACCTAAACTGAAACATAAAGAGGGTATTTGTACCCTGACGTATGGGGCTACATTCCAGATCTCCAAATGTCTTGTCATATGTTCTATTGCAAAAGAATAACACCTTCATACAATATTTTCCAATTACTTCAGAAGATATAAAATAATAATGACAAAGAAAACGTGAACCAGAAGTGCAAATAGAAATCAAAGCTTTCCAGTTCAGTGGAGCCAAAGAATTTTACTGCAGGACCTAGTGATCATTTACCCCAGTCAGGAGGAAAACTGTTGGACCGAAACAAGTGAAAGAGATTGCAAAATCCTCTGTTGAAACTGATGACATTTCACCCTACCCAAAGATTAACTCAGTTAATGGTGTAACTGAAAGGATGTGATTTGGAGATATGCCTTGCAAATACTGAAGCTCAGTGCTTTTCAAAGAGATTAATCCTGATAGCATAAGGGTAAAACATGCTTCTGATTAACGGGAAAAAAACTAATCTGGGAGATCCTTTTGATTAGATAGCCCATTGCCACAATGGCAATCAGAAAAGGCATCCCTGAAATGCACTATGAAGAAGGACTTTAAAAACAAAATGGTTTACCTACAGAGAACAGGGAACAATTCAACCTAGTCCTTGTGTAAAAAGGCCCAGCCAGAGGAGATGATGCAGTGTCTTTGAGGGGGTTCCAGAAAATTGAACAAAGAATAAGAAACAGACTATATTGCTGCTTCATTCAATTTCCATCGCCTAAATGGCTACTCATCCCTCTTCCTGTTCCTCAAGTCATGAACAATCTGGAACCAACGACAGAAGAGGAAACAGAGTCATCACCCCAAAGACTGCACCAGTCAAGTGCCTGATCTGGTATTAATTTGAGATAAATAGGCATGCAATGGGAGGAAGTGGATATATTTCCATAACATATAAAAATGAGTAGTCATCACTTAAAATAGAAATTATTTTATCAGTAAAATTAGAAAGTACCTAATGTACATCAATGGGGGTGGGTATGAGGTCAAAGACCAATGAAAAGGAAAATAATAAAATTTTAAAAACCTGATAACAAAAATATTAATAGTATATTAAAATTCAAAGAAATATTTTGTTTGTATTAGAAATATGAATGATGACTATGAAGGATATTTGATCAAATGGAAAGATGTAAAGGATGATAAAAATGTATATTCTTTTCTTCATTGGAACAGGCAGTTTCCAGATTAAAAGTAGATAAGGTTCCAAAGGTAATTTAAAAGACACTTACTTGGAGTTCAGAGTATATGTTCCTATAGAAACATTGTTGAAAAGTGTTCATTAGGTTCCTAGGTTACCTGTGAATTCTATTTAAACCAAATATGTAGAAAAATAATATTAATTTATATTTTGAATCAGTAGAAAATAAAACTGTTATGCTGGAATAAGAATTAGTTATAGGAAGATGAAAAAATGAGGAAATAATTTCAGAAGCTCATTACCTAGGCTCACTTTCACCTCTTCTCTAAGCTGCAACCTCTCCCTAGTGATCACAGGTAGTTTGTGGCTTTAAATAACACCTATATGCTGAGATTTCACAAATTTCAAACTCCAGCTCAGACCTCTCTGCTAAACTCCAGTCAGATAACCCAATGCCTTCTTGTATGATAGGCGTCTCAAACTTAACATCCCTCAAACTGGATTTCTGATCTCCCCACCTCCCACCAAGCCCGATCCACCCTCCCTCTTGCCCATCTCAATTAATGGCAATTCTGTTCTTCCATTTCTGACCCCTCTTTCCTCTCATACCCTAAATCCAATCCTTTAGTATATCCTGTCAGCTCTACCTGTAACGTATATCCCAAATCCTACTTCCATTTCTCATTTTCTCTGATCCAAAACACCAACACCTCTTAGCTATATTATTGCTATTTCCTCCTAACCGATCTCCCCGACTTACTCTTGCCCCCAAAAATCTATTCTGAGCACAGCAGCTAGAAAGATCCTGTGAAATCATATGTTAGATCATGTCTCTCCTCCACTCAAAACCCTCTGACAACCTCCAGCTCACTCAGAGTAAAGCCAAAATGCTTCCACTGCTGTGTATCCCTTCCCTGACTTCTCTGAGCTCATCTCCTACCCCTTTGCCCCTTTGCATCTGCAACTGCGGCCTTACTGAGCTCTTTGCCCTTCCTTGAGCACTCCAGGGCCGAAGTTCTCTTGGAGTCTGTGATCCTGCTGTTCCCACTGCCTGAAATGGTCTCTATATAATCACACAGTCAACTCTCCATCTCACCTCTACCGGGTCTTTGCTGAGATTTCACCTTCTTAGGCCTTCAGTGACCATCATAACCTTTTAAAAAATTCCAGCCTCCCCACTCTTTGCATGCTGCATCTCTCCTTTTCTTTTCAGTCGATATCACCATCTAACATTTAACTTATTTGTTTACTGCCTGTCTCCTCCATTCTAGAATATAAGCTCCCCGAGGTCAATAGCTTTTGTCCCCAATACCTAGAAAAATGCCAGACGTATAGTAGGTATCAAATATTTGTTGAATAAATTGAGTAAATAAATGAATAGCTGAATGAATAAATAACTTTCTTTCACAAGTGCTCTGTTGGCACTATTCTTACTTACCCTTCCCATCCATCATAGAGATAACACTTTTTTAATTAAAAATGGAGAGAAAAGAAAAAGTCACTAGCATCATATTTGGTGTCTCTGTCTCCATTCTTGCTGTTCTTCAATTAATTTTCCACCCAGCAGCCACAATAATCTCCCTAAAACTCAAACCTGCTGAAACTGCACCTGTGGAACTTTATGGCTTTGAAGATAAACTCCATCCTTTTAACCTGGTTTGTAAGCCCCCTCATTGTCTACCTCTTGTCTGTCTTTCCAGTTTCATGTGAGTTACTCAAGTTTCTGATAGCGAAGAATTGAGGCAGTAAAGAGATCTTGAATCAGAGAATGGCTATTGATGCTGGGTCAGGGCGTTGGTGACTGTTAGGAATATTTTATGAGTTGGCCCCGGCCATGCTTACATATGATGCAATCCCCAGGTCACTATGCAATACTCACAGAGTCCCTACACCTTTTAAGGTTATAGTGAAGTTGGTTTATCTACTTGTTTCCTTGAATTAAATGTTACATAAAATCCCAGCATAATAAAATATATTTCAAATGAAGCTGTTCTACTGAAGATAATGGGAATTTGAGCGGGTAGAAGTCAAGCCCTGACCATTCAGCTCCCATACATCTGGCATGGCCCCTGAAGCCCTTTTGAACAACCACAGCTGAGAGGCTGCGAGTCATAAGAGTGTCAGGCAGCCTCAGGATGCAGTGACACAGAAGAAGAAAGCCTTTCAAAACAGCCACGTCTATTGGTTATTTACAAAAATTGTCCAAGTAACTGAAATGCACTTTGCTGTCCTCTCCTCCTCGGTTCAGTGTGTGACAAATAGCAACCTCTCCAAATGGCAGGAAACAACAAAACAAGAAATATATCAGCATCTGCATCGTTCAGGAGATAGAACATTATGCAGGTTTTCGCCTAATGATTGGCTCCGGAGGGAGTAATTAGGATTTGGTGCACTGCTAACTGAAGCTACCTCAGCTTCTCTGCCAGAGGATTCTGAGAAAAGGTTTGCTGTTTCAGTTTCAAAATTACATTTTAGACCGACTCTTCGAATAGAGTGCATGTAGGGACAAATGGCACGAATGTTTAGCAAGCGGTGTTTGTCTTCACATTCTGTCTCTGCGCCTCAGATCCATGACAGCTTTATTTTTCAGAAGCCTAATAAAAAAAATGATCTTAAGAAATGGAAATTGGAGTTTTTAACTGCCAGAGGTAGGATTTTTATTTTTAGATATTAAGATGAGGGAGCTTAAAAGGAGGCTGTCGGGAGTTCCTTGCTATTCCACTTGCGGGCAGACAAGTTTATTTCCAGATTGGGAAATATGACCCTAGCCAATTTTGAAGGCCCAATTTGAGCCAAACAAAATCAACTTCGAAGCATCGGTCCACTTGGAAGAAGGGCTATTGCCAATGCAAATCTAATGCTGTCTCCGACTTGCAGTGAAACACATATACAAATCAATGAGTAACTCTGTGATTTTTTTTTTTAACACTTCTATAGTGGCCTCCCCTCTCCCCACTTCCTTCCAACATAACCCAGCTCCAGAGGATGGGCGGGGTGAGGGTGTGAGGGAAGGAGGCCTACTGGTCAGACTTTCCTGCCCAAAACCTATCATGACTTTGGAAGAGCCAAGAAAAAGGAGCTTTTATTTCTTGGCTATGACCTTATTTAACTTATTTCAAGACAGAATCCATTGCAACAATGGTTTTGAATAGCCCTTCAGTGAACTTGCGACAACTAAAGGATAAAAGGCTACCTGTAGCTCTACTACATACTCCCTCTCTCAGAAATGCACACACACACACACACACACACAGCTACAATGCGTGCATGCCACCACACACATACACATACATCATACATGCAATGCACACACCACACACACCACATACAAACATACCACACAAACACATACACACCAAGAGACACCACATATGTATGCAAACACCCACGTATATTCCACGCACATCATATACACATACCCCCTCACACACACACGGCACATGCATACACAGGCTACATATAAATACATTATACACATGTACTATATACAAATGAATACACATACACATTATACACACCATCCTTTCCACACACCTGTTCACATAATAAACATACAACACTTGCAAACACACACCACACACCACAGACACATACACACGCTGCATATAAATTCACCACACACATATACACACCACCTCAAATGCAAATGCACACCCCAAATGCAAATATAAACACATAACACAGATAAGCATACCCACAGTGCACATAGACATACCCCACACACCCCTTACAAGTACACAACCCCACACCTACACCACACACCACAAGCATGCGTACACCACATACAAATTGACCACACATGCACACTTACACACCACACACAACACATGCACAAACCCCACATACAAATACATATACATACACATCACAAGCATATACATACCGTGCACAAATATTAATACATCACACACACAGTCATATGTCCCATGTACAAATACACAAACACCAGACATACAATGCATGCAAATATACTATACAAACACACACCACATACACACACAACAAACATACATATACATATGACACACATAACCACACACCACATACAAATATATACAGCATGACACACATTCACACACACAACACACATATATACACCCCAAACCACTTACAAATGCATATACATACCACATCACACACAGCATACATGCACACACCACATACAAACTCATCTTCATCTTCGAACAGAGATTCTGGGGGAAATCCAGGAGAGAAAATTCAGAAAAGAGAATTAAGACTATGTGGCACAGTGTGGAAGTGGGATTCAGCTTTAATTTCAGCAGTCTGACATAAGAACCATATTAAACCGCTGCCTATAAATCATTGCTGCTTCTTTCCCCCATGTAGGTCATAGTTCAGAAATCAGATCTTTGAGCATTTTCTGTGTTATCACAGAACATAGAAACTAGCACAGCAACTAGTAGTCTCATGCTTCTTGATTTATCAGCTCCTGTGTTGATATAATAAATGCATTAGCAGAGAAAATTTAGGAAAGGGATTTACCTCCCTGGGAGACATTTTAATTTTTCTTATAAATACTAGGTCTTGCAGTTCAAAAAAAGAAAGTAGCCCTTAGTTTCCAAACGATTTTTTCAATCTGCAATAAATAAAGTTATTTCTAAGTTATCCATATCATCCTCTGACTTTCACAGACTTGTAAGTTACCTTGAGGCATCAACCCATGAAAAAAATTCCTCCAGGTGCCTGGGTCTGGGCACCACCCAGCTTTCACATAGCAGCACCAGCAATCACGCCTTCCACCTGTGATGACTGATCCCACAACCGGCAGAAAGTGAGTCTAAGCTGAGAACAACTCCTTCAAGTACAGAGCACTTGGTCAACTCAATAGCAGACCTTGATGAAACATTAACTTCTTCACATTGATCACAACAGAGCTATTTTAATTCTTATGTCTGTGTGAAAGCTACGGCTGTCCCATTTGGCTCTCTGCTTTTAGGCACCAAAGGAAATGCTTGCCCCAAATACGCTGCAGCAGGCAGTGCGCCTGGTGGCTCAGCGTGAGAGTTCTGGGATCAGCCTGCCACAGGGAAGAGGAGTCCAGCTGGGTATCCTCAAGCAAATTGTTTAACCCCCCAAAAGTCACAGCTTTCTACCAGTCACTTGAAAGTATAGCTAGCTCATGGGATTGCTTTGAGAATTAAATTAGACAAAATGCTCAGAACAGTGGGGCAAAAAGCAAGCCTTTAATAAGTAGCAGGTGCAATTAATAGGAAAAAAGGTGACAAGAGAATTAAGAGGGAGAACTGAGGTGTTCACATGGATTACGCATCTTCTCAAGGCAGGGTTTGGGCCTTTAACAATCCTATGATATTAGCTATCATTGCCTCGATTTTTCAGATAACGAAATCGATGCTCAGAGAAGTTACAGTAACCTTCCCAGTGTCATAGCAAGTGACAAACTTGAGATGTGAACCCAGGGTGGAATAATCCCAAAGCTCTCTTTCTTTCTGTCCCACTACTACATTACGCATATTCTGAAAGCCTTTCCTTCTTCCTCTACATAACTGTCATCCTACTTACCTCCTAAATGTCAGGCTAATATCGGTCCCTTCCTGACAATATGGACCAAGCCTAGTATGGAACCATATAGTTTTAGAATGATCTGGGAAAAGGGCCCAAAGCCATCTTGATTATGGAATTCATGGTCCATTCTGGAGGAGGGAAGGCCTTGCAGACAGCTCAAGTTCCCGAGTTGCCCCACAAAAACACAGCTTCCCAAGATTGTTCTGAAATGTAGAAGGAACTCAATAAGGCAATCAAGACTTTTTCCCAGTGGCATGTGCAAGAGAAAGACAAAGAAAAATCTGTGACAAAAAGATGCACAGAAAGAGAGGATGGAAGGAAGAGAGGGAGGGAGGCAAGGAGGGAGAGCATGAGAGAGAGGGTTCATTTCATCTCAAAAGAATTGCAAGGGAAACACAAGACCCCACCTATCTACATGATACATTCAAAGGATATTGGGAAAGGAGGTGATAGGTCCAGGAAGCCTGGATGTGAACAAGGCCAGATACCCTGGCCTCTTAACAAGAGTCCCATCTTTCTCCTGTACTCTTTATCCAGACCAGAGTGAAAAAGCCTCAGAAAATCAGGCCTATTAGTGGAGAAACTGAGAGACTATTTTCTAGATGTTCTAGAAGAAAGATCTATGAAGTGCTGCCAGAGGTCATGGTAGAATTTTGCCTCTTTTTCTTTGTCCAATAGAAAGGTTCCACTTCTTCCACAGGCTGCAGAAGCACAGGCCTGGTAAGAGCCTTGGGAAAGGGGTAGGGGTGGTGCTAGGATTGCTAGGAAGGCCAGAAGATGAGCTGGGTTGACAAGGGCTCCATCTCCCAGGAGCACCGCCCTGATCAGTGGGATTCTGGGACTTGAGCACCGTCCCTAGCTCTGCGAATCATCTGACCTTTAATGCTGTTATAGCATAGAAGAATGCTTGTTTTCAGTTCCAAAAAAGCCAGTGCTATTCATATGTCCACTTTCCACGTGTAAATAAGATGAGATGGTGATGACAGTTCCATGTTCATGGGAGAGAGGCATTGCTTTTTCAGGAGCCAGGAAAAAAATACCATAGAGGAAACACTATTTACAAATGATTAAAATGGGTGCATGCACACATGCATACAGAAGAGCAGAGAACAGACTCAACCCTGTGGTCAGGAGCCATCAACGAGCAAGACAGCTGAAAGCCAGGAAGGTGAACTCACCTTTGGAACTGATAAGAGTCATTGTCTGGCTTTCCTTTATTCTTTGTTTTGATCTGAGGCTACCTCTCCTATCACTTTCTCCCTTGACACAGTCTTATTGTTAGCGTGGAGACTGAAGAAAATTGTTTGTTCCATGTAAGAGCGATACACTCCCCTCCTTTTGTCTTTTTCAGGAAATTAGTAGCTCCTGTTCCATTAACTGGAGTGTTTTGCCTTATCTCATTCCTATAAGTGAAGTGGGAACTTCAAGGCCATACTTTAGGATTACTCTGTCCAATTTATCCTAAACGGATTCTGTTCTCGTTGCAACAATTATCTCTAGACCTTACTAAAGATTATCTTCAGGCTCACCTACAGGCCCACAATTGTCCTCTCTTTGGAGCTGAGGTCTTTAGAAATGTAATGATATGTGACAGGATTTCGAAGTGAGCTCTATCCTTTTATGGCCAAATGGATTTCTTGCCATTTTAGAAGCCAGTCTCTACATTATTTTATACTTTATTTTACAGAGGACCTGGGAAACTCTGGGTTTTTTAACCAGATGATACTTGCTCATTGTTCCATAACAATCTTACAGAGGTTTGTTACTTTTTCTGATATTTATTTGAAATTTGAGGTCTAAAAATAACATCTAGTCATTAGGTAGAAGCCTCAATGTACTCTTTACCACATAAGTACCAAAGGTGAGGGTGAATACTAAGGATGCAGACTAATGTGGCAGCTTTTTACAGTATACCATTCAGTTTCAAGAGAAAATTCATAGAGCTAAAAGCTGGGTGACGCCTTTCTAGGATACACCAGTTCCCTCGGTCAAGTTTTTCATGACTGACATCTGTTCTGACTGGTCAGAACCATTATGCCAATGGTTAAGTAATTTACCATCTAGTTCAGTTTTAGTCCTATCTTAAAAATAAGCCAGGTCTCAAAGATGTTAAATGATTTCCTCAGAGTCATATAGATAGTAGATAGCCAAGATTAGGTCCTGTCATTGAATTCTACTTCAATACCCTTTTCACCAACTTGTTTGCTCATCCAAAGATGTGTAATCATGAACTGCATTCTAACAAGACTCCACTGTTTCAATAACTGAAAGGAGGCATTACAATTCAGTATACTAGCTCAATTATTCTACAGCATGTCACAGTACTCTAAAAATGCATAGATTGTTATAGCTTATAATTAACACAAATCTCTCTTCTCTGACCACGGCGTGATAGAAGCCAAGCTCAGAAAGGTCCATTCAGGAGCAATAGAAGGAAAATTAAATTTACCAGGTTCTCTAGATTCTAGTCTTGTCACCAATAATTCTGTGACTTTGGATAAATCCTTAGTTTTCACACGTAATATTGGGCAAGTCTAAAAGAGAGGTGCTTCCGTTGAGATTCTCAAGTGAGTGATTGGACTGCGTGGTGATTGAGATCCCTTTCAACACTGAGATGCTATTATTTCCTGATCTATTTACCAGGAAATCAGTTTAATACACTCCCCTTATTGACCCTTTCAAGGAATTTCACTTCCAGCACAGATGGCCACAGTCGAGTCCACCCCCATACGCAGAAAACCAACCCACAATTTCAAGTAGGCCATTGCAGCAAAGACTGCTAGACATCCACCAATTCCATTTGCTGCTTCTTTCTGGTATTAAAATCCCCCACCCAGATTTTCAATGGGTTCAAGACCTTCCAACTATAGATGACAATTTCTGACCTCCACTGCAACTAAGCGTGGCTCTGTGCCTAAGTTCTGACAAACGACATGTGAGCCATGAGTGGTATGTATAACTTCTAGGTTTTATTCTTAACTAGAAGGGATATGCCTTTCCTCTTTTTCCCTTCCTACTGTCTGGGAGAGAGTTGTTATAGCCAACATGGACACAGAAATGGAAGCTGTATGTTAAATATAGCAGAGTGAATATACCAGCTTTGCAGTGCCTACTTCTAGACAGGCACATAAGAGAAAAATAACTTCTCACTGCATTGTGAGTCTTTGTTTTAGCAGCTTAAATGGTTTATCCAGTGGTACAGCCATCAGTGAATGCTGCCATGGAATAAATGAGGAATCCAAGCAGATGCTTCAGCCTGGGATTCTATTTAGTAGTGACCTAGCCCACAGCACTAAGGTTCCATTTACAGAGAAATAATTTTAATTATAAACTAAGACATCTCTAGTTTCATAGTTCATAAAACCTGCTGATTACTAAGGCCAATGATGTTTTTAATCTAACATATCCTGTAAAATAACGGTAGAATGAATCTTTACCCTGAACATATTATAGCCAATGTGCTTTTCAAAAATGTCAATTTCAATAAATACGCTCACACGACAGAAACCTAGTATAAACTATAAACACAGTGTAAAATATAAGCCAAGAAATTAGTCAGTATTGGGTTGTAACAGCCACCAGATTGTCTTTAGAAAGGTGTTTCTACAAATAAAAGGTCTCTGTGAATTCTGAAATCCCAGGAACCCAAGGACAAGAAATCCCTAAACTTTCTGCCAGCGTACCAGCAGAATTATTTACAAAAATTTCACTTTACTCATCAGTTCCCTACAATCTCTCCTTTAATATTAGTCTACGTCATAAATCATTATGTGAGTATTGTAAAACCAAGACCTGATATTTTATCAGCGTCTAGCTTGAGAGTAAAGCTTGGTCATAGTGATTGTGGCAGATGCTGCAGTGTGCTTCACTCAGCAGCCATCCTGATCTCCTTCTGACATGCCTCGCTGTGGAATAAAACTGGAAAGCTAAACCCCACATTCCCCTGAGGGTTCTGCATGGGATCCAGGTTCTCCTCAGCCAGCTCACATTCTGTAAGCTACCTGATACCTTACATTAAATCTCTTTCTGTTTACACTGGCTAACCTCAATTCTATTTCTGTGACTAAGAATCCTGACTGCTACAACAGTGGTATTTTAATTCTCTCCCTCTTTAAGGATTGAAGACATGAGGAGGTACATAAGACATATTTTTATGGGTATCTTCTTATCATCAGCACTTTTAACATCAATGATTTTGTTGAGGGAAAGAGAAAGAAGCACCAGTCAGGAGGCTGGATCTTGGGAGCTCTGAGTGCTAATCAGAAGTGCTAAATAGCTACCATCTTATTCCAGACTGACTCAGCTAGCCTTCTGCGAAGACAGTCATTTTCACACCAGTCTTGATGTGGAAGCAAATGCTGGGAGACTACAGAAAGCAACAGAGCTTTTGGATGGGGTGGGTTTTTTTTTGTTTTGGGTTTTTTTGTGTGTGTGGTACGCGGGCCTCTCACTGTTGTGGCCTCTCCTGCTGCCGTGCACAGGCTCCGGACGCGCAGGCTCAGCAGCCATGGCTCATGGGCCCAGCCGCTCCACGGCATGTGGGATCTTCCCGGACCGGGGCATGAACCCGTGTCCCCTGCATCGGCAGGCGGACTCTCAACCACTGCGCCACCAGGGAAGCCCTGGATGGGGTGTTTTTATTATACTTTTAGAGGCCAAAGGAGTGAGCAACAGGAGTTACAACCATTAGAAACCCTCTAACAATCCTTAGAGGAATTGTTAAGCCTGCTTCATGTTTTTCTCAAAGTGTAATTCCCAACCAGCAACATAAGCATCACCTGGAAACTTCTTAGAAATGCAAATTCTCACACACATACACACACTCCAGACCTGCCGAATCAGACACTCAGGGTTGGGCCCAGGAATCTGCTTTAACCAGGCCTCCAGGTGCTTCTGATGCATGCTCGACCTTGAGGACCACTGGTGTAGATCATCCAACCCTAGCTGAGGTTAAATGGAGTTTAAGACAGATAGTGGTAGGGCAGAAAAAAGACAATTGAGTAAATAGATCTTTGATTTAAAAGGAAGCTCATGCGAGAAATAGAATGTAAATTTAATCGCTTTCCCATGTAAAATGGCAAAAGCTCTAGTAGAAAGAGCAGTGTGCTGGGAATTTGAATCAGTGGATTTGGATTTTTAGCTAACAATTAAGTAACTTTGAACTAGTCATTTAAGTTTTCTGGAATTCCATTTCCTCATTTGTAAAATGAAGTAATGGGATGAGATATTCTTCAACACTCACAACTTCTGTCTTCTATCTGTTCTGGACAAAATTAACACTAATTATCCTTGATTAGCATCATATTGTTTCCTGAGCATCATGACATTTCCGGTATAAACCTGACGATAGAAAGTTCCCAGAATTATTTCTCTACTTGGGAGCAGAGGAAAATTAACAAAAGATACAAGTATCAATAGTTCTCCACCCCAAGTCAATAGTCCAGGAGTACACTCCAGCTTAATTCAGGACTGGGAAAATCCACTGGATCTCTGAAAGGCCAATGTAATATTTAAAATACATTGGAAATTACCAATATCCTAGAAATGTGTACAAATCACTTGTATGTGTCTTTTATATTATTGGTGATTTTGATCACACATGAGACTTGAATTCTGAGGACTGTATTTTCACGCTTCAAGATTGTGTGTGTGTGTGTGTGTGTGTGTGTGTGTGTATGTGTGTGTGTGTGTGTGTGTGTGTGTGTGTGTGTTTGCTGTGAAAATTAAATGCTTTAATCTACTTCCAAAATTTAAGAATTGAGACTCAGTGACATTCAGCTAAGACCTAGGCAGGTAGTAATTACACTTGGGAAAACCACAAAATGACATCCCTTAACAATGTGGAAACACTGAATCACTGACAGAAGATTGTGTCCACTCAGTGAACTTGGGAACTATAGTAAAAAAAAAAAAAAAAAGGTCATCTATGTAACTGAAGTTTGTTTGCAAGGAGGAAAGGAGGGCTTGGCCTACCTGTGAAGCAGTAGGGACCAAGAGTTAATCAGTTAATAAATTTGCTGAAGGTGGAAACGCAAACACTTTGCAAAGCTATAAAGTAATAAATTAATAAAGAGGGTAGAAGAAGGTACAGCAAAATGTGTGTCCCTTATGGCTGAACCTGTATCTTCCTTCCCACCACCTAGCTTGGCAGATAGTAGATACTTAGTAAATATTTGAGATTAAATGAATGAATAAACGTTGAGAAGATTTTAACTCTTTGTATATAATCACCGAAAAACACAATATTGTAGCTGTGTGTTTCAAGCAAGAGCAAGTTACTTTTAATGAGCCTAAAATATAGTATTTTCTTGCAAATTTTTGCAATGTCAGTGGAGTGAGCATGAAAATTTCATGCAAATTTCATTGTGTTGAACCTTGTGAAATTACAAATAGTCACTGCTTATGGCTTACAAACATGGCAAATTCAAATGGTCTACATTTTTTTTTTTGTCTAGGAGACATCACCTACATTTAAAAAACTGATTAGCGCTCTCTTTGTAAACAATGAGTCACAAAGAGTTAATCCTGGCACTAGAATAGATGGAGCCAACACATGTTATCAAGACCCACCTCTCCCTCCTTAAAACATATGACTGCCAGTTATCTACAGGGGTAATTTCAGAACATAGATCTTTTAAAAACTAAATGAAACATAATGTTGTTCCAGAGATATTAGAGGAAAATGCTTAGAAGACAGTCTTAAAAATAGAAGGTTTTAAAATTAGTGGTGATAGTTGCATAACTCAGCGAATAGACTAAAAACTATTGAATTGTACACTTAAAAATTGAATTTATGGTATATCTATCACATTCCCAAAATTTTTTTAAATAGAAGAGACTAGGCTACAGAGAATGGAAATACAAGTGCACTATGTGGACCATTCTGCAGCTAAGGAGGAGGAAGAGAGTTCTATGCCAAGCCCCAGACATCTGCCTCGTTGCAGGCCAGCCTTCACAGGATCCTCTCTGCTAAGACTGCATGTCGCAGCTCATGCCTTGCCAAGTCAGGAAAATAAATATACATGCAGTATTAATAGCCTCTGGTGTTTTCAGCATGATGCTGGAGTTCTGGAAAGGGATCCCCTGAACAGTCCTAAATCAAAGCATGATGAGAACTGTCATCTTTGCAAAATGCCATTTGAGTCTTTGTGGGAAGGACTTTTCTCAGATCTGCTTGTCCGGTCAAGCTCAGATGGCTGGCTCTAGGACATAGGATAAATGTAGAGTTACTTAAAAGCAGTGATTCTTAACCTGGAGGAAGAAAATGTCAGGAATCCCAGATAAAAGGCAAGAAAACTCAGAAGAATGTACGTATACACCGACCCAATTTTATATACAACATCAAGGGCCCAAAGGGCCTTGGAATCCCTTCCACAGACTCCATGTTAAGAATCCTCAGTCTATATTCTGCACAGCATGTCCCACATTCTATTAGATTATTTTAGTGAAATTTAACATTGAAAACTAAATACTAAGATCTTAGAGAAGCTCTAAAGAGGCCACCCTTTTCTTTTACTACCACAAATACTGGGGAATTTAATTTCGTGACTAGAACCTACAACATATTCTAATGGGAAGCAAACGGCCCTGGACAATGGGGGGAAGTCCCCGGTAGACTGAAATCATAAATATCTTACGTTTTCATTGTCTTTGGCTTCTCTCTGGTTTTGTTTTTTTGGTTTTTTTTCCCATTTGTCACACACAATATTATCCTTTTCTCAGTGTATTTTTGACAGTGCATTTTACCCCAACACCTTGACAGGCACATACAGTTTAAAAATTATTTGGAAGACTTATTTTAATAATAGCCATTTCCAGCAATTATCACTAACAATTACAGTCTGTAGCAAAAGACTCTGAAGAGACCAAGAACTCAGTCATTTTCTACGACTTAGGTTACTTGGCCAAAACCAGGCTGAGTAAGAATCTCAAGACAAGATTTTGAGTGTATTTTTTTTTTAACACCTTTATTGGAGTATAATTGCTTTACAATGGTGTGTTAGTTTCTGCTTTATAACAGAGTGAATCAGCTATACATATACATATATCCCCATATCTCCTCCCTCTTGCATCTGCTTCCTACCCTCCCTACCCCACCCTTGACTGTATTTTTAAAGCATATCTTTTTTTAAAGGGATGGAAACAAAAGTGGCAAGAATTTATTAAGCGCCTGTGTATTCTCAGCGTTATGATTAAATGCCATGGAACACAAAGGAAAACTAACTGCTTCCTTCAGAGAACTCACAACCAGCTGACGAATGTTTTAGCAATGAAAGAATGGAAGGACAATTGGTTCTAAATATTCACATTCATGAACCATAAAAGGAAAAAATATTTCAAATAAAGAAAAGAAGTGTTTTATATTCCACCATCTGACTTGCATATAATAAAAACTGAGGACTTTATGAATGCTGCACTGAAATACCAAAATTCAGGGAGCAGGGGTGAGGGGAGATATGTCAACAATTACCAAAAAGCATTTATTTCCTGGCACTCTGCACAATTCCATACTATACAATATGTACTTAAAAAATCAAGAAGCCATGGCCCTTGTACATAGGTCACCTACAATCCAAGTTTATCTTTCCCAATTGATGAGAAAAAAAAAGTTGCTTTCTTTTTTTCTGACTAGAGGCTCCAACAGGAAGTATCAAAGGAGAAATCTGTTCTTGCAAGATTCTCAACCAGAAACAGAAACATCTCCATCAGAAATATAGCAAATAGGACTCTTCTCCTGAGATTTCTAACCTAATTAGCCAGATGAAAACACCTTTCAGATATTCCTTTGCTCAAGTGTTTCGAGATGATAAAAAAACAAATGTTGAATGTATTTTCTCCTTTGCTATCTATGGAACACAGGCTATGTCACTTGAGGTAAAAGGAGATTGACAAAAACAAATTTGCAGGTCATTTAGAAAGACAGCAGGGCTGAAATGAAAATAAAGGAGCCCAGACCAATTCTCAGATTCCCAACCAATTCTCATTTAAGTTATAATAATGCCTAATGGTTTTTATTCCCAAAGCAAGTTGAGCTAAAACTAAATGGGTAGTTACGAAAATGAATGAAGCTAGTTGAATCAAACAGGATTTTACTGAACTGTCTTTTTATGTGATAACAACCCAATCCTGGACGACAGACAATCAATGACATTACATGAAGGAGGGCCGTCTTGAATCTAGTGTGCTTTTGGCTCATAGCTGCCAGCCCTGAACTGTCCCTCTGGTCAGGCCCATTTTAGCATATTAGGCATTATACAGTCGCATGCCATGGACAGTGGTTTTGGAGTATGTGGATGTGTATGTGTTTTACTTTTTATTGCAGCATATAACATTCACATAGAAAAGTACTTAAAATATACATATACTCTTTGACAGTTATTTAAACAATCCAATCCAGGTCAAGAAATAGAAGAGCGTCGGCACCCCAGAAAACCCCTATGTATCACTCTCCCCCAAAGATAAACACTATCCTTATTGGTGTTAATCATTTTCTTTACAGAGCTACTATTTATGTATACATACCTGAACAATGGAGTTTGGTTTTGTCAGTTTTTGTTTTTGTTTTTAATTTTTATTGGAGTATAGTTGATTTACAATGTTGTGTTAGTTTCTGCTGTACAGCAAAGTGAATCTGTTATACGTATAAATATATCCACTCTTTTTTAGATTCTTTTCCCATATAGGTCATTACAGAGTATTGAGTAGAGTTTCCTGTGCTATACAGTAGGTTCTTATTAATTATCTATTTTATATGTAGTAGTGTGTATATGTCAATCCCAATCTCCCAATTTAGCCCTCCCTCCACCCCGGTTTTGTCCGTTTTTGAATTTTATAGGAACAGAATCATAATGTAGGCATTTTTATGCCATAAATTTTTTTGTTTAACCTTACAGTTGTAACAGCTTCCACAATCTCTAGGTGTTGCCTGTAACTGTCGTTTGTTCATTTACATTACTGTTTAGTATTCCAGTTTATTTTTCCATCATGCATAGATTCTGGGGCCCATAGGCAAGCATTTCTTAAAGGTATATTCCTGGAATTGCTGAGCCATATGGTATATATATGTTCAGCTTTCCTTAATAATGTCAAGCTTCCTTTCAATGTGATTTAACATCCTAATTTTAGCCAATCTGGTCAATAGGTCATCACCATTTCAATTTTTATTATTATTATTATTATTTTTTGGCTGTGCTGGGTCTTCTTTGCAGCGCGTGGGCTTTTCATTGTGGGCTTCTCTCTAGTTTTGGTGGCGGCGTGTGAGTTTAGTTGTCCTGCGGCATGTGGGATCTTAGTTCCCCGACCAGGGATCGAACCCATGTCCCTTGCATTGGAAGGCAGATTCTTAACCACTGGACCACCAGGGAAGTCCCCGATTTTTATTTTTCTAATTGCTAATGAGGTTAAGCACCTTTTTCTATGTCCACTGGCCTCTACCATTTCTTAATTTAATAATCAACATCTTACTAACTGGGATTTTTTTTTGTTCACCACATTCACATGCAGCTTGACCATTTTCCAGTCAATCTGGAATGATTTCACCTATGTGATTATAAAAGTATCATTATCAACTCTGCTTCAATTCTTATCAGTCATTGAAACAGCCTGCAAAAGATGGAATTGTGTTAAATCTACTGCTTCATATTATAAAGCAACATTTTAAAATCTCAGCCTATATCTAATCCTTAAGCCAATCATGGTGAGGTTGTACAGGATAAAAGATGAAACTTGAGCTCTTTTTGCCACAAAAAGAAGCCTGTTTGGTACAGAAATTGAAGACTTAAGATCCGTCAATGCAGGGCATTATGATAGTAGCTTATTGAACTGGTCTATTTTCTGAGTGGAATTACAGACATTGATATTTAGGGTAACACTAGGATTCTCTCTTCTAACTGAAAGAGCCCTAGAATTTCAGAGTATGAGTAATATGCTATCATGTTTCTTATAGAGGCATTCATTAACTATATCTCTCACATACCCCAAATGGTGAAGGGCAAGCTACACTCCCAGTAGTAAAGAGCATTTTCTGAAAGAGTCTCTATTTGGCAGAAAGGTGGCCTGCTCTGCATAATCTTGGGTGTGCAGAGCGGGGAGCCTCCCTCTGCCTGGCATTAATCTTTTAATCCTCTTAGATCATTTGGTTTATTGTCCTAGTCTACCTGTTTTCATTGTCTTTCTATTACAAATCAAAAAGAAAATCTTTTCAGCAAAAGCTGGAAAATATTTTAATAAAGCACATTTTAAACTGCTAATTTTGGCAGACATAAACTTAAATGAGACTTTTCATTTTTTCTCAAATTCCATAATATACATCCATTTTCTACTTCTTTTCTCTTTTGTGAGAAAAAAATTTCCAAGACCTAGCCACAAAATACTTTTAAAGTGTATAACTACAGAGAATACACATGAATGTAAAACTATTCGAAATGCATAATTGCACTAACAGCGAAGAAAGCATTCAAAGGCATACATCTTCCTGGGGCTCTTTGTTTATTTTGCTTTTTACTCCCCTTTTTGTAGTGATTATCAAATTTACCAGGGAGCACTAAATGCAGCATACAAAGGAAAAATAACTTGTTTGAAATGTTATGTATAAACAGGTAACCAGTTGCCAATCAGATGAAAATAAAACCAATTGTTCAGCTGAAATGAATAACAAATTCAGGCAGTACAGTTGCTTCAACTGGCCATTGCCTTAACGTCTTCAAGAAACAGAGAAGTAGAATTGCCTAAGTATGTTACCCCATATACTCTTTATAGAGGTGTGTGCATGGGGCAGTATTCCTAAATGGGTAACTGCTGCTAGATTTATAACAAACATTTCTGACAAACAAAGTTTTACTCAATTCTATTTCACAATATATTGAAATATTCTCTTCTATTGAAATGCATTTTACATGTATATGTGATATTGTATTCACTATCATATCCCTAGTACTTACTAGCACAGTGGATAGTACTTAGTCAACACCCAAATGTTTGTTGAATAAGCAATGAAACTTTTTTGTGGCCTACAATTTACTTCATTTTGAAGGTTTAATTTGAAAAGTACGGTATACTCTTCCTTTTTA
This sequence comes from Globicephala melas, assembly GCF_963455315.2. Lineage (NCBI taxonomy): Eukaryota > Metazoa > Chordata > Mammalia > Artiodactyla > Delphinidae > Globicephala > Globicephala melas. The sequence goes on along the minus strand of NC_083323.1, from coordinate 30,770,785 downwards.
AATACTGGCATATAAAGTTTCCAGTTCAGGCAGGTTAAAACTCTGTAGTCAAATGAATCTAAAAACAAAGCAATAGAATCCCTCATACTCTTTCTCTTCAGCAGCTGGCATGAGCTTCAACATTCCATTCAGTAAATTTTAAATTATGAAAATAAAGACTAAAGATTTCTCTCTTTAATTTGTTTGAGAGGAAAAAAAAAAAAAAGAGTATGACAACCCTTCCCCAGATCCAACATGGTATAATGGAAAGAACGTGGACATTAACTTCACTCCTAGTTGTTCAACAAATATCTTTTGAGAACCTATGTCAGGCACTGTGTCAAAAATAAGAAATAAAATAAATTAAAAAAACAAAGCAAAACGCAGCCTTTGTCAATCTTACATTTGTTTGGGGGCATGTTTCTTTCAGCCCTTTGTTCAAATCTCATTTTTACCACTTTATAAGACTTTGTACAAATTATTTAAGGTCCCAAAGCCTCACCTTTCTCACCTGTAAAAATTTGGGACTGTTTAACCCATTTCTCAGTAGGTTACTAGAAGGATGAAATGTGGCAGTGCACATACAGTAACTAACCAGTGGTAGACTCTAACATAGGTTAGCTCCTGTCAACTACTCCCCTTTCTCCTGCAAACAATAGGTGATTCCCGGTAAGACATGAGAAAGGTCAAGACGTTTACATATTTACGATATAGTTCATTCTTTTGAGATCCTGCCAAATCAGTGGACAGGTATCATAATCCACGTTTTGGGGGTACTGAATTTATAATACCAGCTATATTACCTATGTGTTCAGATTTCTCCTTTTATGTTTTGTTTATTAAACTACTCATAAGAACTTCTTTACCACAAACTGTCACCCTGAGAGTGAAAAAAAATGCCCACAGAGTCCTCTGGTGCACAGAAAAAAAAAAAAAAAGAAGAAAGAAAGAAAGAAAAAAGGTTGAGGAAGGATATCTTTGTCTGGTTTTGGTATCAGGGTGATGGTGGCCTCATGGAATGAATTCAGAAGTGTTCCTCCTTCTGCAATTTTTGGAGTAGTTTGAGAAGGATAGGTGTTAACTCTTCTCTAAATGTTTAGTATAATTCACCTGTGAAGCCATCTGGTTCTGGACTCTTGTTTTTTGGGAGTTTTATAATTACTGATCCAATTTCATTACTGGTAATTGGTCTGTTCATATTTTCTGTTTCTTCCTGGTTCAGTCTTGGGAGATGGTACCTTTCTAAGAATTTGTCCATTTCTTCTAGGTTGTCCATTTTGTCGGCATATTGTTGTTCATAGTAGTATCTTATGATCCTTTGTATTTCTGTGGTGTCAGTTGTAACTTCTCCTTTTTCATTTCTGATTTTATTAATTTGGGCCCTCTACCTTTTTTTACTGATGAGTCTGGCTAAGTGTTTATCAGTCTTTTCAATGCCAAGAGCAGTAGTGGCATCTGAGAAAGTAACCATAGTGTAAATTGTTTCACATCTTTGACAGATCGGTCTGAACTGAAATCCCGCTGAAGAATAGACCAACTCCCATCACCAACACCCACCCTACCTGCTCCCCACTCAACATTTCCCCCATACACACATACATAGAAATGCACACAAACAACCAAAAATTAGAAAAGCAGAACGCAAGTCCCAGACACAGGAGTCCTTTGTGTCAGTGGGTACAGAATTATCCAGATAAAGATGGAAACATGCACACAAAGAGCCAGGAAGCCCCATATAGAGCCCTCTTCAAGAAGAGAAAAAGTGAAAGAACACTGCTTAGGGCATCCTACATCATTGTTACCTCTTGGTGACAAAGTTCAGTGCCACAAAACAGGTCCCTGAAATAATTTTTTTTCATTAGGCCAAGTATTACTTTACATCATTCTCAAGTTCCTAAAAGAGACATGCAAATATATTAACCCAAAGTAGATCAAGCAGGTAACATTAGTGAGGTGGGCCAGATACATTCAACTGAAATTTAAATATTTAAGGATTGCCTTTGTATCTATAAGTACTATGCTGACTCCTCTTTTTTTGAAACTCACACTCTTCTCAATCTACCTGTCATTGGCCTGCTTTTGAAAAAAAAATACAGATTTTAGAAATATTTCACTTTTATCCTAACTTTATTGTAAGAAAAACAGCAGTCCAACCTTGATCATAAGTGGCAACTCACGCCCAATGTCAAAGAGAAATGAGAGCGTGGTAGGGATTGTGTCAATGGCCCTTGCAACTCAGCTCCAGCCTCTCGGGGCCACATGGATATTACAGGTCCAGCAATACCAAATCTCTCCACTTTTCAAAACAGCCCAGAAATTTGTATTTATGCTTTAGTGTTGAAGATAAATTTTTTAAAGTTTTAAACACTCGGCAGAGGTAAACAAAACACATCTGATGGCCAGACTTGGCCTGCGTACTCCTGCTTGAACCTTTGTTAAACATCTACACTGAGACAACTTTGTGCATATCTATGTGTGGGAGTTGGCAGTTGTGGTGAGCAAATCAATGCCATAATGTCACGTGGAGTGGAGAAAAAGTAGAAAAGGGAAGAATGTTAAAATTTGTTGTACTACAGTTTGAGTTCACACTCTCCCTTGCTTCTTTTCATGAACCTCTAATTATAAATTAAATGGGATCTTTGGAACTCTTATAGTAACTTCTGTTTATGAAATCTACTCTGTGAATTCTATTAATTTATTAAATGTTATCTAAGATGGTTTTGGTGGTTTTAAACTTCTCAAAAACACCAGAAGGACATTCCCAGATCACTTCCATGTACTCCAATTCTGATGCCAAGCTTAACTGCTTATTTGGTAAAAGGGGCCCTGTGATGGCTAATTTTAATGTTCCTACTTGACCAGGCTGAGGGTTGCTCAGATAGCTGGTGAAATATTATTTCTTTTTTGTCTGTGAGTGTGTATCTGGAAGAGATTAGCATTTGAATCAAAACATGGAATAAAGAAGATCACCTTCACTAATATGGGTAGGTAACCTCATGAGCCAATACCTAAAACAAACAAACAACTAAATAAACAAATCTCCTATTGGTTCTGTTTCTCTGGAAAACCCTGACTAATACACATTTTGGTATTTTGATGAGATTAGCATTTGAATTTGGTGCACTCCGTAAAGTAAATAGCCCTCCTCAATATGAGTGGACGTGATCCAATTCATTCAGGGCCCGAACAGAACAAAAGGAGGAAGAAGCAGGAATACATCCCTTTTTTTCCTGCTTCATCAATTGAGCTGGGACATCTCATCTTATCTTCTGACCTTGGACTCTCTTATCTACCATTGGCTCACCTGGTTCTCAGGCCTTCTGATACAGACTGAATTTTGTCACTAGCTTTCCTGGGTCTCCAGCTTACAGAAGGTAGATCATGGGGTTTCTCAGCCTCCATAATCACATGAGCCAATTCCTCACAATAAATAAATAAGTAAACAAATATTCTGTTGGTTCCGTTTCTCTGGAGGACCCTGACTAATACACTGATACAAGTCTTTTTCTGAACTAAAGTAAAAATGTTGCTGATCAAACTAACTGGCCAACCCAGGAAGATTTCCTGTCTTCCAGCTTGCCTCATGTAGTGGATATCAAAATCTCATCTTCATCAATGTTTCCCTCCCACCATACTATTTTTTTAAATCCTTAATTAATTTCTGTTTTAAAAGGACCATGTTTACAATTCTTCTATATACAAATATATTTAAATGAAACCTGGCACTCAACCTATCTTTCTTTACATTTCAGTTGGTTCAATAGTTACCTAAACTTGACTGCTGAAAGAGTAATGCTAGCAAGAATAGCCATCCCAAATATCTGGCCAACTGTTTAAAAAAAATTCCAAGTATCTCAAATCAATGATCTGTAACGAGATTCACTAACTAGGATTTCTGACAGTTTACAAAGAATAAAAAGTTTTCTTTTCTTGATAATTACACTGTGTCTGTATCATGGTGAAATGGGAGGGGTTTCAATGACTGAGTTTTGTAAAACACAAAAGGAAAAAAAAAAGACAAGTGAGCAAAAGGAAACTAAGTAAGACTTAAACTTCCTTTATTTCAAAGAAGCAGAAGCACTGAGAAATGGAAGCTAAGGTCCGTACTATCCAGAGAGGGCTTTCTCCTGACTTTGATCTTCTAAGTCAGTGTTAGCGTTTTGATACTGATGAAATCATTTAATTTCCAGTACAGCCAGCTCTCAGTCATATGCTCTGAAACAGAAAGATCGAGGTGATATGAATAAGTCAGATATTAGTAAAATATTTTTTGAAGTACATGTTGGCTCTGGCAGGAACTCCGTGCTTTCATGTAGCAGCATTATATTTCCTTTCTTCATCAAGTTTGGATTAGTTGAAATCAAAATTAGTTTCTGTTTCCTGAGCCACTGAAAGTGGGGACAGATGGATTAGAACATTCTTCTGGCTAAAATGATTGCAGCTTTACCAAGGGCAAGCCGCAAAGTGGAATCCCACACTCTGATAATCTGGAACTCAATTTAACACACATTCTGCAAAGAAATCCAACATTCATGACTAAGAGAACCCAACTCAAAAGCAGTAGCATCACTTTCCTTTATTCCCACCTAGTGAAGACAAACTGGAGAGTGGCTAAGCTCCAAAACAGTGAGTTGTTAATCATCATGGTTTTCATGCCTCTTTTAGAGGAAATGAGATGTAATCCAACGCCTGCAGAGGCCTTTTCAGGAAATTGCTCATCTGTCTAATTAAGCTCTTCTTTCTTCATACAGTCTATGATAGGTCTATGGATACAGTCAGCAGACATATAGCTTCCAGAAAACCTTTGTGCCCTTTTTCTGTTGCTCATTGGAAATTTCTGATGTAATGGAATCTCCTTAAAATGGAGATATTTGGAGATTAAAATCTCCATTTTATGGTGATTCCATCACCTTGTATTAAGCACTGGCTAAACGTCATGGACACTTTATTAACAAGTGTCATTTCCTATAGGGAAGCACTTTTGAAAGAGTGCAAATTAGAAAGGTTAAGAGACTACACAGATGGTTTTATACCTTGTCACTAGCATAGAGCATCTAACTGCTCACTGGCGCCAAGTTTATAAGTGCTCAGGCAAGAATGTTCCAGCTTGTTTATTTGTTTTTTTCAGTAAAATAGTCATTGTACTTTGGCCTCTGCCCCTTTCATAATACACCACAGATGACCTATCCTCTGTCCTACCTGCCACCAGTTAACCTTGTTTCATTCCCTGTCTTTGCAAAGTTAGTACAACCCACTGCACTTCCACTGTAACCATTTACCATGTCTGTCCTTTCTAAGCCAGGTTCTCAATTTCTAACTTAATTAAAGAGCAATGTGGCAGACATTTATGGAGTCCTATGTCAGATCCTGGGCACATGAAACAGAGTAAGATGGGAGTTTTGCCCTCAAGAAGTTTGCAATTTAGCAGGAAGAAAAATACAAAATTGATAAAAACTTCCACATCCAACTATAATAGGAGCAAAAAGAAAAAAATTCATCTAAACAGCATGTTAAAGAAGCAAAAAGGAAGAGGCAAACAAGTCATCATTACTCTCCCTACCTGTGAAAAAAAATTTATCACTTTTAAGTGCTTTTATATTTTGCAAATAATACTATTCAAATATGTGGTCATACATATGTAGTTAAAGGAGGGTGGGTAGCAAGTGTGTTCATCCTCTCCCACTGACCTATTATATCTAAGTACTTTAGAAAGGGAAAATTGATTCTTATTTATTAAGTTATACCAACACGGAATATAACAGATAAATGAGGTTAAAAGAAACAAAGAGCGCAGTATTGAAGTCCATTGAAGCTAATGAGCCTCCCCCACTTCCCTGCACCTCGAAAAGCACACTATAGCAATGATAGGACAGGCCTGGAACCTCAGTCTCATTCAGTTTTACCATCCTTGGCCCACCTTGAATCAAAACTACTCAAATCCTTAGATCTGTTGAAAGGCATCAAAATAGAAATAATTATGGGCCTTCAAGCAGGTCTCTAGATTTGAGATTTAACATTCCAGTAGTTCTGGAATGCATTCATCTCTATTCATGCACACCAAAAGAGTTAGAAGAGGATTTAGTTCATCTCTGTGCAACCTGAGCCTGAAGGCTCCTAACATCTGCTGTATTTATAGGTTGAGAGCAGATCCAGGCAAGGTCAGTTCCACTCCATTCAACAATTATTTGAGCCCAGGGAGTCCTTATTATTTAAACATGCATTATACTCCATCCCACAATTACATGGTTGCTTAGGGAAGCAAAGAAGCACCAGAACACAAAAATATTCGTAAAGAGGCTGATTGACCTCTTGAAATGCTAGTCACCACTTATCCCACTCTACTTAACCCCTAGCTTGTATCTCCAACCATCATATCAATACCAACTCTGATGGTGTAGATGTTATAGACATTTAATCAAACAACGCAAATGCAATGCAATAGATTGCCAAGCAAAATGACAAACATTGCAAAAGTTGTAGGATTTCATAAGATTGATGAAAGTTACGTCGGAAAATTCTTGGATCACACACCCCCACACAAAAGAATTGGCAATGGTGGGTCTATTAAAAATTAATGAAGAGGAAATCAACAAGGAAACTGATATGATAGGCATGGTAAAAAAGAAAAAAAGAATGATTTGATAAAAAGGATTAAGAGAGCACTTTAGGAAAATTGGTAAAGCCATCACTTAAGGCAAAAACTCCATTGAGATAACGTTGCAAAAGGCATATATACATTAAGTGAAGATTTCAATATTGCTACCATACAATTTTATTAGAAAAGTTAGGCCGAAAAGAATTATCAGTATTTCATTCATCTTTGTTTTCTTAATGTGCTAAATATAATTTAATTTACATTTATTTAAATGTAAGTAAGAATAAACAAATTATCACCATGACATTTAATTTCCTTTTGAAGATACAGACCCAATTCATGGTTCTTTTAATTATGAAAAAAAGAAATTTAAGTGTAAGTGGATTCATTTTTAGGAGCATTTTATATATATATATATATTCATTCCTTGGATGTCCACTCCTTGGATAATGAAGACCCAGTCACTGTTCCAGCCATGATCTTTACCCTAAAGAAGCTTCTAAAATCCCATGAGGCTGCATCACCTGCCAAGTCACAAGTAAGCACTATAGCATCAACCTGTGCAGAGGGATTCACCTGAATGTTGCACACACATTCCCACGGTCAGTTAATTTAGTGCCGATGGGAGGGCTTTGCTCCTTATTTTAACCTAAGCATTTTCTTTGATTAAAAGGAAGGACCTAGCACCCTAAATTCATTTTCCCAGGACTAATAAAAGAACATTCATCAAAGAAAAATGTCTCCAAGTGTTCAATTCTAGGTTATTTACCTTAGGTGCCTAACGATGCTTAGTTGAAGAGGTCAGGAGCAATGCTATGAAGCACATATAAAGATTAGAAGATCCAGGGACTTCCCTGGTGGCGCAGTGGTTGAGAGTCCGCCTGCCGATGCAGGGGACACGGGTTCGTGCCCCGGTCCGGGAAGATCCCACATGCCGCGGAGCGGCTGGGCCCGTGAGCCATGGCCGTTGAGCCTGCGCGTCCGGAGCCTGTGCTCCGCGATGGGAGAGGCCGCAGCAGTGAGAGGCCCGCGTACCAAAAAAAAAAAAAAAAAAAAAAAAGATTAGAAGATCCTGTCCTGAGAGAAAATATAGCCTCCTCCACCCCAAAAGCCCTGATCCTGTGACCATCGCAAATTTGCTGGAGCTCTATTGGAAAAGCACGGGTCTCTCTCTACCATAAGCTACAAAGCCCTCAATGGGAAACTATTTTATAACATCCCTCTCCTTCTGAGGAGGTAACCTTGTACAATATAAGAAGCCCAGATGTTTTGGAGTCAGACAAGCTGAACTTTAAATGCCACATTTGTATATACGAGCTGTATAATATGGACAAGTTTCCTATCTTTTCAAAGCCTCAGTTTCAACCTCTCTGCTATAAAAGTAATAAAATCTACTTCATGGAGTTGCCAAGAGACTGCAAATGACACAATGATGCTGAATGCCCAGTTATGCTTTATAGTAGGCACACTTTCAAAAAAATGTTGGTTCCCACCACTTCCCCCATGACAAGGAAGATCACGGGGAAGTATAACCCCGCTGGCACCTGGTGGGAAATGAGGAACTGAAAGGCGATAGAGGGAGTGTAAGAGGAAATGGAGAGGGTGACACAGACCAACTTCACCAGCGCCACCCCAACTCTTCCCACCTCACCCCAGCCTGGTCCTAATCTCACATGGAAATGAGGGATAAGACACCTGTGTGTCAGACAGAAAGTACAAATTCAGTGCATCTGACTCAGAAACGGGGCCAAGCTGCCCAGAGCAGGTAATAAATATAATCACCCTGATCTAAGTCAGAGGCCTCAGGGTTCAGTCACTCCCAGCTGAGAGGTTTTCCTGTCATTGGAAGGAAACCCACTCTGGCCAACAGGTGACAGTTGCTAATCGTTTTCTAATCTTAGTGTCAAACATGATCTTTTCATGAATGTGGTTTTCTTGGTTTGGTTTTGTTTTTTAAGATAGCTTATGAAAGGAGATCTCTTCTAGCCCTTGGAAAAATAGAGATATTCAACAAAAACTGGTGCATGTTGGTCTTCATCTTCAAGATCTGAGCACTTTCATCTATAATGAGTCAACAAATATTTACTAAGCCCTGAGAATATGTGCTGTGTCAGGCATTGTGAGTGATAGAGAAGGGGTGAAAGGTGTGGATTTCACTCTCAAGGAACTTGCAACCAGCTAAGGCACACGAGACCTAGCCCCACCCAAACCCCCGTGACATAACTGGCCAATGGGACAAAACAAAACTATCTATCCTCAAGTGACAGTATACGAGAGTGTCTGCTGCCCCAGAGAGTTGTCATGAAGCTCAAATACAGTGATGCACAAAAGCTCCTAGCAGGAGATTTAACACTTTAATTTTTCCCTACCCCTAGAAGAAAATCTAGGAGAGAATAATGTCAAAGCCGAGGCAGCAGGGGGTCACAAGGAGGAGGTTATCAACAGCAAATGCTGCTGAGAGATTTTGACAAAAAGCAAGTCACAACTGACCCTTTAGAGAACTGTTTTTAGAGTGTGATGAAGATCAAAGTCAGCTAATTGCAAACCGTTAGGAAATGAAGGCATATCTCAAAAGTGTAGCCAACAGGCATAAACTACACCTTTGAGAGGCTTGAGTGGGAAAAGGAAGAGAGAAAAGCCATAAGATCTAGTGCTGGGCATTCTGTTTCTTTTTTACAACACAAAGCTCTGTTTAAAAGGTTCCTCTACAAAAACTAAAAGATTCTAGAATCTTCCCCAGCTCTAATATAAAGCCAACAAGACAACCACGTGGTCTTGTGCCTCCAAAGAACTCAAAGTAGGTAGACTCAATTTCTTTTTTTTCTTTTTAATCAAAACATTCTAAAATAAACATAAAACAACTTTTCCAAATTTTTTCCAAAAATTAAATAATCTTGTTCGTTTCATCAGCATTCTACAAAGCAAAGCAAAAGAAGGTAAAGGTTGGGAATTCCCTGGTGGTCCAGTGGTTAGGACTCCACACTTTCACTGCCGAGGGCCCTGGTTCAAGCCCTAATTGGGGAACTAAGATCCCACAAGCTGCGTGGCCAAAAAAAAAAAAAAAAAAAATAGATAGAGGTTAATTAGTTTTAACTGCAAGAAAGTTTAAAGAACTTTTGCCTAGAATCTTGCTAATCTCTGTTAAAATGATTAAGAGTTAGTGTATACTTTAAGTCAATAAACATTGACGTATTATACTGGCCTTTTATATCTCTCATATCACTGAGTAAATGTTATCGGAAATATAAAGATGCTCATAACAAGCCTTTTGCCCTCTGGAGACTTCAACTCAATAGAGACAACAGAAAAGGTATAAGTAACTTGTGTAAAAAGGACACTGTGACCAATTTAATAAAGGGCTAAAGATATTAGGAGGAAAAAAGAGAAAAAGGTGAAAGTTGGACTGGGAGAGCTGAGTTTCTTTGGTAGAAAAATGAATTTAAGTTGGATTTTAAAGAAAGCATAGGAATTTGAAGGCAGGTATGACAAGGACAAAGAAGGGGGAGGAGGGTGTACAGTTCCACTGGAATCCAGGCAGGAAGAAGAATGAACAAAACCAAGGACAGTCATAAACAAAAGACCATACGTAACAGCCTAAAGAGACGGGAGAAATATCCACATACCAGAAGGGACTCGACTAAATCGAAGCCTCTAGATGGAAGATCCATACCTCCAGGCCTTTCTGTCCAATTCATTATTGTGTTATTACTCATGGCACTATTTCCTAACTTCAATATTTCAGCTCTAGGGTCTATTTTTTTTCCCATTGTATTCATACAGCAGAAAGAGGAAATAACTCATCCAGCGGTGGGGATTTCTTAGTAGGGTTTTGAAGAGAGATGCTGAGGGTGGCTGACTCTGCGAAAATGTTTCCTTTTTCTCTTGCTGTTTGTCAGATATTACTGTTGGGCAACCCTGGTGAGTGTCATCAACATGCAATCTCATCTGATTTATCTTCCTTTACTCACTCAAACTCAGCCCTTTGCCTCTTCTTTCTTTTTTTTTCCTAGCTCATTTAGAGTTTCACAACCTCTTACCTTTAATTGCTGAGTAAGTACAAAACATTTGTGTATGTGGCATCAGATATGACAATCTCCAAGAAAAATGACTCACAGTCACAGAGATGGCCGTGGCTACCTATTATGCCTTAATATTTTGCTTTGCCATTATTTCATTTTAAAAGTTCAATTCTATTTTTCTCACAGATTCACTTTCAAAATAATAAATTTTCGCGGCTGGCTTTTCCTCCAAGTTCCTCCCTTTTGAAATGTGCATGACTGAAGTAAACCGTATGTGCTCCACAGAACTAGTGTCAGTCTCCCCAGAGACCCATAAAAAAATTTCACACCAATAAACTGTTGATGTGAGTACAGGCAATGGAATATTTGGGTCTAATGGAATCGAAAACGGGCTTTCAATCACAGAGACAGAGGAAATTAAATTCATTTGTAGGTCAAAAGCTTTACAAGTGTCCTAGAGGTAGGGTCACCATGGTTACTGGCTCCACCCAGCTAACACAGATATGGAGTCTTTACAGTTTATCCCCAAGTCGACCTAACTTTCCTTGGATCAGCCAAGAAAACTTTGTTTCCTCCTTTCCCAATTTCTCTCCTCTGCCTCCGTCTCAACAGGAAGAAAACTAGTTTGGGTTTTGACCGAGGTTTCTGGAGCAGAATTCCAGATCTAACTGTTATATAAATATATACAGTTTGAGCGTAAAGAAAGAGATGACTGTGCTACAATGGCTAACTAAGGCAGGTAAGGAAAAGCAGGTAGTGTGTTGATGCTTTCAACAGTCTGTAGCTTTTATAGACCCTGCCACTCCACACCTGTGCCTGGACTCATAAACTTGGGGGCAACAAGCATTTTTAAAGCATTCAGTTAAACTAGGAAGGACTGTAAATGCATGAAAAGGTTTCTAGGACCTGCCTCATGTCCCTGAATGCAAGCTCTACTCTACCTATTATCTTTTTATATAAATATCTTCTCCTGCCCACAAATCCTGAAAGGGTCAAATCCTGGGAAGTCACTTGTTGTCTCTGTCAACACACAAAGGAAGCACCTGCTATAAGATGTTTCCTGCCCGCCCATGGCAATCTTTGCTTCCAGGTTTGCTGCTATATGCACAAAGCTTTCAATAGCACCTGGAGCTTAGTAGGAATTCACTAAATATTTGCTGAATATTGAACGAATTAACAAATCAAAAGGTCTCATTGTTGGTAAAGTGTCCTCTTAACTGACTACCTTGCTACAAATCAGTCTTGCTGTTACCACCAGTCTCTATACTTTGAATCTTTGCCATTTGTTTCATTTTAGGCTCCCATGTATTTCCAGCCTTTGGAGTTTTATAGCCTGGATTTGGCCCACAGACCAGCAATTTTTATGGTTGTCTTGGGATTAGACCATTCATTACCATGGCTTCAACACTTCACTACCTGGCTTATCTTGGCTTTCACAGTCCTAAATTCCAGAGCTACATTGATAGAAATCCATACATAGCGCAATGATTTAAAAGAGTGAAAATGTGGAGGGTTACTAAATGTAATAGCCAGCCTCCAAGATGTTTTCCAGTGTCCTTTGCCTTTAGAGCTTGCTTCTAACAAATTGAACACTGTAGAAGTGATATATCGCTTTCAAGATTTAGTTATAAAAGACTGCTGATTCCATCCTGTGATTCCTCCCTCTCCCTGTCTCTCAGTCTCTCTGTTTCTCTCTCACTGTTGGATCACCTGGGGTGATCTAGGGTAAGCCAGCTTCAGGTGGATCAGCCCCACGAAAAAGCCCATGTGGTGGGCTTCCCTGGTGGCACAGTGGTTGGGAGTCTGCCTGCCAATGCAGGGGACATGGGTTCGTGCCCTGGTCCGGGAGGATCCCACATGCCGCGGAGCGGCTGGGCCTGTGGGCCATGGCCACTGAGCCTGCGCGTCCGGAGCCTGTGCTCCGCAAAGGGAGAGGCCACAACAGTGAGAGGCCCGCGTACCGCAAAAAAAAAAAAAAGAATCATTATTGTTATTCTTTTTAGCTATCTGTTATTACTAGAATTTTTAGAAGAGATGCTCAATAATCAATTACAATTCAAAGAAAACACATCCATGTTGTATATGATTGCCTTATCTCAAATAAGTTTTTGGTTTTTTTAAATTAATTAATTAATTTTTGGGTGTGTTGGGTCTTCGTTTCTGTGCGAGGGCTTTCTCTAGTTGCGGCTAGTGGGGGCCACTCTTCATCGCGGTGCGCGGGCCTCTCACTGTCGTGGCCTCTCTTGTTGCAGAGCACAGGCTCCAGATTCGCAGGCTCAGTAATTGTGGCTCACGGGCCTAGTTGCTCCGCGGCATGTGGGATCTTCCCAGACCAGGGCTCAAATCCGTGTCCCCTGCATTGGCAGGCAGATTCTCAACCACTGCGCCACCAGGGAAGCCCTCAAATAAGTTTTTAAATATAGGGTTTACCAGAAGTTAGACCAGTTCCACAAAACAATGTTCCAGATATAGAAACAGAAATGACCACATCTGGCAGTTGAACATGTCTAGGAATTCTTTTGGAGAAATTAAATGTTTGGGGTTTACGATAGTTGTGGTTATCATGGATGTCATGTACATCGATAGAGTTGCACTTTTTGAGATCTTACAGCCACTGAAAACAAGCCCGTCTTTTAAATTATAAAATATTTAGCATAATGCAGTTGCATGGAGGCCTCGGTTTCATGCCTTTCTGAGCACTAAAAGGAATTCTCTTCAGTCTTCTTCCAAAGCTTTCTTTCCAGGCAAGGTTTCATCCATTCTACAGAAACTACTCATTCTATAGAAACTTCCCTCAAATGGAGGGAAAGGGCTAACACATTACACTTCTTAATTCTTACCCACATTTCAGCAACTTTTCATCTTCTCTTTGTCTGGTCGCCTGAAGGCATACAGAAAACAACACAATCTGGTCATTTGACAAAACTAGCCACCTACAATGAATGAGTGTGTGGACTTTTATCATATATAAAATACCTTTAAGTAGCTAAACTAAGCATGGACACAATAAAAGAGGAAGATTATAAAGGAATATACGAAACGTAAAATTAAACGTTGTGGAAATGTCAAGGATGGAGAGATGGTCCAACTGGGTAGATATAGGAAAGTTTAATGCAAGGATGTGGCACTTGACCTTAGCCATGAACAGTCAGGAGGCTGTGATGATTGAGGGAAAGGGTATACCAGTCATCAAGATCAGCAATATGAATTCTCAGTTTTGCAGAGAATCAGAAGCAACACACCTGCCCCTATTTGTAGCAAAGTTAGCAGTTACAGATCTTAATGACCACGTGGAGTAATGGGAAGAGCACAAGCTTTGGACATAAAATGACAAGGGGAGTGAGTACTGAGGTCCAGTCACCACATGGTCACTTACAATTTTATTACCTTAGAGATATCACTTAACTTTCCTGAGCTTCACTTTAACATTCTGTAAACATCCAGAGCAAGAAAAACAAGTTGGCAGCGTTGTTTGTATTTGTAAGCAAGAAGCATATCTCCTGAGAGAATGTTACATTTGAATTAAATGTTAATTATAAAGTTTCTCCATAGCAAAGATACCACAGACCTAAGTACTTCCTTATATGTAGATAAATTTCTTCTTCTAAGATTACTCTGCATTTAACTTCTAAATTCTCTTTCTAAAATTAACTCTGGGATCTGGAGACTAGAATAATAGAAATCTCACATGACATTTTTCCAGGAGCAAGCTACTGAAAAACTGCTAAATATAGAATATACAAAGAGGAGGAATATGGAAAATTATGGACATATAGGAAATTACAGCCATAAAATTTCAATGTCACATTGCAAAATGCCAGATGCTGGAATTTCCTATAAAGTTTAATTGTATTTGTTTCAAGGAGAAATACCTTGGAAAGCTGGATTTCAGAAGTTCCTCATATTTTAGCCTACTATTTCCAATTATGCTGGAACTTCTCTATCCATCCTGGATACACTGGAGATGTATCATTATCTAAACAATCATTTCCATTTCACAGAAGTCCCAGGACTGTTTTTTCTAACAATTGAGTCATAACACTGCTGTTCCCATGGTTACCAGGAGTTCCAATTTCAGTTCCTCAATATGCATTTTATCATGTAAGATTGTACAATCCTTCAGAATAGGCCATACTTAGTTCCACATGCTCTATTATTTTCTCCAAGTTTCTCACACCCAATCCCCATTTAAGCTTCCTGTTTTGCTCATTTTTTGACTAAAGTTTATGTATCCAACCTATATGGCGATCATCTTTCTAGCCAATAAATTCAAAGCAATGGAGTGAATTTAAGGGACAGGAATTGGGAGAAGATTAGAAAAATCTGCTTCTCATCACTCTAGATTTTAGCCCTAGATTTTAGCGCCATAGTTATGATGGTAAGGGAAAGAGCAACATAAATCCCAAACTACGGTGTCCTCAGTGATTCTGTGATTCCATTTTATCTGTTCGAATTTCTCAACTGCAAAGGAATTTAATGCTCACAGCTCTGAAAGGTACTTTCTCTGGATATTGGGGTCTTACACCAGAGTCCATAGAATGGGCTTCAAAGGTGCTCATCAAGTGCCTGAAATTACGGGGACGGGGCACATGCACATATCACTTCACGTGGCTCAAGGAATTCACTTTAATGAGGAAAAGGTCCGTAGCCTTTTAATCAGGTTCTCAGAAACATATGTACAGCAAAGATGTTTAAAGAACACTCCTCTTGGACAAGATCTCTGTTTTAGGAAAGAGCTCTGAAGGGACAAGTTGTTAATAAAAATAATTTTGGCAAAATAATCTTCAGTCGTTGAGAGGTTTTAAAATTTGATGTAAAATTTTTGGAAAACCAATATGGAAATGTGTACCAGGACCCATAAAGGTGTTCTTCATCTTTGATTCAGTTATTGCACTGCAAGGAATGTATTTTTTAGGAAAAATATCAAGAAAGGCAAAAAAGATAAAGAAATGTTTATTTTGATATTATGAATGGCAGGAAAAAATTAGAATCCAACATAGACTGATTGAATAAATAATGTGACATCAACAAAATGAAACATTACAAAGCCATAACTACAAATATCCTATAGGAAAATATAAAATATTTATGATAAAATATTAAATGAAATCACAAAGAAAATATAAGTATGTATAATATAAATAAAATTATGACAATTTTCAAATTAGTTGTACTAAAGTAATGGAATTTTGTGTGATTTTGCTATTTTAAAATCCTCCCAAATTTTAATATCCTATTAAGTAAACGTTGAATTAAAAATAAAACAGAGACTTCTGTTTAAACATGGCAATTTGAACATATATCTTGATCTTCATTCGTTTCCCACACTTGACAAAAATGACACTGAAGATATGAAAAAAATATATAAATCTACAAGGAAAATGAGAACAGAGAAGGAACTGACAGCATCAAAATTTTGAAATCTATAAAGCCAACATATGAGGATGTCTAACTTATTAAAAAGGGGAAAAGTTAAACATACACCAACAATGTAGTAAGATTAGGAATAAGGTTATGTACATAAAAGAACCCTGGAATGTTTCAAAATTGAAGACATCTTTTACCTCTAAAAGAGAGGAAAAGATGTGGCTAACAGATTCATATTTGAAAGCAACGCTGGGATCAAAAGCCAAAAACAATTAGACCCACTCCTTGCCCAGATTCAACTCTCCCAGCCTACTCAGCCAGAGAACTTTCTCTTCCTCACCCAACAAAAAAATGCTCTTTGGAGGGATTGAAACAGGAGGATCTTATATTGTGAACAGCTGAAGTCAAAAGTGATGTACTGAAAATAAAACATTGGAGTCACAATAGACATGCTGAATAATGAGAGCCCTCCCTTTATCCTCACTCAGCTCCCAGAATGCACCAGCAGCCAGGCTAGGTCCCTGGGAAGGAAATTTCTCACACCAGCCTGTGAGAAAAGATCTACAGATACTGATAGTTGTGGATCTCCAAGTGAAACATCCCAATCCAATCATGCTGGAATAAAGCCCATTGGTGTGCCCAGACAGCCTTTTAGTGCATCAAATTTAAGTATGAGTGGACACCCAGAGGACACAAGACATTTGAGGAAAACCTCAAACAAGAGGGACAACAATTAAACAAACAGTGAAAGAAACTGGGAGGGATAAGACAGGGTAGAAACAAAAACGTTCTTCTCCAAATAAATTAATATTCCCAGAGAGAGATAAGAGAAGATAATCCAGCTATGGAACAAAAGCCAAGATGTTATTTTTAATGGAACATTAAGAATACAAGAAAGTTCTTGAAATTAAAATGTGACATCAGAAATTTAAAATGCAATAGGAAGATGGAGAGTAAAGTGGAGATCACAATCTACAAAGTAAAACAAAAGACAAAGAAAAACAAGCCAGAATGTCCAACGTTTAACCAACAGAAGTTCTAGATAAAAAGAATAGAAAAAACGAAGAGCAAGATTTTGTCAAAGAAATAATTCAAGAAAAGTTTCCACGAACTGAACTTGAAAGTGCCCACCAGATTCCTGATATAATGAATGAAGAAAATTACACATCAAGGTGTAAGATCATGAACTTTCAAAATACCAAGAATGGAAATATCTTAGATCTTCCCAGATCAGAAAGAAAAGTAGATCAGAAGCCAAGAATCAAAATTACATCGTACTTGATTTTCCAGTGGCAGTCCCGGTGGTGAAATAATGCTTTGAAAATTCTAAGGAAAATGACATCCAGTATTAAAGTCTGTATCTGGACAAATTATCCCTCAAGAATGGGAATAGACTAAAAATATTTCAGACAGGAAAAGCCTCAAAACATGTGCTCCCATGCTCCTTTTCTCTGGAACTAGTAGAGAGGGTAAACCAAGAAAGAGGAACCAGGAGATGGGAACCAGAAAACAGAGTCTCTAACACAGGAGAGAGTTGAAGGGAATTTCCATCATGATGATGAAGGGAGATCCCAAAGAAACAACAGTGTAGTTAGACTAGAGAACATCAAGTCTACACATCCAGGAGGGATAACTCCAATACTTGTTTTTTTAATTGAAGTATAGTTTATTTACTATATTGTGTTCGTTTCAGGTGTACAGCAAAGTGACAATTTAAGAAATTATTTGATATGTTTGAGTGCATCAGAGCAGATTCTGGCAAAAAGTTGGGAGTTGAGCTGTGATAGGTACTTAGAAAATTAAACAAAAGAAAAATAGCTAGATAAGGATACTCCAAGAAAAATAAAATTTATAGGAAAGGAAATGAAATTAGAGTATACTATATAGTTCATCTATGAATAAAGTCTATATAGTTATATATACTGAATTTTGATTAATTAAACAGAATGATAAGATTATATCTGGAAAATAGGGAAGCAAAAGTGTTTCAGTGAAGAGGAGGGAGAGGCACATATTACAAAATTAAATCCTTGGCTTCAGAGTAAGAAATTAATAGGTAGTATCTAATATAGAAAACAAAAATGTCAGTGTAAGCATGTTATTTAGAAATGTGGGAAGCAAACACTAGAAGAAGCAAGTAGAAGAATTTAAAATAGAAATAAAAATTGAGGACAGAGAAGAGTTGGGAAAGTGACTGCTCTTTTTAAAAGTAAGTTTTATTAACTGTTTGCTTTTAAATCTATTTACATGTATAACTTGCACAGAATGAAAAAATAAAGTTAAAAGAAGAAAACAATTGTGAAAAAGTAAATCTGAGTGTTTTCCTAGACTCAGTTTTATAAAAGTTGAATACTCTAGCTGACATTCAAATTGCAGCTTCCATTAATACTATAAGATGAAACCAGAAAAAAAAAGAGAGGATAAAATGATTTTAAAAATAAAAAGACTCAAAAGGAATGTTCTGGGACTAAAGAACATTGATATTTTGATTAAAAGGTACTGCTAAGTGCCTTGGACATGAAGAAAAAACACTCCAACTTAGACTCAGCATTATAAAATTTTAGAACATAAAGAAAAATCCTAAAAGTTTCTAGACAGAGAACAATACAAATGGGACTAGGACTGGTATCAGATTTCACGTAATCAACTCTGACTTTATTTCCCTCATTCTGTTCTCCTTAGATCGGCTTTTATTTTCCTCCTAACTTTGATATAAATGTTAACTTTTATTTTCCTATTTAAATAATAAAAACATTGCAAAGTTATACATATAAATCTATTAAAAAGCCAACAGTTAATAAGAGACTTTAAAAAACAGCAGTTACAATAGAAAAAAATGGCTTTAATGTTAGGGAAAACAATTTTAAGCCTATATAGTTCTATATCTAGCCACATTAGTAGTCGAATATAATGGAGAATAAATGCATTTCAGATATACAAAGACTCAGAATGTTTATTTCCTACACATCCTCTCTTAGGAACTTACTTAAGGATGTTTTCCAGGAAAACAAGGGAGGAAAGAAAGGAGAACTTCAAGCCAAGAAATGGGGGATCCATGCCCCCGCCAAAAAAAAACAGTCCCTGGACGAAAACTCCAGACGTTCAAAGGAGCAGTCAGCCCAGATTAAACACAGAGAAGACACCCAGGAAAAATAAGAGCGTCTTAAAGTTGGCACTTTCCTTAGTAAGATGAAAGACCTTAAGGATTTAATAAAGAGAGACAATGTAAATTAAAAACTAAGAAGAGGGAAAAAAAAGTTCTATTTAAGAGTGGATATTAGCATACCGTTCAATATGCTATGAATAGTTTTTAAAACTATAAAAATGTAAGTAGCATTTATTTATTTAGACACAACCTATATACAGGAAGTGCTGACCTGCAAGAAGCTGAGGGGTCAGCAGACATTTAATACTGTCCAAAACGTCCATAAGATACTTGGTCCGTAGTATATTTGGTCCACAATACGTTTGGTCCACACCAAAATGTCCCTGAAATTTGGTCTTGTCCAAAGCATCCATGAGCATATTTGGTCCATGCCAAATAGTTTTGGACAAAACCAAATATCAAGGACTTTTTGGCATGGACCAAATGTCTTATGGACATTTTGAACAGGATCAAATGTCTGAAATGGAAGCAGAGGCCTGAGGCTAAGTTAAAAACAGCCAGTTGAAGAGCCTTGCCTAAAATCAGCAGAAATGGAGTTGAGTTTCCCAACAGTAGGTCACTGAAGAAACCAATCAAAGAGACTCACAAGAGAAATATTATTTCTAAAATACTTTTCATATAATATTTCTCTTAGCTTTTTTTATGTGCCAAGCACTGTTCTGGACATATTACATATATGCATTAATTTAATCTTCACAACAACCCAGTGGGAGAGTCTATTATTATCCCCACATTACAGATTGTAAAACTAAAGGACAGAGGGGTTTAAATAACTTGGTCAAGGACATACAGTTAGCAGCTAGTATAGCTGTGATTTGAATCCAGGGACTGGGGCCACGTTCTTGCCTTTTAATGATCACACTAAAGGGTCCCCTTAAAAAGTAGACAATTGTTTATCAACCATACAAAGGCCTCACTGCCAGGTTAGAACTATCCCAGCCACCAAAATTCTTGTGAAGTTCCACTTACTTTCTATACTTTTTCCATACAATGAAAACAGACCTAGGATAGCCTGCTAGAAAATGAAAGTGGTCCAGATGCCCAATCAGCCCCAGCTAATAGCCAACCAACTGACAGAGGTGAGCACATTTAACAGAGACCAGAATAATTATCCGTATTAAATGACTGGCCCATGAACTCAAGAGTTAAATAAATGTTTATTGTTTCAAGCCACTGATTAGGTAACTCATAGCAACAGATAATTGATACTCTCAAGATTTCCTTCTATAGTAAGGAAGTAATCAAGGACTCAGTTAATGAGTAGGAGTGATAGTAGAGAGGAGGTGTCCAGACAGTGGCCACCAATGGTACCTAGGAGCCGGGCTGTGTGGCCCGGAACCTAACAGGTACTGGTCTGTGACCCGGGGGTTGGGGACCCCTGCTCTAGAGAACATAAGTCACAGCAACATAGTTGCTGTAGTTGAAGCTCAGATTTGGTGTTGATATTCTCAGTAGCAAAAGCAAAAAAAAGGACACAGTCAAGTTATAGTTTTAATTATCACAAAAATCAACTAGGCGGGAAAAGAAACAAATCATTACCTAGATATTAGCTCTGGAAGAAATACTTTAAATAGAATACTGATTAATCATATGAATAATATTCCTGTGTAGCATCCCCAGAGCAAATGTAATAAAAAAATTTCATGAGGTTATTTCTCAACTTCTGCCCCCGTGAAAGCCCAGAGCTAAACACAACAAGGTATTCACAAGGTAATGGCAAAGGCAATTCATTAAAAATTCATACAAAGACAATGTGGTTCAAGGAAATATTTCTCTATCCTTCAGGCCAGAGGTGAGCAAACTATGGGTCCAAGGCTAAATTCAGCCCATTGACTATTCTTGTAAATAAAGTTTTATTGGAACACAGACATGGCCATTCATTTTCTTAGTGTCTGTGGCTGCTTTGATGCTACAATAGAGTTGAGTAGTTGCTACAGATGGTACGGCCCACAGAGCCTAAAATATTTACTATCATAAAAAGTTTATTGACCTCTGCTTTAAAGGAAATCTCCATTATTATCACTTTTATCCATGGAACTTTTGATAAGAGTTTGAAAACAAATTGTTGATTTGAGTTGGATTCATACACTAGGCAGAACCATATGAAACCACTAATTTTCGATCTTTTTGATCTATAAAACATCAATTTTTTATAGGTGTTCAATATAAGTGTTCAATCTAACACTTTAGGAAAAAAGATTAAAATCTTGTTACAAAAATGAAAGAGCTAAACAAGTCTTTTACTTGGACGTAATAACTCTTGCATAGAGGAGTAGGATATGAAATATTGTTAAGCAAAGCCAGGCTATTTCTGAAGAAGGAATTTTAATCTCCCCACAACATAAAAGCAGACCTAACAATATTTTAGTTTTAGAATACTACCGTTCCAAGTGAAAGAAGGAGAAAATGCCAACCATCCCAATTAAAAGCCCAATTTAATGACAAACTCAGCAATGATGGCTACCCATTTTGACATGATGGTTTCTACTGAATAGCTGCCTGTATTTATAATATGTGAAATAGTCACACAAAAGACTTACCATTGTATCCATGGAATTATACCAGTGCTGGGGACATAGTATATAGTCAATATACATCCCTTTAATTAAAATTTTTTCATGAAATTTAAACAAAGATGTAAACTCATCTACACACTGAAATGATGCAGTTGAAGGCATCAACAGAGTACTTCACACCAAGTAAATTATCAGTAAAAGATGTTTACATGAGAATAAGTTCATACATTTTTTTTAATGTATAATCAATATGTTATTAATATCCTACGATGTGCATACTGTGCTGGTGGCTATAGAAAAATGTATGGCTCAGTTCCTTTAGACAAGAAACTGGTGAAACACATGTTTAAAAGATAGAATGAGAGCCCACAAGGCGTGTTTTAATAAAGTGCTAAAAGAAAAAAACTGACAGTTAAGTGAACTATTACCATATTGTGTTGAATTCATTCCTCATGAAAATCAAACAGGAAAGAAGTCAAGTGACCCAGAATTCAGTCCCAACTGTGACGTTTCCCAGCTAGAATGTAAATTATTTTATTTAACAGTGTTAAGCTTGTTTATTTTGCTGGATTGCACACACTTCAGTTCTAGAGAAGCCTGAAATAGTTATTACACCACCACTAAAAAACTAGATTTCTGTGGAAGAGCTTCTGTGAAAAATGTTTAACAGATAATAGACTCAGTTTGCATTTTCAAGGTTTTGGAAACATTTAAAATAGCATAATATTTAAAACACTCCAAGGAGTTATATGCCAGATGTTAACACATTGGAAACCACCAATACATGAACTCCTCTTTCCGGTTTGACTCATTTTCGAATGGGCCTCAGAATAAAGGCTTCTTCTACAAGAATATCCTGACATTACAAAGTGAGCTGCTAAAAACCTCCCATTTGCAACTACTTTTTGGTGTAAATCAGGATTTTTTGATAGCGTGCAAACATATAAAAATACTAAGATAAATGAGATGGTAAGGATTACATGAAATCACAAGTGTCACACAGTAGCTGTGATTCCAAGTGTTTGTATTAATCAAAACAACTCCATGAGTTTCATTTATTCACTATATAAAGAGTAAACATGTTCGGTTTGAACTTACAAAGTTATTTTTACTAATAAAATACCATCTGTTTTTATATAGTAGAGTTCCATTTAAGATTTTATTTAAAAGGAATTCTTTCTGCTAAAAAAAAATATTCATTAGAAGAGATGATCTGAGACGTCTTTTCCATATCAAATAGTGTATGGTTCTTAGAGCAAAGCTCTATTTTACAACAGAAATATAAAGCAATTACCTTGTGTCCTAAGAGTTTATAATATCACACACTATACACATCATATGTAAGGCAACTGCCAGAATCTGCTTACTAGTT
The DNA here is from genome assembly GCF_963455315.2 of Globicephala melas. NCBI lineage: Eukaryota > Metazoa > Chordata > Mammalia > Artiodactyla > Delphinidae > Globicephala > Globicephala melas. The sequence continues at coordinate 30,747,771 of NC_083323.1, read as the reverse complement.
ATAAAATATTTGCTCTTCCCACTTGCTTTTGCACAACACCTGTAATTTAACCAGGGTGTTTTGGGGTGTGCCTACATTTCCCTGTCAACATTACAGTTTTGGGCAAATGCCAACCTGTAAGAGATTTTCATCTTGAGACTGTTTCCCTTCTTGCAACATTGGTTGTACTTTTGCCAAAAACATCAACCTACTGAAGGAACATCCCCTTTTACTCACTCCCATCCATTTCTGGACTCAAATGATAAACATTTAGTATTGATACTTACATCTGAATTTAACTTTTTCTGTCCTTTTCCTTAGTAACTCCCCTAAAACAATCCTCACCAACTTCATAGGTCATTTTTTTTCATGTGTTCTTAATACCTTAAGTATTAAGTTACTCTCTATTTTTTTTATAATCAATATTTTTTGAAGTGTAGTTGATTTACAATATTGTGTTAATTTCTGCTGTACAGCAAAGTGATTCAGTTTTACATTATACATTCTTTTCTAATATTCTTTTCCATTATGGTTTATCATAGGATATTGAATATAGTTCTTTGTGCTACACAGTAGGACCTTGTTTATCCATTCTATATATAAAGGCTTACATCTGCTAACCCCAACCTCCCATTCCATCCCTCCCCCAACCCCTTCCCCCTTGGCAGCCACCAGTCTGTTCTTTATATCTGTGAGTCTGTTTCTGTTTCACAGATAGGTTCATTTGTGTCGTATTTTAGAGTCCATGTATAAGCGATATCATATGATATTTGTCTTTCTCTTTCTGACTTACTTCACTTAGTACAATAATCTCTAGTTGCAAGTTACTCCCTATTTTTAATTTTTACTTTAGTTTTTTTCTGTAGGAAAGATTTTCATAACATTTGGAACTTCCAAAATATCTGCTCCATCATCCTGAGAGAACTCAGTCTCTAATTCTACACAGGAGTAGAAAAGTCATTCTGTCATTTCTACCCATTGTGGTATTTTAGGATGCTAACTTCCTTTGTACCAACAAAGAGCTTTGTCCTTGCTTACAAAGTGTCCATTACTTCTTAACAGAGATCAAACCCTGGAGCCCATTTCCTAGGGAGATGAAATGCTAGGGGAGATAATTCTGATGACCAAACAATGACTCAATGTATTAAAAAGACAAACCTAAGCTAAAACAATGTTGTGGAAGATAGGCATGGTTTCCTGAAAGAAGTTTACGGACAAGAAAACTTTATTTATCTAGATCTAAGTCTGTATTCTGTTAGACAGATGTTTTTTCCATTGCTACTGCATTTTTAATATCAGAGCAAACTACAATTGCTCAAAGATGTTAAATATTTATACTTTCTCAGAAGTCCTAAGAGGAAAATGCAGCTAATAGGAACAATCTGCTAGAGTGGTCAATAGGCCTGGTTTGGACTATGGTGGATGGTATTATTAAATCTGGTGAGTTATTTAGACTTGGAGGTTTCAAGGAATGGAAATATTTGATAGCTAAGTTCTGTCACACTCAATGATTATCTGTATAGTATTGAGGATAAAACACTGTGCATATTTTTAGAAAAAATTATCCTGTGTCTGTTCACCTGGTACGCTCAGGTTCATTGCATAGGTGAGCGCAAATTAGAAGCAAGTTTACCTTTAAATGTGTAAAATATAATAGTGAATGGGATAACAAGTCCTAAGGCAAGAATAAAATCAAAACTCTTTCCTGTGGCCTCCAACACACTTCCGCACACTTGTGACCTTTTCTCCCTCGCTCATTCCACACAAGCCACTCTGGACTTCCTCTTCTTCAACATACCTGGCTTTGTGCCCGCTTAGAGACTCTCTACCTACCATTCCTTCTTTGGAAATGGTTTTCCCCAGTTCTTCATAAGACTTAACCACAACAGCAGGGACTTTTTAAAGTGGGGAGTTGGGAGCGGGAATCCCAGGACACAGGGAATTAATGTATGTAAATGACTAGAATTTAATTAAGTGCTCGATCACTAGAGATCCTTACTGTTTGGACTGTCGTTGCTACCCTTCTGTTCTCAGCTCAAGGATTACTTCCCCCACACAGACAGGTTTCCTCTGAACGTTGAATGTACAGTTTCTCCTTCCTCCCTTCTCCAAATGATCACTCTCTGTCACATCACCCTTTTATTTTCCTCCATGCACATGAGGGTTGCCTAATGAGTAGCATTTTACAGAAAAGCTAAACTCGGAATGGATGGCTTTGTTTTTAATAGACAGAAAAGCTTTCTCTAGTTTCTACAGGTAGAAAATATATTAAACCTGTCACAGTGATAGGAACGAAAAGTCAGCACTTATTTTAAAATAAGTGGAAAGACAGTGTAAGTGGTATTAGAGCCCTGTGGTTTGTTGTTTATGGGAAAAGAGGCCAGTGTAAGGAAATCATCTATAACGTGCTCTTCTCCTTTGGGCATGTCAAGGCGGTACTCTCCCCTGGAGGTAGTGACTAAGAAGGTACTAGGAAGAGTCTTAATTCTTATTTTCAAATCTAAGATACTTACATTGAGCAATGTATACTAAATTTGTGTGGGAAGGATGTATGGAGAAGAAGGGAGTCTTGGGAGTGAGAGTCCAGTCTCCTCTCAGAGACCATTATTCTCCTCTATCCTGCCTTGAAATTTATAAAATTACTACTTTATGAAAATCATCACCAAAAAATATGCTAGTGGAAAACATAAGTCTGCTTGAGAATATGTTAGTTAAACTCTTGCACAATAGATGTAGTGAATCATTAAACATAATGTTTATCCCTTTGGAAAATTGTCCTCCTTGGAGACAAACCAGGAGGACAATGTGCCTTGGTGCCCCTATGAGAACAGTCCTTAGGTGGCATCGCTGATTGCTCTGACCACTCCACCCCCAGCATGGACACCCTGATATTCTGATATTCGTTCTTCCCTTCCCTCTCTCAGGTCATCCTTTTACTCTTTCTTTCTCATCTTCAGACCAAATGAGAGAGAAAAGAAAACATCACCAATATAAGATGGAATTGGGTCAGGATATTTTGGAAGAATCTATTCTTTCTTCCTCTTCTCACACTTTAATCTTCAATCTAAAATCACTCTGTCGGAGAGGTCAAGAGTCCAGATGTCTTGATTTCTCTGACAGTGATGTTTCCACGAAACACTTTCCCGGTGGCTCTTCACCATAACACAGCTCCAGTCACCTAAGGCAACCCAACATTCTCATTGCACAATCATCTGTTTTACAAACAAGAAAGCTGAAGCCAAGAAACAGTGAACAACTCCTCAGGTTTATTTCAAATCAGTAAAGAAGATGATATCGAAAGTCATTGCTCATACCTTTCCTGACTCATGGATAAAGTGAGAAACAAGTTGCCTCATTTCACGCTTTGAAATAACCAAGTATTTATTCTCAAGTTTGCTCTTATAAGTATATATTCTCAAGAGCAACCTGACTCTTGCATAATCATTTGGAGTAGGAGAAAGGGAAAGTCCTGTGAGGGCGGGTGGGAGAGGGAAGGGTGGAGTGGGTGGGAGGCTAAACCCTGGAAGGATGCTTCATGGGCTATGAAGAAACAGTGGGTCCTTGGGCCAACTGGTCTGACTCAGCCCCAGGAAACAGATCATTATCATCAACTTTGTCTTTTAAAGGAAAGATTGGAGCCATAAATGAACATGCAAGTACTTGTTGGACAAGTGGAATAGATCTTCGTATTTATGTATAGGCATATGATTTATTGAGCACTTATCATGTATAATACGTATACTAGGAGCTTTGAATATATTATCTCATTTAGTTCTTACAACAACCCTAGAATGAAGGTATCATTCTCTTTAAGACTAATGCAAATAAGGCTTGGAGAAATTATCTTGCCCAAGATCTCATAGTTATAACATGGAGAAGTCAAGCTGCTAATCCAGATCTTCCTGATTCTAAAAGCTTAAACAAAGGTATTTAAGACTCCCTTAGGAAAAAAAAATCTCTGTTTTCACAGTGAAAAGTGGTATGCCTGTATATATATACACCTGACTTTGACACTGCATGCTCCTCGGGAACATAGCTTTTGTTTGTTTGTTTTCATATCTGTGTCTTCAAAGCAGCCTAGCCCAAATCCTGCCATACATTAGGTGCTCAACAAATGTCTTTTATTTCTATATAGATGCTCACATTAGCAAGGAGCTAACTGTGATTAATAATAGCAGCAGGAGCTGATAGATAAGTGACAGCAGTAAGATCCCCTGCCCCCTCCCTCACTTAAGCATTTCCAAAGAGTGGTGGGCGAATGAAGCTGTAAGAGGCTACTGTGAGAGTGGTCCAAAATGAAGGAACAGTCAGAGAAAGAATCCGTCAAAGAGCAACAGGTTTAGCATGCCCTGTCCTACTTTCACCATTAACCATGTGGCATAGAAGGTGGAGAGTATGGGTTGTACTATTATAGGCATCATTTTAGAGAGGTGTTTTTGGCCCCTGAGGTTGCGGCACTTTTCATATCTTCCCTGGAAACACATTGTGTATGTATTTTCATAAGTTGTATCTCAGTCCCTCCCTCCCATCCTCACCATCACCATGTTCTTCCAAAGGCAACCAGCATCACTAATTCACATGAGGGGCAGTGAATTCAGAGACTTAGAAACAAATGCATTGAATGTTCTCCATCTCTCTTTATTAAAACTGTCTACTACAATAAATTATAGCCACCATAAGTTATTCTATAGTTCTTTATAAGCTGTCCTCATGAAGACAATTAAATTACAGAAATTAAATTACACATATAATCTGGTTTTTTTCCTCTATGAACAGAATTTGGGAGAGGAAATCACTACCTATAACATGTTCTTTTCAAACTTTCTCTCAAAATGATAGTATTTCCAATTAAGTAGTGAAAGATTCTTTATTGAGAACTTGCTGTGTACCAAACTCTGCTTAATGATATTGGGAATTCAAAGGAGTATAAGAAAAAGTCAGCTGCCACTGAGTTGAAAATCTAGGTGTAGGAAAAAGAAGCATCATCTATCATGGTAAGCAAGAAAACGGGCTGCATGTGCAAACTTCAGATAAGTAACGTGCTGCAGAAATGAGAGGGGAGAGCCAGCTGATTTTTGCCTCAGGTGATCAGAGATGTTTTCATGAAAACAAGATATGATCTAGAACTTGAAGGACTGGTTAACAGGAAAAAAACGGTAATTATGTATTAACTTCTCTTAACACTTATACTATGCTGTGTTTCTTCCCTTCTCCTGATGCTTTTCTCAAATCTCTGTTCCTCTCAGTTGTCCCCTGAAACCTAGAAGTCATCTATAACACTTCCTTCTCCTGACCTCCCCACATCTAATCCGTCAAGGAGTCTTGTTGATTTCCGCCACAAATGAATCTCAAATGCAACCACTTTTCTCTATTTCCACTGCTAACACCCTAGCCTGCAAGACCACTGTATCAGTCCCCTACCTGTCCTCAAGACTACTCTTACCTCTCTCCAAACACTTCTCATAGTAGCCACATAATCTTTTATTAAACTTAAATAGGTTATTTCTTGAATAAGATCATTCAGTGGCTCCTCATAGCCCTTAGAATAACATAAAATGTCCTTAATATGCTCCTTAAGGCTGTGCATTTTTCTGGTCCTCTTTGGCTTCTACAGCCTCATAATCTACTATACTCTCCTGGGAACAAACACCAACCCAACAGAACTCGATTGCTGCAAAACTCAAGAAATATTTCCTGACCAAAGTGTTCTGGAATATTCTTCCCCTCGTAGAATGGAACAGAATGGATGACTTCTATCCAGCCATTATATCTCAGTTGAAATACCCTTTCATAAGAAAAGTCTTCTTGTACGTCAATTTAAATTACCCTCTCCCCCTCAGTTCCTGAATATCTCTCAAATGTCCTATACTCTACAATTACATAGAGTTGTCCCTTGGTATCCATGGGGGATTGGTTCCAGGATCTCCTGAGATACCAAAATCCAAGGATGCACAAGTCTCATAATAAATGACATAGTATCTGCATACATCCTCCAGTATACTTTAAATCATCTCAAGATTACTTATAATACCTATTACAATGTAAATGCTATGTAAACAGTTGTAAATAAAATGTAAATACTATGTAAGTAGTTGCTGGTAGGTGACAAATTCACATTTTGCTTTTTAAAACTTTCTGGAATTCTTTTTCATATTTTTGATCTGCAGTTGGTTGAATGTGCAGATGCAGAACCTGTGGATACAGAGGGCCAACTGTATTTAGTTTTATTAAAGACTGTTTCCCCATTAGTCGTTAGGTTAAATGATAGCAGAACCATGTGTATTTTTTTCACCACTGTGTTCCTGGGTTCTTGCTCCCCACCAAAAATTAAATGAATAAATATGTTACTCAATTTCAATACTCCTGTTAGTTTCCATTCTTTGCCACCAACACTGATCCAGTTTGCTGTAAGTGACAAAGCAAATATCGTGCTTATAAAAGTTCTACAAGTTTTCAGTATCCAGGGATTATGTATATTTCCATATTAGTCAGTGCCACAAGTTCTGCCCTTCCTTCCCTCTCAAATCTGAGGAGCTAAAAGAAAATTAAAATCCCATGCTTCATGTAGCTTAAAAACACTTTATTCCACACCTTTACTTATTCAATGTCTTTCTAGAAAAAAATTATTCTTTCTGGTTTTGCTTTTAAATTTTTTTCCAAACAAGCAAAGCCAAATCACAATGAGGAAATATCTGTTCTTTTAAGATGGATCTCCAGAAGAAAGAAGAATGAAACCCTTTAGAATCCTCAGATGGGAAGAGAAAGAAAAGAACCTTTTCTCTCTAGAATTAGGGGGAGAATGGAGGAAGCATAGCTCACTCTGGAGGCCAGACTGAACCCCCAGGCAGAATTCCTATTCACAGGGCTTCAAACATAGGCTCTTCCCTCCCCTGGCCTAATTCAATATTTTATCAAAAACATTCATAGGTTACAACAAGTCCATTGGGAAAAAAGCAAGAAAAACCTTGCACCCTCTCTAAAAATGTACCCCAGGTTTATTTTTTAATTAAAATAATAATAGTGAAATGAGTGCTTAAAATGAACCAGTCACTTTGCTAAGTGCTTAACATATATTAAAGCATTCAGTTCTTCCCCATAAACCCTAAGTACTAGTCATTACTCTCATGAGTCTGAGGAAATGAAGCCCAAAGAGGGTAAATAACTTGCAGCTCTATTTACAACAGGCAGGAGATGGAAACAACCTAAGTGTCCGTCATCAGATGAATGGATAAAGAAGATGTGGCACATATATACAATGGAATATTACTCAGCCATAAAAGAAACAAAATTGAGTCATTTGTAAGGAGGTGGATGGACCTAGAGTCTTTCATACAGAGTGAAGTAAGTCAGAAAGAGAAAGACAAATACCATATGCTAACACATATATATGGAATCTAAGAAAAAAAAAATGTCATGAAGAACCTAGGGGTAAGATGGGAATAAAGACACAGACCTACTAGAGAATGGACTTGAGGATATGAGGAGGGGGAAGGGTAAGCTGTGACAAAGTGTGAGAATGGCATGGGGACATACATACACTACCAAACGTAAGGCAGATAGCTAGTGGGAAGCAGCCGCATAGCACAGGGAGATCAGCTCTGTGCTTTGTGACCACCTAGAGGGGTGGGATAGGGAGGGTGGGAGGGAGGGAGACACAAGAGGGAGGAGATATGGGAACATATGTATATGTATAACTGATTCACGTTGTTATAAAGCAGAAACTAACACACCATTGTAAAGCAATTTTACTCCAATGAAGATGTAAAAAAATAATAATAACTTGCTTACTCTCACAAAGGTATCTAGCAATAAAGCCATTTTTCTGTGATAAAAATCTTGTACCATGTTGCCCTTGTTACCCACACCAGATATTTGCAAGAAGACTAACTGGGTAAATTTTGCAAATTTTCATTTATTCAACACTGTGCTGGACTTTGGAAGTTCAAGGATGAGTAAATCATTGCCCTTGCCTTCCTAGAGCATATATAGTCCAATAAGAAAACAAAGCAATAGGGCTTCCCTGGTGGCGCAGTGGTTGAGAGTCTGCCCGCCAATGCAGGAGACACGGGTTCGTGCCCCGGTCCGGGAGGATCCCACATGCTGCGGAGTGGCTGGGCCTGTGAGCCATGGTCACTGAGGCTGTGCATCCGGAGCCTGTGCTCAGCAACGGGAGAGGCCACAACAGTGAGAGGCCCGCGTACCGCAAAAAAAAAAAAGAAAAAGAAAAAAAAAAAAAAGCAATAAATAGCACAGCAGACTTACTCTGAATGGTATCAGAGCTCCAAGTAGGAGCTGGCTTTCAGTCTGGGGACATCTTTTCAGGGAAAGTCACATCTGAATGGTGAGTAATGTAGTGATTAGTAAGTGATATCACAAGTAAATATGGAACATTTATTGAACATGCATACTCACCACTGAGAACCCCTTTAACATTACATAAAGTAAATATTTAACCCCCAAATTTAAAACCGAAAGAACAAAGAGAATTGGTGAGAGGTAGAAGGAAGCTTCCGAGGTGACCAGTGACTGAGCAGAGAGAAGGCTGAAATCTACTGTCTACAGCAGGGGCACACCAGTGTGAGGTGAGAGGATTTGCTCCATAAAACACTGGAAAGGCTCAGACACTGGGACTATTGGGCACCTCTAGGAGCCGATGTACAGACTGCAGCTGAGAACAGGACTGGTTAAATACTTATAAGAGGGAGGTACAAACTATTGGGTGTCAGGTCACATGGAGAATATAGCTAATATTTTATAATAACTGTAAACGGAGTGCAACCTTTAAAAATTGTATTAAAATATATATGGAGGAAAACCAAATTTTTAAAAATGAAAAAAGAAATCTATTTGGAGCTTTTAGACCCCTCCTACCCATTTTACCAGGCTGTACAGCCAGTGAACTATCCCTTCTCAACTCTGAGCAGAAGACAGGAAGTTTACTCCCAGAAAAAGTTGAACCTGATTGGCTCTTAACTCACACCCCAAGCACAGCAAGGACAAGGTACCATATGGGAAATGGGAGATTAAGTGAAAACCTACATACTGGATAGTTAATGAGGCTTTTGAGCCCCTTTCCCAAGTCTGGAATTACCCATCTGAGGCAGGAAACTGGAAGATTCTTCTGGCAGAAAACAGAATGGTCTAAGAGAGGAGATCTATGGTTATTGACACTGGAGGTCTACAGGGAAGAGCTGGGTTCCAGCCTAAGGAAGGCCAGTGCTGCCTTGGCACACCAAGCTTCTAATGAGCTTCTAGGACCCCACTCTTAACTACGCATGCCCAGTCAGGGATCTCCAAGTATTTGAGGAAAACTTCTAACATGAAAAACAGAACAAAGCAAACAGAAGAAATGTGGGAGACTGGGTTGGACTTAGAAGAAATAGAGATCAATGCAGTGAGCAGGAAAAAAAACTTCAGGGAAAAAAAACTTTAATAAATAAATTTAGGAAAATGGAATGAGAATGTATTTATGAAACAAAACTGGGAAACTAAAAAAATACATACTTTAAGCACAAGGATTTTGTTGTATTATCCTTTTTATCTTTTTGTATTCTAAATACCCTTTAAGGACTTCCCTGGTGGCGCAGTGGTTAAGAATCCACCTGCCAATGCGGTGGACATAGGTTCAAGCCCTGGTCTGGGAAGATCCCACACGCCGCGGAGCAACTAAGCCCATGCGCCACAACTACTGAGCCTGCGCTCTAGAACCTGCGAGCCACAACTACTGAAGCCTGTGCACCTAGAGCCTGTGCTCTGCAATGAAGAGTAGCCCCCACACAGCGCAACTAGAGAAAACCCGCGCCCAGCAACAAAGACCCAATGCAGCCAAAAATAAATAAATAAAATAAATAAATTTATTAAAGAAATAAATAAATACCCTTTAATTTAAAAAAAGAGAAAGGAAAGCTAACTAGACTAAATTGAACTTCATTATTAGTAAATATATATATTAATTTTATAGACTTCAACAGAATTATGATAAATTAAGAACAAGGATAAACAGAGCTCACAATTCATATGAAAAATGAACAATCAGAAAATAAAGAGCTCTTGAAATTGAAATGATAGCAGAAAGAAATCAACAGAAGAGTTTTAAGACAAAATCAAAGACTCTCCCAACAGGTAGAACAGGAAGATGAAGAACTGGAAAATGGAAAAGAAAAGAAAGAAAATAAGAGAATCAAGAATATTCAACATCTGAATGAGTTTCCAAAATACAGGATAGAGCTCCAGCTACCAACTTATGTTTCCTCTTTCCTTTTAAGCAAAACTCCTTAAAGTAGAGCGTTCCTACCAAGGCTTTTGTAAGTCAAAATTGTGTAAAACGAAGAAGCAATTACCTTAGGCTATGTCTTGCTACCTGATGCACAAAATAAATCGAGATATAGCACAGATGCTCACAGACCCAGGTCAAGGCTATGGTGGCTTGGTGCTGAGATACTGAGTTAGCTTCTGAGAAGGAGCTTGGCGGTGCCACTGGCTGCTTGGGGCGAGCTGCCTCTATAACGGCTCACTGCAAAACAGACGCTGAGCGCTATTTTTACTTTTCACCTTTTTTCTGGTAAAAGCAAAAACTCCCTTCTGATTTCTTTCCACTAGTGAAAACAGGTACTAATGTATGTCTTTCATAAAAGCAAGGTGGCATAAAGTGAAACTTTCAAAAAGTGTGGGATTCCTGTACTATCATTTCCTTCTCCTCTATCTTAAGCCACTCCGATCTCATTTCACTCCAACCACTGACTAAGACAGTTCTTAACAAGATCACCAGCCCTCATAGTACTTCCTTCTCAGCAGCAGATGACAAGAGAGCATTCCCTCCTTGGAAAACTGTCTGCTTGGCTTGTGGAACTCCACATACACCTGCTTTTCCTCCAACATTTCTTGTCACTTCTTCTTAGTCTCTCCTGCTATTTTTCACTTATCTCCCCGATCGCTAAATATGGGCAGTGTCTCCAGACTCGGTCCTTATATCTCTTTTCTTTATAATCTACACTCACCCCCTAGGCTACCTTGTCCAGTCTCATGGTCACACGGACCATCTAGATGCTGCTGGCTTCCACATCTGTATCTCTAGCCCACGGACCTCACCTCAACATGCAGACCTAAATGTCAAACTGCCGGTTTACATCTCGACTTGGATGTGTAACAGGCATCTCATACTTCCAATGCTCAGTCCAAACTTCTAACTTACACTCTCCTCTTTCTCCCAAAAAACAAAGATAAAATCCAACTTCTCCTCCTGTACTTTTCCCCTTTACAGTTCTTGGCAACTTCTTTTGTTAGGCTCATGCCAAAACTCTGAGTCATCTTCCTTCCTTTTTATCTCACACCTCAGATATGGTCTGTCAGCAAATCATAACACCTCTACCTGCAAAACATATAAAGAAGGCAACCACATCTCATATCTTCACTGCCCCTATTCCAGTAGAAGCTACTATTACTTCTCTCCTGATTTGTTGCGTCAGCTTCCTGAATGGTACTCTCGCTTCTACCCTTGCTCTCCTTCTGATTATCTCAATATGCCAATCAAAGTGATCGTGTGAAGACGTACCTCAGATCATGTTACTCCTCTGCTCAAAACCCTCCAATGGCCCTCTTCCTACCCACAAGGTTTTGACATAATCCGAGCCCCAATTGCCTTTAACATCATCCCCTCCCACTTTCTTATTTGTTTCCTTCGCTATAGTCACCCTGGCTTTCTCGCTGTTCCTTAAATGCATCTGAACCTTGAACTCGATATTTCTTCTACCTGAAAGGCTTTCCCGGCAGAGATCTACCTGGTTAATTTTCTTACTTCCTATAGTCTTTACTCAGACCTCAAAGCTCACTCTCAGTAAAGCCTTTTCTGGCCACTACATCTAAAATTAAAAATCTCTCTATCTCTCTATCTCTCTTACACTCACACACACACACACACACACACACCCCAAATCATAGCTCCCATCCTGGCATAATTCTTTTTCTTAGCATTTATCACTACCTAACATACTTTTTATTTTATTTATCTGTCTCTGTCATTAGTAGGTCTACTCCCTGAGGGCAGGATTTTTGGTCATTGTGTACACTGCTATATCCCCCAAACTTAGAAGAACTCACAAGCATAATGATGTTTATTGATGGATAAAATAATGAAGAAAATAGGGGGCATGAAATGATCAAAGAAATAATTCAAGAAAGTTTCTTAGAACTTAAGAACCCCAATTTATAATTGACACCTTGATACAATTGGTATCTTGCTGATAAATAAAATAAGAACCACACCAAGATACATTATGAATTCCAAAATGTTAGGGATTCAGAAAAAGATACTAAAACTTCCTGTGAGAAAATAACTGGTTGTATACAGACTGTCCCTGTCTTATTATGATGTAAATTTTTGACATTACAATGGTGCAAAAGCAATACATATTCAGTAAAAATCATACTTCAAATTTTGAATTTTGATCTTTTCCTGGACTAGTGATGTGTGGTACAATCCTCTCTCCTGATGCTGGGCAATGGCAGTGAGCCACAGCTCCCAGTCAGCCACTTGATCATCAAGGTAAACAACCGATACACTTATAACCATACTCTACCCATACAAATATTCTGTTTGTCACTTTCAGTATAGTTTTCAATAAGTTACATGATATTCACTTTGTTATAAAATAGGCTTTGTGTCAGATGATGTTTCCTAACCATAAGCTAATGTAAGTATTCTGCATATGTTTAAGGTAGGCTAGGCTAAGCTGTGATGTTTGGTAGGTTAGGTGTATTAAATGCATTTCTGAGGATATTTTCAATGTACATCATGATGTGACTCCACTGTAATTCAAGAAGATCTGTACAAAGAACTGGGAATAATATTGCCATTAATCTTCTCAGAAGCAATGCAATATACTAGAAAAAAGGTGGAATGCTTTTAAAATTCTGATAAAATTTTATTTCCAATCAAAAATTTCATGTCTAAATAAATTATCATTTAAACATGAAGGTTAAATAAAGGGCTTCTCAGGCATTTAAGGTTTTAAAATAAATTACATTCCCTGTATCTTTTCTCAGGAAGCTACTGGAGAATGTGCTTTACCAACATGAGGTTGTACACCAAGGAAAAGGAAGGAATTGGTTCCAGGAAATGGAGAATATAAATAGGAAGCACACAAAGAGAATTTAGAGAATAGTGTTGAATATCAGGTCTAAGTGACAACCGGTTCATATTGGAACAAGAGAACACAGGGTTGCAGTAGGCATCTAAAAGGCAAAAAGAGAATTGTTAGATTACCTAACATTTTTTTCTCATATTAAGGGAACTTTTCATACTTTGAGAAGATTTCTATTTTGGCTAGGAAATTAAGTGAACAGAAACAAAAACAAATCCATGCAATTTTAAACTCCAGGAAAATCAAAAATCTTTAGGGGGGAAAAAAAGATAAAATCATTCTTACCAGTTTTTTTTTTTTTTTTTTTTTTTGTGGTACGCGGGCCTCTCACTGTTGTGGCCTCTCCCGCCGCGGAGCACAGGCTCCGGACGCGCAGGCCCAGCAGCCATGGCTCACGGGCCCAGCCGCTCCGCAGCACATGGGATCCTCCCGGACCAGGGCACGAACCCGTGTCCCCTGCATCAGCAGGCGGACTCTCAACCACTGCGCCACCAGGGAAGCCCAAAATCATTCTTACCAGTTTTGCTGGGATATGTAGCATTTGTAGTCACGATCATTTAAATTCTGTTTATTGAATTAACTAAAAATTGTCACACATACACTGGAGAGGGAAAGTATCTTAGCCTTAAGCACTCTAGAAAAATAGGGTCTGATAAAGGGATAAAGATGCTGAGGCTTTATTGGGGAGGTACAAATCCAGGTCAGTGAGAGACAGAAATAAATAACGCAAAGCAATAAGAATGGGAAACTGTAAAGGCCATATGTTATGTGCTGTCTTCTCATTGGTCAAAATTCACCCACAGATATTATTCTCCTTCATTTCTGAGTTGGGTAATCTGGCCCCTCCAGCAGCCGCTAGGGATACTGAATCTCATATTCTGAGAATTGGAGCTTCATCTAAGTCCATATGTGGTAATAAGAGCTAGAAATGTCGGGCATTAGTTAATTGGCCCAGCTGTGCTGCTGGTAGCCGAGAGAAAGGGCCCAAGTTTCCCAGGGCAAATGACTGGTTATCTCCTGGGAGCAGCACCAAAATCTGGGAGGTGAAAAGCACCAGGGGAAACTGAGGAATCAAATAAGACCAGTACCCAATACAGAGGGTAAACCAACATTGGAGAAAGGACGGTCAAGGGAGCTAATTTCTAACTTTCGACGGTAGTACTTCGAGACAATATCTACATTTTTAAAATCAGAAAAGAGATACCTCGCTAGCTAGCTAAATAGATAAATAAGGAAAGAGGAGCACCAGAAATACTAATAGTTGAATCTCGTGGTCCCTGGAGTTTTCCATGAGGGGCAAAGCAGGAACAAACTTGTAGTATGGTTTGCATGATTAACCTATGTTCACGTATTATAAACTAATTAAGTTTAATGTAGACTGAGTGAAAATCTTATATGCAAAGAAAAAGAGCAATGGCCTCTCAGCAGAGATGTCAGCCTCCAGAAGAGCCGAATTTGTAGAGATTGAGGGTGTGGCTGGAAATGATTGGAGATAAGTCTGGGGATGTAGGTCGAAGGTAATTATAAGCCATGCTAAAGACTCTGAAATAGATCCTGCAGGACTTGAGGAGTTAGTGAAGAGTTAGCAGGAAAGAAATATGAAACTTGCATTTTAGAAAGAGCACAATGGCTGTACTGCAAAGGATACATTAAATGAAGAAAGTCCTAGAGGCAGAGAGTCCCTTTAAGAAGCTGATGGAATAGTCATGTAGAAAGATAAAGGTCTGAATTAAGTATAGTGGAAACGGGGAGAAGATATTTCCATCTGTTGTGCAGGATCTGTAGACCAATTGGGACCCACCTCCCCTATGAGCCATAAGGGAGAGGAGCAGAATGAAGCCAGTTGCTCCACATAGAAATCAAACATATGGCATTACTCTTGGGAATGTCATCCTAACTCCCCTTTCTACATAATCTACTGTGAAACTCTCCAAGAGAGGTTTCTATTACTGCAACAAATCTATCGTGCAGTCTACCCACTGCAGTCACAGTTACTTCTTGAATATTTTAAGTGAACATTTATGATGAATGCAATCACACATTTCTAAATTACTAAGTGGGAGTAAGTTCCTGTGAAAAGTGACCTCAAAGGAAGGAGTAGTTTTAAATGCTAACTCCTCCTCATGCGCCATTTCTTCTCTATAAAAAACTCTTGCTCTAATCCATACTGAGAGTGCTGTTTATGGCCTAATCATCTGTGTCTGTACGTCAGTATCTCCTCCTCTTCTGCTCTCAGCAGTTACAGCTTCTTCTCCTTTCATTCTGTCGTTCATGCTGCCACGTTTCTCTTCTACAATCCCCATTAACTGGTATTATTCACTAATCAAAACTCTTCAGACTTTTTCCCTCCCTGTGAAATAAATACATGCATGCTGTGTAGTGTACTTTCCACATCTTATCCCCACTAATTATCTCAACAATTTAGAAAGTTGAATTATTGTCCCTGTTATGTAGATAAAAAGAGCAAAGGGGAAAAAGCAATTTTTCAATCAAAATTGAATAGCTTTCCACTTTTTCCCCCTACTTTTATTTAGGTTGTTATCAAAGGGCCTTTAAAAACTGCACACCCCAAATCTGTCTTCCATTAATCTCGCTGGAAATGTGGTTCTTAAGTGGAGGGATTTATGAACTGCGCTGGAACCCCTCCTGGTATCCATGGGTAGGCTACATGTATGTATATCCCTAAAAATGTATATAAACTTTTTCATTTTTATATGGTCATTTTTTTGGAGGGTAATTCAAAGTATTTATCAAATTTTTAAAAGTATCCATACCTTTGAAAAAAGGAAGAACACTACTTTGCAGGAAGACCCAGCTCTAGGAGATCGGACTACTTTCTCCCCACTCTGCTCCTTCTCTGCTTCTTCTTTTTTGCCTTGGATATTTCCACTTATACAAAGTTAACTGTCTCCCAATACCAGGCTCCAATCTCTCTTCCTCTATGTAGTTTTTGTAAATCACTGAAAGCCAGATTGTCCTCCGAACTGTTAGCACTCGTGTCCCATATAACAAATTTAGTAATTAATAATACACCACCTTGTGGCATTGCTTGGATTTTTGTATATCTGGTTATTAGGTAACTCTATTTTATTGTTACTTGCTTCATCATTTACGTTTTAAGACTCTCTAGCATCTTAAGACTTCCTCATAGTCTCCATAGCATCTTGCCCAGAGCTCCACCCAGCATGAATGTTCAATAAATACGTGTTGCTATGGTTTGAAGCTAGTATCTTACTTTTCATAAAAGTGCAAACATTACTCAGGTGCTTATTAAACATCAATAATGCACCAGGACCTATCATGGAGGTGGGCAGATGGAAGTACTCCCCATCCAAGGCAGTGAGAGAACCATTTGCCCAGGGCTCTGTACTCACAGTGGGCTTCACCATGAACGGAGGGTGTAGGTCATGAGAGAGGGGTCATGCCCTATGAGATGTTTAAGAGGTACAAAAGACAGAACTTAGTGACCCATTGGTTGAGGACAGGAAGGGAAGAAGAACTGAAGATGCAAGAAACAGAGAGAAACCAATTGCCCCTCAAAAGGACCAATCACATGGCAGAGGTGAAGCCAATCAGTCTTCCCTTTATTACACGGAGGAAAATCTAAAAATCTGCATTGGCTTATGATCACTCAACAAATATCTGTGTGAGGTTTATTGTGAGACATAGGGACACACTGAGGGGACTGCAATTTTTAAATATACCTCAGTTTTAACATACTAGTGAACAAAGGGACTTCTAAGAGCTTTGTTTCTATCTCTGTGAGGGCCACATCAACTTACTAGGTACATCTCACACTAGCAGCTGTGATGAAGAATACTCTACTCCTTACCATCAAGATACTTCAAATATAGTTGGTGAAAAAAAGATACACAAATATGGACCAAGAAGACAGCAGATACCAGAATGCTAAATGAAAATATACAAAAACACTAAGTGAATTTGCTATTCCTTAATTATTAAAATTCTGAGTTTTTTAATGGTGTCATGAAAATTTTAGTGCCCAAAAAACCCCCCAAATATTTATTTGGTAATACTGTGACACATTCTCTTACAGATTATATCTGAGAAAAATTCATCAGAAGCATTTTTCACTATTGGTTAGCACCCCTGGCATCAAAATGGCTCTAAGAGGAAAAACAAAGTCAAATCAGCAAAGACTGTAACACAGGCTATCAGTATTGAAGTTCACAGAGGATGATAATATTCAAAAAGCTAAGTTAATTATATTTCAGGTTACTTGAACTTTTAGAGAGTCTCCTGTAGCAATGTTTTCATTGTCTGAGATGCAGGAACATATAATTAGACAGACTAATTTCATTGGAAATGAGTATTTCAAATGGCATTATATAAATAAGTTTTAAATTTATTATTCTTTATTAAAGTAACTTTTTCAGAAAAAAAACCTTTAATATTCCAAGTAGACTTTTTTTTTTTAACATCTTTATTGGAGTATAATTGCTTCACAATGGTATGTTAGTTTCAGCTTCACAACAAAATGAATCAGTTATACATATACATATATTCCCATATCTCTTCCCGCTTGCGTCTCCCTCCCTCC
Source organism: Globicephala melas (assembly GCF_963455315.2). Taxonomy (NCBI): domain Eukaryota; kingdom Metazoa; phylum Chordata; class Mammalia; order Artiodactyla; family Delphinidae; genus Globicephala; species Globicephala melas. The sequence goes on along the minus strand of NC_083323.1, from coordinate 30,730,092 downwards.
CACCCTCCCTATCCCACCCCTCCAGGCGGTCACAAAGCACCGAGCTGATCTCCCTGTGCTATGAGGCTGCTTCCCACTAGCTATCTACCTCACGTTCGGTAGTGTATATATGTCCATGCCTCTTTATCGCTTTGTCACCGTTTACCCTTCCCCCTCCCCATAGCCTCAAGTCCACTCTCTAGTAAGTCTGTGTCTTTATTCCTGTTTCACCCCTAGGTTTTTCATGACATTTTTTTTTTTAAATTCCATATATATGTGTCAGCATACGGTATTTGTCTCTCTCTTTCTGACTTACTTCACTCTGTATGACAGACTCTAGGTCCATCCACCTCATTACAAATAGCTCAATTTCGTCTCTTTTTATGGCTGAGTAATATTCCATTGTATATATGTGCCACATCTTCTTTATCGATTCATCCGATGATGGACACTTAGGTTGTTTCCATCTCTGGGCTATTGTAAATAGAGCTGCAATGAACATTTTGGTACATGACTCTTTTTGAATTATGGTTTTCTCAGGGTATATGCCCAGTAGTGGGATTGCTGGGTCATATGGTAGTTCTATTTGTAGCTTTTTAAGGAACCTCCATACTGTTCTCCACAGTGGCTGTATCAATTTACATTCCCACCAACAGTGTAAGAGGGTTCCCTTTTCTCCACACCCTCTCCAGCATTTATTGTTTCTAGATTTTTTGATGATGGCCATTCTGACTGGTGTGAGATGATATCTCATTGTAGTTTTGATTTGCATTTCTCTCATGATTAGTGATGTTGAGCATTCTTTCATGTGTTTGTTGGCACTCTGTATATCTTCTTTGCAGAAATGTCTATTTAGGTCCTCTGCCCATTTTTGGATTGGGTTGTTTGTTTTTTTGTTATTAAGCTGCATGAGCTGCTTATAAATTTTGGAGATCAATCCTTTGTCAGTTGCTACATTTGCAAATATTTTCTCCCATTCTGAGGGTTGTCTTTTGGTCTTCTTTATGGTTTCCTTTGCTGCGCAAAAGCTTTTAAGTTTCATTAGGTCCCATTTGTTTACTCTTGTTTTTATTTCCATTTCTCTAGGAGGTGGGTCAAAAAAGACCTTGCTGTGATTTATGTCATAGAGTGTTCTGCCTATGTTTTCCTCTAAGAGTTTGATAGTTTCTGGCCTTACATTTAGGTCTTTAATCCATTTTGAGCTTATTTTTGTGTATGGTGTTAGGGAGTGATCTAATTTCATACTTTTACATGTAGCTGTCCAGTTTTCCCAACACCACTTATTGAAGAGGCTGTCCTTTCTCCACTGTACATTTCTGCCTCCTTTGTCAAAGATAAGGTGACCATATGTGCATGGGTTTATCTCTGGGCTTTCTATCCTGTTCCATTGATCTATATTTCTGTTTTTGTGCCAGTACCATACCGCCTTGATAACTGTAGCTTTGTAGTATAGTCTGAAGTCTGGGAGCCTGATTCCTCCAGTTCCTTCTTTCGTTCTCAAGATTGCTTTGGCTATTCGGGGTCTTTTGTGTTTCCATACAAATTGCAAAATTTTTTGTTCTAGTTCTGTGAAAAATGCCAGTGGTAGTTTGATAGGGATTGCATTGAATCTATAGATTGCTTTCGGTAGTAGAGTCATTTTCACAATGTTGATTCTTCCAATCCAAGAACATGGTATATCTCTCCATCTATTTGTATCATATTTAATTTCTTTCATCAGTGTCTTATAATTTTCTGCATACAGATCTTTTGTCTCCTTAGGTAGGTTTATTCCTAGATATTTTATTCTTTTTGTTGCAATGGTAAATGGGAGTGTTTTCTTGATTTCACTTTCAGATTTTTCATCATTAGTATATAGGAATGCCAGAGATTTCTGTGCATTAATTTTGTATCCTGCCACTTTACCAAATTCATTGATTAGCTCTAGTAGTTTTCTGGTAGCATCTTTAGGGTTCTCTATGTATAGGATCATGTCATCTGCAAACAGTGACAGCTTTACTTCTTCTTTTCCGATTTGGATTCCTTTTATTTCCTTTTCTTCTCTGATTGCTGTGGCTAAAACTTCCAAAACTATGTTGAATAAGAGTGGTGAGAGTGGGCAACCTTGTCTTGTTCCTGATCTTAGTGGAAATGCTTTCAGTCAAGTAGACTTTTATCAATAGTTTTCCTTTGGATAAAAACATCTTTTAATTATTTTGAAAAAAGATCATTTTAAAAGTTAATAAATGCTCAGTATAAAAACTGCAAATATGGCCAAAAAGCATAGAGTATAGAGTAAAATGCATCCCTCTCTCCAGCCCCATCCCATGATTGCAGCTTAAAAACAACTCCATAAAAGTAGCCAAGGCTATATTATATTCTTAGATTTATTACCTATACAAATATAAACACAGATATGTCTATTATTTTTTTCTACTTGAATGGAGTCTTAGTGTATATATGCTTTTATAATTTTATTTTTCCCTTTAATAATATTTCCTGATCATCATTCCATATTAGTAGACTTAGAGCTGCCTCACTCCTTTTAATGGCAGCATGATATTCCCTTGTTTGAAGTGCCATGATTATTTAACTAGTCCTTTATTAAGGGACATTTAATTTATTTCTAATTTTCTCTATTACAATAGCAAAGCAATGGCAGTGCTATATAAATATCTGTGCATTTTTACATATGTATATTTTAAGGTAAATTTCTAGAAGTGAGTTCACTGCCTTTAAATGCATTTTAAATTTTGATAGATTATTGCAAAATTGCCCTTCATAATTATTGTGCCAATTTACAGTCCCACCAATAATGTATGAGAGCCGTGTATAATAACAATTCCACCAAAAATATATGAAAGTCCCCTACTAATACCTTTTTGAAACACAAATCTGATAATGTAGCTCAAAAAAATCTTCAAAGGTTACTCAGTTTCTACAAAACAGAGTTCAAAATCTTTAGGATAAGGTTCATGGCCCTCTCCAGTTTCACCCCAGCCTAATTTTTGAAAAATATTATCTCCTTCCACTTAGTTCAGGTGAAATTGAAGAGGGTCATGAATCTTATGCTTGGAAGTCTATTCCCTAGGGGAAAAAATGTACTTTTCCTATAGCCAAACGATTCCAAGAAAGCATCATACTTTCTTTTCTCAGGGCTTTGTTTGTGCTACTTCACTTTCCTATGATTCATTCATTCATTCATTCATGGCTGCCGAGCTCTCCATGACCTGTGTCTAGCTACCTTTCCAAACTCATTGTTCTTCCTCTCTGTTCTATGGCACGTCATGCATGCTTCCATCTCGTGACCTTTGGACTTGTCAAGTTTTCTGCTTAGAACTTTCTTCCCTAGAGGATGACGTAACTCACTCTCTCACTTCATTCACACCTCTTCTCAAATGTTTGCTCCTCAAAGGGACCTTCCCTGATCAACCATCCAAGATAGCACCCCCGGTCCCTCTCTAACCTCTTATTCTGATTTATTTTTCTGCATGGTACTTGCCATTACTAGAAATTTTGTCTATCTTCTGCCTTCGTTCTTATAGTTCATATATATTATTATAGTTCATATATATTCATATATATTAACTATTTTAATGTTATAATCTCTTACTATGAAAACAAATCCAATGAAATGTAAGTGTCATGAGGACACAGACTTTTTGATTTGGTTCACTGCTCTTTCTTAATACCTAGAATGACGCCTGGCATATAGTAAGCATTTAATAAAAGCTAAATAAGTAACTCAGCAAATATATTGCGCTTTGTATTGTCCCAAGCATTCTCCAAGGATAGGAAAAAGATAAATAAGATTGATTGTGGTTAAGGCAAGTATGTAAAAATTACTGTGTAGTGTGATGCATGTCATAGCAGAGGCAAACTAGAGGTGGATTCTTAAAGGACAGAGGAAGGTAGGTAATCTCTGTGGCTAGAAATCAGGGATTGCTTCAAAGATTACCCCTTACTCCTTCATGATGACTCAAATGTCAGCCCCTCTGGGAAATCACTTTATTCTGATTCCCCAAGCTCATCAGCCCACCTCCTAAGCCCCCTCTTGACATTACTTCCCACGTCCCATCCAAACCATATTTATCACTTCTTCATATTCTTATATTTTTTGTTCATAGAACTGATGGAACATTTCACACATATAGGTATCTCTTGCTATCTGAATTCTCACCACCTGTATGTTTGCCCAGATGAATGACAAACATTTTTTTACACAAAGTTTACTGTATATATTACAAATCTACTTTATTAAATATGCCTGACACTCTAGTGAAAATGTTAAAAGTACACAGTATTGTAAGCAAGAGGACGTGTCCTACCTGGCTCTCCACCTTCCCTTTGTTTAAACCTGTTATAATCATCTTCCCCACATTTTAAGGGAAAATGTTTTCTTAGAAAGTGGAAAAGGCTGTAGAGAAATGAGATGAATCTAAGAGCTCAAGAACAGCCATATATCTGAAGGAAGATAGAAATGTGAACATGTATATCAAAACAAAATCTTGGCCATGCATGTGTCACCATTACCACATAAGAATTTTTCTAAGTATTGTTGGCTTTAGAAAGTTTCATCATGTTACCCAAGCACTACACGTTATCTTTTGACAACTAGAGATTTCTTGGTGTAATAGATTAATAGTTTTGGTGTGTTACCTTTGAACAGCATGTTAAAATAGAAGGCACTGAATATCCTCAAGGACTAGAAAAGAATTAAGGAAGAAGGGAATTGATTCAGTGAAGGAATGGAATTTACAAGTCCACTATAGGCCAAAAGATTTAAGTGTATGTAACACCGCATAATTTGACAATCATAGGTGAAACAATTTCCACTTATAGTGAGGTTGCAATTAAACGGTTTATTCTACAGATAAATTTCAATGGTAAACAGGAATAATGATGCAAACGTAGAGAATGGACTTGAGGACACGGGGAGGGGGAAGGGTAAACTGGGACGAAGTGAGAGAGTGGCATGGACATATATACAATACCAAATGTAAAATAGATAGCTAGTGGGAAGCAGCCGCATAGCACAGGGAGATCAGCTCGGTGCTTTGTGACCCCCTAGAGGGGTGGGATAGGGAGGGTGGGAGGGAGACGCAAGAGGGAGGAGATATGGGGATATATGTATACGTATAGCTGATTCACTTTGTTATAAAGCAGAAAGTAACACACCACTGTAAAGCAATTATACTCCAATAACTATGTTAAAAAACGCAAAAAATTTTTTTTTCAATGGTAATAAAAGTGTCACATCATTTCAAAAGAAGAGGAAAAATGTCAAGGACATTCAAATACGTTCAAAGATAGGATTTTAGATGGATATTGTGAAGACATTAAACTAATACCTTTGAAAACCACAAGGCCCTTAGAGAAATGGTGAAGAGTGAATTACATTATATACAAATCATAAAGAATGATAAAGAAAATATTTAACTACTTGAGATGGAGCTATTAAAGTCAATCAAAGTATACAAAAGAAGTATACAAAGAAGAAAAATCTTGCAAACAAGATTATATTGATAGTAGACCAAGTTCTTAGACATTCTTTTAGTGCTGTGATTACAGTACTAATATCTTAGTGTTTTTTTGCCTTCCATAACATGTCACTTTTTTTTTTTTTTTTTTTTTTTTGTGGTATGCGGGCCGCTCATTGTTGTGGCCTCTCCCGTTGCGGAGCACAGGCTCCGGATGCACAGGCTTAGTGGCCATGGCTCACGGGCCCAGCCGCATGTGGGATCTTCCCGGACCGGGGCATGAACCCGTGTCCCCTGCATCGGCAGGTGGATTCTCAACCACTGTGCCACCAGGGAAGCCCTATAACATGTCACTTTTATAACCTGTGGATCAATGTACCATCTCAACATGCAATATCTTGTGCAGAGGTCTGATGCAGGCAACACAGCTTTGATGGAGAATTTATGAGAGATATTTGGTATCTTCATTGGCCTGGATTATTAGAAAACAAAGTTGAGGCACAGATTAAGTGCTAATATTTTTAATGGATATGCAATACCAGGGCAGCATGAGTAAGGGAAAAGGGAAGTGAGACAGTGAACAATCTAAAGGAATACAGGTAAAGTATTACCATGCTAGCCACTGATGTAAACTGTGTTACAAGAAGACGCATGCAGTTGCTAGGTAGGATCCTTTAGGACACATTATGTAACATGATAAGACAGGACTTTAGGCTCTACAGAGAAAACTTGTCTGGGAGTCATCCCCTGGAAAGAGGAAGGGAGCTAAAATTTATTTTTCTACGTCCTTCCCATCCCTTGTCTCCCAGTGGGCTCTGAGTTTCATCACCTGTCCTAATCATATGTCTTATATCTTTATCAAGTGTTAACTTTTTATTAAGACATGTGATTGGTTGACATCAAGCAGAAGAATGATGTAGCCCATGAGTGGCAGGAAGTGCCGAGAGAAAATGAGGAGGCACATGAGATGTGTCCTACGCAACATCAAAAAGACTCAGGTTCATCAGGCAGGGTGGAAGATAAGAATCAGAATAAGAAGGAGTGAACATTACAGGAAGCTGGTTTGGCCATTTCTTGCTGACTTGCAAGGTTTTGAAGAAATGGTGCAAAGCAAAAATCTTAGACCATGCTAAAGAAGTTGGGTTTAGTGGACCGTGAAGATACTGAAAACGATAAAGATATTGTTAGCATCACAAGGACAGAACTTCTACCTAAAGAACTCATTCAAGTCAGTGCTCATCATTGGTTGTCTACTGGGGAAAGAGGAAGAGGAGGAGCCATAAATATTCAAAGCCCAAACTTTAAAAGAACAGAACAGTTGCCATTGCAAGTGAATGTGGCCAGCACGTGTGTAGAAGCATCCCACGCAAAAACGCAGTCATTGGGGCTTCCCTGGTGGCGCAGTGGTTGAGAGTCCGCCTGCCAATGCAGGGGACACGGGTTCGCGCCCCAGTCCGGGAAGATCCCACATGCCGCGGGGCCGCTGGGCCCGTGAGCCATGGCCAGTGAGCCTGCGCGTCCGGAGCCTGTGCTCCGCAACGGGAGAGGCCACAACAGTGAGAGGCCCGCGTACCGCAAAAAAACAAAAAAAAAAAACGCAGTCATCGGCACAGTCACAGGGTTTCAGGAGCCATCCATATCAATAGCTGTCAATTTTGAGTTGGTTGTTTTGTGCCACTGTTTCATCTAAGACTTCAGACAGTGGTTCATAGTTGCATGCTTCCAGTGTCCCCAATGTCAAGAAGGACATAGTCTGTCCACAATTCCCTGGCCCTGGACGTAGATAAACCTGTCATAATCTGTTCCACCACTCCTCCCCCAGCACATTCCTTCACCTTCACTCACTCACCAAATAGCAATAGTGACCACACCTCCATTTCTCTCTTCTCCTCACACCACCAACCCCACAATTCTTCAATCAGTAAGTAATTACTTTAAAATGGACTCATTTGATTTTGCTAATTGTTATTTGAATTCATTGTGTAACTTTAACAAATTTGTTTCTCTACATTGTACTGCATGTCATTTCAGGAGGAAATTATAAGCCATGTCTGTTACTGCACATTATTATTGCATTGTGGATTCAAACCTATACACTAATGACTGAGTAATTTTTAGATAATTAGATTGGTGGGTTTTTTTTTTTGCGGCACACAGGCCTCTCACTGTTGTGGCCTCTCCCGTTGCAGAGCACAGGCTCCGGATGCGCAGGCTCAGCAGCCATGGCCCACGGGCCCAGCTGCTCCCCAGCATGTGGGATCTTCCCAGACCGGGGCACGAACCCGTGTCCCCTGCATCGGCAGGCAGACTCTCAACCTCTGCGCCACCAGGGAAGCCCCAGATTGGTGGTTTTTTAAATGCTTTATATCATGCAAGAAATCTCTTAGAGTTTGTATTTAAAACTGTGATAGAGTATTTGAAGAAATAGGATGCACTGGTAATGTATTACTTTTAACATTTAAAACAATGAAATAAAATATAAGCTCTATTTACCAAAACCGTATGCAACAAATCAAAAATGCATTTGATTACCATATGATCCAGCAATTGCACTCCTTCATATTTATCCAGAGGGGGTTGAAAACCTATGTCCAAATGAAAACCTGCACATGGATGTTTATGGCGGCTTATTCATAATTGTCAAAACTTGGAAGAAACCATGATGACCTTCAGTAGGTGAATGACTAAACTGTGGTACATCCAGACTATGGAATATTATCCAACTCTAAAAAGAGAGCCATGAAAACACATGAAGGAAACTTAAGTGAAAGAAACCGATCTGGAAAAGCTACATACTGTATGATTCCAACGATATAACATTCTGGAAAAGGCAAAACTATGGAGACAGTAAAAAAAAAATCAGTGGTTGCCAGGGGTTGAGGAGGTGGGTGATAAATGGGCAGAGCACAGAAGATTTTTATGACAGTGAAAATACTCTATATGATTCCATAATGATGGATACATTTGTCCAAACCCATAGAATGTACAACACAAAGAGTGAACCTTAATGTAAACTATGGTCTTTGAGTGATTATGACGTGTCAGTGTAGGCTCATCAATTGTAATGAATGTACCACTCTGATGGGGGATGTTGATAATGGGGGAGGTTATGCATGGGGGTAGGAGGGGATATATGAGAAATCTCTGTACCTTCTCCTCAATTTTGCAGTGAATCTAAAACTGCTAGAAATCTGAATAAAAAAAGAGCTTTTTAAATATAAAAAAGCATACAATTTGGATAACAAAGGATTCCATATATGTGTATGTATGACTCATACACATATGTTTATACATATTTGTGCTTATATACATATATATGTAAATATATATGCACTTATGTATGTGTACATAAATATATGTGTGGTTTTTTGTGTATATGTATACATACATCTCTTTTCACCATCCTGAGATGAAAAGAATCAGAGCTATGGAGGCAGACAGATCCAGCACTGAGTTCCAGCTTCCTCACACACTGGCTGACCCCCCCCCCCCCAGTTCTTAAGTCATAAAATGGCTCTGCAATATTACGTCTACCTAGTAATTTTTCCATAAGGATTAAAGTAATAAAGCATACAAATGCCCTAGCAAAAGGGCTAGCAGATTGTTTGGTGGTCAATAAATTTTAGCTTCCTCCTTGTATATACTTATGACTGTCTCACTAAACTGTGAATTCCTTGAATCCAGGATTAGGGCACATTTATTTTTGTGTTTTCAGTACCTGCCACATACTAAGCCCTCAGTAAGTATTTGTTGAGTACAGGAGAAATAGGTATGAGGACTATTAAGAACTAAAGTACTAGTCACTAAAGGATTTTGAAGAACTTTGTGATTTCCTTCCCATCACATCTAAAGGAAACTTATTTTAAGGCTGTCTGTAATTTTTCAAGAAGATATTACAGAGAAAAGTTTTCCTTTTCATGGGCTTTTCAAATTTATTTTCTATCTGACAGTTTTCTAAGTAAAAGTTACTGCTCTTTATGGAAGTTTTATTTAGAAGGGCAATTTCTGTATCCTTTGAGAGAGAATGATCTGTTTTGCATTCCATAGGAATAGAATAAAATCAAATTTAAATGCAGACTAAGGGACTTCCCTGGTGGCACAGTGGTTAAGAATCCATCTGCCAATGCAGGGAACACGGGTTCAACCCCTGGTCGGGGAAGATCCCACATGCCGCAGAGCAACTAAACCCATGGACCACAACTACTGAGCCTGCACTCTAGAGCCCGTGCTCCACTGCAATGAGAAGCCCGTGTACTGCAACGAAGCATAGCCCTCGCTTGCTGCAACTAGAGAAAGCCCGTGCGCAGCAACAAAGACCCAACACCACCAAAGATAAATTAAATAAATAATTTTTTTAAAAAATGCAGGCTAGATCTTGGAATTAAATAAAAATTTTCGTGTTCAGTCTTTTACCTTTGCAATTCACTCATAGGAAAAAAAATGTTCTTATACTCAAAAGTTTATGTTATCAATTTTCATCATTATTATTTATTTTTAACAAAATAGACCTTTTATTCTTTTCCTATTTACTACCCTTTGGTGCATCTGGCTTCCCACTTGTTAAGAAAATGGGCAGAAGATGCTAATGAAGTATCATGTGTTTCCCAAACATAGGCCTTAATTTCAATTGTACCCATGCAAGGACAAAAATAAAACCCTAGTAAATGTGAAACATCTGATCATCGTAGCCTTGAGATTGGCCAGATCACAATCAACTGGAACTTCCTTCTACCTAATTTTAATTCCATTTGAGGATTTACCCATGATAATTTGGCCCAGGTCTCTTCACAAAGTAACATTATCTTCGAGTTTACAATTTCGTTAACCTCTTGTGATTAGAAAAGGGAGTATTTCAAAACTCCCACTTGATTACTCTGAGCTGTGACGGTTTCCTTTGCATGGGTTAAGCTTGTCTTACATTTAACATGGCAAATTCAGTGTGACCAAAGCAACCTGATGCAAAGTCTTCACAGAAAAAATACCATGAAGGAGTTTTATTGAAATCATACTCTGCATCAGACTGGCAGAATTGTAATTTTTAAAATCAAAACTACTAAATAACTGAGAGACAGTTTTGACCAAATTCAAATCAAAGAATGAATGAAGAATCATTTAAAAACCTACAAGATGCTGACTTACCTGATTGAATAAACATTAATAGCTTACTTCCTTAAAATCAGAGAATGAAAAATATTAAAATTAAATCTGGTAATAACTTTCAAAATCTGAGCTAGAGCTCAGAGTAATGAAATGGGAAGTTTGAAATATGTTTTCTAATCACAAGAGGTGAACAAAATTGCAAACTCTAAGCTAATGTGGCTTTGTGAAGAGACCTACATCAAACTATCATGAAATTAAAATCAGGTAGAAGCTTGAGTATCATTTTGCTAAGTCCTCATGCACTGTAGTATATCTAAAAGTTATCATATGTGATTTTAAATGTGATGTTTGTTTGATCATTAGAAGCAGAAGAAACATTTAAAACACGAAGTTCAGTAACTGGGGGGGATGTTTAGAACTCTTTTCTTTCACAGGTTTAGGCAAAGCTAGAATATAATTTTCTAGTTCTACCTTAAATACTTTCTGAAAATAACAATGGTAAATAAATAAAATAATTTTTTGAAGTTTTAGGATACAATATTTAGAGATTCTGTAAACTTCAATTAAAGTTCATACTTAAGCTATTATGAAAAAAATCTTTTTGACTTTTCCACAATTAGAAATACCTACTCAGTGCAATTCTTGTAGCCCTAAGACCATAAGCTCCAAGAGGACAGGGCCATGTCTCTTTTGTTTCTGGCTCTATCCCCAACAAAGAGTGTAATGCTGGCTCATTGAATATACTTACCCAGTATGTGTTGAATGGATGAATACCGTAATTGTGTACATGTACTACGACAAACAGATCCCATTAATTTACTAATAATGGCTCCCATTTGTTCAGTCATTCAAAATGAACTTAACAAATATTTGTTTTGTTTTGTTGTTTTGCGGTGCGCGGGCCTCTCCCGTTGCGGAGCACAGGCTCCGGATGCGCAGGCTCAGCGGCCATGGCTCACAGGCCCAGCTGCTCCGCGGCACGCGGGATCGTCCCCGACCGGGGCACGAACCCGCGTCCCCTGCACCGGCAGGCGGACTCGCAACCACTGCGCCACCAGGGAAGCCCAACTTAACAAATATTTGTTGAGGGCTTCTATGTACCAGTGTCTGTTCTAGGCACTAGGGACACAGCTATGAACAAAGCAGACAAAAAGAAATCCTTGTCCCATGGTGCTTACCTTCTAGCAGGAGGAGACAACCGATCAATGCTATAACTAAGTAAAATACATAGCGGGTTAGTTAGTGATACGTATCTAGTAGAAAACTAAACAGGGAAGGCAGACAAAGGGTATCAAGTGGCAGGGAGAACTTTCTGGAATGTTTAAGGCACAGCAAGGGGAGGCCAGGGAGGCTGCAGGAGATAGAATCAAAGGGGGGTGGGGAGGTAAAACATGCCTTCCCTTAGGAAGCTTTTACTCTGAGTGAGATGGGGAGCCATTGGCAAGTGTTGAGCAGAGAAGTGAAACCATCCAACTTACATGACAACAGGACCAACCTGGCTGCCGTGTTGAGAGCAGAATGAGGCAGAGCTGGAGCAGAAGCAGGGCGAACAGGGAGGAGGCTATGTCAGCAATCTGGCGAGGTGATGATGCTTGAATTTATTGTTCATCATGTGCCAGGTGGTGTGAGAACTGCTTTATGGGTTTAATATTTACATAGTCTATTACCTAATCTCCACAAACTTCTGAGGTGAATTATTATATTGCCATTTTTTGGATCAGGAAACTGAGGCTAACAATGTTTGACTTGCCCAAAATCACGCAGCGAGCAGGTGGCAGATGTAGGATTCACACATAAGTCTGTCTGTTAATGACCCCACTGCAGCGCCACCCTAAGTTTTCATACGTATTTATCAAATGCTTAGTAATAATTAGCATCAGTATATCCAGAGATTATGAGAATACCCACCCAGGGGTGAGGTGATATTAATAATAAGAAACCAACCCATCCTTCCAGCTCTGTCCTCAGTTTCTCTGTGCTGGGAACCCCCTACACCAGCCAAACCAACTGACTTATTATCTCCCACATATTTCTTGAACTTTCCCAATCTTAAAAATTTAGAATTTGAAGAAAACTTAGCCAACCTGACACTCAAAACAGAAGCCCTGTCTACAGCAAGTCTGATAATTAGGTCTGGTCTCTGAATATTTCCAGGTGACAGATAAGGTGTTCATTGCTGGCTGTACCTGTTCATGTGCTCATGTCAGACAGCACCTGGGGAATCCCAGAGGTTCTTGCAATCGATCTTGCAAAGAGTTGGCCACATTAAAAGTTTGGTTATAGGGCAATAGCATTCATATTATAGAACATTTCTCATCAGCCAGGCCCCTTATTATAAAAACAAAACAAAACAAAGCAAAACCACATGGCGCTAAAGAAAACTAGGGCTTCCCGGTGGCTCAGTGGTTAAGAATCCACCTGCCAATGCAGGAGACAAGGGCTCAAGCCCTGGTTCGGGCAGATCCCACATGCCGCGGAGCAACTAGGTCCATGCGCCACAACTACTGAAGCCCGCGTGCCCTAGAGCCCGTGCTCCACAACGAGAGAAGTCACTGCAGTGAGAAGCCTGCGCACCACAACCAAGAGTAGCCCCTGCTCACCGCAGCTAGAGAAAGCCCGCGCCCAGCAATGAAGACCCAACGCAGCTATAAATAAATAAATAAATTTATTTTTTAAAAAAACAGAGAAGAAAAGAAAAAGGAAAACTGGGACTTAGGGTAAAAAAGAAACCAAAATCCTGCTTCTCTTGATATTAGAATGCTAGGATTTGTTGGCTTGAGGTCCCAAATTTGATATTTAAGTGTTAATTTTCACTTTTTGTCTGTAACTGTAAAGGAAGTCACTGTTTGAGGGACAGAAAATAGAACCATGAGTTATACTATTAGAGTCTCAGTCCTGTATTCACTACCACCCAGATAATAATAATAATATATTAATAATAATAACCATCTTATTGCTGTGGACAATCTGTCTATTCTATGGCCTGACACTTTAAATAATAATAATTATTATTATTATTAATTTAATATATATAACAATTATTATTAATAATAATAACCATCTTATTGCTGTGGACAATCTGTCTATTCTATGGCCTGACACTTTAAATTCAACCCCAGGCAATGGACTAGGATGGAGGAGAAAAGAAAATCACAGTAGATAGGACACTTTGAGAAGTCTGCCTGTTGACCTGGCACTGTGGGTCCCTGGATGGAGATAAACAAACCCTCAGCTATTAAAACCATTATCTCAGAGTTTGGTAAAAACACAACACACGAGGTAAGAGTCAGGAGATATGACAAGACTGTTTTCGGCTCTTCCACTTTTTATAGTGCTTCAGATAGTGACAGTGGACTTATGGTTATAAAAGCCCCCTCATTTCTTTAAAATTCCATCTTGTTCCATTCCCTGGCTCCAATGCCTGAATGCCAAAAACTTTGGAAGAACAGGATTAGAGCATAATTAACTGGCGAAGTTTAACACAAAAACTTGGAACGATTGCCTCCATTCTAGCCGCACAAGTGACTTTAGAAAACCCAAGTCTACTACTCATTGCCTTAATTCCTGCACATATGAGGTTAAAATTAAAGCATATCTGCTTACACCTAAGGATCTTTTAAAAGTCAGTTTTACACTTTCCCTGCGTATTAGCACAAAAAGTTTCAGGCATACTGAACAGAACTAAGCCCTGACTAGAAGTCTAAGTTACTAAAATAAAGAGCTTTGTATGGTGGCTTCTCACATTATTAACACAAGGACGTCGTCTAACAACTCTTTCCTTGAAACTTCATTCCAGGCTACTGCCTGAGTCATAAGTAAAAACAGAGTATGGTCCTCAGGCCAGCTCTGAGGCAACTTCTCTAGAACAGGATGTGCTTCTTCCTTGAGGTGACAGGTTACATACTGCAAGTTTTTTTCAACCCTATTGAAAACATCTCATTTGCTGCCAAGCTATATGTAAGGGAAAGAAGCACGGTCTGCCCTCAGAGGCTCCCTGGAGACTGAAACCAGAGAATAGCCGGACATACACGCAGTATGAAAAGCCTAAATTAAACAATGGCTTTACAAGAGCACCTTCCCATGTGACTTTGAATCAGAGTAAAGGGAAGTTCACGAAATCAAAGCAGTAAAAGGGATCTTTATTTGGAAAGTACTCATTAACTCAGCAAAGCAGAGCTTTAAGAATTAGATCTGTGAGGAAAATCCTTCTGGCAATGAAACCAGGGCTTTGATTTCTACTGGCTCATAAAATAAATAATAATATCCACTTACAGTTCTATATTACCTTTCAATTTACAAAGTGCTTTCCCATACTTTATTTTATCTTCACAACATTCTTGTGAGGTATTGAGTTATGATTATTCTTTCATGGGTTAGGAAATTGAGGCTCGGTGAGCAGACAGGATTTCCTCAAGGTCACATAGTTATTAAGAAGCAAAGCCCAAACTGAAACGTTGGTCTCCAGACTCCCACTTCGCAGCTCTTGCTCTGTTGCCTCTGTAAAGGTAGTAAGCTATAATTCCAGGTTATCGTATCTAGTTATAGTTAACTGGGGAAATTCTAAAAGGCCACTGGTTACCCAATAGCTTGAAAAAAATAGGCCAGAATTGGAAGAAAGCAGACTTACAAACTGCTTTATATATGTTCCCTATGACAGTGGCAAGAATCCAAGGTACATTTTGAGGTCAAACAAAACTAAAATAAACTTTATTTTTGAACTTCATAATAGTGATATCAAAGGCTGAAACTACTGCATCAGAAGTTCTGCCAGTTGAAAAAAAGAAAAGTTCCCTGACTAATTTATAAACTTTAAAAGGTTTTCTAAGGTTCTCTCTCAAGTGAATTAAACACTGATTTGATGGTGAAAATACTTGAAACTGACTTTTGTACCTGGAGTTGGGTCTTCTTTCTTTCTTTCTCTCTCTCTTTCTTTCTTTCTTTCTAACAAACTTGAGACAGCGTTAGACAGAGAACTATGGTAGAAGGGCAATGCTTTGGTGACCAGGGAGGCTGGCCTTTGAATCCTGGCTCCAGCTGAGTGACCTGACCAGTCTATTTAACTACTGAGGGCTTTATCTATAAAATGGAAGCAAAACTATTATTGTTTGGCGGCTTAGTCGGCTAGGGCTATGCTATGACAGAATACCCCAGAGTTAATGGCCTGAACAGCACACAGTTGTTTTCTCACAGTTCTGGAGGCTGGGAAGTCTAAGATCAAGGTGCCAGTGAGGTTGGTTCTTGGTGAGGACCCTCTTCCTGGCTTGTAGATGGTCACCTTCTGGTTGTGTGCTCACATGACCTTTCCTGGGCATGTGTGCACAGAGACAGGAAGGAAGTGAACTCTCTGGTGTCCCTTCTTACAAGGGCACTAGTCTTATCACATGACCTCACCCTCATGACTCCATCTAAACCTACTTACCTTCCAAACGCCCCATCTTCTAATGCCATCACACTGGGGGTTAGGACTTCAACATACACTTTTGGGGAAAACAATCATTCAGTCCATAGTACATGATTCCCACCCTAGTATCAAAGCAGACTAGAAAAATAAGGCATTTAGAAAGAAAGAAGCAGTACTGTTAGTTTATTTATTATTATTATTATTTTTTGCGGTACGGGGGCCTCTCACTGTTGTGGCCTCTCCCGTTGCGGAGCACAGGCTCCAGACGTGCAGGCTCAGTGGCCATGGCTCACGGGCCCAGCCGCTCCGCAGCATGTGGGATCTTCCCAGACCAGGGCACGAACCCGTGTCCCCTGCATCAGCAGGCGGACTCTCAACCACTGCACCACCAGGGAAGGCTGCAGTACTGTTAATTAAGTAGGAGCACAAAATAGTGGAGACCACTGATGCCCAGAGCCCCTGGGTCACTAACGTTAGTCACAATCTGTCAGGTAGACTTTCTGAAACAATCGAGAACATGGAGGAGGATGCTAGGAGAAGATGCTGTACTTGAGATCCCAATCATGACTGGCTGCCCACAACCTCCTTTCAGAGAGTCCATCCTGTTTGTACCAAATGACACCCACCACCTTAGCTGAGGTGTAAACAGCTGCCAGGAGGAGAAACCACCCATAATTCAGTTGAGCAAATCAGATTCTCCAACCAGGGAATGAAGCATTAGGCTTAACAATTGAAATAGTGAGATAACAGTTGGTTGGGGAGAGGGTCGAGAGACACATTGACAGGTATAGAACCAAAGTCAGGCCTGGACCCATTTAAGCAAAAGCTACTATGTCCAAACACAAGCGAAGAAGGAGCAGAGCAGCCATGAGGAAGGTGGCACATCTGGAAGGCAGATCTGAGCAGCTGGGCAAAGAAAAGTAGAATCAGGAGGTCAGTCATTCAGTGAGAGAAGATAATAGACGCAGGTACTGATTTCGCAATCACGGGGCCTCCTACAGCCTGGTTGTACTTTTTTCCAGACTCCAAGTATTTCTGAGATTCCCTGGTATCGTTTCACTAAATTCTCTTTTTACCAGAAATAGCCTGAATGGCTTTCTGTCTCTTGCAACCAAAAAGCCTTAAACATAATAAATACAATCAATCAATCCATCAGACAGATTAATGTGATACAAATTAATTTAATACAAATCCATGTGAAAATGCTAAAGCACAACCTAAGAGCCACACAGGTGAGGGCTGGGAAAAACCAGAGTGAATGTGCAATCAGAGCTGGGTGAGGTTACAGAGAACCCTCCCTAAAGACATGAACTGAACCAAGTATGGAAAGTAGGGAGATGCTGTGCCTGCAGTAAGAAAGGCATTTATCTAGGAAAGTATCTGCAAAGAGATATAAACTGCAAACCACTGAAGGTGAGTTCGAAAGCAAGCTAATACAATAGCCTGCTCTTTCAAAGAAATAATATTTTTAAAAATTAATTTCATTTTTAATATATTGATATCTTCTAATGAACATTTTAAAATTATTAGATTGCTTTGAAACTCACATTTTCTTCAATTCAATAGAAGTACTGTTTTATTAGTTTTGTGTGTGTCTTCAGTTTGTGGTCAGCTGCTAACTATCAATTTTCAGTGAATTAAGTCTCCAGTTCTGTTTATGAGACTTACAGAAATCTCCTAGTTCTTGGCTTAATTATGAAAGGGAAGAACTTTTCTTAAGCTAAGTGTTCAACAGGTTTTAATGCTATGACTTAACAACTTGCTATTAATCATCAATTCTAACATTCGTAAGTGTTAAGACCCTTTGACATAAAAAGATATCTGTATTATTTGCTTTAAATTCCAGTATTTGCTTTAGTCTCAAAAAACTCCAAGCACCTCTTATTAGGAGACTGTCACAATGGATTATCTGAAAAAGCATATGAGAGTTTTAGAGCCCTGACCTTGTTTGACACAAATGTTATGTGTCACCAGCATGACCAGAGAAGCGTCAAATCAATCAATAATTACTGGCAAAGAAAGGACAGGTGACTCTAATGGGAATGACAGAAAATGGATGGGAACAGCTGTTCTATGGCAGAGTCTTTCCCTTTAGGCACAGCACAAAAAAAATCTTAAAAGTGTTAAGAAAGGCCAAATACAACTGCTTATATCTTGCTATCATATTTTGGGGGGAAAAGTTCAAACTTATTAGCTTAGTACTTGAGGCCATTCATCTCTTCCACAAATATTTATTGAGCTCCTATTATGTGCCACGCTCTGGATGTATATTGCCGAATGAAAGAATTCCTCTTTGTGGCACTTATGACCTAGGGAGGACCCCTTACATACAACTGCTTCAGTGTGTCATCCGCATTCATGACTCCGTGCCTTCTGCTACACTGTCACTCCTCCACGGAGGATGTTCCCAACACACAGACCACATATACACACGTGTGAGGGCACCCACACAAGCACACATTCTTCGTGTAGCTCTCTCTTACTCCTCCAACTTCAAATATCACCTACACCAGGAAGTTTGTTCCTAATTTCCGTTTCTTTCTTGATTTAAATATCCTACCCACTGTGCTCCCATATATCCTGTTCATATGCTTATCAAAGCATTCATTATAATGCATAATCTGCTATCTTTGCTGATTTACTGTGGGTCTCCCCTATAAAGATGGGGGCCTAGATCTAGCATGATGCTTGATACACAATGGGTACCCTGTAAATGTTTCTTAAATGAATAAATAAATGAACTACTAAGAAGCAGTGGTGGCAGATGGGCTAAGAAAGGAAATGATCTTGGACATTGAAAACAATAGTTTTAGTCAAAATCAAAACGATTTTGACATGTGAACAGGAAGAAAGGACTAATCATCTTATATTGTCTTAAGAGGTTGGGAACAGATTCTATTTAATACCATAATCTCTTACAGATATTACAGCCTGCCCTACACCAATTCAGCACTTCAATTTAACCAAAGTCTGTGACTATAGTCAGTATGCTTTGATACTGATTGATCTAACACACATGGCAAGTACAAACAGACACACACACACAGAGTACAAGTCTCCTTAAGGTGAATTCATCAGCTTACCGGTTGGGGCACAGCACACACAAGGTGTCACATGACAGATATTCTACAGGGAATTAATAAATAAATCCTTTAATTTCAGGAAAAAAATCCATTTTTATAGTTCCACAAGTGTGAAATTTTAGCAGATGGTGCTAAATAACTTATCACATCTCTGGGGCCTGGCTTATGCCACATCATGTTGGGCCATAGCTAAACAGCCTGGCCTCCTGATTTAAATTCAACCCAGGGATATATTTGGCATTTCTATGACATTGAGTGAAAGGCTTTAATGCATGCTCAAGTTGCTGTTACACAACCTGAACCAGAAGTGAGCTAGAGAAGACATGTAACATTCTGTCACTTTCAGTGGAGCAACTGGGAGAAGAAGACTCTGCTTCACCATCTTAATGCGCCCTTTGCAGACTCCCAGCTTTTTGGATTTGGATCATGGGCCATTACCATGAAAGGGGTAAAGGAGATTGAGAACGTGCCTCTCCACAATTGAAAGCAAGGAGGGAAGAGTCCAAAGATCACAAAGCCTCCAGCAGAGATTGGCAGGTGGAGAAAGGTGATGGGCTCTTTAAACCTGGGCTTCTTAGTCTATGTACCAAAAGATTAGGACGTGACTAGGACACAGGTCATGGCACATGCCACTTACCACCAGAGGCCAACAACATCCAACTAAACTGGTCTATGTTCAATGGACAAGCCCACTGATCACACACTTAGAATCAGGACAGTGTCAAATAGCTTTTCTGAATGCTTGCTCTCAGTTTCCGTACTTGCTTTATTCCAGACAGATAATGAATAGTCCCATGCCAGTCTAATAGTCAGTCTGAAGGCCACACTTTTGGTAGCATTTGTCTGAAACTCTTGAGTTTTCCTCTCTGCCTTTTAGGTTCACTGGCAAGGACCAAGCAAGGTGGTTGAAGGTGAATGGTGGTGACTTGTTGATTGTTTGCTGGCAATGGTCAGCTTATGGAATTTAGTCTAATGGATGCTGAGAGCAAAAGATATTCAACAAGGGATTGACTTTTAAAATGGACTGCTTAGAACTCCCAAATGAGCAGGGAAGCAGACCTGCTTGTTTGCCGCAGCTATGGCCCTTTTTTAAGGATGTTATCTAGATAGAGAGTTATTAAGGAGGACAAAACAAAAAAATACAAGTCCAATTGAGAAAGCATCTTTACCAGGATGTGTGAAGGTGACAGGGGTGATGTCAGAGGTGGCAGGAAGTTTGCCTCTCTCTGCATTGTTTATCTTCCTCCCTCTCTGAGCCTTCAGGCTCCTGAATTCAAATGCTACAGATAATAATTACTGGTTCCCAGCATTTGAAGGAATACTATGGAGAAAATAGACTTAACATGGGTTTTTCAGCCTATCCTAACTCCCTGCTAAAATACCTAGGATGATACAGAAAATGACCAAAGACAAAAGTTACTGTTACAGGGCTTCCCTGGTGGCGCAGTGGTTGAGAGTCCGCCTGCCGATGCAGGGGACATGGACGGGTTCGTGCCCCGGTCCGGGAAGATCCCACGTGCCGTGGAGCAGCTGGGCCCGTGAGCCATGGCCGCTGAGCCTGCGCATCCGGAGCCTGTGCTCTGCAACGGGAGAGGCCGCAACAGTAAGAGGCCCGCGTACCACACACACACACAAAAAGTTACTGTTATAAAGCAGAAACTAACACACCATTGTAAAGCAGTTATACTCCAATAAAGATGTTAAAAAAAGAAAAAAAAGTTACTGTATCTCCAAAACTAAATCTGGTAGCCTATCATAAGAATCTGTTGGGGATTCCTATCAAGTCTAACAATGGAGCTGAATTTTAAGAAATTCAAGAGCCTATCCATCCTTCATCTGTTGAACGAGAACATCTCAGCCACCTAAAACTATGAAGAAAAATATAGGAGGAGTCCTTAGAAGTCCTCTTTGTTCTTCTTCCAACCTCTTCACCCTGACTTAGAGACACAGAGACTACAGTCCTGCTACTGGATGGCACTTAGGGGCAGCCAGAATCCATCAGCTCCTCACTCAGCAGCATCCTAAAGCCATTTGGAAACTAATTCCAAGAGAATAATAGGGTGAAGACTCTAAAGTTAATGGGTACATACAGAAAGCATTCTAGCCATTGTTCTTGGCATTGTAGATTTCCAAGTACTCTGTTCCAAGACAAAAAATTCTCAAAATAAGGTTCACAGAAGAGTAGCACCATGAAATGCCTTTCCAGAAGGTTCTGTGAACAAAGAATTTGAGGCAAGGATGCATAACCCGTCCGTGGGTAGTCACAGTACCCCTAACAGTTTTGAGATATCCTGCAGGAAATAACCATGTTTAAATGTGTATCCATCATTGGCTAAATTCTTTTGCCTAGATACAAACTTACTACATAACTCTTAATATTCTACATAACAAGTATTTTGCAGAAAACATTGAGGAAGACTTGTTCACATCGGAGAAGCAGAAAGTAGAAGTAAAACCAGATCCCTTTTCTGTACACAGAGATGCCCTAGATGAATGTCTGGCTGATCGGGAAAAGTGGACAAGAAGACTTGCCCGTCAATTACCTAATGTAATCAAATTATTCTCCAGTTTTGATCCTAGGAGAGAATTCATCCAGCACTGACAGTGTCAGTGAGGAAAGACAAAGACAATCTACAAACCCTGAATGATCACAAACACTGAGTTGAAAAAGCGATTTCTCTCTATTCCAGGATGAATAAAGAAAGAAACTTAAGTCTATAAATTACTGCAGAAATAGGAAAAAGGAACATCATCTGGAAGACTCCAAAGAGCATTCTCTAGAAATAATTCTATGTGTCAATATTCTAAATTTTTAAGTAACAGTGAAACCACAATTTCAATCAAATGGCAGTATAAAACTTACAAACAAGCCTAAATAGACTTAATTTACCCGAAATAAAATGAAATCTTTATTTTAAAAACTAGTCCTAAGAAAAATTCTCCAGACTTAACCTATTTTATGGTTGCTTTCTTTTAAGAAATAGATACTTGCCACACTATATAAACAATTCCAGGATACAAAAAAAGACACAAATCCTCCTCATTTACTTTACAAAGCGGACATAATCCTGACACTAAAACCACACACACACACACACACACACGCTGCTGCTGATACTTATGGTTACTGACAATTATCAGAATAAGAGTGAATGCAAAACTCCTCAATAAAATTCAAATATGTATTAAAAGCATAATCCAGAATGAAAAAGTAGGATTTACGCCAGGCACACAAGGACTGATGTAATGCTAATACCCAGTGATTGGCAAAGAGCAGTAAAATTAAAACTCTAGTACCATGTGTGAAGGGTGAGATCATAAGGTCCCTTCCTGCCCTGTTTCAAAGAAGCAGTTAGGGCCTCAGTGACTCATTTCCAAAGTTTTCTTCAGAGGAGAAGACAGAAGCTCCTTGAAGACAAAGCTGCTTCTTGGTTTGGGGGAAAGCCCAAGTTCACGGAAGCAAAGATGATGGACTTCTCAGAGAGGGAGAAGTGTCCTTGAGGACAGAAGTAGAAGGGGGACATTGACTGCATTACCATGGAAGGAGGTAGGTGTCAAAAAGTCAGAGGCAGTGGGGACCAGTGGACCGCCAGTGTGGTTCCCCAGGGAGACAGCAGATTAGGGTTGTAGGCAACATGAAGGGAGCTGGGCCGTCAGCAAGGGGCTCTAACCAAACCCAGGACTCCTGTGCATGAAAAGTGAAACAAAAGCAGCACGTGAAGAAGCCATGACAGCTGGGACACTCGGAAGTTCTAAGGTAGATTGAGGACAAAAGAGGACTGTGCTCCAATGCACCATCATTGCCTGAAGAGTTGTTGCAACACTTCCCCCAGGGCTGTAGTGGGAAAGCGAGATCCACAAGAGACACATTCATTCCAGTGAGTCAAAATCATTAATTTACTTACAAATATTTATTATGTACCAGGTGCTAGAGATGCAGCAGGGACAAACAGACATATCTAGCACTCAGGAGCTTACCTTCTAGGTTGAGGAGATAGCAATAAACAATTAATAAGAAAGTCAATTATATAGTATGTTAGAAGTTGCAAAATGCTGTGGAATAAAGAATGAAAAAGATGGGTTAGAGGCTATTGTAATCTAGTCAAGAAAACATGGTGGTGGCTGCAGAGGTGATAAGTGGTCAGATTCCAGATATATTTTGAAGGTAAGGCCAACATGGCTTCCTGACAGACTGGATGTGGTGTGTGAGGCAAAAAGAGTAGTCAAGAATGACTCCAGATTTTTCCATTGGAGCAACTGCAAAGATGGAACTGCCATCAGCTGGTCTGGGAAAGACTGATCTGGGTAGAGCAGATTGGGAGGCAGATTCGAAGAGATCCAGATCTCTTTTTCTTAACATACCACATATCAGTTTTCTTTTTAACACCCAAGTAGAGTGTTGGCACCTACCTCCTTCCATGGTAATGCAGTGGTTTAAGTTAACTTTGAAAAGAAAGGCAGGGCGGGAGGGGAAAAGAAGGAGAGGGAGCAATAAATGTGCTTTTAACACAACAGGTTTTTGGGTCAAAATCTTTGGACCGAAATTCTATTCCACTACTTTATTATCAGCAACGTATAGTGTGATATTCTAAGGTTTGTACAGAATTTAGCCAGGGGGATGTTGGGAGCTGTCAGGGAGATTTCACAGAGAAAACGACATTTAAACTGGGCTTAGATGGATATATATGAGCTCAGATGCTAGGAAGAAAAGCAGGAATGTAAACATGAAACTTCAAAGTGTAATGGTAGGTAACCCCGTGTGACCAGAACCTTCCATAGATGAAATAGAAGGACTGCAAATGAAGCTAGAAGAGTAGGCTGCGTCAGATTTGGAAGACCTTTTATGAGGTGCTAAGAAATTCAACTTATTTTGCATGAATTTGTGTAACAGCAACTGAGAACAGAATGAAAAACAAAGACAAAGCCATGGCCGTGGAAATGTAGTTGTTGGGTTTTTAATAGGTGCAGTAGAATGATTCTGTGCTTTAAAGCCTGAGTATTTGCAGACAGACTAAGGAGTTACAGCAAAGTATTGCATATTTACTATAAAACTGAGCAGTTCAGATCTAGTGATATCAAAGAAAAAGTATACCCAAGACAGAAAAGAGACAATATTCTAAGCAAACCTGACTAATGATTTAACTCCCGTTCAAGGGAAGAGCAATGGGGAGATACCCCAGGATCGTGCTTTAGTCCTACCTATAATTCTTTGTATCTACTTTGTGTCTATGCTTAAATTAACTGATAAGAGATTGTTAATGTTAATTTCTTAGTGTGCATTTAGTTCTTCCCAACTAATCCTTTTTTAATCAGTAGTATTGCATTAAAAACACTTTGGTTATCATTAAAGGTGCTTGAACCATAAAAATGCAACTGATGCCTCAGGTCCTATAACTATAAGGGATACTTCCCAGCTTGACAGCTATTTGCTGTGCCCTAAAGACGAGATGGCTCAGACAACCAGACCCATTTTTCCTTAGGTTATGAGAATGGGATTAGGATTAACTTGCCCTTCCCTGTTGACCACATGCTTCTTTTTTTTTTTTTAGTTTTTATTGGAGTATATTTGATTTACAATGTTGTGTTAGTTTCTGCCGTACAGCAAAGTGAATCAGTTATGCATATACATATATACACTCTTTTTTAGATTCTTTTCCCATATAGGTCATTACAGAGTATTGAGTAGAGTTCCCTGTGCTATACAGTAGGTTCTTATTAGTTATCTATTTTATATGTAGTAGTGTGTATATGTCAATCCCAATCTCCCAATTTATCCCTCCCACACCTTCCCCCCTGGTAGTCATAAATTTGTTTTCTACATCTGTGACTCTGTTTCTGTTTTGTAAATAAATCTATTTGTACCATTTTTTTTAGATTTCACACATAAATGCTATCTATCTGAAAAAGAATTCAGGGTAATAATAGTAAAGACGATCCAAAATCTCAGAAAAAAATGGAGGCACAGACGGAGTGGATATTTACAAGAAATAGTTAACAAAGAGATAGAAGATTTAAAGGAACAAACAAACAAAGATGAACAACACAATAGGAGACCACATGCTTCTCAATTGTACATCTCATGTGGAGCCATTGGCAGGACCACGGAGACCTGATGCAGGGTTCAGGGACATACAGGTTCCCTATTATGAGCAGCACGAACACTCATCGCCTGGACTCTGCAGTGCTCCTTGGGGTTGCTGCGTTACTGGTGCATTTTGAACATCGACATGCTCTGCATTCCACTTTTTTATCAAAGCCCAGAAATCTTTTCCAAATAGCCTCAAGATTGCTCTCACTCTCGGACCTGGACATTTTCAATAATCAGTTTAATGCTTCAAATAATCTTCCTCTGTCCTTTGACATAGCCTTCTACTTCTACTTCAAAACCTGGATTGAACACCTTTTTTCCCTAGTGGAGCTAGGGAATATTTTTAGGCAAAACCTATCCAATATAAAATAGATGATCAACAAGGATATATCGTATAGCACAGGTAATTGTAGCCATTATCTTGTAAAAACTTATAAGGGAGTATAATCTGCAAAAATACTGAATCGCTAAGCTTGTATACCTGAAACTGATATAATCTTATAAATCAACCATACCTCAATTTAAAAAAAATATCCATTAAAACATATAAAGAGTGTATGGATGGCAAACCGTAAACATTTAGAGCAAACAGTGAAATGAAATACTATGTTACCATTTGTAGGTATAGTTTTAGGCAGCCCACAAAGTAATTAAATTTGGTAAAGTTGTATAAAAAATCCTGAGTGTTTGACACCTCCAGGAGTAAAGCCATTCTTCAGAAAAATCCAGAACCATGGAACTGAGAGATTCTCCTTTTCTGGGCCCTAGAATACCACTGGATTTAACCCAAAGCTCGCACTGAGTCATCAGAGAACTGCACTTTCTTTCAAAAGAAATCAGCCAAATTATTTTTACTTTGAAACTCCCGTGTGGGGTATGAATGTAAGGGAAACAAGTCTTCCTCTTTTGTTTTTCATCTTGTCATGAAATGAACATTCGGCGTTATGTATTCCCTCACACAATAAAGGCTAAAAGTTTAACCAGAGACTTAGTTATAAATGTATATCATCAACTCTAAGTTAATCAATGTTTAATTATGTAAGTTGATGAATTTTTCAGACGCAGCCTCAACTAAAATTTCTCCTTTTATATTTTATATTCCACTTTATGTTCTGTAATAAGGATATATACTTTTATCTCCCCAGCACCTTTTCCTTTTTGGTGAGCTCCACCTTCACTCCTATTTCCACCTTCTTTCAGGAAATACTCCTCCCCCACTCCACCACATGGTCCAGGTGAGAAATGCCAGTTACAGCATCACATCCACTGGTCAGAGAGGCTGCATGTGACCTGAACTGGACCTTCCCTAAACTTCTACAAATTGAGATTTAACCAAAAGGGACAATCCCTCTCTGGTATCAAGGCTTAGGAGCTGAACCTGAGAGGTGGTGACCTCTTGGAGGAGGGCTGTAGGAAAACATGTTGAAAGGAGTAGAAATGAAAGGTATAAGACAGAGAGACTTGAAGAAACCTGAGTCCCTGTTTCCAATGATTCTGGAGACCCAGTTATATCCTTGCCCTTCCCTTTTGCCTAAGTTAGTTCAGGTTGCATTTCTGTTACTTGTTTGCAAAGGGTCCTACTTAATATGCACTCTCTCATAATTCCTCCATTAATAAGGGTGGAATAATCTTACCCTGGTCAATCTTTCATTTTGAGTCACTATTGTCCAAATCAGAAAACAATTTGCTAGATCTGAAGTTTTTCAGAATTTTTCATGAAAACCTGGATTTTTAATCACCTTTGCAGAAAGAAAGAAAAAGATTTTTGTCCTAGGACAAATAGAAAATACTTTATGGGGGTGCCTTTCTCCCTCGTCTCCAAGCAGTGTTCTTAAAATCAAATTAGTATTTTATTACCTGCCTCTCCCGGACCAGAGCTGATAGAATCAAGCAATTCTTGACAAAGACCAAGGTCAAGCTCATTTTGTTTCCGACTCAATGATGTTCTTTCAAAGCCTTGGTACATTCCTCTTGTGATAAATATTCTTAGATTTGTGCAAGAGAATTTTTTGGGAAAAATATAAATCCTGGCCCTGAATTTGAACCTGAACTAATCATCAGGCAGTCTATAAAGCAAAGTTTAATAAGATAAATTCAGCATACCAATATTTTTCAGCATCATTATCCTAACTGGCCAGTGAGCTCCGTGGATGGTTTTAAGCTGTTTGGCTGTTTTTTTTTTTTCTGGGGAGTAGTTATCCATGAAAAGATGATTAGCTTTCAATTACAAGTAATGAATACTCTCTCGGGTTTCTTTGCCCCTACCCCTTTCTCTCTTTGGGAAAAAAATACTCAACCTCTCAGACAATTAACTCTCTATGAACTACGCTGGTACTCCACCAATAGAATAATGACCAGGAAACACAATCACAGGGCCAGCTCTGTTGGTCTTTTGCTGAGTTCCTGGGAAAGTCATTCCCACCAAGTATGATAGATACTTTTATTGAAATTGCCCCGGAAACTGCCAGCCAAAGAGAGATCCAGAGAAATTTTATGGTTCACAACATACCTTGAGCCCCTAAATAAAGATGTTGCAGAAACATGCTGTGTCAGCCAGTTTACTGAGGATTGGACTTTCTTGCCATATGAAATGAGAGACTCTTTAATCATCGTTAGCTCTTACTTTAAAATTCACTGGCACGGTTCTTTCTGAGATGGTTCACTTCTGACAATGCTGCTTGTAAAGAAAAAACAAGCAAGATCAAAGCTGAGAATCAGAGATGTTAACGTACTTAATTAAGGGGACTTCCCTGGTGGTCCCGTGGCTAAGACTCCACGCTCCGAATGCAGGGGGCGTGGGTTCGATGCCTGGTCAGGGAACTAGATCCCACGTGCCACAACTAAGAGTTCGCATGCCTCAACTAAAAAAGATCCCACATGCCACCACTGAAAATCCCACATGCTGCAACGAAGATGCCGCGTGCCGAAACTGAGACCCTGGGCAGCCAAATAAATAAATAAATAACTAAAAAGTACTCAACTAAGATTGCACAGCTAGTCAATGACACAGATTGGATTTTAAACCCACAGGTTACTTTACTGTTTTACTTCTCATGAGATAATGTGAATGAAATGCATATACACGATTTCTAAATTTTTTTAGCCCCTCTGATACATTTTTTTAAAGATTAGTATTTTTATAGCCAGTGCTCAGTGTTTTAGTCAAGATTACAGTCAAGATTGCTCTTTAGAAGAACCCAAGCAAACTAGTTTCTAACTTGTCCTGGGTCATTCGGCTCTTAATTCTCCATATTCGTCTAAAGTGGCAGAAGTCTGACAATTCTTCCTATTCACTTCTGGAATGTATATTTTGAGAATGAGCACTTCTCATGTTCTAGTAATTCACACCAACTCAATAAAAACTGCCCATGATCACTCCCAACTCATCCTTGTCACTCCATCTCACAAAGAGCTAGCCTGAACATGAAGTACTATCCCAAAACTTAGTATAAAATTCATTTTAAAGAGTATTTCCATGTCTTATAATCTAGCTACATAACATGGGCTCTAATTTCCTTTTTAAAGTGTGACATTAACCAAAAATTAAATCAGAATGTTTCCTCAGAATCTCCTGTCCTCTTTTTCTATTTGATGAAGGCAGCAGCTCGCATCCACTCACCAAAGTGGCGAAAACATGACAGGAAATGAATCTAACCGCAACGGATGTGTAGCAGCGCAACATGAGTTGTGTCTTCTAGGTCATCTGAGAGGGGTGCAGTCTTGGTAAACTGCAGCTGCTTTCAAATTCTCCAATAAAAGTTTTCTGTATGTGATTGTCTTTTGAAGAGAAAGAGAAAGAGAACAATTCAATCCCCAGAAGGCGTTAACTTAAAATATTTGCATGTAACATTCTAAGAGGTTATAAAAGTTAGCAAAGGAATAGTATACAACAATAAAAGGGAACAAACTATTGATAAAACAAGAACATGCGAGAATCACACAGCCATTTTGCTAAGTGAAAGAAGCCGGAGACAAAAGAGTATACGTTATATGATTCCATTGATAGGAACGCATGCATGGAACTCAAAACAGTGGTTATCATAGTTATCTGGGAGGAGTATTAACTGGCAAGGGACAGAAAATACCTGCTAGGTGCCAGAAGTGTTCTGTGTTCAATCTGGGCCGTGGTTATGTGGGTACATATGTACATGTGAAAAATCACTGGGCTATGTGCTTAAGATCGGTGTTCTTTAAGTTCTTACTCAGTGTATGTTATATCTATTCTTCGATTAAAAAAATTTTTTTTAAGTTTAGCCCAGCCATATAGATGAAAGAAAGGTTATATAATTCATGCCTTGAACATTACTGATAATTCTGTTTTCTGTGGTACACAAACTTTTCTTAGTACTACTTACACTCCGTAATTCCTTTCCTGCAGTGATGAAATGCAAAAAGCTATGAAAACCAAAGTTTTCTAACGGATTTGAACTGATGTGAAGTTATTTACATCTTTATTCATTCCACATTCTACCTACTGCAAATATTCACATGCCCCTCTGTGGCCATGCTGTTTGATTATAGGATGTCACCCACACCCCCATTGTGGTGTTAAAGAATATACAGTACATGCACCTTATTACCTTTGTAAAACCTCAAAATGTTCTAAATTCCTAAACACTTCTGGATCCAGGGGTTCCAGATAGGATATTGTTAAGCTTTATTTATTTGAGGGTACGTTTGAAAAGGTTTAACCAGCACCCCATACCTGTGATTTCACAGATATCTTATTGCTTAAGATGAGGCTGAATTTGTTTAAGTAAACTGTGAGCTGAATTATTTAAATAAAGAAATAAAGTAAAGAAATAAATTGTAAATAGTAAGGTGGCTCACAGCCAAAATTGTAAAGATGGCATGGAAATGACTGAAGCTTAAGAAACATCTTTCCAGCAAGTTCAGAAAGATGTTAACATGTCCATACAGAAGGCCAAGTTGCCTACAAAAGACAAAGGGTGAGGGTAGGGACTTCCTGTGCATTTTGCCCAGCACCAAGCAGGAACCTGCATTCAGTATCCACTCGACAAAACCTTGTTAAACTGAATCTCCAACATCCCTCATCCTTTGACTTCTGTTACACACCATCCCTGAAAAGGAAAAATGAACACTTTTAAAATAAAATTTAAGGCCTTTGGGAAATAGTACTTTGGTTCCTTTTGGTTGGTTGTAAGAAAAGATAGAACCGCGTCTTGGTTTTTAACTTTAGGACATGTCTCTACTGGAAGCCCTCAAAGACTCAAATCAATCACTAATTCCCTGCTGTTTATTCCGTTCATCCAAGAACAGAAATCTCACAACCCAAACCGCATGAAATTCACCACTGACTCTAGGAAAAGATTCACTTTTTTTGTGCTGACTCTCCTTTGCACCATCACTTCTGAACGGCAGCTTTCACATTTCTTTGCTTGATTCCTTTATATTTTCCCCAAGGAAAAGAGCTCATTGTAAGGATTCTGCCCAGATATATTCTGGAAGTGCTGTAAGTGTTTGCCTCATGCTTCTGTATCAGTTTCAGGACCGTCGTAAATCAACAGTCTGTGGATGGAGGTGCTCAGGCCAAAATCATGCCTTTGAAAAATGCATAGCATCATTCTCCTCAAGCAGCTGCAGCCTTTTATTAATGGCTCAGGAGGCTTTCACACCTCCTTTTAAATCCAGCGCATTTGAAGTAATAAAACAGGAGCAGTTTATAGGCAGGAAATATTAAAATATTTAATTGCTTTTTTTTCTTGGCACAAGGCAGCCAACCTCAAGCGTTCTCTAACACATGAAAAAAAGAACACCTGTCCATGCTTGAATGAACATGAAACAGGGGATTGCTAAATTGAACACATCTGTGACCAAACTGCCTTTAAACCCACATCAAGCCCATTTTTTTTTTTACTAGTTCTAACCATTTCCCTCCAACTACTTTTCATTTTCATCTTCCTTCTCCTTGTCTCATTACAACAAAGCACAGAAGAGAATAAATTGATATCATGCCCAAGATGACTCCCTAATCTGTCTCAAACAGAAACAGAGCACAAATTGAACCTGAAAATCTTTCCCATTGTCTGATCCTGTACTTTATAATCTAACCCATTGAACCCTTCTCAGAGAAAATGGGATCTAAATGTGTGAGTACGAATGAGATCACTAAAGCTTTTGACAAGTCTACCTATATGATGGTCTAAGGCAACCTGAGGTCAAGTTCCAGCTCTGCCAACTGCTGGTTGAATGACTTTGGAGAGGTTGGTTAGCCTCTCTGAGCTTCAGTTGGCTCATCTGTAAATGCGAATGGTCAATAGTGCCTCTCACATGAGGCGGTTGTGGGCACTAAACGAGATGTCCATTGTCAAGTGTGCAGTATGGTGTTTGGCACTCTGTGAGGCCCTAGTGTTAACTACCCTTTCATTATAATTCATTCTAAAGAGAATTGTTTATAAAACCAAAGAAGACATGGCTAACACTCTTCCACAAACAACTGACAGTAGTACAAGAGTATCTTGCTGAAATTTGTATTGGCTTTCTACTGCTACATAACAAATTTCCACAAACTTAACTGCTTAAAACACCCTTTTATTAGCTCACAGTTATGCAGTCATAAGTCCAGCAAGGCACGACTGGGTCCTCTTCTTCAATATCAGAGGCTGAAATTCATGGGTGAACCAGGTTGAGTTCTTATTTAAAGACTCTAAGGAACAACCGTGGGCACTGACTGAGTTCATTTTCTTGTAGTTGTAGTACTGAGACCCTGGTTGCTTGCTGGCTCTCAGCAAGGGGCCTTTCTTAGCTCTTAGAGCTCACTCCTTTCCTTCCCTTGACAATTTCTCCATCTTCAAAGTCAACAACAGAGAATTTCCTTCACACTGAATCCTTCTAATGCTTCAATTCCCTCTGACTTCTGCAACCAGCCAGAGAAAAGTCTGCTTTTAAAGAGGTCATGCGATTGGGTTAGTCCAACTCAGATATCTCCCTATTTTAAGGGAAACTGATAAACTTAATTTCATCTACAAAAATCCCTTTTGCCATGGAATGTAACATAATCATGAAATAACACCAAGGAGCTGAGGTCCTGGGAGCCATCTAAGAATTCTGACTACAATAAAATTTTAATACTGGAAGTTGGGATGAAAAACCATGTATTGTATTTCAAGGTAGAGCCAGAAAGCAAGGTAGCAGCCTCCTAACCCCTCTTTCTGGTCTCCATTCTTGCTGCCCTCAGATTCAATCTTCATAGAGCTGCCTGCATTAAATATCCAAAAGCAAGCCTTGTAAGCACCTCATTGCCTACAAGAGCAAATCTAAAACTCTTAACCTGACCCACAAACCCTCCATGATTTGACTGGTCTCTCAAAACTACCTTTGAAGCTCCTTGCTAATTCCAGAATCAAGCTTAATGATCCAGAAACTCCAAACTGCTTAGAGTTTCCTTCATCCACCATGATGATGCTCACTTGTGTCTTTATTCAAGCTGTGCTCTCAGCCCAGGACCCTCTATATTTTCACCGCCCCTTTGTCTAGGTAACTCCTCTTCATCCTTTAATTTTGCTCATGTGACTTCATTCATCCAATAAATAACTACCGAACATCCACTCTATGACAAAGATGAGGCTATGGTGATAAAATAGACTCATGCGGTTCCTGCTTTCAAAGAACAGACACTGTTGTTGGGGGTACAAGCAATTAAATGAACGAGTACAGCCCACTGATAAGTACAATGACTGGAGGAGGGCTGATGCACCCAACAGAGGCACTTAACCAAAATCGGAAGTTTTCTGGAGGAAGTGACATCCAAGTCAAAAGTCAAAGTAGGAGTAGGAGTTGGCCCGGTAAATGGGAGTTTGGGAGAGGAGGACGTTCCAGACAAAGGCAATAGCATGATAACATGCAAACACACAGTTGTTAGAAAGAACGTGGCTCCTTTGAGGGACCTAAAATAGTTCCGTTTCACTGGAGTATGGAGTGCTGGGACCAGTGTAGGATCTTGTCCTGGGGTAATGAGGAGGCACTGAAGCTTAAGACTAGATTTCTGTTTAGCAACATCTCCCCAGCTGGCCTGCAGATAATAGACTGGAGGAGGGGCTAACAAGAGGAGAGGAAACCAGCAGGGAGTCCAGGGCAGTCATCCATATCAGACATGACAGTAACTAGTTTTATGTAGAGGCAACAGAGATCAAGGGAAATGGAGAGATTTGAGAGAGGATGCCACCTACAGGAGCTTTGTGATGAATCAGCTACTGTAGATGAGGGAGGGTAATGCCCATGTCTCTGGCTTGGGCAACAGGGTGGATGCCAGTGCCTGTCACTGTCAGCGAGAACATGGGTGGAGAAGCGATTTTGTGGGGGAAGATAATTGTTACCAAATGGCTTCTGGGATAGCCAGTAATTTACAGAGACTATTTCAATTCTCCCTAACCCACCTGTATGATTCAGCTACATTAAGCAAGAAAAGAAGCTCATTTGTTGAGTGTAAGGGGAAGAAGGGAAAATGTAGAAGTGACATTGTCACTTCTTCCCCCAATTATCCACCTCTGGTCCCACAGTAGAAGAGTCTCATCATCTGGGATTTCTTGTTCATTCTAGGTGAGGATGATGGAGAATGATGGTAATGACCCTTTCCTCTGATGTTGCGCTCTTCCCCCAAATATCTGCATGGCTCACTCCTGTCCTCTCTTCATCCAGAGCTCTACTTAATTGTCATCTGATTAGAGGGGACTTGTTGAACCCCCTTAATAAAGAGCAAAATCTCACACTCATACTCCAGCAGTCCCTAGTCTGCTTTTTCTCTATAGCACTTTTGACAGAATGTGTGTGTGTGTATATAAGAGAGATTGTCTTTTTTAGTAGAATATAAGTACCACAAAGGCAAAGACTTTGTTCACTGTTAAATCTCTCTCTCTAAAACAGTGCTTGGACATAGTGGGCACCAGTATATACTTGTCTGAGTAGATGAATAAGTGTAGGAATGAAAGTCGGTTGCTCAGAAGACCGACCTTGGCTGGAGAAAATTATGTGGGAATCCTCAGGATAAAAAGCGTATTAGAACCATAAGAGTATATAGATTTTCTCAAGAAGAGAATACAGAATTAGGAAAGGTCGCTGAGGAATTCCAACATTTACCAACCTTTAAACGATAGCCTGTAAGGGGAGGAGTCTGCAACAGAGTGAAAAGGGGCAGTCAGGGAAGCAGAAGAAAAACCAAGATTATTGGAGCGTGAGAGAAGCCAAGGAGGAGGAACATGAAAGAGGTGTCAACAGTGACAAATGCAACCAAGAAGACAAAGAAGAAGAGTTACACAAAGTCTCCATTGGGTTTAGCCATCAAGATGCCATTTGTGGCCCTTATTGAGAACAACTTGAGGAAAGGTGAAGATGAGGGCCCGAATTCGGTGGACTTAGAAGTGAAAGGTAAGAGAGGATAAGAAAAAAGTAGTTGAGGGAAATAAAAGTAGAGGGATGCTGGGCTGAGGAGAGTTGTTTTTCTTACAATGGTAGAACAAGTTTAAAGGTTGGTGGGAAAGACACAGTAAAGAGGAAGTGGTTTAAGATAAGAGAGAGCAAAAAAATAACCAATACCGGGAGATCTCTGCAGTACAGGAAGAGAGGCTTCCTTCTTCCGGAAGCCTCCTCTGACCTCTCCCTGCCCCTCCTCCTCTCCATCCTCTTCCCTACAGCCTGTGTTAACTGTGCATAAGTCTATTATTAAGCTTATCCAGGGAAATTGTAACTCTGCTTGTGTCACTGTTGTGCCACTAGGTTATGAGCTTCATTAGGGAAAGGACAACTTCTGATTCATCTTTTTATCCCCATGAACTAGCACAGAATCTGGTACATAATGAATACTCAATAGATATCCAATAAGAGGATGAATGAAGGAATTGATGGAATAGACTTATGACCCTCAACAAGTATGTACTGATGCTCACTCTGAGCCAAGCTCCAACTCTGGGTTCTGGTCATTGAGCAGGAACAAAACAAAGCCCATGAACAAGTGAACTGAGGAAAGGACCCAAAAATGTGGAGGGAAAAATAAAAGCAGGCTTGAGGCAAATGAAACATCATGAACCAGCACTTCATAAATTCAATAATGTTGATGCTTTAGAAGGGACACCATGCCTCTTCACAGCCAATTTTTTCCACATGTGAGGGGAGGATTTACTTACCGTTTATTAGGATTGATTATAGTCTTGTTTCCTCATTTCCTGTTTTTCATGACACTTGTAATCTATGAATCACTTGCTTGAATTTGCCTTTCTCCATAAGCTCTCAAAAGTGGATTGAACTGGTTTTCCAGCTCTTTACTAAAAGAAAGACAGATCCAAGCTCCCAGAGTACCATGGGGTTAAAGCCTTGACCATGCCTTATTCCAAAGTAACTTCTCACTCAGGACCTCAGTCATCATTATGTTCTCCTACAGGAATTAAATGGAAAAGAGGGGGAAAAAAAAAAAAAAGCAAGGCTTTAGGAGATATTGCTCAAACATTCCCAAACGGGAGTGCCTATGTTTGAGTCATTAATGTGCATTCAGGAACACCCCAAGCTTCATAGATAGGAGGGATTGAGGCATCAACACACAGCAACACTACTGTGATGCCAAGAACCCATTCTAGGTCACTTACACAAATGACACAAAAGTTGTCCAAACAAACAGATAAGGGAACATAGCAGTCACGGTGGAGCATTTAAGAAGCCACATCCTCAAGGCTCTTGGATATTGGTGTTAATCAAACACTTGTGTTCTCTTACTGTGACCATATTTTCACAAATGAGAATTAGTTCCTTTGTTGACTCTTTCTACTCCGAAACCTAGTTTCTAATCTTGGTTGACCCTTTCACCTCTTCCCCCAATGATATCATCCAATTGAACAATCGCTTCCACATGGTTTGCTCCCAATTCTTCAGCCAAGAGCTCAGACCTGCGTTGTAATCTTCTAGCCGGATATCTGGATGTCCCTCCAATACCACAAAGCAAACATCCTCAGAACCAAACTCATTCTCTTCCTCTGAAAAACTAGTTCTTCCACGCAACCTCCCAGGTTCCATTCACGATGCCACTATTCCACTAGGTGAAAACCTTCCCTTTTTGTACCTTTCCATCCCTTCCATTCTTCAGTTCCGTTGAGAGACTTTCTAAGACCCATTTCCAACATATCATTCCAACCCATCCTCCTTAACATTCAGCTCCTTTTATTCTCACTGCCTCCAGCCTAGTTCAGGCTCTTGTTCTTCTCACCTGGACTGTCGCAAACACTATCACCGGGGAAAGAAAATTTCACAACCAGATAGATTTGTATTCAAATCCTGGTTTCATCTCTTTCTAGTTGCGTGATCTTGGGCAATTTCCCCAAACACTCTAATCCTCAATTTGCTCCATAAAACGATGGCTCATTTCAAGAGTACATAAAACAATGTAAGTTAAAGTGCCTAGCACATAATTGCTCAAAGCATCAATGACTCTTCCCCCCCCAAAAATTGTTCTGGTCATGTCTTTTCCATACTCATAAACTTCGAATGATTTCCTTTTTTCTACAAAAACAGACCCAGCTACTTATTTGCCCTCCACAATATCACCCAAGCTGCTTTCCTAGCTTTCATCTCCCAAACTTGGCCTCTCAGTCAGCCTCAAACATGTCCACATTTTTACTATGCTTATCTTTCCACCAGATATGACTTTCCCATTAATCTCCACCAGTCAAAACTCTACCTATCCTTTAAGAAACAACACAGATACCACCCCCTCCATGAGGCCTAATTCTGATATCCAAATATGTGTTCTGCCTTTGAATGCCCACTTCACTTTCTTAACATCTACATTATGGAATTTTTCGTATTCTGCTTCATACTATGATCGTAAGCATTCTGCCTTATTCTATGTATAGAACTGTGAAGTAACTTCTTATTCATCTCCAAAGCCTACTGCTTTTCACTTGTTTGATGCTCAGGAAATGAGTAGAATTGATTGTAAGTACACGTCCCTAGAAGAGTAGCCTTTATCTGTTAGACTACAAACTCGACAAGGGCAATCACTTTTGTCTATTTTAAATAATGGTATATTCTGAGTACCTGGAATCATGCTTAAAATATAGTCAGTGCCCCCAAACTATCTACTGAATGCCTTTATAATCCAAGATTATTTTCTTGAGCCAAGAAAAAAATCCCATATAATCCAATTTTTAAAGTCATGCCAATTAGTAACACCTAAGCTCTCACAGTCTCATCGTCTCCCACCAGGGACATCATAACGTGTGTGATTGACATGAAATGGGCACCGGATGTCCACCCAGGGAGAGCACTCAAAGAAAGAGAGCCCGGTCCCCATGTCCTTGGGTGCCCTTCTCTAAACAGGCTTCTCTACAGCTGCCTGATGACACTCCAATTGCTCCATACGCACCTTTCTCTCTGGCTTAGACACTGGGCCTGCAATTTGGCAGGGGCATAAATTAAAGCCCGAGAGAACAATCACAGGAACGCTGGCCTCTGGAGTCAAGGCCAGCCCGCAATATGATTCAGGCCCTGAGTGCCGCCGCCCTCTGCTTCAGTCAGAATCCTGAGAGAAATCATTTGCCAGCCCAGCCAGGGTCAGAAAAACACTGCTGAGTTGCTGGCCAGGATCCCCAACAAGCAAGCTGCAGACACCATGTTGCGAACTGACGAAGCTTTAAGCCGGTAGAATCAGCCTGTTCATTCCCTGCAGTGGAAGGTGGGAGAAAAGAGGGAGTGAGAGGAAAACCTTTCAAGTCAGACAGACCTGGCTCTGAATGCTGGCTTCCCCTCCTAACTAGCAGCGAAGCTGTGGGCATTTTATCAGCCTCCTGGGCTGCAGATTTCTTATCTCTAAAATAATACCTTCCTTACAGCATTGTTGCAAAAATGAATGGTGATCTACGTAAAGCACGAGGTACTAGTATTGCTGGTGGTATTATTGCTATTATTAGAGAATCAAAGAAAGTAACAACAGAGATTAAGCCAACATTCCTAATGCAATCCTAAGAATTCATCTTTACTAATTCACTAGAATATGGTTCATTTTGTCCCTTGGAAGGATAATGACAGATTTCTAAGAAAAATAATCAAGAGTCAATCCTAAGCATTCTAAAACCCAACAGACAAAAACTTGCAGATGAATTTTTGGAACTTACCCCTGGCAGAAAGTTCACTGGCTTGACCTCATTTTCCCTCAGCCCCTGAACCTCAAGACTCAACGAACGGTGCCCTGAAGTCCCTGTGCCTCTAAGCCCCTGCCACCCACAAGGATCGCGCCTCTCCTTAGCAGCTGCCTACTCTGCTCCACATCTTTGATCACCTTCTCCCCCAACCAACACACACATGCCAGACCTCCTCGGTCATCCTAACCCCTCCTCAGAACTCACTCAAACTCACTCTCACCCTCATGCCCACGACTACAAGCCTCCAGAGAGGGGAGGTGCCAGAGAAGGGGCTTTTTTTCACAGCAGCCACGATCTGACAAAATGCCAATGAACTTGGCAATCACAGGAACTACACACTTACTCAGCTGTCACTCATTGTTCTCACTCGTTAGGTAAGTAAAGTCCCTGGTCCGATTGCATCGGAAACACATCCTTTCTAAGGTTTACCCTGTATCCTATATCTTACACAGATCCTAAGGACATAAATCACACAGATTACTAAATGTTATATTTCCCTTCTTGTGGGCCATCCCAGGTGATGTAGTCATGTGCTGAATTGTCTGATTTTCTGAGCTGAGCTCCTTATCTGATTCTGTGATACCCAAACTCACACTAATTCTGGAACATTCTCTCCATTGGCTAGGGAAGGCAACATCTTAGCTTTTCAATTGTATTACCTGACGTCTGGTGGAGCTGGCCTCTGTAACTGAAACTGAAGTGAAGGAGTTCTTTGAGAATGATCTTATGCATCGTGTTCTATAGCATCCACCATGTTTGCTCCTTCTCAGCTTTCATGGAAAGTCCTCAGAATTGCCTAGTTTCATTCAGTCATCTCTTCTCCTAGCCTCAACCCACATCATTTCTCATCTCTCTGTTGCAACCACCTCTTAACTCTTGTATCTTCCTCCAGGCCAACCCCACTTCAGCCCCATTCTCCTCCTCCGATATCTTCTTCTTGGTGGAGTGATTATTCTGGACAGCAGCTCTTCCTACATTACTGCATTACTCACAAGCACTTAATGGCTCCCAGTGCCACAAACAATCCAAACTCCTGTGAGTAGCACATGAAGCCCTCTGTGAGCTCATCCTCGCCATCCTTATTTCTTGCCACAGGCTTGCTCTGTCCTGTGCTAACTACCGAACACATCATGCTGTTTCACATTTCCATACCTCCTATTATGCAGTCCTCCCTGCCTGCAAAAGGAGCATCTTTTCTCAACCTACCTTCTAAACCCGGAAAGCTCTGAGGCCTCTTTCAAGAATCTGCTCAAACCTGACCTCACCAGCTAGAGATGCTATCTTCCTTCTTTTCTGCCTCAACTACTAGCCTACGAGCTCTTTGACAGTAGGAACCACATCTCATTTACCTTTGGCTCCTTAGTGCCATGCAAAATGGCTGGCACAGGGCTTCCTTGGTGGTGCAGTGGTTGAGAGTCCGCCTGCCGATGCAGGGGACACGGGTTCATGCCCCGGTCTGGGAAGATCCCACAAGCCGCGGAGCGGCTGGGCCCGTGAGCCATGGCCGCTGAGCCTGCGCGTCCGGGGCCTGTGCTCCGCAATGGGAGAGTCCACAACAGTGAAAGGCCCGCGTACTGCAAAAAAAAAAAAAAAATGCCTGACACATAGTAGGTGTTCTATAAACGTCTATTACATTGACCTTTTCTCATTCCTTTAGGGAATCTTTTGACAAGAACCTGTCTTAAAATGACATCAGGTTGAAAAGACCAATACTGAAAGATTTCTTCCTACCCTAATTGCTTGGCATATCATTTCATATTCCAGGAACACCTGAAATATATTTTCTTTTGATTCAAATAGTTTTTCTTAGAAAGTCATCTCATTTTGCCAGTTTGAACAAGCCTGGAAATTTTGGTGTTTGTTTTGAAACTGAAAAGTGCCGTAAGAGGTACTTTGTGCACTTGGACGGGGTTGAGAAGAGACCCACAGAGATGATTAAAGGCTGGAAAACAGACTAAGAGAACTGGAAGGGAAAGCTAAAGGCAATTTAGGAATGGACGTCAAGATTGTGAAGGGCTGTTATTACCGCGGAGGCTGACGAGCCCGTGATGTCCATATCCTCTCAGGGGAGAGCAACAGGAAACGAGGTGAGCTGCAGCATAGAAAACGTGGGTGAGATAGAGAGGAACTTTCCTGGCAGAAGACATTGCTAAACACTGAAGGATCCAACAGGAATGATGCCTCTTAGTCTTTTTTTCTTCAGAGTTACAGAAACATAGAAAACTTTCCCAACTATCTGGGATGTTCCAGATAGTTGCACTACTACCTAAATGCAGGGATGGAATCACACAGTTTTAAGGGACCGTCTCCAGATGGCACATAGATTTTTGGCACTTTGGTACACATATCTGACAGAGTCCTTCTCACTCTAGAATTTTGGAGAAAGTATCTCAAAGGAACTGAACTCACTCAACTCTCACTTTTTTTTTCACGATTAAATCTTTACTAGGCCCCTTCTTGAGGCCAGCGCCTGTGTTAGGTACCGTCACAAGGAGTAAGGCATGGTTTCCTCTAATGGAGAAAAGAGCTGATTATCACCCATCTCTCATAGGCTGTCTAGGCCTCAGTTCTCACCTACACCCTACCCAGCAAACACCCAAGCTGCCTGCATTCCTTCCAGTAACACCTGCCGCTAGCTGCTCTCACCTCCAGGCCTTGCGTATGCTATTTCCTCTACCTGTAATGCCGTTCCTACTGCCTGACTTAGGGAACCCCTTCTTGCCCTTAAAGCACAGCTCAGGTGTTATCTCCTCCAAGCTGCCATTTTGTCAAAGCCATTATTCCTTTCACCCCCATTCTGGATATGACACTCTTTCAGGATTCCTAGCTGCGGGCATTAGACACAGACTCCAAGTAACTCTAATAAAAGAGAGTTGACTGGAAGTGTATCAGGAGCTCAAGAGTACCTAGAGGCACAGGCTTGGAAATGCCCAGAATCCAAGGGAGTGAACAGCAAGAAGCAGAGGGCACACTTGCCTCTTAGCAAAGAGAGGCAGAAAATAGTCCCTGTGTCTCACTATCAAAGTCCTAGAAGAGGGTCTAATTGGCCAACTCTGGGTCCCAAGATTACCCTGACCAGCCTACGGCTGCCCTCGAGTGAGAAAGGAGGGTCATTCTCTTCCATTTTCCCTAATGGGACTTGGTCACTAGAAATTTTCCTCCCACTTTCCTCGCACAAGGGAAGAAAGGTAATTCCCTCCCAAAGAAACTGGAATACAGTGGAAGAGGAAGTGCATCCTAGATGGCTCTCTCCCACACTCATCCCCTTGTGATGCAATCCTTAGTTTTCCTGTCTGTATTCCTGGTAAGCCTCTGTGCTCCCTGAGAGCAGGAATTGGATCTTTCATCCCTATCTCATACACTGTTGGGTAGAGTCAGGGATCAATAACCTTACAGATCAGACTCCTGATCAATATTTGTTGATGATACATGAAGACCAAGACAGGATTCATCCCTGTGCCTACCAACTCCAAGCTCAGTGCTTCTTCTGCTATATCATAATAGTAGCAGGGATGATACCTATTTCTTAACCTAAGGAGCATGTTGTTGGTTTTCTTAATAAATTGAGATTGCTGTAGTAAGTCTTGGTTATGATTGGCAAAACAAATTTCTCAAACTATTTACAGAATTTAAGTCCATGATGTGCAAATCCAAGTTTTTAAGCATCCCCTTTATCTTTGAGTCCAACTATAGCATCCATCAAACTTCTCAGACAATGCTACTCATAGACTTTGATTTTTCCCTAGTTAATGGTAGCTATAGGAGAATAAAACAACAAGAAAAATAATACCATAAGGTCGGAAATAAGTTCTAAGCATAATAAATAACTATCATGAAATAGAGCATGAGTGTTTCTATGGTCACTATCAGGCAAGTGGGCATGACTGTCTTGGTAAATTCATTTCAATACTATTGACAGCGTCTATGGCCATTCAAGCCTGTGACTTTGCATGGCTTGTTTAATCCAATTTCTATTTCATTCTGAATCACATTTGGCCCTGTACTGAGTGCTGCTTTCATTGAGATGAAAAAATGTACACCTTGTTAAGAAGAAAATAGAGTCTTTGGGAATTCATTGGCAGGATTTCAAAAGTTTAGGAATAAGATCGTATAGATGACTAAGAGGTAAGCTGATCTTCCCTTGGAGACGCACTGTCATGAACATTGAGAATAACAGTCAGGTGCTTGGCCATGAATTAACAATGCATTTTGGCCTTCTGTGATATCTGTTGCCTTAGATTTCAAGTCATCAAGGTCATATTAAAGAAGCTAGTTTTGGACACCAAACTTATATATCTATACAGAATTGGCTCAGGAATCAGTCATAGGTCCTTCTTCAATAAACCTTTCACATGAAGCTCACATATTATCCACATTTTCTATATAACTATAAAAGATGAGTCATATAATAAGAACCCTGCATAATTCAGTTGGCTGGATTACATCTAGGTGTCTGGAGAAACAATGTCTGCTAATATTAAGCATTAAGACATTAGCAAGAATGTTACACAGATTCCTATTTTGAAGGGCTTGTCAATTCAGATATATTTTAAACTCAAACTTAAGACCAAACTGGAATATGATAGCAATTTGTGCATCTTTATAACCATGATTGCCCCCATCCCATCCCGTAGAATTCCACTTAAAAATCATTAGAACAACAGGAGAGTTAGTCCATTGGTCCAAAAATCTGGATTTACAGTTAGCTGCCCTCTGGATATGAAGGACTTGAAAGAAACTACCAACTACCCTCAAAGTATTTTGAAGTTGCCTTTGCTGATGAGAATCTATGATGGTGGACCAGTTTGGCAATCCTGAATTGTTTTCAGTGCAGCTGTGGATTACCTGTTGTTTCAATGGACTACTGTGTATGCCTTTGTTTATTTTATCCCTTCTTCCTGTTGGAAAAACAGCTGGAGAACAGACATCCTGCTGTTCAGAGCCTCAGGCCTTGGAATATTAACAGGAAGCCACAATAAGCATCTTCATGACTTCACCTGTGGCATAAACGGCAGAAAGAATGGAGCCCATCAGGAGGAACTGATTTAAAACAGAATGAAGCAGTTTGTGGACCATATGTCTGAACATCCAAGTAACTGCCACTGGCCTAATAAATTGGCTTCCTTCGTGTAGAGTTCAACCAAGGGGAAGAGGAAAAGTTAGTTTCCTATAGAAAGGAATAAAGGCAAGCCTCAGTAGCCTGTGGCAAGAAATGGAATAAAATATTTGGGGCATTAGACCAAGGAGTTTTATCACATAATTTACATCAGTTGCTTTTAGCTTTTAAGAAAAGATGTGGGAATGGATGGTAGGGGTATGTGGATGGGAGAGAAGGAAGCTGATAGCCTTGCAAGATACTTTCATGTGTTTTCCATCATGTATAATTACTCATCCTAAGGCAAGAGGAATATTGCATAAGCATCACTTCAAATATCTTCCCAGTTGTTTTTTTTTTGTTTTTTGGGGGTTTTTTGCAGGGATGGGGGTGTTGCACAAAGAGGAGACGTAAGTATAAAGCATGAATGTCCCTGTTCGCCAAATGAAGAGACGGGGCAGAGAGGTTTTATGATCTGAGACTCTATATAATGTTTACATCATAGTGGGTCAGAAATACTCCTGGAAATGGAATTCCCTGGTGCAGATCCA
The DNA here is from genome assembly GCF_963455315.2 of Globicephala melas. Lineage (NCBI taxonomy): Eukaryota > Metazoa > Chordata > Mammalia > Artiodactyla > Delphinidae > Globicephala > Globicephala melas. The sequence goes on along the minus strand of NC_083323.1, from coordinate 30,686,194 downwards.
TCTTCCCCTCTGTAAACTGAGGCTGTGGAAAAAAATAATTCTGGAAAACAACATTTACCCTTTAAACATAAAAATGAGCTACTGAACAGAAGGACAAAAGAGGGAATAATAATCTTAACATTCATCATTGAGGACCCATTGGAACGCTTCCTCATTCTACTGTACTTAGTAAACATTTAAAGACCTGTGGGGTATTTAATTCTTAGTGCCTTGATACGTTCAGTCGACCAACTTTACTAAAATACACTTAGGAAAGAAACTCCAGCAGCACAAATACGGACAGCAATCCTCAGAATCAGGATTCAGGAAATCCATTATACCACGTAATCACTCTGAGTCCGTGAATCAGACAGATCTAGGCACAGACCCCAGCCATCCTACCTTTAGATGAACTTGGATAAGTTACTGTACAGTCCTGATTATTAGGCATTCCTCCATTTTTCCAAGGAGAAGGTTAAAAACTTTTCCTACCTATTGGGATTGGGTAAACTTTTAGGAATATAGATGAAATAATCAAATGTCTGCTTATAATATTTAAATTATTAATTTAGTCATGTAAATGCTTAAATCATAGAAATCTAGATTTAGGAATTTTTTTCACTCTTATTTTACCAAACAGTTTTCTTCAAATTCTTGATTTGCAGCATTGGCATCTGTGTCACCTGACGTGGTCTTCACGATGCACCATCTTTATTTCCAGATGGGTTGTTGGACGCTATCATTGGAAATCTTATCCCAAACCACAATTACCCATTCACATAACATTAAGACACTTGCCTTGTTCATTCATCCTGTCGGTGAATATTTGTGCTGTTGTGTTCACTTAATGTAATATAATACGCGATTTCTCACTTTTGAAAGGCCTCTCTTTAAAGGTTGCCTATGATGACATTCAACCCTTGCACTTGTGAGATCACCACTGTACCCACACCCATCACAAAATTCATGAATAAATCTCTGTCGAATTTCTTTGCCTCCTTTTTTAAGGGATTATGCAGGTAACATCTATAAGCTTTTGAGACCAGAATTTTCTGAAGTCATCTCAGGCCTATGTGACCTTAGAAGTTGAAAAAGAACCATATAATTCGAGAAAATTTATGAAGATTAAACTAAAGGTAATCCCCTCCTTTCTGAGGGTTAGGTTTGGAAACTATCTCCTCTCATATTTTAGCACATACAGTACCTAATCTCTCTAAGCCTCTGTTTCCTCCACTATAGAATAGAGCTAATAATAGTACTTTGCTCACAGAATGGCAGTAAGGGCTAAATAAGATGACACACTACAAGGACACTTAGCACCGTGCTGTGCACCTAGAAAGTAATAGACATATCAACCGCTACTGCCCCAGTCTCAGGTTCCACAAATAAAAAAATGCAAAACTTGAAGAGTTATGTCCAAAGAAACCCACAAAGATTTAAGATGAAGCAAATGAGGACAGGTTAAAGGAAGTTGGATTATTATTCCAAAGGGGAAAAAAAGAGTAATGTAACAAATAAATTTCTAAAACAGAAAGGACTCAAACAAAGAGTAATAAGTATTTCTGCTCTTCTTCCTTACTCAGTAAGATGGTCACAGGATGCCTCCAAATTACAGCATAAAGGACTTATGTCATATGGAAGGAAGAATTTCTATTCAGTGAAAGTTGTGAAAGAATTGAATCACTCTGCTAAAGACTATGAAGAATCTTAAAAAACAGGAATCATAGTTCTGTCTAAAGGCAGTATTATTAAAGGAATGATATGGTGAGGTCCCAATTAGCCCTATGTTTCTGCAAATCAAGATGAGCTACTGGGGACATCCCTGATGGCACAGTGGTTAAGAATCCACCTGCCAGTGCAGGGGACATGGATGGGTTCTATTCCTGGTCCAGGAAGACCTCACATGCCGCGGAGCAACTAAGCCTGTGTGCCACAACTACTGAGCCTGTGCTCCAGAGCCCGTGAGCCACAACTACTGAGCCCGCTTGCTGCAACTACTGAAGCCTGTGTGCCTAGAGCCCATGCTCCGCAACAAGAGAAGAAGCCACTGCAATAAGAAGCCCATGCATCGCAACGAAGAGTAGCCCCCGCTCACCGCAACAAGAGAAAGCCCAAGTGCAGCAATGAAGACCCAACGCAGCCAAAAATAAATAAAATAAATACATTTATTTTTTAAAAATGAGCTACTATATGAAAATAAAGCATAGGCATGGAACACCAGTAGGAGAGCATGTTAGCCAGGCAGGAGTGGAGACTAAAGAGATGGCATTTTTTGCTGAGTTCCTGGGGTATCATGCAAATTTATTTTTTAATGTCTCTAATCGGGATTTCTTTCCTTTCACAGACTACCACTACTATTAGAAAAAGCATAACCTTAGACCTCTAAAGTCTTGAGTTCAAGTCTCAGCTTTTCTTCTTACTATGTAACTTTGAATGAGCTTCTTAAATTTTTTGATAGTATGTTTCAACATCTGCAAACGATGCATAAAAACATCAGTGTTCCAGGGCTTTAGCAGGGATTCAGTGAAATATTTATGAAATGTCCAAGCTCGGCATCTGGCACCCCATGACAACTTTATATGCTGATTTTCTTCTCCCCCAAATTGTGCTTCTAAACATACTCCAGTTTCAGACGCTGAAGTCATTACAGCATCATCAGCTGAGAGCTTTACACCTGAGGAAACATCAGAGCCTGGTTTAGTTTTAGGTAACAAATTCCTCAAAGACAGAACTGGAGAGAGGTGAACAAACTTCAGGGAGGGTGTGGAGTTGTTACCAAGTTTCCCATGAGCAGTTGTGCTGGGAATGACTCTGCTATGTAGACATCCTCTTGAAGGGAAACTTATTCTCCCTTATAGTTGCTACAGATGTCTCCACTGCCTCGTGTTCATCCAGGCATGAATGGTTCGGAATGGTTTTAAACTCTCTAGCAAGGTATATTAATTAGGACAAGGCTTAGCTGACATTAAAAAATTACCCAAAATACAGTGACTTAAATGAGACAGAAATTATTTCTTTCTCACATGATAGTTTGGAGGGAAGTGGTGCAGGGCTGCTAGGACAGTTTTCCTCCCTCAAGACACGGGGCTTCTGCCTTTGGGTTCTGGGCAACATCCATGCAGTGAGAAGGGCAGGGCAGGGAGCAAACCACACATCTTCGAGTTGCAAAACCCATCAGTCACACATACTTCAGATCAGAACTCATTGGCCAAAATTTAGTCACATGGCCACACCAGCTACAGGGGACACCGGGAAATGCAGCCTCATGCTGGGAAGCCATGTGTCCAATAAAAGCTCAAGAAGAGAGGAATAATGAATATGGGGGTGGGACCACGAGCAAATTGTGTGCTCCATAAAATTAAAGAGGAAAAGTTGTCTAGATAGCTTAACTCTTTATTCAAAGACCATCTAAATTTTTGAAAGTCCAGGCAATATACCTTTTAACCTGAAACAATGTGGTATGGATAAAAATGTGATGAGTAAAGATCCTAGCAACATAAATTGAGGCAGTAAGTATAAACCTTCTTGTTTATACAACAGAAACTTGAGTCATCAAGTCTTACTGAGGCCAAGCTACATCTGGGAAAATCTGAATATGCTGACCCAGAAAAGAGTTGGAGAAAAGAGCTGTGTTGGAACAGTGACAGCGCTTAGCCTCAATCTTTTAAAAATTCAAAAGCTATGGGGACGGCCCCCTGAGCAAGCCTGGGCTAGCCTGGAGAACTCCAGAAGAAGAAAGAGCCCACTCTGACACAGAGTTTATGGTTTATGAAACGCCAGGTCGGATGAAGTGGCAACACCCGCTATTTGACTGTGAGAAAATATCTCTTGGGCCAAAGAATAGTAACTCCTATTTGCAGTCACGGATGGGTTTACCAGATGCCGTGTTGCAAAGTCTTATGGAAATCTTTTCCAGCCTGTTTAGGAGACTTTAATATGCTACTTTATTTCATTGCCTGAGCTTCCCATTTATTTCACTCCTGCAGGAAATGCAAAATATTTTATCATTAAGTGCTTGTTCATGAATTTAAGAGTTTGTCCTAATCTCACAAAGGTTTTCATTCACAAATGGTTCTCCTCTCTGACTATAGAGAGTTTTCCCCATTTTTTTCAACAAGAACAAGGGAATCCACAGGAATTTTTAGATCTTTCGAGAATAAGAAGAAAACCACCAAAACGCAAGCAAACCAAAGATCAATCCCAATCACTTGTTTAAAATCGACATAACTAAGAGGAAGTATATCCCTTGAAATATTTGACAGAGGAACTGGGGACATTTGCTATGAAATTAAAATAAACAATCTCTACTAGTTTTTTTTAATTCTTAGGTAAAAGAATTTCTTTTTCTGATGGAGAATATTCTGGATTAAAGCCAGAAAATTCAGTTCACAGCCCAGATCAGCCAGTAGCTAATGGTGGACTTTGGCAAATCCCACAATGTCTTTGGACTTCAGATTTCTCATTTGTAAAATCAGGAAGTTGAAAGATGTTTCTAAGGTCTTTTGTAATTTTAATAGTCCTGAAGTTTATGAAACTGCTCGTTACTGAATTTTTTAAAAATTCCACAATCATAAATGTCCCAGAATCATATTAATTTTTTCCTACTTCACACACAAATTAGTGAGTGATAAATTCCCCCCAACAATTAGGGGGAAATCCAGATTCTGAAGACATCTTGCACAGTTAAAATTTGTAAAGGAAGAACTAAACTCTCTTCTCAGGAGCTTTCTGGCCCTTAGGGATGAGTGTGTCACTTTATTGATTCTTTGCAACAAAAGGGTATTTGGATAAGATAGCTGTTCGCTCCAAATATGGATTATTTATGATTCATATCCTGCTGCCAATAAAATGTTTATAGCAGGTGATCTCCCCATTAACGTTAGTTTCAAAGGATTAAAGCTATTTAAGGCATTAGTCTTGATTACACTTAAGTAAAACTTGTCCCAGTGACATTACAGTGAACCCCTGACTTCAGCCTCATCTCCTGAAGCATCAGTCCATCCATCTTCCATGTAGGCACCGGGGCTTTTCCTAAAGTACAGGTGACAGTACTTTGACAGCTCCATAAGTTCCATTCTGTGCTATGTCATGATATTTCACTCCTCCCTGGCTTTACACGTGCTGCATCCAACACCTCTAGGGTCAGTCCTCTTCATGGATATAAGGAAATATTAGTGCTCATTCTCAATAGACCTTCCCTCTAGGCAGACATAGTTGCAGAAGCCAGATTCAGAAAGTAGAAGGAAATTATATGTAAAGAAAAGGATGCCACCTTCTCAGTAGGGAAGCAGATGTGCCTCAGAGTGTATGCTGGGTTTCAGGGCAAAAACTACACAGTTGTACCAGGTGGCCTGGTTTTTCTCATCCCTTTATTCCCTCTGCCACATTCTTATCGCCTGCTTTACACCTGATAATGGATAAAGAAGATGCGGTGCATATATACAATGGAATATTATTCAGCCACAAAAAAGAATGAAATGATGCCATTTGCAGCAACATGGATGGACCTAGAGATTATCATACTAAGCGAAGTACGTCAGACAGAAAAAGACAAATATCATATGATATCACTCATATGTGGAACCTAATTTTAAAAAGTGATACAAATGAACTTATTTACAAAACAGAAACAGATTTACAGATGTTGAAAAACAACTTCTGGTTACCAAAGGGGAAACTTGGTGGGGGAGGGATAAATCAGAAGCTTGGGATAAACACACGCACACTACTATATATAAGACAGATAATCAACAAGGACCTACAGTATAGCACAGGGAACTCTACTCAATATTCTGTGATAACCTATCTGAGAAAAGAGTCTTAAAAAGAATAAATGTATGTATATGTATAACTGAATCACTTTGCGGTACACCTGAAACTAACACAACATTGTTAAGTCAGCTATACTCCAATCAAATTAAAATTAAAAAAAAAAAGAATTGACTAAAATCTCACCTTCTCTGGGAAGCCTTCACTGTCTTCTCCACCTCCTCCACAGTGACAGAAGTTTTCTCCTCTGTGAGCCCACGCTACCCGACACCTAGCTCTACCGTATCCCATTCTGTTGTCACTGATCCCCTATGTATCCCTCAGTCCCCTCCGATTAGGACCACTGGTTTGCTGACTGTTTCTCCCCAGTAAACCATAGTCTCCTTATGGGTAAAAAAGTCATAGTTCATCTCTACCTGGGCTGCCTAGGACAAGTTCTGTTCCCTTTAAGTACTTAGTAAATGCCTATTTAAAGGAAAGTCTGTCTGGTTGATGTTAAAGCAGTTACAACATTTAAAATCCATGCAACCAAACAGCCTAAGAGTAGCATCAAATGTTGGCTCATGTTCCAAATATACATATTATACACAGCCATTTTCCTTTTAAAAGAAAGATAGTGGATTAATAACTTACGTCCTTTTGAATTGGGATGAAAGTTTCATTTTCTATTAAAAATTTCAGAAGTACAATGTATAAAATAATTACTTTCTAAATATTGTTTTGTATTCTCTTTCTGTAAATTTCCCTGCTCCCACATCTCCAAAAACTCAATCTTTTCCCCCAAAATGTAAATCAGCTAAATTCTAAAATGAAGAACTGATCCTTATTGTCTAAGAAAAATTTAGCCCTTTGCACAGGAATGGAAATTCCCTATTTCCACAGATTAACAATCTAAAGGGACATAAATCTTCTGCTATCCGTTAATAAGGACGAAGGCATCTACCAAATGTGTTAGATAATGAGGCTTAATTCACGGTCTCTCAACTGTGGCACCAATGACACTTTGAGCCAGCTAATTCTTTATCAAGATGCACAGGGTCATCCTGTGCATTATGGGCTGTTTAGCAGTATCTCTGGCCTGTACCCACTTGATGCCAGTAGCAGTCTCCCAGTTGTAACAATCAAAAGTATCTCTAGACATTGCCAAACACCCCCTGGGGGGCACAATTGCCTCCAGTTGAGAACTACGGCCCTCAATATACTCAGAAGGTAGATATATCAGGCTTTAGAACCAATCATACAAGTAGCAAATACCAGCTCCATCACTTAGGAGCCACGTGCCCTTGAGTAAGTCACTTAACCGCTCCAAGCTTTAGTCTCTTCACGTAAAAAATGGTGCCAGTAAAATACATTTTCACAGCCCGTGGAAGACTAAATGTAAAAAGGTACATGAAATGCTTGGTTAGCATAGTACCTGCTATATGGCAAATACTTAATACCGGAGTCTGCTTCAGATGTGGTCGGGGAGGATCACAGAAGAAGACAGCTCCTCCCAGAAAGTCAGAACCAAGAGCCACCAGATGCGCTAAGCAGGAGACTTACTCCCCATCACTCCCTCTTCACTCTGGTCCAGCAGGATCTGATAACTGCTACAACCAAATGACTGAGAATTATTTGCATTCTCTCCTTTTTCAAATAGGAGTTTTTGCTACAGTTATAATGTTACTACTACTGGTGAGATGGGACCAGAAAAGTATGGACCTAAAAAAACCCTATTCTGACCTTGTAGAAGGGACCAAGCATCACCCAGAGTTTCTGAACCTTGAACCCTATTGCAGTAACTGGGTGGGATTTTTGAATTGAATCCCTTGAGAGAGGAGGTGAGTGTCCTCTGCATGTGAAAAAGAGATACACATAGCTTTTTAGGTTTCCACCTGGACAGACCATGGTAGAGATTGTAGGATGTCTCTAAATTCGTTCTCTACTTCTTCCTCATTATTAGAAGTCCAAAATTTTAGTTGGGTACGTGGCAGCCCAAACAGTTCTCAGCTTCCCCTGCAACTAAGTGTGACTACGTGATTAAGTCCCAACCATGGGATGTAAGCAGACCTGAGGTGTGTAAATTCTGAGATGTGTCCTTAAAGGTAGGGAACATGTCCTTTCCTATTTCTCTGTCCTGTTTTATGGAACTTGAATGTAAGGGCTATGCTTCATCCATGAGGATGAGGGTCATGTACCCAGTTCACCAACCTTGGTGAGATGGGCGGATGGAAGTAACCTGTGTCGCAGATGACTGAGACGCCATCATCTTTGGCCTCTGTATCTATACCTTTATATAAGAGAAAAATAAATCAATCTATATCTTGTTTAAGCCAGTGATATTTTGGGGTCCCTATTATCCACAACAGAATGTATAGTTCAACTAACAGACTGATATGCATTTCCTTTTAGCTGTAGACCTGAAAAAATAAGAATAAGAACTAAGGCAGAAAACTATCATATGATTCTTAACTCTAATTCCCCTGACCCCTTGAGGAAATGTGTCACTCATACTCTGCCTATGTCTCTTGCAAATGAGTCTGAGAAAAGCAAAGGAGACAGTATAGGAAGTTGAATCAAAAATGGAAGAGATGGGCTTCCCTGGTGGCGCAGTGGTTGAGAGTCTGCCTGCCGATGCAGGGGACATGGGTTCGTGCCCCGGTCCGGGAAGATCCCACATGCCGCGGAGCGGCTGGGCCCGTGAGCCATGGCCGCTAAGCCTGCGCGTCCGGAGCCTGTGCTCTGCAACGGGAGAGGCCACAGCAGTGAGAGGCCCGCGTACCGCAAAAAAAAAAAAAAAAAAAAAAATGGAAGAGATGTTACCAAGACTGAGGGATTGCTTTGGAAGCAGACCAGCGTGACTCACCTCCCTGAATACTGTCCTCATAGTGAGTCAAAGGAAAGATGCTTGAGAAAGAAGGAAAGGAAATTCAGAGATGCATCCTGAAATGGGCTGCGCCAACTTTCCCAGTTATCCAGGTCCACCTTCATCCATAGGTGATTTCAAAGTGAAATGAGGACTTTCATAAATTTTAAATTTGGTTCTGAGATAAAGGAAAGGGAAATAGCATCCTGTTTGAAAAGTGCTCCTCGGTGCACACGTGCCCACCCAAGAGGACTATGGCTCTCGCCCACACAATTCCCATCGCTGTTAATGAGAATTGTGTTGATAAAGCCTCAGCCATCACATTCCATCTTTTTCACAAGTCTTCTAGCCGGCACAATGTTTAGAAACCATCCTGGGGGTACCACAGTGACGGTTACAGCTAATAACTTGTGTCCTCATCCACAGCAGACTTGCAAATCATTTTCATAGACCCCATTAGCCAAAGCATTTTGAGAGACATGTTGTTTAGCCCAACAATTTGGTAATAGTAACTACATAAATCAGTGACTGTTTGGGTCTGAAGTTTTGGAGTTAGAAGTAGACGGAAGAGAAGCATGAACTCTTTTTAGAAGAAATTACCTGAATTCAATAAGAAGTCACTGTAAATGGCCCAAATGAACCCACTTCTCGTTCTAGCCTGCTATAGTAACCACACTGCTTCTTGCCCCTAGCAGCAAGGCTTTTTACAGCCTAATTTAAATCTCTTATACATTATAATTCTCTAAGTGGGGTAAAGAGCACATGGTCTCAGTCACCTGCTAAACGTATGACATGGAGTGCAAATTCATTTATTTGAACCTTAATATGAAAGGACTTTCTTGAATTTAAATCATCCGATACCAAGTTATGACTTCAGTCCAAAACAGACATGCCCTGGAGAGTTAAGAGACCTTTTCAAAGACAAAGAAGGCTTCTAACCTGCTCACAATTAGCCATTACATGCTACTAGGGGTTGTTTAATTGGGACTGCCACTCTCAATTAACCAGCAACAAGTGAATAGAAGAGTGAGTAATCAAAATTAGGTACACATGTTACCAATTATGTACATTAGGGAGTGTAATGAAATTGTATGTTTTGCTTTGCTTTTTCTTTCTTCTCTGGCTCCAAGAAGTTAAAGTAGTCAGGGAACAGAGCTCAAACATATCTTTTTCCTTCTAAGTGTAAGAAAACCACGTACATCGAAGCCCCTGCCATTCTTCCCCTATAGTCCACTCTAACTTCAGCATTTACTCCGCAGTGGAGCTGTTAGGAACTCCCTCTGTGGGCCTCCAAAAGGACCAGGTAAATATGTTGTGATACAAACATAGAGCTCATTCTTCTTTTCTTTACTGAGCAATAACAGAGATAATTTAGCCAAGAGACAAAATTCCCCTCCTGTTCACTAAAAAGCAAGAATATTCAGTTTCTCTGCTGTGATTCCCTAGGTTTCCGATTGGTAGTATTTTAGTGGGGAAATGGAAGGGAAAGAAAGGAAAGCCACAGTGATGATGCGCTGAGCTGAAAAGATCCTCAGCTTAAATCTGCATTTGGAACTGGTTAAAATAGCCATCCCCCTAGAATTGGCACTTTAAATGTGAATTTCCTGGACTGGACAGCTTTAAAATTTATATTTAAATGTGTGTATTCAACTATACAGATTTAAATGGACACATAGCTAAATATAAATTATTTTAAATTGGGGGGGTTGTACCAAGCACTTGATAGAATTTAATCATGAATGAAAGACAGTAAAGAAAATGGGTCCCATTAAATATTAATCCTGTTTCATATCTTCATTTGTAGACAGAAAGAACTACAAGAATCCAGATATGTTGGAAACTATAATTTTTCCCTTATAAATATCATCCAGCTGTTTCTATAATAGATTCAACTGAAACAATTGTCTTCCTGTGGCTGTGTTTCTGGAGGTTCCACAGATTACGAGACAGTAGGAGAATTTGTATGACTTTAAACTCTTCCGTGGACCACAGAGGTACCATAATGTGACACTGATCTAAAAGTTAAATAAGTTTTCATGACTGGCCTTTCTTATACTTACCAGGAATGCTGAGAATTTGAGTCTTTCAATTATGGGCAGGGCCAAATTAAGAGTTCATGACTTTTTCAAGCACAGAGACAATCGTGTAGAGCAGCAGTCCACAAACTTTTTCTGTAAGGGCCAAATAGTAAATATTTTAAGGTTTGCACTCCATAACATCACTGTTGCAACCACTCAACTCTCCCTTGGTAGTGGAAGCAGACATAGACAATATGTAAACCAATGCATGTGGCTGTGTAAACTTTATTTACAAAAACATACTGCAGACAAGATTTGGCCCTTGGGGTCTATAGTTTGCGGATCTTGTTTTAGCTCTAAATCTTCTGATTCTCTCTGATCATTTTTAATTTTCCATCTCATCACCCCAGAAAATAATCAGACTTTGATGTCATGGAACGGGAGTTCAGATTTGAAGGGAATGGTCTAGAATTATTTGAGGAGCTTGATAAAAATATTGATTCATATGCCCTCCCCCTAAATTTTTATTTAGTAAATCTTACATGGATCCCAGAAATGTGAATATTTTTAAAGCTCCCCAGGTTGATTTTGATTCAACGTCAGATTTGTGTTTTCTTGATCTAGATAATGGCCCCAGCTTTTCCAATAACTTTCTAACATAAAGAGTATCACCTACTATATTAGTCAGGGTAATTACTGCTAGCTGCTACAATAGCAAACCCCAAATCTCAGCAGCTTAACCCAGTAAAAATTTATTTCTGTCTCATAATCACTCTCCTCTACCTTATAGCTATGCCATCTGGAACTCCGGGGGGAAAGAAAAAGAAATGAAGGAAGCAAACCATCTCAATATCTTAGCACAAACATAGCACAAACATGACACACATGGCACTTCTGCTCACATTTCATTGGCCAAAACTACTCATATGGCTCTAACCTTAACTGCAAGGGAGTCTGGGAAAAGGAAAGGAGTACATTAATACTTGGCAAGCTCTAAATGTCTCTGACTCACCTGCCATGTTTTTATCTGACTCATCATCTGTAATTCTAGTATACCACCTGCCTCCTCCAGACCACACAGAAAGAACAGATGCTCAAAAAACTCTGGGCCATCTATTAAACTCTGAGCAACTCTGGAACAGACAGCTTAATATCCAAAGCTGTTACTTATATCTAGCTTTTTGTGAAGGTTAGATTCTTGAAATTCTGGAATGCAGCTCATTTTTATACATCAAATTAGGTTTGGGGATTTTTTTTTTGTTTTTTTTAATTAGGAAATTCACTGTGTGAAACTAGGGCTGTTGTGATCTCTAGCTTCTGAGCTAGATATACACAGATAGGTGTCATGGCGAAAGAAAACAGTAATTAGCAGATTGGCCTCATGTTTGCAGTTACAAAGGTTGGATGTTGGTTTGTTTAAGTAATACTGTGCATATCCATGATACTCAGTGTTAGGAAATTAAGAAGAAATGTAGAGACTGCCGTCTCTAATCCAGTAGGCAGAGCAGCTGATTCCCTGTTTCCAAAAGTGGGAAAAAAATATCTAAATGGGAGGCATCTGCTTGAATATTTAGAGACACAGATACCATTTCAAAAGTGATAGCCCTTTAAAAAAAAAAAAGCTTCCTCATGAAAAAGAAAAAAAAATATGCCGTCAATCTTAAAGCTCTTAAAAGAGAAAATGGGGATTTCTACTAAAGTGATACAGATTTCAGCTAGATGTTTGAAAAAGTCCCAAAATATTTAGGGTGGCTTATAGCCTTTCCCACATAGAAACTGCGACTGTTGACTGAGGAAGACTATTGACTGAAACTATTGACTGAGGAAGACTATTGACTGAAACTATTGACTGAGGAAGACTATTGACTGAAACTATTGACTGAGGAAGGTTTACAGTTCTAGGAGGAAGAACTAACGAAGTATTTATGAAAATCACAACTTCATTTACCAGCGATGGCTTATGGTCTGTAACTGTCCACACACGTGATCTGCTTATTCAAAGTAAAAAGAAATGCTAATCAGTAAAAAGGTATTGTTTTTCAGTGCACAGCCCTTATTCAGTATAAACTGTGATCTTAAGTGTGGCACAAGATGGTTTTCTTTAACAGACCTGCAAATGATAACTAAAGTTGCTATTTAAACCCTGCCTCATAACCTTTCATCTCAGAGTCCGTATCTGAATCCCTTGTTTATTAACCTGATAGCTCTCTCACCACAGCCATCTTTCAGTTGATACAGCAGTCCCAGTCTTTCGGAACAATCAGTCACCTTGGAGAAAGCGCAAAATATTTGCTCAGCCAATGTTGTAGCATTTGGCTGTTTCACCATCCCCAAGGGATCTTGGCTTATGTACAGCTATAGATATGACAAGACTATCTGCAATAATTTCAAGTGTTGGACTCTATCTAAATGCTGAAAACCCTTCCATAATTGTACAAACACCTAAAACCTGGCAAAAAAACCTGCCTTTTTAAATATAATGGAGTTATTTCAATGGATCCATTCCCCAGGAAACTATATGTTACAAAAACAGTTATGGCATTATGGCTTATAATCAGTGGCTTTCTCAGAATCTTCAATCCAACACCTTTTAAAGAAAATAAAACAAGATTTCTAGACTATTAAGCTGGGGAGGATATCCTTATTCATATGGAAAGAGTGAAGGTTTTTGTGAGGTTTCTTTTTCCTGTATTTTCTTTAGAATATTTACATGCCTGTAGCCTCTATATGGCAAAGTCACAGAAAGCTTTACATACAAGGTTCATTTCCAATAGAAAACAGGTCAATAACCCTTCTATAGATAAGGATTTCAAACTGTGAGCAATTATAAAAGTACTTAAATTGCTAATTAAGAATGATTTAACATGCAGAAATCAGGAGTTTATCATTCATATATCACAAAGCCTAGAACAAGTATACCATAACTACATGGTTTAGAGATAGAATTTGTTGATTAAAGTTTATTACAAACAAATACTCTTTCCCCTGATTTCAAGATCAACAGGAAGATTCTGAGATTTTACCACTTACTTAGGGCTATTGGGTCCATAAGTCACAGATATTTAGAACAGACATGATCTTGAGGAATTATCTAAAAACAGCTTCACTTTACAGATGAAGAAAAGGGCTTGTGAAAAGAGCAAAATCCAGGCTAGACTCCTCCAGTCTGATTGTACCTGGCTCTACTCCTGCATCCCCCATTTTTGAGCTGCACATCAATACAGAGGGTGGGTTTCCATCCATGTTTTGGGAAACCGATAACTAGAAAGTTGTTTGAGTGATAGCATTCATAAGCACTCCTAAAGGAAGCAAGGATTATTGGTTTCAAAATAACCCAACTGTTATTCATAAAGTGTGGAATGACAACTTTTTGCTCATCTGTTGAAATGTAGTTGCCTTAAAAATAACAAATATTTTCCACTTGTCCCTAGCTCATTCTTATTAACAGTGACAAATGACTCATTGAGAAATGACTTTTGACAGCTTCCAGTTGCCGGGTGGATTTTTATAACTGCCTTTTACTGGGTCAAGGAGCAGCCATGTGTAACCCTTTGGGGCCATTACTGGGTATAAACTCTGTGGCAACTGCACTTGCTACATCATTCATTTAATTGGTTCAAGTCAAATGCCAGGGAGACCAAAGTTAACATGCTCATAGACAGGATGCCTCATCACAAGCAGGAAAGAGAAATGTCTGTGCTTGGTTCCAGGAAGAACCACACAGGAGAACACGTAGATGGCCAGGATCAAATCTATCACTTATACTACAGCTTAATCCCAAGAGCATGACCTACTGATAAGGAGCCCCTCACTCTTTTATTTCTGTATACAAAAGCCTACAAATATGTTTCCACAGAATTATACAAAATAGAATCCTTTGAGTCATGAGATTCTGGAGCTCAAATGTATTATTTCACAGGTGAGAAAAGAGATCATGTTTAAAGTATTTACTCAAGATCACACAACTGGTTACCAGCAGAACTCAGGCAAGAACTCATTTCTCCTCATACCTATTCTAGTGTTTCTGTTGTTGTTGTTACATTTATGGCTCACCATAATTCTTTAGTACTTCTGACAGGTTCGTGTGTTAAAATGGTCTTGCATGATAACAATATTTAGATCCCTAATTGTATTCTAAACTAGTTAAAATCTATTCCTGAAGAGTCTCTTCTATTGAAAAGTACTATGGTGACTTATTGCTGTAACCTCTCCTTTTCTCGTCACTAAAAAACTAGTTTAAAACAGAGTGACAAATTTATTGCTATGACCAATTGTGTTAATAATGTCTGAAATAAAAAGTGTTTTGTCAGGATGGAAGGAATATAAGGAATATATTTCAAATTTCCTTTTGTAACGTTGATCCCATAATGATTACCTTTTGAAACATTGCTCATGCTCTCACTTTGAAAATTATTATGAAATCTGTCTAAGGAAAAAGGACCTGAATTTAAGGTTAACCTTGAGTTAAAAAAGAAAAGCAGAGAGGTAAGATCAAAGGCAAAATCATCCCGCAGGGCTTCAGGATCTCTCAGGAAAAAACTCTTCTCTTCCCCCAAATCTCATCAGTTAGAATAAAGCAAATGTACAGCTCTTTACTCAGCCAGATACAATCAAAGCCTTACATTCTGTGTCAATAGAACAGGAATTTCCACAAATTGATAAGGACAGACTGATGGATAGAGGTCAAAGGTGCCCTTTTAAAGTTAGATAGAACTTCTGTTATTACAGTTTTCTCTCTCTCTCTCTCTCTCTTTTCTTTCATTTCCAGAAAGTAGGTGATTAACACTATAGTGCTGAAGAAAAATGTCCCACTGAGTCACAAAGCTAAGAAAGTCTGGAGTCACTGTCGTAATATAAGTTTCTCCTGGAGATTTATAGTTGTGCTGATTCACAACTTCCCACACACACCGAGGGGATAGGAGAAAAGAGCATCTCCCTCTTGCAGTTAACTATAAAATGCATGAATCAAAAGCAAAAAAAAAAGTCATATGGTTACTTCAGAGAAGTTGGATTTTTTATATTTACAGAAATTAAGATTCTCCCAATTAAATATATTTTACAATGAGTCACTTTCGGGTGGGGGAAGATGGCATTGTGGAGAGAAACGATTACTCCCTCTGGTTTTATATTTTTAAAAATCACAAAAGCAAATGCAAACTAAATTTCACAAAGATTATCCCAATGGATGAGCTAAACTTGCAAATCGTGTACCAAAGAACTGAATGGCACAGGCAAGGAGGCCCAGCTGTGATCAACAGTTAGCCACGCAGGCTACTTACATGGATACTATGCTCTTTCCTTTACAAGAAGCACTTTCTCTCAAGGGAAGGGAAGGGAAGGGAAACTAACATTTATTTAGGTCTTGCTGCGTGCTGTGCCAGAGGCGTTCACATAGTGGATGTCTTTCAGCCTCAGTGTAAGCCTGGGGTGCATGATTCCCTCCACTGTATACAGATAAGAAAGGCCCAGCCAGGGAAAAGGGAACCAAGGTATACTAATTACATCACGTACATTCATTCAACAAACATTAATTTATTAAGTCCACCTGGAGCCAGGAGAATTTTAAATAACCTGAGTTTGCTTAAAACTAAAATAAGAAACCTAACACACATGACTCAGAGATATGAGGACTTCAGGAAGTATAAAACACCCATTTCAGTTTCCCAGCTACGTCATCAAGGACTAGCGATCATGCCTAGAATATATAAAAATGAACTCGTTGTTCAGAATCCATATTTGTGTATGAAATCCATCCAACATTACGCACCGTGCGTTAGAGCAACCACTAGCAATATGTAGCAATTTAATTTAAACTTAAATTAGTTAAGTCAATAAAAAACTTAAAATTCAGTTTTTTAGTCACAGTAGCTATATATCAACTGCTGATGGCCACGTGTGACAAGAGGCTATGTACTGGGAAGTATAGATATAGAACACCATCATCGTAGAATGCTCTATTGGACAGCACTGTCGGACTCTAAACATTCTAGATGAGGAAAGGAGTTTAATATATAATCTTGCTTCAGATATTTTTGAAAAATACTGCGTTGTTTGTGCAGCACTTCATGATTTTTCAAAGACTGGAAAAGAGGGAATCCCCTGGTGGTCCAGTGGTTAGGACTTGGCGCTTTCACTGCCGTGGCCCGGGTTCAATCCCTGGTCAGGGAACTAAGATCCCACAAGCTGTGCGGCACATCTGGAAAAAAAAAAAAAGACTAGAAGAGATTATTTTTCTGATCCATGCTGAGATTATCCCCATTCTGTGGTGAAGGCACATGACACCTAGGGAGGCTAAGTGACTGACAAGGTCATATATTAGCACCCAAGAGCAGAGGGGATAATCTCAGCCTGCTAGTCCAGCATGTTCAGGGCATGGTGCAAAAGCACACACTCAGAAGGCAACTGTGGCTTTGAATCCCAGCTCTGATGCCTACCAGTTGTTTGACATGGAACAAGTATGGAAGTCTTCTGGGCTTCAGTTTCCTCAACTGAAAAACGGGAGGTGATAATGACAACCTTACAAAAAGAAGCGTCCATCACCAGATGGTTAACTTGGTATGCTACCCAGTGTGACAGCGGTCCTCCTCCCACAAGCAGGATTTTTCTTTTTTCTTTTTTAATCTTAATTTAAATTTTTTTTCAATGTTATATGCTACAAATAGGATCAACAGAAGTGGTTCACAATTTAAGAAGCTGATTTTGAGTACGCTGACATTTCCAACTGTTATATATACTCTCCTCCCAGCTGCTATATTTGTGTTACCTCAGAATTATTGTCAAGATTATATGAGAATTGAAATAGCACATAAATCTGACATGCAGACATTCAATAAATGCAAGTCCCTTCTTCACCTTCTTCCTCTACCTTAACTTTTTTTTAAGACTTCCTGGTATCCACCTGTCACACAAGTTATAAGACTAGATCGTATCCTGCATGGATAAATGACTTAGCAAGCTTATTTACAACCTGATAGTGTAACACATAATTTCCACAAGAATATGCATTACATATTATGTTAGAAATCAGGAGTAAAATAAGATTAAATACTCAGAAATTTGTTTTTCAGAAAGCTTTAAGAGTGCATCTATTCCATATATTGATTATCTAGCTAATGGAGAGGTGTATTCTAAAATGTTTCTTCTACTTGGCTTAGAAAAGCATCACAGGATGACCCTAAAGCAGACTTATCTTCCTAATTATGTTGGGTTCAAGATATTAAACTTAGTCTACATATCCGAAGTCAATGATTTATAATTCTAGATCGGCTCTGAATTTTTCAAGCAACTCTATTTTAATTCATTTTAATTTTCCAAAAATATATCTGTACTGCATTCTCCTCCAAAGAGTCCTGAAACAAAGAAACAATGAGAGAGTAGTCAGTCTCAAGGAGATGGATGCTTTAAGCATCTTCTGGCTGGTACTGGGACCACTTGGCCTGAGAATAGGCTGACAGATGTGAATCTTAAAATGCCTGCTGACACTCTGCCATGGATAGCTAACATTTTGCCTCTATAGAGGCTCCACGTAGATGTTTGCTGGAGTCTGATACCAATTCTGTGAAGCCTGAAGTAAGGAAGGCATTATCTCATTTTTCCAGGTGAGAAATTTGAGAATCCAGATACTGGATTAATGTGACACAGATCATTATAAAACCAGGACTAGAACTCAAGTCATTTGACTCCTTGTCTGATGTTTTTTCTATTATCAAAACCACTGAATTAGATGAAGCTCTCATTTAAATAGACCTAAACACAGTACCTGTATTTCATCTATTAAATCAAAACGAGTATGCAGAGAATGGCCACATGACCAAACCATAGAGAGCCAGCCAGTGAAGACCAGGGAAGCCCACAGGGGTCAGACAGGCAGCAAGAGGGCAGCACATTGGAAGAAGTTGTCTAGCTCCATCCCTCCAACTCTGTAGTTACTCCTGTTGTCTTCAGTTTTTCATTAATCAATGGGAAGATATACAGGCAGAATGCATCCTGCGTTTACAGATGGCACAGATGTAGAAGGAATGAGGTGAATGCTGGTGAACAAAATCAGCATTCAGAAAGTTTTCTATGAACAAAAAGACAAATCTAACAAAAGGAAACTTTTAGTGAGATACATGTGAGACCCTGCTCTTATGAGACGAATTGTGTTCTCCCCCAAATTCATATGTTGAAGCCCTCACCCCCAGTACTTCAGAATGTGACTGTACTTGGAGATAAGGCCTTTAAAGGGGTGATTACGTTAAAACAAGGCCATTAGGGTGAGCCCTAATCCAACTCGACTGGTGTTCTTATAAGAGGAGATTAGGACACAGACAACCCACAACTGAGGGGTGACCATGTGAGGACACAGCAAGAAGGTGGCCAGGCCATCTGCAAGCCAAGGACTGAGTCCTCAGAAGAAACCAAACCTGCCGACACCTAGATCTTGGATTTCTAGCCTCTGGAACTGTAAGAAGATAATTTTTGTTGTTTAAGCCACCTGGTCTATCACATTTTTATTATGACAGCCCTAGCAAACTATGTAATACACTCACATTTGGGCAACAAACAAATATACCTATTGAGTATAAGATAGACAATACCTAGCTTAACCATGTGCAGTGGCAGGAGAGAGAGAGAAAAGCTTCCGTTAACAGTGAGTTCTAGGTAAGTCCACCATGTGTTTTATGCCAACACAGAATGGATGAGTAAAGGTCTAATATTAGAGGCAGCAAGGTCTTGGTGTCAGACAAGACAGTTTGTTTCAACCCTGTCATTTCCTCGTTGTGTGACTTGAGCTGGTCATCTCTCTCTGCGCTTGTGTCCTCATCTGTAAAATAGGAATAATCCCTACCTGACAGATTGAGAGGACCTCAAGAGATAATAGATATCAACTGCTTCACACAAAGCCTGCCTTGGAGAAAACAGTAAATGAAGGCCACTGTTCTCTGTCTTAGCATCATCCTCAGCATCACTGTCAGAGGATGAGGGTCTCAACTATTTTGTGATGATCAGATCACATCTGAATATCAGTTTGGGCTCTTCAAACTCTACTTATAAAAACATGGTGATAGTAAAAACAACAGCAAGTACCATTTATTTGAGTGTCTGCTCTGTGTCAAGTGTTGTATTTCACCTTTTCATTTATCGAAGATTAAATGAAAAGGTGAAATACAACACTTGACAACACAACTCCCCTTTAAACTATGTGTCATTATCAACATTTTACAAATGAAGAAACCAAAACTGAAACACACAAAGCCAGTAAGTGGTGGAGGCAGGATTCAAAGCTGGGTGTGTCTGTCTCTGAACGATGTTCTCTTCCCCTTCCTGTATGCTCAGAGCCAGGGAACTCGAAACGATATCTAATAAGATAAACGACTTGGGGATGAATATTAAGAACACTCCTGAGAACATAGCATTGTGTTTAAATATTGTAAAGTCTGTTATTGAAAAGATTGATTGGATTTCATATAATCAGTAAAACCAAAACTAGGAGTAGAAATTATGGGGGCAAGAGTACACCTCAACATAATATTTTCTAGTAGAATAGTCAAAAGATGGACTAGATTTCTTCAACAACATTCGCATAACCATTTGGCAAGGAAGTTGCAAAAGTTGTTTTCAAGTATCAGCCAAGTAGTTGAAATCAGTGACTTCCGGGGTCCCTCCCAGACCTAAAATGAACTATGAATTTATATCCATGCATCATGGGTGATAAGAATATCAAGATAGGAAAAAATCTAACAACTTGCAATTCCTGAGCGTCCTAGAACACAGCACCAGATGCTCAACCACAGGGACTGAGATGTGCGACACCAGTCCCAGAAGAATTGGAGTGCCAGGCAGGGAAAGAAGGATGGCCACAACATGAAGAAGCATGGTCCATTGTTTTAACTACTGAGCTACAAACCGTGGGCAGAGGAAACAAAGCAAGGTCCTGTCTGAAGCATAATGGTTTTAGCGATAGATTCAAATTCCCATCTCACCACTGGCAAGCTGTGTGTCTGTGGCCAAGTTACATAGTGAATGCTCACTAAATGTTGGTTTACATTATTGTTATTCCTGAGTATAGATTTTTTTCCCCAGGATATGGGGCAGAGCCAAAGCTAATCATAAGCTACCCTTTCTCAGAAGACTACAGCGATACAGAAGTGATGACTTCAGTAAACCATGGCATCTTCTACTTTTAAACAAGAAAATATGAAAAATCTCTACTTCTGAGAACTGATACCTACTTATGGAAGTTTCTGAACTTAAGAAAGGATTAAGCTTAAGTTGCGGTTAAAGTTTCCTGTCATAGTTCTTCCCTTATGTGAAATAATTTATATGCATAGTTCAAGTCAAAATGCATTTACCAGTAGGAGCTGTGGGTAAGCTTGCAGGTTCCACAACCATGTTTTCTGGGTTCAAATTCCACCTGGATCACTACTAGCTGGGAAATCTTGACAAGTTATTGAGATCTCTGGGCCTCAGTTTCCTGGTTTGTAAAATGGAGCTAATCTTAGTACCTACTTCAGAGGCTCATTATAAGGATTTGTAAAGCAGTTACAACAGTACCTGCCTACATAGCAAGGATTACCTATTACTATAATTCTGGTTATTTGTCAGGCATTGCAGTGGGCAGGAGAGACACAATGATAAATAAGGCAAGGTTTCTGATCCTAGGAGTTTCTGGGCCAGTGAAGAAAACAGATTCAAAAGAAGAATTCCGATAAAATGTGCCAAATTCAACAACAGCTTAACCTACTACTGGGTATGATGGAGGCAGAGACGATAAGTAGCTAATTGAACCTGAGAAGACTTCCTGGAGGAGGGAATACCTGAACTAAGTCTTCAAGGATGAGTAGATGGCAAAGTTCTGATGGAATCCTTGGAATCTTTTGGCCAAAAAATATTTCACCCAAAGTGTTAGCAAATGAAACCCTTTCCAAATGTCTTAACTGATTTAAAAATAATAATAATAGACAGCCAGCAGATGAAGAGAACTTGATCATATCAGTTGAAATATGACAAGTTTTGATCTAGTTTCCAGCTAGGTGTTACCCAATGGTTTATGTGAATGAATTTCAATTGAGAAGTACTGCCCAAATAATTGAGAGAGAAAAAAGTCACTTGGAAAACAGGTACTGAAGCTCACATCTTAGAATATTTGACAAAGGAAAGAATATACAAAAGAAGATAGTTGGCTAAATATGAAATAACTAATGAAATGTGACCTGTGATCATGCCAGCGAACTGAATTCTCTTTAAGGGCAGGGACTATTTCTTACCCTCTTTGTCACCCCAGCTCCTAATGCAGTTCTTGGCAATAAATTTTTGATTAATTAACACGTGAACAAATAGAGTTGAATTACTGCCCTTAAAAAAAATGAGAGTGATAAGTCTTCTTTGAAATGAACATCATAATATTGATAATTACCAACTTTTGTTGAGCACTTGTTATATGCCAGGCACTGTAGTAAGATGGCACGTGGGTTGTCACCATTTCATCTTGGGAAGTCAGTACTATTTTTATTCTGACTTTGCAAACATTCACTAACTTAACAAATATTTATTGGGGGACAGATACTTTCAAGGCACTGTTCTGGGAGCTGTGGCTAGAGCAGTGAACAAAAGAGACAAAGTACTTCCTCTCATGGAGGTTGCATTCTAGCGAGGAAGAAAAACAGTAAATAATACAGTATAGCACTATAATAAAACATAATAGATAGAGATATCTATAATAGAGATAATTAATCTCTATTAATAGATTAATAATAAGTATAATCTATTATAATGTTATGTATAATATAATATATAACATGTGTTTCTTGTTGGATTCCTCAGGAAACTAGACTCTAGACCATGGGGAAAGGATGAGGTCAAGTTGACATATAGAATACTTTCAAATAATTTGTATTTATTATTGGTACAAAACTTTGAAAAGTATGTTTCTTTTTGAAATATTGGTTTAAAACCTGTGATCAGTGATTTGAAAGTTTGCTTATAAGTTCAGTTTAATACTTGATTTTAATGGCTATGTTTATGGACTGAATTATGTCTCCCCAAAATTCATATGTTGAAGTTCTAACCCTCAGTAATTCATAGTGTAATCATATTTGGAAATAAGATCTTTAAATGGGTGATTAAATTAAATGAGGTCGTTAGGTTGGGCCCTAATCTTATATGATTGGTGTCCCTGTAAGAAGAGGAAATTTGGACAAAGATGTATATGCTCACAGGAAAAGACCACGTGAACACAGAGGAAGAAAACAGCCATCTACACAGTCAAGGAAAGAGACCTCAAAAGAAACCAACCCTACAGACACCTTGATGGCATACTACTCAGCCACAAGAAAAGAAGGAAATCCTGTAAT
Source organism: Globicephala melas (assembly GCF_963455315.2). Lineage (NCBI taxonomy): Eukaryota > Metazoa > Chordata > Mammalia > Artiodactyla > Delphinidae > Globicephala > Globicephala melas. Next base: position 30,663,248 of record NC_083323.1, on the reverse strand, counting down.
TTGTGGCAACATGGATGAACCTGGAGGGTACTATGTTAAGTGAAATAAGCCAAAGAGAGACAGACAAATACTGTATGCTATCACTTTTATGTGGAATCTGGAAAAAAAAAATTGAACTCACAGAAACAGAGAGTAGAAAAGTGGTTGCTAGGTGCTGGGGTGTGGGGGGAATGGGGAAAGGTTGGTAAAATGTACAAACTTTCAGTTATAAGATGAACAAGTTCTGAGGATCTAATGTATAAATAACATGGTGACTAAAATTGATAACACTGTATTGTATAACTGAAATTTGCTAAGAGGGTAGAACTTAAATGTTCCCATCCAAAAAAAAAAAAGGTAACTATGTGAGATGGTGGATGAGTTAGTAAACGTTTATCAAATCATCACAGTGTACACTTTAAATATCTTATGGTTTTATTTGTCAATTATACCTCAATAAAGCTGAAAAAATAGTGGATGTGAGTCCTTATTTTAAATAATACTATTGATAAGTGAAAAAAAAGGTATCTTTGTTTTGGGAGCACAGGCTCCAGACGCGCAGGCTCAGCAGCCATGGCTCACGGGCCCAGCCACTCCGCGGCATGTGGGATCTTCCCAGACCAGGGCACGAACCCATGTCCCCTGCATCGACAGGCGGACTCTCAACCACTGCGCCACCAGGGAAGCTCGGTATCTTAATTCTTAATAGATCAGTTCGATCATTGCTTTTCTCTTGTCACGAGTCTCATGTAAGGAGTAAGCAAAAGCCGCCTCTACAATGTTATTGTTGTTCACGTGTGCTTACATGATTAGCATTTTTTTAATCTGCAATTTCTCTGCAAGGGACATTTTCAAGCCATGTGTCTATTTGGTGAGCATTCATTCAGTGAAAACGAGATAATATAATCTGAAAAGCCACTTACTAAACCCTGCTTTGAAATATTCTGCAAGCAAACAAAAGAGTGAGACTAATGGCCCTCTCCCCATCTCCATTCCCCACTCAGGGAAACTTCCACACCGTTCAAGATGCAAGGCTATCCAACACACCGACCCAGAAATGCTGCTGGGGAGTGCCGGTACCAGCCACTCTATATGTGCTAGTAAGCTGAATCCCTTTCTTACATTTTTAGACAGAAATTAATAACAGTTCTAATATTTTCTTCCCAGACCCTGTTGCTGTCGTTAGCCAACCTCTGGGATGCATGAACCTCCACCCTGGAGACCAATCTACTTGAGTAAACAAAGGGAACAGCTGGTTTTTGAATTACTTCTTAGACAAAAGCCATCTCTGCCCGGTTCTATTATGCATAGAATTATCAAGGCCCAGAGTGACCTGCCATTCTCTGAAATGCCTCTCCAACAACAAATGCCAGGCTTCACACTCCTCATTCAAGGGCATTCACGCTTCTGTCAGTTCTGCCCCTGATTGCCCTGCAATGTGTCCCTCTCAAGCAGAGACAAAATTGTGAAATCACCCAGCATTCCCTAAAGGAAATCTAGGGTCGAGTGTTATTCTTTGGTATTTGAATCTCTGAGTTCAACCCAGAGGATGCACAATTCAGAAGCAATATAATTGAATTTCCTTTCACCAGCCTGCCCGGGCTTGTTGTCTGTCACTCATCAGAGCCAACGTCTTTGTAAAGGGCTTTAGGAACCACATCTTAATGTCACTGAGCAGATAACATATTAACTGTTAATTGACACACAGAAATGCTCCAGGATTGTGTTCCTGTCTTTGTTAGAGGATGATAAGTGACATGATTTACCACTGCCATTTTTTCTTCCAGTTTTCAGAGAGGTTATAATCTGAACTCCTCTTGTCCCCTAAGTGTCAGGACAAGTTACAGTTTGTCTCTGTTTTTGTGGCAAGATTGGTCTTATTATTAAATTATACTAATATCTTTCAGACTTTAAATTATTTTTAAACTAATTTTCCCTTGTGGTAATGGTGTTTTATTTTGTTTTCTTTTTTAATCATACCAAAAAAATTTCCCTCAAGGATATCATTTTGTCTCAGAATTTGTAAGACATTATGATTTTAAAATGTTTAAATATTTAGTTCTAAACCATTTCTACTTCTTCAAATTGTCTTCCATCTTTATTAAGTCCTCATAGACATTCATATATAATGTTAAGTAACGTGTACATACACTGCCTTTTTTTTTTTCAGCTTTTTTCAATTAAATATATTTTTATGTATCAGCCAACTAAATGAACTTAGGCATCCTTCATTTCCCCATGTTTAAAATAAGAAAAATAATGTCTACCTCTCAAGATTGTTTTGTGGATTAAACTATGCTGACGTGGTGAAATCAACCAACAAAATGAGGGGAGCATGATGAAATCTGAATTTAATGTGAATGTATTGATAGAGTCCACAAAATTATAATTTTTAATAATAATCAATTCCCTCATATTATTTTGAGACAGTTTATTTAGCCAGTCCCCTGACAATGTCCAAAAGTGAAATTGCTAAATGCATTTAGCATAAATTTTATCCTACTTGCTTCTGAAATGGATGCAAAGTAACTGGAATCTGTTAATTAAAACAGGAAGAAAACCTTATATTTATACAATGCTTTACCATTTGAAAATTTCTTCCACTCACTTACTTGAATCTATTATAAACCTTATAAGGTTGACAGATATTATTATTCACACTTTACAGAAGAGAAAAAAATTGAGCTTCAGAGGGGTAAATAACTTGCCCACCGTTTTGGTTAGATTTAAGTCTTCATATTCCAAATGCAACATTCTCTCTACCACCGCACACAGCCTAGACACACTGCTCCCCAGAAAGAATTGAATTTCAGGGTTTTCTCATTGTTTATTTTTGTGAGTTTAATCAGTTTTCAAACATGCCATAGCTTCTTTTAATTTGCATTTTGTTATTTGCAAACTAGGCTGTATGATTTGCTCCATGTGAGCCTACTGAATGTTCTATCATGTAAACTGTCTATTCACACTCTTTGAATAGACAGGAAGTAGAATCTTTCACCACATCCTCCTGAGCCTGCATCTTTGGCCTTGTAATAAATAAAAATCTTTTGCATTCCCTATCATGATCAGTTAGTTGACAATAATCCCCCAATGAAATAAACTTGTTGGAAAAGACTTTTTTTTGTAAACATAAGGTCTGCAATAAAAGTTATGCGAACCAATGCAACTTAGTAACTTTTCCTGTACCCTAAATTCCACTGATCAGTATCCCTTGGGGTTTTCCTCCTTAGGGAAACAGAAAGCTTTTGTGTGTACAGACCCAGCCAAAGTCCACCAAGTTAGTCCCCCTTCTCACCTTTCATCACTCAAACTCCGGATACCAAAACAGGTTGCCCATGTGTCTTTCAGAGAGGGAATTTCCTAGCACCATGGTTGACCTCCACTACCCCAGACTGCCTACACTCTCAGGGTTTGTCCAGAGCCCATCTGGCCTTTGAGACTGGGGAGGGCAGTCAGTTTCCCAGGGCATTCGTTCCTTACCGTCTGTCTCAGGGAGGGACTTTTCTTTGTTTGTTCCCAACCTGTAAGCCCTGACACCTTCAGCCTGAAGGCAGTGAGGCAAAGTGATGTTTCCCAAAGGGAAACGAAGGAAAAACTGTATCAAGAAAATCTCTCTCTTTTTAAACTCCTGACCTTATGAAACATTTGAGAGAACAAAAACTGTTGACAGTCTTAAATATGTTGAGTACGATACGCTAGAATTAATTCTCAGAGCTATGTCTTGGCTGTCTAACTTAAATGATTTGGTCATTACCTTTTGGAAAGGCCAACGTGAACGATAGAGTTTCAGTCGTTGAGGGATGCCTGGAAAGAAACAAGGAATTGTTTTAGCGGTAGCATCCAGCCCTGCAGACCAACACATTTCTGCCTATCTTTGTGAATTTCTCACACAATAATAATAATAGTGATAAATTATTTCTTAATTGATATTGGTGCATTATCAGTACATTTATTGATACCATGTGCTGATATCCATCATCTTACCTGAATCCATAGGAAGTGTCAGGGGAAATACTATGATTCCCCTCCATTGTTTTAAATGAAAAAACAGTGGTTCAGAAAGTTAAGGTGGTTTGCCCAAGGTCACGAGCCTGGCAGATGCAAGGCTAGAAACCAATGCTATGACTCCTGTGTTGGTATTCTACTTCATCTCCTAGCTACCAAAGGGAAATATGGTACATATATGCATGAAAATGTGTCCTTAAATCTATAAAACTTCCCTTATAATAGCAGCTTACTTCTGTACATGTAGTTCTCTTGTCAACTTAATGCATTGCTTTTGCTATTCTCCTTAGGAGCTCTTTTTAAAATTTCTTTACTTCACCAGGTCTGTTAACACCATTTTGCTATGGTAACTGCCCCCAGTGAAAAGCACTCATATTAGTTAAATAAACAAACAATTTGATTCTAAATCTGAAAGCACAGTCATAATTGATGAATATGTTGTTACCTAAGGATTTTAGCTGGTTACTGCACACTAAGCAAAGATATTCATCATCTCTATTTTAATTAAGCATGAATTACTAAATGAAAAATTTCAGGAGCCATTTTTCCCCTTTTCACTGTCATAGCCCTGTTTTTAAAGTTTTCCATGTTTTAAATGCAGTTTTTTCAGTGGCACTTGGCTGTTTTTTTCCATTTCTATATGAAAAACTTAAAATACAAAGCCATCTGAGTCTTTCCACCTTGGAAATTAGAGCAATTTTGTTCCATCCTCTAGCATTCAAATTTTGCTCTTTCCTGTTTAGGTTGGATGACTTTTCACTTAGAGGAACTGAATGTATTCCGCTGAGTTCCCCTCACAATCTCCACCATGTGTGGTCAATTAAATCCCAGCAGAATGGAGGAGTTTTTCATTGAAACTACTGCACTTCCTGGGAAACAGCAGGGTTTACATCTAGTTTCTAAATATTGTTGGATCTTCATGGGGCCGATTTCTTCTCAACAGCCTCAGCACAGCGCACATGGAATTAGACATGAACCCACCTATATCTAATTTGGCAACAAACCACTCTTTGAAGGAACCGTGCTATTTTCATGAAAGATCTCAGTCATTCCTTCTCTTCATAGGTTTAGCTTTATTTTCTGTAAATACTTTCATGCACATATGCACCTGGATTTTAAAGCAGATGCACCATTCAGAAAAGCCTATATAAAATTACCTCTAGCAAAATAAAATTGGAACACAAAGCAGATGCCTGGAAGACAATTATGGAAAAAATGATGAGAGTCAAATGGTGAAAAGATATTTTGCACTTATTTTAGTAGAGGATTTGTTGTTGGTGGCGGTGGTATAGAACTGTCAGAATCAATTTTTTAAATGTGATAAAGAAGCGCAATCCTTTGTGGTTCTTTTTGGGAAGTGTTCCTTAAGTCCGATCATTGAAAAGTGTTTTCCTTTGGTTTTAGATACCTATTTAAACGTGCCTGAGAAAAACTCATCATTGTTAGATTATACATAGAGGAAGAAAGTATGTTGTTCATACTGGAGAGGATGTTCAAAACATGTTCAAAACATGTTTCACAATAACTACACTAACATGGATTTTCCTCTTTGACTACTGTATATGTAGCCATTCATCCTGGAGATATTAGCAGTTAACAATTGCTAACAAATTTAGCTGTAAATCAGTTTTCAGGGGCTGTGTTTCCCTACTTAAAGAGTAAACTGTGTTTTAGAATTTGGGGTACTTTTTATATTTACATTTACTTATATTTAGTTTTGTTTGTTACTTTTTATTTCATTTTTATGCAGAAGAGTTTTGCTCTTTATAGTTGAGGCTCAGTGAATTACAACCTCAGCAACACAACCACCACATTTTATTAACACTTTGTCTTATATGCATGCAATCTCAAGCAAAATTATTTTCTGTTAAAATCACATAATTTCAATAATCCCTCCCCTAAAGTATTTCAATTAAAAAAGGTATACTGACTTGTTTGAAAATGGCAAGTCACCAAAGAAGCCAAAATAAGAGAAATGTTACCTTGCGACATAATTCCAAAAAAAACCAAAGGCCAAATTACTCGGCTCAATTACAATTGCATGTGCTCCCTACACTTAGGTTAAAAACATCAGATAAAAACGTGAAATTCGGACTGATTTTACCAAGCAGTGGCAGAGCCTATGAAAGCCTTTGCTCCCTCACATGACTTGAAACAAAAGGAACTGCCTTCAATACAGCTGATCTGAAACAGATCTTTCCAGAATAAACATTTGCAAGGAGCTAAAAGAATCAGGCTTTTCGAAAGGCCCTATTGCTTGCTATGGTCCAGCAGCCCTGGCCTTCCACCTGTTCCGCAAATAGGCCCAGCTCTGTCCCAGCCAGGCATTCACAAAGTCTGTTCTCTCTTCCTAGGACTGGAGTGTTTCTCTGCTCACCCAACTGGGTCCTTCTCCTTCCTCAAGCTTAAATATCACCTTGCCCAGAGGTCTTCCCACACCCACCAATCCAAAGTAGTTTCCCAGCTAGTCTCCCTCATAACAGTGTTTCTTCATAGCACTTGCCATATATATACATCCAATACCTCATCAAATTTAGAATTCCAGCAAGTGTTAGACACGCCACTATATTACATGTCACAAAGAGAAAGAAAAGGATATGGCACTCTTTCAATTTTAGGATGTGTCCTGATGTCAGATATATTGAATATAGGGGAGGACATGTGTACCTTAGAATCAATGAGATATTATATATGTGTCTGTATATAGATCTGTGTCCCCCACTGGTCAAAAGTGTCACACTAGAAGGCAAGAACCATATCTATGCTGTTTACCCTGCAGGCCTAGCAACCAGCTCTTTGTCTAGGACGTGGTACATGCTGATTGAATAGGTAAATAAGTGGATGGCCAGATGGTCATGAAGATATTTTGCTGTTAAATAACATGCTGTGTGAGAAGGTCTGATTCTCATTCACACATCCATATTTTTTGTACTCAGAAAAGTGACCTTAATTCATTACGGTAAAAGATATGAAATACGAAATAAAAGAATTTCCTGCAACCACTCCTCTCAGCAAGTAATATCCTCTTATAACATACACCCGATGATTATCAATGTTTCTTCATCTCTAGTTCAACTCACTTCATAAACTTACAGAATCTGATGATTGGAAGAGATCAGAGAGTGGTGTGGTTCAACTCCAGTTAATTTCTTTCACCACATGTTACCTCATCTGTACAAAGGCAAGATTAAACTAGACAATCGCTATCGTCCCTTTTAGCTTTTGGACTGTGGGTGGTGCAGAAGTTAACAGCTGAAGAGTAGGTTCATTTTCTATTCCATGTTGTCTGCATTGTCTTAAAGAATAAAAAGAAGAAAAGGAAGAAGAGATTATTCAGCCAGCCAATATTTAAACCCATGCTGGCCTGTGAATTCATTTTTCATGGATTAGATACATTTTCTTAATTACTTGGATATGTTTTACCTGAGAAGTGAGTGTCCAATTCTACTGTAGCCCAAGAGGAATTCTCCATGAGAGCCAAAAAGAAATATAGATACCTATTTAGCTTCTAACATCATTTCTTTTGCAAAGTAAAAATGCTCTTGGTGAAAATCCAGCTCTCACCAACACTATCGTTAGTGTTCTCGAGCCCTCAGTACCATGTAGGTATAAAAATACATATTAACAGGAGATTAAGTAAGTCATAGTAACAGCAGAAGGTGTGTGTTTTGGCATTCTCTGCAATGATGTATTAATTGCTTTGTGGCAGTATGCCTCTCTTTCCCTTTATTTTCAGTCCATAAACCATGACCTCAGCTGATCTAGGATAGTAACAGAGGCAAAGTCTTGCTAACATAATGAGGGCAACACCAGTGAAGCTGCCTGGAAAAAGATTCCAGGTTACCGGACAGGTTCAACTTAATGCTAATTTAGGCATACAGTTGTCGTAAAGTTCTTCAGTATTCTTAGCTAAAAAGAAAGATGACAAGTACAGCAAGTGTTATTGCTCCACTGCTTTTTTGCTAGGTGTGAGACAACATTTTGCCCTATTAAATCAAAGCAGATAATGTTACAAAGTCATTTCCAGATTTCTAGTTCAACCCAGAAGGTTGATGCTTACTTCGAAGTCTCCAGAATTGGATCAAATTTTCAATTCAAATGAATAGAGCAACTATGCATCCAGTGCCTCATAAATCTCCAAATTTAGCTTGAAGCCTGTTCCCTTCTTCCAGATGGCTAGCGAGGGGAATGCACAGAATTAGCAAGCAAACCCAAAGAGACATGGTTTCTGTATATTCAATGGTGTCCCTCTCTCAACCAGTTTTTATTGAAGTTGGCATTACTAAACAGAAATTACCCAGGTAAACAATAAATTTTAAGTAGGTGGAAGGTTTTAACCCTTTAGGGATTTCCCTTCATAAGGTCATGAAACTAGATTTCTTTTTTCTTCAAAGCTGGAAGACTAGGTGGACAGAATCAACAAGGAAAAGTCATTTGCCCGAAGATATCGGGTATCACCTCACCTCCATTATAAGCCAATAATACTTTAGCTTCTCAGGGATGGCTTGTCACCTCCTGTCAGGGACTTAGCTCAGACCTTTGAGATTTTACAGGATGGTGAACTGCTTCTGACACCCTCCCTTCACACTCCAGAGAAAAGATGTGTTAGGTAAGGTTGAAGAAATTATGAAGGAAAAGAGCAAAGGAAAGAAGAGGATGGAATCAGACATCACGTTTTTTTCCCTTCCATCTCCAAATTTTTTAATATCAAAAATATTTCATAAAGATATGGGGTATATGCATTAGATGGAAGTAGCAGACAGGGAAAATATGCAAGAGCATAGACCACAAAATATTTAATGATAACATACTACTTGCTTTTACGACTCTTCCAATGACCTTTAGGTCTTATTGGAGAAGCTTTATTGTTTTTTTTTTCTATATTTGCTCATTATTTTTATTTTTCCCATTATCATATCTTTATAACCCAAGAAATCAGAGCCTCAAGTCCAATGGAAGAAATTTTCCTCTGAAGGAATTGAATTTCACTTTGTTTTTTCTCAAGTGATCAAAATGCATAAGAATTCCCTCCATAGTTCACTCAGATAATCCTTCCCTTCTTTTCTTTGCTTCATCCCTTATCTTCTTCTTTTCATAACCTTTTAAATATTTCTTCTCCATCTTTTCCACCTCTAAAATCTTCTTGATCTCAAAACACTGTCTCATGAAGATGGCAGATGGTTAAAAAGGTATGTATTAAAACTGAGCAAAAGGTGAAAAGTGACAATATCTGATGTTTACAAGCACATGGGGCACGTGGAATGCCATACACTTCTGGTTATCAGGCAAATTGGTACAACTCCTTTGAAAAACTACTTAGCTGTGTTGATTAAAGCTGAACATACACATACCCTATGACCAAGAATTTTACTCATAAACACAGTAGAAATGTGTATAGATGTGCACCAAAAGACACATAGAAGAATGTTCACAGCAGCATTGTTCATAATAACCAAAACACGGCAATAGCCCAGTTGTCCCTCATCAATGGAATGGTTAAGTCATGCAATGGAAGGCTATATAAATATTAAAAGAAATTTTTGCTGCACGTAACATAGGTGAACCTCACAAGCATATTGTTGTATTAAATCAACCAGAAAACTAAAAAAAGAAAGAACAAAAGCAATAAGGAAAGGAAGAAAGAAGGACAGAAAGGAAAGAAGGGAGGGAGGGAGGGAGGGAGGAAGGGAGGAAGGGAGGAAGGAAGGAAGGAAGGAAGGAAGGAAGGAAGGAAGAAAGAAAGAAAGAAAGAAAGAAAGGAAGGAAGGAAGAAAGAAAGAAAGGAAGAAAGAAAAAGAGGGAAGTTTTCAAAAACTGGCCAAAAGAGCCTACAATGACAAGAAATCAGAGCAATGGTTATTTTGAGGAATAATTTAATGACTTAATAATGGGGCATGATGGAAGTTTCTGGCTTATTGGGAATGCAGTTTATCTGGGTGTGTTTACTTTCTAAAAATTCATGGGCCTTAAGATTTGTACATACTACTGTATGTAAATGATACCTTGATTTCTTTTAAATCCATATTATCTGGGATTCTGGTTTCTCGACTTCAGGAAAATGCTCTTTATATCCTTGTCTTACACATCCTTTGGCTCTTTACCAAGCTTTGTTTCTTTCTCTCCTGAATAATTCCTAAATTCTCCCTAAATTATACAGCTTAGAATATGACCTATCATCTGAATGATCTGACTAGAACTGACTCTAACACAAATCATTATTATAATATCAACAGACTTCCCTAGTCAAGCTTGGAATGGTGGTTGGTGGTATAAAGTAAAAATTATGTATGAATGAGCTAATAATTTTTAAATGGAGGTAAGATGGAGAAAGAAATCATCACAGCTGTATTACATTTAACAAGTATGGGAGGGACAACAGTAATAACTGTAGATTGAGTTTGACTGTCTTCTGGCTCAAAGTAATTGGCTAAAACTTCCTGAATTATGTTTCCCTGAAGAAAGGTTGAAAGGATAATGGTTGACAGATAAAAGTGAAGACACTAGTATGGTCGCAGTTGCTAACATTAATTAGCTCCAGGTCCCTGTGTTTAACCACTATTATCCTGTCTCCGTGTTATACAGCGTTTTAGTGTGATTCTACCCATGCAGGGTTCCACATTTATATTTATATATTCCAGTGACATTCTTGACCTTTTTCAACAAAACTGCAATGTTGACTTATGCTCAACTTAGTGTCTCTTCTAACCCCAGATCCTTCTCTGACAGAAAGTTACTTTTCCACAGCACATAATATAAAAGGTTAGTCACCAGAGTGGAACACGGTGTTGTGTATGAGTGAAATTAATTTATTTTTCTGACAGTTGAATGTACATTACTGTTATTCACATTTGGATTTCTGGCTGAGATTGGATTGAGAAGATATAGACCACTTTGATTTATATGAAGAACCATGAGGACATAATGGGCCCTGCTGGGACCAACACATTCTCCAATAGTATCATGAGGTTTATACTGTGAAAGATCCGCAAGATATTTTAATTTCTTCCCACCACTGTCACACATCCTAAAAAAGTCAGATATATACCAATTAATGCCGATATTAATAGAAGAAAAATATTAGAAAAAGAAAGTCTGCTATAAATATATATTTGCACAATATATGCTTGTGTATCCAATGCCAAATGAAATTGATTTCTTAAAATTACCAAGAGCTGGTTATATCCACACCACTCCTCTAAGTCACTAACACAGATAATCAAAACATGGTCAAAATTGCTTTGATGGTAAGAAATTTTTCTTTTCCCAACACTTTCTGGGTCCTCTATGTTATTAGTTATTCTAAACAGTAAAACAAGAATTATCTTACTCCTATGTTTCCAAATATATGACCCATATATAATGTTCATTCTGTAAATTAACCCCTTTGGGACTCCATTCTACTATCTTAACTTTATTTTCCCATTTCCTAATATTTCATGCCTATTTTAAATCTCTCATTGTATTGCTGGTACTTATGTAAACCATTTTATATACTTTTCTGGGAAAAGGCAGTTATGCCAGCTGGAGTCCTCTGAGAAGCAGACACCACAGTGTGATTAGACATGCAAAGATTTGATGGGGGGGAATATCAGTGAAGGATAAAGAGGAAGGAGCAGAAGTAGCCAGGGGGAAGGTCCCACTGCCAGATGCAGGTGTGATGCTTCTGAAAGAAAGAGAAGGAAGGAGGTCTGGATAGGAAGAGTCTCAGCCTGCAGGGCAGTTCCATGTAAATATTGGCCAGATGAATGGGGAGCTGATGAGCCAAAATTGATGTTAAAAAGGTCCCAGATCCCACGGTCATTTGGTCATTGGCTGGGGATAGCCATCAAAAGAGTGGCCACTGGGGTGGATTCTAAGGAAGGGCAGCTGAGGGTCTCCATCAACTACACTTCGCTAGCAGGCTCTCTTGAAGGAGATGTCAATGGCAAATTTCCACAGACATCACAATAGTATACCAATAAATAAACAAGAAAGTATTCACAGGTAAAAACATCTCTGTCATTTCAAAACTGTCACAGTAATCCTATCCAAAAAAAAGTCTTTCTTGAAACATAACATTCTGACGCTTTCAGGTTTTGATAGATTAGAATCACACGTCCAGATTTATGGTGGCTGAACCATGTTGAAGCGCACCTCCTTAGCAATAAACCAAAATCTATGGGTTGTGGAACTGTGCTTTCCTGACACCTGGGATACTGGATTTGCTGCAACACATAATTGTTCTCAGCTCTTTCCACTGTGGTTACTTTTCATTGTGCCACCCGGCAAGATAAAAAGGAAGGGAATCTGAGGTTTTGCTTTCCCTTCTGTTTCCATGGACACGGATTTATAATTTTATATGAAAGTCAAAATCTGTCACTCTTATGAAGTCTGTTCTTGGAGCTACTTTGCTAACAGCTTCGACTAATGCAGTAAAATAATTAGGAATCAGCAAAGAAAGCACACAAAGTGAAGGGAAATGAGCCCCTTCTTACAGATGTACAAGGCAGGGGTGGGGAGAGGGCTGTGGAGTGAGCCGCGGCTTAGGAAAGGGATGAAATGAATAGAAGGCAATAAAGTACTAAATGAATGTGGGTGTTTCGGAGCATTGGCTGGTATCTCAGCATGCAATGTGGATATAGTTTACTTTTAAACCAGAAACAATAGAATTAATGTTCCTTTTAAACATAACACGACCTAATGGTTAGAACTACATCCGCCTCCTGCTGTCTCTTATACAAATATGTGACTGTATCAGCAGAAGAGTTTTGAGAATCTTGCCATCGAGACATTTACCATTCAAAAAACAAATCATAATTAACTTTAGCCTAATTGATTTTGGCCCAGTCCACTCTTTTGCAGGTCCCAGGTCTGTGGGGCTGTGTCCTATGGCTCTTATCACATAAGGTTTAAAGAGGCCTTACCACGTGTGAAGGACGCTGGCAGACGGCAATTGATATAAAGAACCTGAGGGATCTTTGTTTTGAAGGAATAGTATATTCAAAAACATACATTTTTAAAAGGAAAATTAGGAAGGGATTTTCAAATTCTAAAGCATTCTTCATTTCTCTGGGAGGATTCATTTCACTAATACCACGACATTAAAATGATTACATTTGTGTACTACTCATGTTCCTGAGGTGTTTGGTGTGGAAGTGGGCCGCAGACTTCGGAGCTGCCCATCTGATTAGGTCAAACCCACCAGGACAATCTTATTGAGTAACTCAGAGTCAATTAATGTGGAACGTTCATTCCATTTGCAAAATCCCTTCACTTTTGCTACATAATGTAACCTATTCACAGGAGTGAAATCCATCCTATTCACAGGCAAGGGATCATATAGGGTATGTGCTCCAAGGGAATTTTAGGGGCCATTTAGAATTCTGCCTGCCACAGGTAAAGACTAAATCTTCACTTGATAGATAGTGGTAGATTTTTAATATAACTGGATTTAATTATTAATCCCAATTCTATGCCAGATGAATATCATTACACATTTTTAGCTAGATTAAGGAGCTCCCATACATATAGACTTTGATTAAAGGTAGACATGGTAACTGGAAATTTTATTACCATCTTAGTAACAGTATTTGTTTCCTCTGAGTATCATCCCAACCCTGAGACAGTGTGCTCGTGTGTGTGTGCAATATTGGGGGGTGAGCGTTAAGGGGTGCATTTTGTCTAAGTAGAAAGGTTACTATTTAAAATTAATCAGAAATACGTGATCAACTGCTTGACAGAGGGCAAATGAGGTTCAGAAAATATTTTTAATGAAAGACTCACTTCCAAATTTCTTCTTCAGAGTATGTATGATCTCATTCTTCCATATGAATATGAATATATATGTCTCCTAAATGCCATATATATGAATAGATAGAGAAATAGAGAAATGGATCATTCAATCTTCTAGGCAAATTTGAACACCATTTGAGGAATGTCTTCATTTTAAGTTGGACACTTAATACCCTTTAGGCCAGAATTACCTCTCCATGAGGAATCTCACTGTAACAATTTTTTCTGACATAAAATTTGCTGACGTAGGCAATGAAATTTTCTATTAAAATAACAGACATATTTTACAACAACCTTTCAAATATCACATTTGAAAGCTTATCAATAATTATTTTCAAGATCCATTGTGTGACAGACACTGTTCTAGGCTCTGGAAAATAGCCAGATGCCTGTTTTCTAAAGAAGATAGAGTACAAGCAAGTAAGAAAACAAATGGACAGGATAGTTGCAGATAATGATATATGCTATGAAGAGAATGAAACAAGCTGATTGAATAGGATTGAAGTAGGGGCAGCAGAGATGAGGGGAGGTTAATTTAGACTGTTTGTGAGATATGTTCTCATTGAGGAATTTACGTTGTAACCTGGACAATAAAAATGAAGCCAGCCAAGAGAAAAGCTAAAGACAAGAGCTTCTAGGTAAAGGGACCAACACGTGCAAACATTTATGGTAGAAACAATCTTGTTGTGTTCAAGGAATAAAAAGAAATCAGGCAGTGATGGAGTCCAGTGAAGGAGGGGAGAGGGAAAGTGGAGGTCAAATCATGGAGGTTAGGTAATTTTTTTTTAATATAAATTTATGTATTTATTTATTTTATTTTTGGCTGCATTGGGTCTTCATTGCTGCACTCGGGCTTTCTATAGTTGCGGCGAGCGTGGTCTAGTTGTGGTGCACGGGCTTCCCATTGTGGTGGCTTCTCTTGTTGCAGAGCACAGGCTCTAGGCACGCGGACTTCAGTAGCTGTGGCACATGGGCTCAGTAGTTGTGGCGCATTGGGCTTAGTTGCTCCGTGGCATGTGGGATCTTCCTGGACCAGGGGTCGAACCCGTGTCCCATGCATTGGCAGGCAGATTCTTAACCACTGCGCCACCAGGGAAGTCCCGGTAATTTCTTATACGTCATGTGGTGATTCAGTTTTTGTTTCTAGGTGCAATTGATAGCCATTGTAGGATTGATTTGTTTAAAAAAAAATCACTCTGGCTGCTGTATTATGAGTGGTATTTGATAGAGCCTCATCTATATCCATTGTTTATAACTGGAAACAAAAATGTATTACTAGTCCAAAGAAAGAAATCAGTCAATTATTTTCACTTTTAGTATTTATTTTTGTTTTTAATGTATCACTTAGTTAACAGGATACTTTTCTACTTGGCATAAATCCTGTCCTTAGTTATTTCTGATAAAAACCTTAAAGGGAACTTTCAAAGGAATGTTATAAACATTTATTTCTCCACTGGCTGTTATTTTAAAGAATCCAAAGGAAACGTGAAGCCCAAACTTGTCCCTTTATAAATTTGTTCTTTTTCTTCCATTAATTTGCTATTATTTTTTATTTTAGAGTTGCTAAGGAATACAAATATGATGATATTGTAGTCTTCCCTTTCTAAGCAGAAAGACCAACATTAGTACACCTACTTTGGAATGAAAAAGGATAAAACAGTTTCACGATACAGGAAAATCAAATTTGACAGGATGCTTTTCTTTTTAATAGCCTATTTTCAACACTTGTCTTATAACTAGTTTTTCCAGCTGTATTTTGATATGTGTGAGCATGTCCAGTCCATCTCTGCAACAAACACCCAACATTTTGTTCACTTTAGGTAGCTAGAGTTTTAGATATCCAAGCAACTTACTTTGCAGTGCTAAAAACAAACAAACAAACAGAAGCAGGAATATACATAAATTTCAAAAGATTCACTCCTTCAAACAGTATAGAGAGTGGAGCACAAAAAATCTAAAATCAAAAGTCAGGAACACAGAGACATTCTGATTCCAGTAATAGCAGACTATGTAATGAGGGCAAGTTCTATGATATAAATACTTCCACTTGAAAGCATAGCAGAGTCAACAAAGCACTGAAAAAGGACAAAGATTCAGGAAAAGGCAGAAACCCAGAAAGAAAACTTCGGCATTTGGGGTCACATTTCCCCTGGAGACTTGTGCCAATTCTAGATAAAGTGGCTGAGAAACTGAGCTGGAGTACTTTCGACAGTCTGCCAGAGCTGGAGGAACAAAGTTTGGGGCCAGGGTCCACCCAGAAGAAGAGCTCACGTGAACACTCTTTGCTCTCTGTTGAGACCCTGAAAGACACATCTTAAGGATGAACCCAGAATAGACAGGCTTTTAAAGGATTGCAGGACACCTTTACATCATCTCCTGAAACTTACCATATCGCAAACACAGTCAGAAGCATGGCAGAGCAAATGTTAATTCTCTCTAGGGAAAGGTAAGATTATCCTAGACCTTAGATTATTTCTAAAAACAGTTGTGCACAATGTCCTAAATACAACAAAAAATAACGAGGCACAAGAAATATAAAATCACATAAACTGGAAGCAGCAGAAAAAATAGACAATAGAAATCAAGCAACAGTTACTTCAAGGTATTAGACTTATCAGATGCAGACTTTAAAATATAATATTTACTATTTTACAATGTTGATGGAGATAAAAAACAAGACTGAGAAATTTGGCAGAGAATTGGAAACTAGTAACAAAGAGCCACATAGAAGCTCTATAAACTTCATTGAAAAGCACAATTGAATTTAAGGATGCAGTGGATGAGTTTGACAACAGATTAGATGACGTGAAGAGGAAATTTGTGAAACGAGGGTTAGATCAAAAGAAATATTCAGAGTAAAATGAGACATAAAAGGATGGAAAGACACTTAGCTGATGCAGTGAGAAACTCTAACATATAATACGATTCATGAAGAAGATAAAGACCAGTTGGGACAGAAGCAATATTTAAAGGATAATGACTGAAAACACCAAACCAAGGATTCAAGAATTCCTCTTTCATGGTGCGATATAAAAGCTTTCCATCTGAGACAAGTCACAAGACAAGGATGCCTCCTATCACCACTTTTATTCAACATTGAATTAAATATACTTGCCAATTGAATAAGGCAATAAAAATTAATGGAAGCTTTAAGAATAAAAAATATATATATAGCTGTCATTATTCTCAGACAATATGATTATATGAATAGGAAATCCAAAAGAATCTATAGTTAAATTATTAAAATTAATACATAAGTTTGGAATAGTAGCTGAATATAAAGTTAAAACATAAAAGTTAATTGCATTTCTACACACTAACAACAAATAGTTAAAATTAAAATTTTTTTAATTTAATTTTGTTAACCCTGAAAATAGTGATTCATTCAAAATAATTCCTTAATAAATATTCTTAGCAAGCAAACAGAAAATACAAATAAATAAGAAAGTAAGTGCATCTGATAAAAGGGCAAAATATGTCTTAATCTCTAAAGTGCACTGTCTTCTCCACCATTTATGTACTCCAAGCTGAGCCACAACAACTACAGGTATTGGCTGAGGACCTTGTGCTGATTCGGATTGTACCAGGCACTTGGAGGATGGAGAAATGGTCAGAGTTGATCCTTCTTTGCCTTCTTTTCAGTCTGTGTCTGATAAGTCTAATACCTTGAAGTAACTGTTGCTTGATTTCTGTTGTCCATTTTTTCTGCTGTTTCCAGTTTATGTGATTTTATTTCTCTAGTGCCTGGTTATAGCTTATAGTCTATTTGTAGAGATAAGGCTACTGCAGATGCAATCAGCTGCAAAAGAGTGTAACTCTTATTTATTCATTTGGGCATTTCCTCACTCAACAAAAGAATATTGACTTCCTGCCGGGAATCAAGCATTTTTTCTGAGACATTAAGAAATATGAAGAGGAGTAAGACAAAATCTTTAACATTAGACCAGACGAGTCCAAAGGAGAGAGACAGGAAACAAGGTCTGAGGACACAGGGAATGTTTTGTGGAGGACCCAGGAACTAAGCTAAGCTTGTAATGGTGGAGAGAATTTGGATAGAGTCAAGATTTTAAAAAATGACAATGGACATGGGGTGGTCATGCATTCAGTCTCACTAAACCAAAAGTTCAAATGGAAATTGGGAGAAATATGGATGGAATCTTTAATTTAAAAGCCTAGCAGAAGAATCTAGAATTCAGGCAGGTCAGCAATGGGGATGAACTGTGGGCTTTTTGCACATGGGAAATGTCAAGGCACACCCATAATTACCTTTACTCTCCATTTCCTAGAGTTGACAAGTATTCATTGCGGATCTATTTTAGGTAGATGAGCATGGTGGTTAGAAGCATTGATTTCAGAGCCAGACTGGCCAGGTTTGAACCTGCCTCTGCCACTCAGTAACCATAGATGACCTAGACACTTTCCTCGTATGGAAAGTGGGGTACTAATAGTATTGCCTCACAGATCTTTTATAAAAGTTAAATGAATTAATCCACATTATGATTAGCCCATTGCCTGGCACAAAATAAACACTATATAATGTAGCTATAATAGTTATTATTATCTGCTTTATGTTCAGTGTTACCCTAAACACTGTAATAGATGCATTTTTCTAAGTCTCTCCCCTCAAAGACCTTATAATTTACTTGGGGTTCTGGTGGGGGGAGTTACCACTGAAGTGTATGGGGAAGGATATCTAATTCCATGAGGAAATGTTCAAATACATTGTGAAAAGAAAAAGAAAACAGTAAATAAAGGAAACTACAGTACAGAACCGAAAGGATAATCCCAAATATCTTTTTTGATAGTACAAACAGGATTCTTAAAATTCTAGAAAATACTAGCTACTATCTCTGGGTACTGGGATGATGAGTGATTTTAAGAAACATTGTTGGATTATCAACTTGAAGAAGAGGCAATGGGTGTAATGGAGTTCACAGGCTTTAGGACCATAAAGAAGCGGGTAGATGTCTCAGCTAAACCTCTTGCCTGTGCAGGCTTGAAAAAGTTTTTGTTCTTTTTGTCTCTTTGTTTTTAACATTCTCAGCCTCTGTTTCTTCATCTACAAAATGGGAGAGTGCCTGGCACCCTGTAGATGATTTACACACTGTGGTTATTTTTGTGGGGTAAACTAACTTCCTCACAGCATTCATTCACAGCCTTCATCACCAGCCACATAAAGCCATCATAAGCCCAAGTTCATACCATTGACCACTCAGTGTAACCAGTGCTACAATGTGATCACATTGGCCTCAGACATCTTTTAAATATACAGTGATATCCAAGGCAACAGGAATATGTATTTATTTCTGCATTCATCTGGCAAGAATTCATGTTGAATACCTGAACTTGCAGCACTAGATGCCAGGTGATAGACTTTGTAGATATCTTGCTTGTCACAAAGTATGAAATTAAAATTCATTTTCAGGATTTCCCTAGTGGCACAGTGGTTAAGAATCCACCTGCCAATGCAGGGGACACGGGTTCGAGCCCTGGTCCAGGAAGATCCCACATGCCACAGAGCAACTAAGCCCGTGTGCCACAACTACTGAGCCTGTGCTCTACAGCCCGTGCACCACAACTACTGAGCCCATGCGCCACAACTACTGAGCCTGAGCTCTAGAGCCCGCAAGCCACAACTACTGAGCCCACACGCCACAACTACTGAAGCCCGTGCACCTGGAGTCTGTGCTCTGCAACAATAGAGGCCACCGCAATGAGAAGCCCGCTCACCGCAATGAAGAGTGGCCCTCACTCGCCGCAACTAGAGAAAGCCCACGCACAGCAACGAAGACCCAACACAGCCAAAAAATAAAACTTTTTTAAATAAAATAAAATTTAAAAAATTCATTTTCACTAACTTATTTACTCATTCATTCAATGACTATTAATGAATTGTATTTACTATGCTAAGCAATGAGTATGAAATTAGTTTATCCCCAATCCATTTCTTCTAGCCTCTTACAGAAACTACATTTTGTTCTGCTTGTGGTTCCAAAAAGAGGGCTAAAATTATATTTACCTTTGACTATAAAGAGCATTGGACTAAGCACAAGACAAATAAATTCCGACCGATCAAATCCTAGCAGCTCCTATATGACATTTCAATCCTTTCATGCTGTTTTTGAGCTATTTGGGTTGAGATAGTTCAGGTTTACTTATTTTAAAAGCAAAGATCAGATGCTGTCTCATATTTTGTCACAGTTTCAGGCAACCCTGGAAGTTTAAAAGTTTTAATTTAATCTGAAAGGCTCTTAATAAATAGTCAATGCCAGATAACCAGAACTTGAAGTAAAAAAGAAAGACATACAGAGTCTTTTTTCCTTCACAGTAGTTTTTCAGACAATATCTATTTCTGAAACCCTTACAGAAATAGAAAGATTCAAGAAATGTTCCTCTTATGAAAAGTGTGCCACTGATCCGTAAAGGTATTGTTCACAGAGTTGTTATAGCAAAAAGTTTAAAACAATCTAAATATACAAAATAGAAAACCAATTAAATAAACTATTATATTTTCAAAAACTAGAATATGCAGCCATTGAAATATTGTAGACAAATATCCAATGACATGGAAAGTTCTACAAAATAAATTGTTAAATAAAAATCAGATTACAAAATAATATTTATAGGATGTTTCAACCCGACCATTTTGACGCAGCTGTTTTTGTCTCTGAAGAAATTTTGACCCTGAGGATGTGTATAGTACAAACATTTTGATCAGATTAGGCCAATATTGCTAAAATTTTCGTCAAGAAGTTAGGTCCCAGAGCAAATACCACTAAGCCAAATTATTCCTTGATCAAAATAGTACTGTAATTATTTTTCAATATTTTTTCAATTTTCTTCTTTATTTAACTGAGATTATTTCTTTGACATTAGTTGTTTTCCATCTAAATTATAAATTATAATACTTATAAAATCATAATTTCATTCATCAGCGAGGTTTCTGTCATATCAATTTTTATTGATTTCTTTCAATCTTTGTGGGTTTTCTCTTGTAGCCATTATATCTACCAAGTTCAATATTTCTGGGTGAGAATTTGCAGACCTAAATATTGTTAAGAAGATCTTATTCTTCCATTAATTTTCAGTCAATAACAAATTTTACCATGTGCAATTTAAGATGTTGTCAGTTCTATTCTATGGAGATTATTTGTACCAGTAATATTTAATGCAAATATCATTATTCCTCTGTTAACCCATATGAAAATTATAAGCAACTTAATAGAGAAAAGGAAAGGGAAAGAGGTCAAGGAAGAGAAAGAAGATGGGTGAATGGAAGAGAGAGAATAGGTGAATGGGAAAGCCAAGAGAGAATAAAGGGAGACAAAAAGAAACATGCAAAGAAAGAGACAGATCAACACATAGGAATAATCAAAGTTGTGGGATCAAAATGGTGGGATAAGATATTACTAAAATATAATAATGCTATCTCTTCAAGCTTAATCATGCCAATGCTTTCCCTTGACAAGATAAATTCCTGAAAAACTCCTCCAGAACATTTCTGTATTTCTTACTTTCGGTCTCCCTACATATTGATCTGCATCAGAGAAAGGATGAATTCACCACATCAATGAAGGATCTTTTTACATGACCATATAGCAACCAGTTAAAGTATGTAACATTTTATTAATATTTTATTTGTTCTACATGCTAAACAGTTAGCCTAAGGTTGTTCATCAACATGACTGGGTATTTGGACATCATCCTGTTTGGGGTACACAGAGGTTCTGCTGGATATCCAAAATCCCATCTCTCAATATCAAATATAGTGATCTCCATGGTATCAAAGATAAGGCCAAGATCAAGTTAATGAATAAATCAAATGCTGGGTCTTGGTCTGCAACTAAGGGTCAAGGACATGGAAGTGAATGAAGGAGGAAGGAGGAAAAGCAAAACAAGGTAGAGAGAACAAGGGTGGCATTCCCCAACTGATGTATTTACTTCCCAGGGCCACTCTTAGAGCCAAAAGAGGTCTTCATTTCTGCCCTTTTTCATCCCCAGCTCCCATGCAATTAGCTTTACTGCCCCCAAATTATAACTTAGACCAATAGTGTTCAAACCTCTCACACATTTTTTGAAGGTACACACTCCAAAAATGTTATGCAAAAACCTAACTTTTTAAATCAGGAAAATTTTCTATTCTGGAGCTAGAACAGGCAAGGAAAGGAACAGGGTTGGAGGAGTGGTAAATCTCACACACGTAGGTTCTTTGCTCCTCCCCAATCCAAACACTCCACAGTGACCTTAGAAGGAGCCCCACAGAACCCAGTTTGAATCCCACTGGCTTAGACTATAAGCTGTATTCTAGAATCTCTGAAGGTAAATTTTACAGGTAGGCTTGCAAGTGTAAAGATGCCACATCTTTGGCAGAGCTTTGTAAGTTGAACCAACTTATTATTCTTCAAGGTTTATTGTATTGTCTTTGTTTTCTAGTTAAAAATTTAATTTCAAGCATCTCCTAGAAGTTCACCATTGATTTTAGCTTACATTATTAAAAATAATAATGATGATAGCTAACAATAATGTAGCACCTTCTTCTTTCCTGACAATGTTTTAAGTGCTTATGTGTATTAATATATTGAATCCTCTCAACTCTGAGAGGTCAATACTATTATCTCCTACCTAGAGATGAAGAAACCAAGACACAGAGAAGTCACTAACTTGTCTGAGGTCATATACCCTGTTAGTGAAGTAGAAATGTATTGAAATCAAAATCTGATGAATGTTTCATTTGAAAGAGTAAGAAATTATACATGAATCCAATTATGGAAAAGTTTCTTCAGTGATTACCAAATCATATGGCATCTTCTTAATAGTCCATCTCAGGCAATTTCCATAGATTCATGGAAATTAATTCTCCAGGCTTTAGTCATAGAAGGTCATGAAAATTTGGTCTGAGTGATTCAAGATCTTTGTAGGAATCTTTGACTCTTGGTAAATTCATTTCTGATATGAGTAATCTATGACAATAAGACTTGCCTAACAAAGTCTTCTTATACAATCCACTGATGAGATAAAATCTATCCCAAAATATAATTTCCAAATTTTTTGCTAAGAATCGAAGGGGGAACTAAAGTAAAATATACTGTCATCATCAGGGGCATAACATAAATCTGTAAAAATAAAATGAGAAGATATTATGACTAGATTAAAAAATACTAAGAAGTGCTGTGAAAGATTGGTAGTGTGGGTGGAAATTATCAATGGAAGATGAGATTTCATGTGGATTTTGAAGAACCTCTAGAATTTCACTAATTTCTTTAATAATAAATAAATATGTATTGAGTGCTTAACAACAATGAAAGCTTTAACCTTGATTTTGAAGAACTACTATAATGTCATTAATTCATTAAAAAGTCAACAACTATTTATTGACTACCTAACAGTATTAATAACCAACACTGTCCTCAGTAACACAGAAATAAACAGAACTGAAAGTTTTCTGCTCTCTTAGAGTATATTCTAATGGAAGGAGGCAGATGACAAACGAATGAATAAGAAAAAGTACTGGATAGTGATAAGGAGTATGCAAAGACAGTGTGATATGATAGCCAGAGTCTGGGTGGCTACTTTAGATTAAGTACTCGGAAAAAAGGCATCTCTAAGGAAGTGATATTTAAGCTGAAACCAGAATGACAAAAAAGGACCAGTGTTCTGAAGACAAGAGAGAACAGGCAGCAGGAATGGATAGTGAGAAGGCACTAAGGTGTGGTCAAATTGGGCTGATTCATAGAAAAGAAAGAGGGCCAGTGTGGCTGGAGCATCAGGGTCAATGGAGGAGAGTGATAGGAATTGAGGCTACAGTTGTGGGCCTCCCAGGGCAATGATGAATTAAATATAATGAGAAAAAATTGATAAACAAACAATAACATACTTTCATGGGATAAATGTTATGGTAATGATAAATATTGGCAGCCTCCTATTAGAGCATAGAGACACCTGACCAAGGCTAGGAAATGTGATATTGACTTTAAGCCCTAAAGGATGAGAGGAGTTGGCCAGACAAGGCAAGACTAAACGGCATTCTAAGGAAAGTTCTAGAATAGCAAATAGTTAGTTGCAGCCAGAGCCTAGAGTCTGAGGCAGGAGTGTGGTGAGAGATGAACCTGGACACACAGGAAGGACAAAATGATAGTCATAAAACACCAAACATCATGAAGTTATTTTTTAACTGAGTAGATCAAACAATAGCATAATGAATATGGATATAACAAGTATGTAAATACATTAGAAAGTGGCCTTCAAATCTAGTGGCCTAGAGTTCTAGGCAATGAGGACTTCTACCTTATTTCTAGCTCCCCAGAAAAAATAAAAAAAGATACTAGCTCTTTGCCAAGCTCAGTCACAAGATTCAGTCCTTGTCTGGAAAGTTCTTACTTTCTGTTGACTATTGTCAAATGAAAGTCAGTGAACGCCCACTGCGGTAGTTTGTTCAACAAATATTCTGGGGCCCCTATCTACAGTGTCCCTCCCTGAAGAAGGATTATATATCACTGCTCTGATGGACTCAGAAGTGATCATGTGACTTGCTTTAGCCAATGAAATGTAAACAGAAATGATGTGGGTCACACAGAGGCTTTCAGAGCTGGCAAGCGGTTTGCCGTGTTTCTTTTTCCTCTGCTACAACAACCAAGTGTTCCAGGTAGAGGCTGCTCTATCAGATGACAGGAAGTGGAGCAATAGCCAATATGGAAAGGACATGGTATAGAAGCTACAATTAATCAGCCTATAAATCACTGAGGTTGGGGGGTAGGGGACTTATTTGTTAATGCGACATAAACTAGCCTATCCTGACTAGTAAATTCACAAACACAGACTTCCAGGGCAGAAGGGATGAGGCAGGAGATGCTGAGTAACACCAAATACCTGCAACCCTTTGGTCAGGTTACCCCACTCAGGGATTTCCCCCATAGATTTCACACCAGAACCATGAAAATGAAGTATATTTAATTTTACATTTTCACTCTCTCCCCGCTCGTGACCAAACAATTCAGTACTAATGACTAACTACTCTAACCAAAAAAAAAGTGTGACAGGGGACGTAAGCAGCCTGTCTGTGCTCCGTTTTCACAGCCCACAGCTATAAATAATACCATTAGGAAAGCACACATTGCCTTAGATGGAAGCACAAAGAAAAGCACTTTCTCTGATAGTTTAGCAACACATTCAGATTTCATGTCTCAAGGTAAAAATAGGCCTAACAAATGAATTAAATTTGGAAGCTGAGCTGAAGTGAAGAGCACTGGTGTTATGAAACACGCCATAGGAGGAAAGAAAGACTTATAAGGTGCTGTTTTCTCTCTGCTGGTGAGCAGGATAGAAGGGTGAAAAAAGGATTTTCCTGAGAAATAAAAATAATCATCAAGGGTTTGAAGTTAAAAATATCACCCTTATTACATTGGTAACTGAAAGGAACTCTGCAAACCGTGCAGCCTTCGGCAAAGAATAAAATAAATCTAGACAGATAGGATTTTCTTCTGAGTACTTTCAGTATTAAGAAAAAAAGGGGGGAAAAGATCCAAAGAAAATGGATGTCAAAGAATGTTTAAAAAATACGTAAACTTCCAGTTCAATAACGCATACGTTTTGATTGTTCAGTTTAGTTTAGTTTTTGTTTTTGGTTTGTTTCAATAAAACCCACCCATTTCTATTATGCAATTTTCGGTTCTATATTTAATGTTTCTGGTACTTGAGCAAAAGAAGTGTTAGGAGATACTATGTGTTCCAAAAGACAAGAAAAAGTCATCAATCATTAACCTTTCTTAACGCTGCAGTCTAAGGCAAGTACGTCGATTCTCCTATACCACATGCAAACAAAAAATACTAACTGGTCTTCTGTGTCAAAGTATGCTCTATTTATCTGCAAGCATAAATATATCTAACATTCGATATATTCATGAGGCTAAGGATCGTTTCTTGCTCTCCTTTGTATCTCTCTCAGGGCCTACTAAGTGCAGTGGCTAATACCCAATACCAATAAGTGCTTAATACATATTTTTTAATTGAATAGAGTGACTTTTCTCCATCAGCCCCTCTTTGCTTTAAGTGGCCTACCACGTATGAACTATACACTATGTTGATGGAAAATGAGTGTAACTTTTATGCCAGCAAAACACCAGCAGACAATAACACCACCATCGGACTCTACTTCTGAATCTGTGTTCCCCAAACTGCACGACTGGCATCATAAAAGTGAGTTAGGATAACTCAATTTAATCATTTCACTGAACAGCTGGAGAACTGCCTGAATATGCCAACAGTCCCGTGGCCATTGTGATTTGGCCAGATCGCAGTTCCCAAAACACTAAACACAGGTGAGGCCTTTCCAAGAGACCCAAATGGCTTGGGGACACAGCTGAGATGACTCACAGCCATGATCACGAGAAAGCAGAGGGCTCTTGTGTTCGTTGTAGAAACAGGCTTGGAACAGCTTATTCCTGGATATCTGGACAATTCTTGTGGTCAGCCCCCTTCGAGCGTAGGAGATCTAAGTAATCAGTCATCCCAAGCAGTCAACAATGATTGTGCAAATCCTCAACCTCCATAACAAGGGCTTCTTGATTAATCTGTGAACAGTTCTGTTCTGCTGCTTTAAGGTCAGCTAGTGTGTTGGAACAAAGCACAGTGGAACTGTTGGAACTGAAGTGTCAATGGTAAAGAACTTACTGATAATGCCTTCTTCTAGCTGGCTGTGAAGTGTCTCAGGACCTAAATTAAGACAAAATAAAGCAGACTAGGATTTATAATCTTTGTTTTTTAGAGTAAACATACCATGAACAGTATAGTTTTATCTGAGGTTTAGTGACTTCAGGGTAATTTATGCAAACACGTAAAGCACAATTGGAAGTTTTGAACTCACATTTCGTACTGAACCAATTCAACAAACATTAATGAATGCTTACTATGTGTCACGTAGTGGGGTTGGGTACCAAAATACAATGATGAACAAATGAATAGGGTGCTATTAAGAGTTTATAGCATTTGTTGAATGTTGCGTGAATTTACCTTGCATTGATTCCACAGTCAGGATACCACTTCTCCAATTCCACAAAACAGGCTCTCCATGAACCAATGAAATTTTCAGGCCAAAAACATTTTGAAATAAAAACACAGCTCAGAATTAACCTCGGTGAATATGATTGCTTAGTCATCTATAGTAACGTCATTGACGATCAGCCATTGTTAATGAGCCTATGCAGAGACCTTGAACCTAGAAGGAAAAGAAAGTCAACTGACTGTAGAATCTGGATATAGATTTATTCATTCATCCATTTATTTATAAATTTGTTTATTCAACATATATTTTATTGGGTCCCTAATATGAGTACATCCTGTTCTAGGCATTGAAATACCATAGTGAACAAAACAGATAAAGCCTTCCTCTCTTCAAGCTTATAGTGTAGTGAGAGAGACAGAAAGTAAGCAGGCAAGCATGTAAAAATATATAATTTCACTAAGACGAACTTCTCTAAAGATAAGGAAGGATAAGGTAATAGAAACTGATTGATGGGTTTGGAGGTGAGATAGATGGTCAACATCTCAGCAGGCTATATTTTGGCAGAAAGAGAATACATACATCATAAGAATACATTTAGCTTCCTTTTTTTTTTTTAACATCTTTATTGGAGTATAATTGCTTTACAATGGTGTGTTAGTTTCTGCTTTATAACAAAGTGAATCAGCTATACATATACACATATCCCCATATCCCCTCCCTCTGTGTCTCCCTCCCACCCTCCCTATCCCACCCCTCTAGGTGGTCACAAAGCACTGGGCTGATCTCCCTGTGCTATGCGGCTGCTTCCCACTAGCTATCTATTTTACATTTGGTAGTGTATATATGTCCATGCCACTCTCTCACTTCGTCCCAGTTTACCCTTCCCCCTCCCCGTGTCCTCAAGTCCATTCTCTACGTCTGCGTCTTTATTCCTGTCCTGCCCCTAGGTTCTTCAGAACCTTTTTTTTTTTTTTTTTTAGATTCCATATATATATGTGTTAGCATACGGTATTTATTTTTCTCTTTCTGACTTACTTCACTCTGTTTGACAGTAAAAATATGGAACGCTTCACAAATTTGCGAGTCATCCTTGCGCAGGGGCCAGGCTAATCTTCTCTGTATAGTTCCAATTTTAGTATATGTGCTGCCAAAGCGAGCACTTAGCTTCCATTTTAATTAACAAAATATCAAGAATATTGCTGAAGCAAGGGGCTGTAGAAAAATAAGAACAGAACCAATAGGTCTTAGCTCAGCCTCCAAGACTCCCCAAAATCCTCAAAATGGTGTCACAGCTGCCTGTGATACAGTTCGTGCAAGGTAAACACTGGTATTTTTTGCGGAGCAAATTCAAGGTGTAATAAAGTTATAAGCAGCTTCTGAGATGCAAAATAGGGTAACGTGCCAAGACAACAGCCTTGCCAGACATATCATTGCATAGAGAGAAGGTTTTCCAGATCACTTTAATACTTCCTTTAGGATACCAAGAACTTAGATTATAGAGTTCTACCATGGTGTGGAAAGGATGCCTATCCTCTCACAGCTAAGCCATCACTATGGCAGACAGAGGATGTGTCTTAAAGGAAGTGGAAGAAAGTCTGCCCTTTTATGGACATAAGATGGTGAAAAAGAGAGAGAAGATAAAAGACAAGTCAACACATGCCTTCAAATTTTTTCCATCTTGGCTTCCACCATGAAAGGAGGTAATATGTCACACATGCAGTACCAATGAGATCCACTACCCCCAATTTAGAATCTGAAATGGGACCACTTAGTAGAGTATCCAGTCTAAGGCACAGCCACTCAAAGAAACCTTAGCAGTGTGGTTAGGTAAAGAAGCCTCGATATTTCGCATTCCCAAGCCACCTGCATTTCCCCATTGCTTGGATTCAAAGTGAAATCCAACAGGCCAACCATGGAGCCCACCACAGAAAAGCATAAGGACTCCACAGCTGAAGAGGACCCCAAGAACAGAAGGCCAGATGGAGGAACTGCTAGAGACTTGGTGGCTGACACAAAGCAGCCAAAGTCCACACTGGTAGCACTTCCTGAGCCAAGAGAACAGCCCACAGCTTCATATTCTCCAGATCTCAGCTCTGAACGCGGGAGAGAATTCAGTAATCAATGGCCATAACCTTGGAGTTCAGAAGACATCACACCTTAGAGAATCCCAAATCTTCTCCTTTGCCTCGGGGCAACACAAGTTTGAGCAATACTCACCTTTCCACTCACACCAACTCAATGTTAGAAATGGGGCAGGAGGAAATAGAAACTCTCCAAGACTCAATATTTTTCTTCATGTGAGAGACTGAGAATAACCTAAAGGGGTTATTTAAATTGTCAGATTGAACTAATTTTAAAACATACTGGAAATTTAATGAAGTTTTCCCACAAACCAGCATGTGGGAGCTCAGGAAGGGGACAGGCAATAGACAAAATAAAGGAGCTGTGTTTCTCTGCACATCTGAATTGACATGTGAGTTAAGTCCTGAACCCTGCCGCACAAGTCACACGTTTCATCTGACCTCTCTCTCTGATCACCTGTGGGACCCATGTCCTAGGGTTGGAGAAAGAGCTGGTGCAAGAGACTTGGGTCCAAAACACACAGAACTGACATAATTCTTTCTCAGGGTAGTCAGTCATTGTATTCAGAATTAAAGTAAGAAGTTCCTTCTGGATGGATAAGGCAGGAACTACTTTCTGAGACCTAGTTGTTTAACGGGTGTTGAAATTTTTTTCCAGGGATCAGAAAGTCAGAATGTGGCCAATGCAAGACACATCATCAAAGAGACAGTGTCCTCTAGAATAGAATAGATTCAGACATTTTATAAGGAAAATATAATAGATTTCAGACATGTTTATGAGGAAAAAAAGATGGGAGTCATCAAAACTCCCATAACAAGTACCTCGTTTTATAAACTTGCACCTCAAATTAATTTAGTTTCTTAGTTTCAAAAAATCACAGATGAGTTCAAGTTGGAGACAAAAAATAGGCTCTTAAATATCAAACCTTGTTTTTCTCGAGAAACTCAAATATAGTAATGAATAGGGATCAGTGACGTAGGTGTAATTTTAGGAAATCTCCTGACTTTATAAAAGTCCAAATATTAAGATAAAATAAGATGAAAGTACTTATTTTTAAGCAAATATGAAAATAATATAAAACAAAGATTTCCTAAACTAAGAGATTCTTCCTCTGAAGAGGAAGAAGAAAAAATTTAAAAAACAGATTCATTGAAAACATTTAAAAATATTTATTTCCATTTATACTGTTTCTAAATTTGTTTAAAATATATTTGTGCTAAAATAACTGAAAATTAGCTTGCTGACAAAAAATTCAGCTTAGAAAGAAAAGGAAACAGAGGCTTAACCATTGTTCCTTTACAATTTCTGCCTAGTTTAAAAAATAAAAATTAAAAAAAAGTCTGTCTTCATTGTTCTTCTAACATCTTTTCATAACCAGCTTTAATGTGATATTCTATTACATCTTCTTAAATGAAATAATATATCTTTTATTCCACAAATCAATCAGGTATAACATGTAGTTTATACTTTAAACTTTTCCTTTGTAAAGATACCCAGAGATTTCCTAAGAACCCCATGGAGAGTGAGAAAGCACGATTTGTTGTTAAGAAAGCCACTTGAAAGACCTTCCAGGTGAAGTTTTTAAAACACCCTCTCACCCAGCAAAACTTTCCATATTGTTAAATCTTATAACCTCTGGTAACCTGTCATATTTGGAGGTGAGGAGGTGACTGATGGCTCACACTTTCCCAAAAGAGCCCCCTGCTCCTACTTGCCTGTAATCACGTTTTAATATTGAACTTAATTTCTTGCTCACAAATTACAAGCCTGTAACAATTACCTCAAGAGTGGCACCAGGAAACAAGAGTGCATTATTACTGCACAATCAGCCCTTAATATTTACAATTTACTCCTTTCATTCCGGGCCTTTGCAAAAGGCCTCATTTATTCTTAAATTCCAGGAACAGGGGAGCTAAGAAAAGCTTTGTTGTGTGGCAGAGAGCTCCAGATCTTGCATTCATGAGGAAGGGGAAATCAAATGGGGCCATCCGTTAACAGCTCAGTCCAGAACCCTTATGGAAACCCCACCTCTTCAAATGACCGATGGGCCTGGGTCTCTTAGACTGCAGGCTGTTTGCATTCAGTCAACACTTCAATTTTATAGGCCTGTGGAGCCAAAGATTACAAGACTTTTGAACTCCAGGCTGCCTCTGTCTGGCTACACCCTCTGTTTCTGGAGCCCAAATCTTTTTTAACAGCTCTACAAAAACAAGCAATTAGGCTAAGTTCTGTTAATCTTCTTTGGACCTAGAGGTAATTATGGATTTTGAATCAACCAGTGAGGAAGCAGAATGACCACTACCAAAGCTTGGAGCTATTTAGGAAAGATCAAACTGTACATCAAAGGCAGTGATAAGGACTGACTCCAGTCCCTTAAAAATGTCCTACTCTTGTTTCATAGGAAGTTCCATACAGTGCTAGGCTAGATTTTTAAGGAAAAGAAGAAATGTATAATTAACAAGAATGAGTACTAGAAAAATGTTGGGTATATTCCCTGCACCATACAATATATCTTTGTATCTTATTTACTTTATACATGGCAGTTTGTACCTCTAAATCCTGTTCCCTTATCTTCCCCCTCCCCCCTTCCCTCTCCCCACAAGTAACCACTACTTTGTTGTCTATATCTGTGTCTGTTTCTTTCCTTTTTTCCTTTTTTGTTATATTCACTAATTTGTTTTATATTTTAGATTCCACATATGAGTGATCTCATACAGTATTTGTCTTTCTTTGTCTTATTGCACTAAACATAATACCCTCCAAGTTTATCCATGTTGTTGCAAATGGCAAAATTTCATTCTTTTTTACGGCTGAGTAGTAAATTAACTATACCTCAATTAAAAAAACAAACAAACAAACAAAAACTAAACCAACTAAATAAGTGAATATAAAGACTTCTTTAAAAAATGAAAAGAAAAAGTCAGGGAGATATTTTAAAAGGCTCAAAATATGTTAGAGCATCCACTGCTCTATCTTTCTGTTACCAGATGGGTAACTGCACATCTGGTTTCTCTATACCCAATAGCATGCACCTCTTCTTTTCTCCTAATTCACACTGTTAATGTACTTCAGTCTATTAACAGATTTGAAATTTAGTCTAGGCAATTTATGTTAAATTAACATAACATAAATTGTTATGGTCTTTTTAGTTACTCAAAATAAAATGCTAAACACTGGGTACAGGAAAATTCATAGCATCTCTTCCAAAATCGGATTTTTAAACTGCTTTTTATCTCTAATCTAAATTATTACATATAGTAATATATGGAAAGCCAGGGGTCCTTAGGGAGAGGCAAGGAATTCATTTCATTCCTGTCAACAAGTATTTTGCTATAAAATGTGTCAATGGTCAACTCTGAGTTGTCAATGGTCAATTCTCCACTAACCTGGCATCTTTTCAAACAAGTCTGTAGTTTTTCTATAAAGATTTTGCATGGATATGCCAACTATACACTTCTTGAAACATAAACATCATAAATGTTAGTAGGACTACGACTGCCACCAAGAGAACAGGGAGTTCCCAATTTACTAATGGGTTGAGTTTCAAAACCTCATTTTTTTAAGTACTTGGAGCGCAGAGTGAACTTTCCCATAAAAACATTGTTGTGATTATTCCATCCAAATGGGTCTGCCTGACAGCACTTCACTCACGCTCCTCCATGCCCTGCCCCTCTGACTTGCCTCTGCAGCTCCCTCCTCCCAGAATGCCCTTTACCCTTCTTCTCCTTCATATCCAAAGGCAACTCATGCCCTTGACAACCAGCTCAAAAGCTACCCCGCCAAGATTCTCAACAGAAGGAACCAATTACTGGATCCGCAGAACTGAAGTGCTCTTCATGGCCCCTCTGTAGTGGGCATTGTGGTCATTTCCCCCCACGTCCATTCTACCCCCTCTAGTCTGTGGTTAACAGCCATAGGGTTTCAGTGAGACTGAGCCCACCCTTATTTCCTGGAGTGGGTTCTGTGCCAATGAGGATAATCTCATCTCTCTTGACTGAATCTTTGATCCAGGTAATCTAATCCTAAACCAATAGGTATTTGACATTCTCCTGGCCACATGGACTGGTTCAAGAGATGTACCATCAGCACAAGTGTTAGGACTTTTCACCAATGACTGTGGGAGGAGACATTCTCTTCCTGGACTTGAAAGTTATGGATAATATGGGTTATGTTGCTGTGGGCATACCTGTTGTTCCCATCAAGGAAGCCAGAGTGAAGTTGACACCCAGAGGAGGGCAGGATAAATACAGCCAGGATCCTGATGGAACAAGCTCCCCAAGCCTGGCCGACCTCTGAACTTTCCAGTTACATAAGCCAATCATTCCCTCAAGCCACTTTGAGCTGGATTTTGTTACCTCCAGTGAAAGCCTATTACTGATACAGCCCTTATCTCTTTCTACGTCATATAATATTTTTGTGTACCAGTTTTATATTCCCTATTGTACCTATTAATTTTCTGAGACCAATACCACATCGAACTTATCTTATCTTATCTTATCTTACCAAGGTGTATATACACATATACATAACTACGGGTTGAATTGAGCCAACTAACTCAATTTTTCTCAAGGGAAAGACAGTTATGTGAGATGTTAAAACATGTTATAGAGGGAAATAATTCTGTCTTTAAATAGGATTGACAAGTACTGGATTTTAAAAAGAGGGAATAATTTCTTTACTACAGTATTTCTTAAAGTCCTCAGTATACTATACTAACATACATTGGCAAAAAGTAGGATTTAATATATTTGTCAGACTTATTTAACGCCTTATCTCTTTCATGCGGAACATCTTGAGGAACTAATGAAACAAAGAACACACTGGGGAAAATGCTATTGTATGTCAAAATGTATCTAAACTATGTTAAGAACTCCAACTTGATGAACTTTGCTGAACAGGAAGGAAGAGGAAAAGGGAATTTTCTCCTTAATTCCTGAGGTCAAGACCAGCCCAAGACTCATCACCTCTCTCTATACGCTGTTGACACAGCTCCTGTATGTCTTCTCCCCAGGAACTTGTCCCCTTTGTGCTTATCCACACCCCTCAGCTGTGCTCACTCCATTCTGATCTTCCAGAGTGCTCACTTCCTTTGTCCCTACCTACAATAAAAATCCTTTTTCCCTTCAAATAGTTGAGCTGTCCAGAGGAAAGCAATCTGACTAAATTGTGAAAACTCAGTCAATCCTTCATATCTCCAATTCCTACAGATACTGTACTTTATTATATTTCGATTAACACCATCCCTTCAAAAATATCTCTAAAAAGCATAGAATATATGTCAGTATTACAAATGGAAGTGTAGGGCAAACATTTTTTAACAGGTGTACACGTTTAAATTAGATCATTCTATGGAAGACCTTTGACCTTCACCATAGGAAGTAAGGGACACTTCAGTTGTCAGGATCATCATCATCATTGTTAGTTTTAATAATGGTAATTGTTAGTAACCTCTGGGGGTTACCAGAGGTGGGAGTTGGGGGTAGGTGAAATGGGTGAAGGTGGTCAAAAAGTACAAGGTTTTAGTTATAAGTTAAACAAGTCCTGGGGATGTAAGGTACAGCATGGTGACTATAGTTAACAACACTTATAGTATATTTGAAAGTTTCTAAGGGAGTAAAGCTTAATAATTCTCATCATAAGAAAAAAAAAACATGTAACTATGTGTGGTGGTGAATGTTAACTACACGTGTTCTGGTAATTATCTCACATTATGTACATATATCAAATCACTATGCTATACACCTAAAACTAATGAAATATATGTCAATTATACCTCAGTAAAAGTAGTAATTTTTATGCTGTTCTCATTCTGTGGGCATTGGCATTGTTTTCATAATTAGAGATATTTTCTTAAGGGTATTCTGTTCCAAACGGTCTTCTAAGGCTGTTCTATTTATACCTCGGTTAGTTTTCGTTGCCAGACAAACCACTCCAAAACTAAATGGCTTAAGCTTTTCATGACCCAGGAGCCTTCTGACCCACCAGTTCCAGTACTGTCCCTGCAGTCCTTCCAGTCCTTATGGACCTTGTCCCACAAGCCCAGCTCTCCAGTGTCCCAGGAGCTGCCTCAGTCCCAAGCCATGCGTGGTGTGCAGGGGCAATGCCCCTGCTTAGTGCTGCCTTAACCCTGAAAGCCACGCAGCCACCAGAGACTGCTCTGTCTCAATCAGCATGAGAGCAACAGTGAGGAACTTGGGAAACCTGGGGAAACAAGCACTTCCTTGTTTGATCTCCATCCATAGTCAGCGGCATAATAGCAGAGGGTATTTCTTAGTGGATTTTTATGCATCAACATCTGTTGAAAGTAAAATGGAATGTTTGTCTCAAGACATTGATGGAATTAGATCTAATGCTGTAGAACATCCGCTAACCCGGGAAGTCAAAGAGTAGGAAGGGATTTTCCTGGTTCCTCATGAAGAAAAATTATATCCTGAGAGGAAGAAGTAAAAAGATTCACCAGATTGCATCTTTACTTTTTAATTCTTTCACTCATGAGCACCATTAATCTAGTTTACAGACTTGACCTTTATTCATTTAGAAATATGTTGCAGGTGCAATTTGAAGGTATTCTTGGACGGTTTTTTTAGCCATTGCTCCCCTTTGCTGTGAGAGGGAGGTGATATCGCTTGCTTAGAGCAGCTCTGTAAACCCACGGCGACTGCGTACCATTCTCGACGTCCCTTGCATTGATTAAATTACTTTGCCAACAAGGACTTTTTGTCTTACAACAAGTTCCACCAGCTCTAAGTCAGGCAACGATATCAGTAACACCATTTTGTAGAACAAAATTTATTAAAACTCTCTTAGATTGCTAGGTACTTATTCAGGCTCTTTAAGCATGCAAAAATAGATTTTTTAAAAAATCACCGTAGTCTATAAGATTTTGATCTGGGCAGTAAATGTGATATTTTAAACCAACCAACCAAAAAGTGAACAGTAACTGGATTATAGGACCAATGATTTATTTCTCCCAGTTCTTCTGGTCTGGGTCAACTTAACAGGGACTGAAAGGTCTAAGACGGCCTCACATGTCTGAGGTTTCAGTCCAGACAGCGGAGATGGATGGCCGGTTTCTCAACGTGGTTTCTCCTGCAGGAAGTTCGTTTAGGCTTCTTCCGAAGGTGGTCTTCAGATTCCCAGCAGCAAGAGAGCAGGCCCCCAAATGCAAGTCCTTTTCAAATATCTGCTGTGTCACATTTGCCAATATCCCCTCCGGCAAAATAAGTCACATTGTTAAATTCAGATTCAAGGGGTAGAGAAATAAACTTCCCTATTTGATGAGAGGAGTGGCAAAGTCACGTCGTCAAGGGGCCTTTGTGTAGTGATGAAAGGAACTGTCATGGACATCTTCTCAAACCATCTATTTTGTCCCCACTATGGTCACAGTGAAAGCTGAGATAGATGGGCAGTCCCTACTGAGCCTTGCACAGACCGCTACCCAAACAATTGTGAGCAGATAAATGCATTTTGGGAATCTTGGTTCTTGCATCTTGGTTCTACTGCAAAAGCTAACTGAAACAACTCCTGAATCCACACAGTAGGTTAAAGTTCCAAAATTTCTTGTTTCCTTTTTAAAACTCATTTTATTTATTTATTTTTTAATGCAGAAGTATTTAAAAGTAAATTAGAGACATCATGTGACTTTTCCCCACAATTTTATTAGGTGAGATGGAGAACAAACAGTTGTTCACACATGAAAGTCAAGTATAAATCAGATGCTTGAAAATTAGGGCATGCGTTTCCTGCCTTCTACACCCTACTCACCAAGGAAGAGAAGGAAAGAGGGTTTGATGGGACAACCACTAAAACAAAATGCACATTTGATCTAGAAACATTGCAGGAGAAACCACCACGTACCTCCATCCTTAACATGACATACACTAAGACCCACCCATCAGCAACACATACCCTTATGAAAGCTCTCAGAATTCAGCACAGATTGCAAGGCAAAGAAACAGCAGGAAAATAAGAGAGGCTGGCAACTCTGCTCCAAGTTCGAATTTTAAAAGGAAACATGTCCACTTTCCTCACCCACCATTACTCCAACTGTATTTTCAAATGTGTCCTTCACCAGAATGTAGCAGAATAATTGCCGGTGTAGAGTTTAGGACACCTGAATTTTGGTTTTGGACCAACGGGCTGATTGATCCCAAATAAGTCAATTGACCTCTCTGGATCTGTGCTTTCACAAGTATTCACTGTCTGGGCAGTGTAGCATCATAGTCAAAAGCATGAACTTTGTTATCAAAAAGAACCAGTTTCAGGTCTAGCTCAGTAACTGACTAGCTCTAGAATCTTGGGCAGGTAACTTAAATTCTCCGTTTCGGCGTCTGTAAAATGAGAACTGATAATTGTATTAGAATCTGTGAATTATGAGATAATGCACATCATATGTTCAGCATATGTCTGGCTCATTAAGAAGTGCTCAGGAAATGTGTCTTCATGCTGTTGACAAGAACCTAAACCATGTCTGCTAATCTTGCCCATACTCTCATAAAAATACTGGCCACATCACATGTTCCATGAAGGAATCTTACATTTGCCCCCCATCACAACTGCCTCAGCTCTGCTTCCATGTCCTAGGGCCAAAGCAGAAGTTGAACATTTGAAATCAACAGAACATTCTGGATCTACTGCTCTCCTTGCCCAAGCTGTTTTACTTCCCTTTTTCTAAACTCTTAATTTCAAGTCTGAGAAAGAGCAAGAGATTTGGGATCTGAGTTTAAAGGAGAGGAAAAAAGCAGACTGTACAGACTAA
This sequence comes from Globicephala melas, assembly GCF_963455315.2. NCBI lineage: Eukaryota > Metazoa > Chordata > Mammalia > Artiodactyla > Delphinidae > Globicephala > Globicephala melas. Next base: position 30,625,656 of record NC_083323.1, on the reverse strand, counting down.
CTCTGGCTTCCTCCCTGATTCGTGGAGGAACTCATAGACCCGGTTCCCGGGGGAAAGAATGTCTTGCAGTCATCTGCTTGAAACAGGATACTCAGTTTAACCAGTAATTCTGGTCTCTCCATTTTTTCCCTTCATGTTCAAGGTATCAAAGGAACAAATGATGCCTAAAACATCAAAATGTTTTTAATTCTTCACCTTAAAACAACTCTATCCATTCACAAAATGAGAAGTAATTCAGAGTATAATTAGGCAGGAAGAATCTGCTATTCAGTCTTTAAGGGTCTCCATCTTAACCTACTAAGGATAATAACAAAACAACAATAACAATGTTGGTGGGGGAGGGAGAAGGCGGAACTTCATCACCCTTCACCTTCGTCTAAGCCACTAAACCCCCAGAAATTATTCCTAGGGTGGCAGGACCAGTGCTGGAGAACAAACCAATGCCCACCAAATGAATAAATAGTTAAAAGTTATAAAAGAAGAGAATAAATGGGTAAATAAAATATATAGTCTATCCTCCTGCTTTGACAATTCTACCTTCTTAATAACAAGGAAGGCCAGGTTTAAACTCAGGATTCTTGGAGTCCTCAGAGTTCCACACTGAAACAGAGAAACAGGGAGAGAGCCCTCCCCTGAGCCCTGCCCACTCCCACCCCCCCAGCGCCCGGTTGCATCCAGCACCGCAAGCAGCCTCAAGGCAGGTTGGGGATAACCCAGCCCCCAGATCCAAGCAGTTCAAACCCTGCCTGACAGCTGGCCCTTGGTAACCCCACACGCCTATAAATGCACAACAGTCTGCAGTCAGGAGGATAAGCCCAGCCACAAGGGCACTGAACTCGGGCGTGGGGAGTTCACAGAGCCTAGGCACTCAGACGTGGTCTTGAAACAGAGCGTGGACTTTAGACAGGTCTCGCCCCTTGTCCAGTATATCCAAGACAGGACCCCTCAGAGCTGGGGGCTCAGGACACGGGCACCTCTTGCCTGGGTCTAAGGGTAACACCGACTAGACCACATCCTTCTCCTCAGGATCTTCTCAGACCTTCACCCCAGGGAAATTCTGCCTCACACCTTCTCCCACAGGCAGATGGCCTCTCTAGTTTTCTGAGCTTCAGCTTCTTTTAGGTGATACCTTGGCTCCCACAACTTTCTCCGTAAATCACAAACAAATGTCAGGCAACCAGCTTCTTCCTAATGTCTCATTCCTGACATTATTCTCTAAGTCTGAAACCGAAGCCCATGTTGCTCATTTTCTCCAAATTCAGAAAACTTGTCTTTTCTTGACATTTTATCCTGCCCCAGGGTAATTCTACTCATTCATCCTTCCCCCAAGGGAGAAGGGAGAAAAAATATGTATATATGTGAAAAGATATACCTACAATGAAAAGATATAAATATATATAGCTCATATACACACAATGACTATCTTAAACTCATTGCATCTCCCTCACTTCCTATAAAAAACCAGGAGACTAAGGCCTAGTTCCTTTTTTAAATTAATAATTACTCATATCCAACTTTGCCTCTTTATTCCTGGGCCCTGATTATTTCCTAATTTTATTTGTATTCCCCTTTCTTTGACGTTATCCTTACCAATAGGCCTAAGAGTGGAGTCAATTCAACCAAAAGTACCAAAGTTACCATGCTGGCACCCCCTTCTCTGCACCCAGTGTCCCTCACTCTTCCACACAAAAGACTGTCAGAGGGCTTCCCTGCTGGCGCAGTGGTTGAGAGTCCGCCTGCCGATGCAGGGGACACGGGTTCATGCCCCAGTCCGGGAGGATCCCACATGCCGCGGAGCGGCTGGGCCCGTGAGCCATGGCCGCTGAGCCTGCGCGTCCGGAGCCCGTGCTCCGCAACGGGAGAGGCCACAACAGTGAGAGGCCCGCGTAACGCAAAAAAAAAAAACAAAAAAAACCTGTCAGAGAGCCTCCCTGGAAGCTGCCCTTGCCACCAGTCATTTTTTCTTCCTCTTCCCCACCTGCTTTCTCTCTTTTACTCATGTTAACTTGCCTCTCCTTTGTTCATTTTTCTCAAATGTCTTTGTGCTTTCCTGCATAACTCTCTCCATTCCAAAGAAGCACCATCTTCACAACCAGGATCGGTTAAGAGCCCTCCTCACGGGCAGTGCCAATGGTCACCAAGGCATGGGGAAGGTACTCGGGCAGCCCTATAATAGCTCCTACACTAAGACCAGGCTAGTTCTAGAAAGATTGGGGTGAAAACCAGGGCCAGCTTCATGAACATGCAGCCGGGCTTCATGGGCCATGTTCTTGGTTTAATGTTCTGATGTCACCATCCTAAAATTCTTAATAATGTTGTCTTTGAACTCTTTAAATGAGGTCCAGTAGGACCTTGGGGTGAGGAAGGACACACACTAGGCCTGTCCATCATTCCCTGCCACCCCATTCACACACAAGCATTTGCGATGCCCCACGAGCACAGAATTCATGGGCCCCTGCCACGTTTGGGAGTTCAGAGAGACTGAAAGCAAGTACAAGGTAAGCGTGTTACATCTAGGGCTGCATAAGTGAGGGTGCTACCACCCCCAGGGGCCAGGCTTCCAATCTGTCCAGAATTTACTCCAGATGCAGAAAGAAGGCCAAGGCGTTCTAAAAAACCCCAACAACCAAGGAAACCGGTCATATCTTTGGTTACCCCTAGTACTTCCCTGTGTTAGCCAGCCATTTACCCTGAAAACGATGACATAGCAAAAGGGGGGAAAAAAGGCAACCATTAGTTCCTTTGCCTTTTTAGTCCTTTTTTTACCTATCAGTAAGCAAAAGGTAGAGTGTTGGTAGATGTCGCGTATCAAGAAGTAAAAACCACTGAGTTAGTCTTGTGCAGCCTTTCCTCTGTTCTGGCAGAAACAAAATACACATGCACGTATCGACTACAAAACATGAAATGTATAATTTCAGTAATTGCACATACAAAAAAATGCTCTTACGTTTGCATTTAAAACTGGCATTTATACTGGCATTGTGCAATATAAAGATGAACAGTAAAATTAATGCTAATAATTTTAAATGCTAATGTCTCTTTACTTAGAATTACATTAAATGGCAAATTTAAACCACTATGACAATTTGAGAGAGAGGCTGCAGAAGAAAGAGAAAAGCTGTATATTTAAGTACCTTTAACTGTATCTTTTTTCCTACTATTTGAACAGACATCCTCATGTTTTCTTTTTGGACCAGGCCATGCAAGTTGTGTAGTCATCTCTGATGAATAACAAAAAGAAAATGAGTGGAGCAGAAGCTGGGCTGCAAGAGGTCAGAGTTGGGCCATAGCCCAGCAGGATGCAGACATTTGTCGAAATGCCCTTTTTGACACCAGAATTCCATCCTCAAACACCTCCAGTGGTGTCCCATCTCATTTAGAGTTAAAGCCAAAATTCTTACTATGGCTCTATCCCAATTGCTACTTCCCCTGCCCATCTCCCTGGCCTCATTTCCTACCACTCACCTCCCCTCTCAGCTCCCATCAGCTATCCTATTTGCATTCTCCCACCCCAGGGCCTTTGCACATGCCATCACCCTCCCTAGAATGCTTCCTCCCCACCCAGATATCTGGAGCTCCCTCTTCCTCAAATCTTCATGTACCTCATCAAATGTCACTGTACCAGAGAAACCATGCCTTACCATCTCATATAAATGCACAATACTTCATTGACACTTCTTACCACCAGGCCTATCATATACGTATTTATTTCTTTATTTAAATGCTTGGTCTCCTCCACTGAAATGTAAGCACCACGAGGGTAGAGAATTTGTTTGATTGTTTTTCACTGCTATGTACTCAAACTAAGACAGTGTCAATATTTGTTGAATGAATGAAGCTAATACACTTCCTAAAGTATGAAGTCATTTAGATTGAGATAAGAAAAGCTTCTTTAATATGAGGCATAAAGCTGGATGGGTTTTCATATTACAAAATAATCTCTAACTTGGACCCACAAATGGTGCCTGATGTCCAAAGTCAGGAAGTATTCTGTTTAGGGAAAACCGCCCAACGAAGGCGCCAAGGAGCCTGGGCCTGGAAGAGGGGAAATGGACTCTGCCGTTAATGAGCTGTGCAATCATACGCTGTAACCAGAACCTACAAAGCCTCAAGTCTCTTAGCTAGGAAACAAACATGATGTAAGAATTCCTGCCCTCTTTATCTCACAGGTTTTTGCATGTAATCAATGAGATAATAAACATCATTTTGCAAAGTTGCAGTGTTAAAGAAATGCTAGGGAATCACACTTGCCCTGCTAATTAAGGAAACAGTGGGCTGAGAGGAGGGGTATGGAGGAGGGGATAACGGGCTGTTGGGCCATTTAGCTAAGCCCGGTATTTAGAGAGACTGGAATGAAAGAGGCAATGCAGAACAGCAGATGCCGCGGCCCGGCCGTGTTGATCTTTCACAGGACGACCCCCATACATCTCCCATCTGACAGGAATGTCACTGAGCCCAATTAGAATTAGCCTTTCACATAACACTCAAATTCCTGGACTTCCGAGAACAGCCATATAAGGGAGGAACAGACAGTACAGATAAGAAGAGAGGAACGGAGAGGCAAAAGGTTACAGAAAAAAATGGAGATTTTTACATTCCCGCACACAAAGGACAAGATGTTTCAACCAATCCTATCATTTTGGAAAAGATTTGACTAGAGAATATTTACCCAAGTTGTAAGCCTGTTCTCTTTCCCAGCATTTCTATGTGGGGTGAGTTGTTTTTTTTTTTAATTAATTTGTTTTTACTTCCAGACCTTATTTTTATTTGCTTTGTTTTTATTTTTTCTTATCGTTATTTGTTTAACTTTTTATTGCCCTTTGCTGCACTCACGATGCAAGCTGATCTATTCCCAGCACAAAGTTACTTTGTGCTCCCAACTGAGTCTCCATCCACACAGAGCAGAACTCTTCATGTCAGGACGCTCGCCTCCGCTAGAATGTATTTTTAAAATTCATTTTCATGCTAACAATGCCCCTGCAAAGATGGTAAGGTGTAGAAAATCAAATTGTGCGTGATTCTTAATCAGGAAACTGAAGCATTTTTTAAGGTGCCCTTAGATGTTTCAAATGAACCTTTTTGGTAATTTGGGGGCTCCAGATAACTTAAGCAGAACATTTTTTTTAATACAAATAAAAATGCTCCAACTTGTACCAAAGAAGGGAGGTAGAAGTGACTGTCAAAAGTGGGCAGCCTGACAGCGTTCCCAGACGGGGGAAACCCTGCAGCCTATTTTTAAACCAACCTGTGTAATTTCATAGAGAAATAACCACATCTCCTGATAAAGCTTTTGGGGGCGGCTGGAGGATAAGTCTGCAGTGCTGGAAATGGCAGGGCCGCCCACATTGAGAAGGAAGAGCCTCTAGATTCTGCCTTTTCACAGGACCAAAAAAAAAAAAAAAACCCTAAAAGTGTGCATTTCCTCAGTAAAATGGAAGCAGCCTCTCAGAGAGAAGACACAGAAGCCCCAGATCTTCAACAATTGGTATGAACATCACCTTATTAGTGTTAGTAATAGGCAAAGGGATGTGAGTGAGGCAGAGTTTGACATGGGGAAAAATTGGTAGCAGATCATAAATAAACATGGTTGGTAAATGTAACTTCAATGAGAAAGATTAAATAAAGAGTAAATACGATAAGAGTTTGAACAGTAATGCTTCCAGTACTCCAGTAACTGGTCCTCAGAGAAATGATGAGGATAGAGATTTGCCTTCACAAGGAGGACACAAAATGATTTAGCAGAGAGATTATAGAGTCCACCTCCCAACTTTCTTTTTCTTTTCCTTTTTTAATTAATTATTATTATTATTATTTTGGCTGCCTTGGGTCTTCGTTGCTGCGCGCAGGCTTTCTCTGGCTGCGGCGAGCTGGGGCTACTCTTGGTGATGGTGTGCGGGCTTCTCATTGCAGTGGCTTCTCTTGTTGTGGAGCACGGGCTCTAGGCACACGGGCTCAGTAGTTGTGGTTCACGGGCTCTAGAGCGCAGGCTCAGTAGTTGTGGTGCTCGGGCTTAGTTGCTGCGTGGCATGTGGGATCTTCCCGGACCAGGGCTCAAACCCGTGTCCCCTGCATTGGCAGGTAGATTCTTAACCACTGCACCACCAGGAAAGCCCACCTCCCAACTTTCTAGTTGACTGTAGTCTTAATTATTTAACCTCTCTGAGACTTAGTTTTCCTCATCTCTAAAATGGGACTGATCACATTGTACCAGGTAGAGTTGTTGTTAAGATTAAATAACAACACAGAGTAAGTGGCACTGAGCAAGACCACAGTGAATGGCATACCCTAAGCCTCTGTCAGACCTTAAATTTGTTGAAAGAGCCCTTAGTATGAAGAACAAGAAGGAGTTTCCTGCGGGGCACCATACTTATTCTTCCTGGAAATTCTAAATGGCCAGCTGCCTCCTCCACCTTCTGGTAAGACCAATGCCTGGTCCTGATTTAAGATCTAAGACCAGTTAGTACCCCCATCATCCCAACATCCACTCCCTCTCTACACACACACACACACACACACACACACACACACACACACACACACACACACTCCTCAGGCCACAGCCAAGAGCACACTGTGCCAGTACCCAGCCCTGATCAACTGACCCTGACACGGCCCTGAAGGGCAGTTGTTTGTCTGAATGGAACCTCTTATTAAAAATTAATTCCTGTCAAACCCGATTACATATGAACATAGCCTCATTGTGATGGCTACTGAAATTTCTGGAAACAAACATAGGCCCTACTGTCACCAAAAGCAAAGGGCATTTTAGGACAATTCTGAGTCTTGATCTACGAACATAGAGATACAGCTAGCGTATTCCCCAAGGCTCACAAAGGCATTTGTCCCCCAGGGACAGCCATTTGTCCCACCCTCCTCCTCCCTGCTCCTCCCTGCCCAACACCCACGCCCCCATTCCTTGAGGCATGTGTGTCAGATGAGAAAGCTGCCCCTTCATGCAGATACCCCATCAACACCAACACCACCACCTCATCCAGATTCTATACTTCTGATAGCGTGGGCTTGCCCTCTGAGAGCTTATGGTCCCTCCTCTGTAAATACGGTATAATGGTGATAACACCACCACCCAGCTCACAGGGTTGTTGTGCGGGATAGAATGAGACAATATCTGTAACGCACCTGGAATATAGAGGGCTGGCCCTCAATAAATTACCCACCCCATCTCCACCCTACCCTGTGCATTCCTGTACTGGGATACTGTCTTCTGCAATGTTTCTTCCACATTTAGGGCACAACACTGGGGGCTCTCGTTTTCTTAAGAGAAATGGGTTGAATAGAACAGGTTAAAATACCCTAGACCGGATTTACACATCCCACATATCTCTAACAAAATTTGATTTTTCTCCTTTGCATTGTTTCTTCTACTTCCATCTCATGAGATCAAGGAGAAGCCAGAGTTGGAGGTAGAAAATTCATCACACCCTCCTCTTCTCCCTACTTTTCGTATCTTCAATATTTTTGCCATCAACACGTTTAATCTGGCATTGCGTGATCCTCTAATTGTGGTGGAGAGAAGCCCAGCTTCTAAAATGGGTGCTACCCTACTGACTGAGACAGAATAAAAAGAGTAACAATGCCCAATGAGATAAGTGTGCCTGTCTGAAAGAGGGCAAGCAGGCAATATGAATCAGATATAAAATGTGTGAGGTCATTACCCAGTCATTCCACTTCCAGGAATTTATCCAAAGGAAATAATTAAGCCAGCATAAACCAACGATTTTCATTATAGTATTGCTGATCATAGTGAGAAATTGTAAACAAGCTCATGTTCCTCAATAACATGTCAATCATATAAATTATTCTACATTCATACCATTGAATACAATATGATAAAAAACATCTTTTTTTTTTTAAAGATGAAATAAAGCTATACTTAGGGAAAATGAAAGAAGTTCTTTATAAACTGTTGAAGTTGGAAAAACTGGTTGTGGAAAAAATATGTGACTATAATCCTGTTTATGTAAAAATACAAAAATCCCTTATGCAGACTTTTAACACCCAAAGTATGTTTTGTCAAGCTTTTGACTGGTTTATAATTTTTCCCTATGGTTATACTAAAAAACAAAGGCTAATATAGGAAGAGAAGTGAAAGGATTACTAGCCGAGATCCAAAGTGTAAGAAAAACACAGTTTGGCTTTTAACACCACTTGAGAAGAAAACAAAACAAAGCAACCAAACCAGCCAAACAAAACAAGGAAAACTGTAAATCAGTGAATCACCATCAATCCCTGAGAGCCTGCCTGCTGGGGAGGGGAGGAGGGTTACTGCCCTTAAAGGCTGGAGAAACAAGAAAGGAAGTGGGAAGGATTGCCAAATGAGTAAGGTTCTGAGGAGCCATTAAAACAAAAGGAAAACTACATCCCACTGATGTGCAGATTTGAGGCATAGAGAGGACTTAAGCAAAGTAGGTGGAACTCCTAGGTCATCAGAAGGTCACAGAAAGACAGAGGAAGAAGCACAGACAGCCTCAAGTCCCATCTTACAAGAGAAACTAGAGTTAGGCCACTTTTTTGACTTCACTTAAAGAGTGAGTACATATATATACACTACCAAATGTAAAATAGATAGCTAGTGGGAAGCAGCCTCATAGCACAGGGAGATCAGCTCGGTACTTTGTGACCACCTAGAGGGGTGGGATAGGGAGGGTGGGAGGGAGGGAGACACAAGAGGGAGGAGAGATGGGGATATATGTATATGTATAGCTGATTCACTTTGTTATAAAGCAGAAACTAACACACCATTGTAAAGCAATTATACTCCAATAAAGATGTTAAAAATAAAAAAGGAATACATGTAAGAAAACTAGGGAAGAATTTTTTTCTTCTCTTTTTCCCAGTTACATATTTCATAATAAATTTAAAATAAGGAGCAGCAAAAATAAATAACTAAATAAAAAATTGTGTGAGTAAATCAACTTGTAGCGGAGAAGTGTGGTTTTAGGAAAGAGATTTTTTTTTTTTATGTTTTGAAACCTATTCCTTAATCTGAACTGATGATAGCATTTTTCAGGATTTTATTATTTTATTTTAGGTACACCTGTGATTTATTTTGGTAAGAGGAACAAAGTTCTTGACAGGTGCTTAAATCAATGGATTTTCTCCTTTTCTTTCCTAAAGTCACCCTTGTCTTTAGAAGCCAGTTCTTATGTTTTGCTTAGTTGGTTTGGTTTGGGGTTTTTTTCATGTTTTGCTTGGTTGGTTTGGTTTGGGTTTTTTTTCATCTCACGTGGGATAAAAAAGCCAAAATTCCTTTCTTTCACTATCTTACAACTTTGGGTCTCAACTAGTAATCCTTCGACTTCTCTTCCTGTATTAGCCTGTTTCTTAGTATAATTATAAGCCTCACTGTATCAGACAATCAGACTTTAAACTGGCCCTATCCTGAGGCTGAACAAATCATCTTGAAAAGTCAGACTCAATATAAGAATCATGCTGCTAAATTAACGTCACTAAGGCCCAACATCAGAAAAGGAAATATTAAGAAAGAAGAGATATTTTTTTCTTAATAAATTTATTTATTTTTGGCTGTGTTGGGTCTTTGTTGCTACACGTGGGCTTTCTCTGGTTGCAGCCAGTGGGGGCTTCTCTAGGCGCACAGGCTTCAGTAGTTGCAGCACATGGGCTCAGTAGTTGTGGCTCATGGGCTCTAGAGCGCAGGCTCAGGAGTTGTGGTGCATGGGCTTAATTGCTCCGCGGCCTGTGGGATCTTCCCAGACCAGGGCTTGAACCCATGTCCCCTGCATTGGGCAGATTCTTAACCACTGCGCCACCAGGGAAGTCCCAGAAAGAAGAGATTTTTTTAAAAAATAGAGAGAAAGAGGAAAAAAAAAAGAATTGGAAACTGTTTGACTCAACTGGCTCAAGCATCCAGCCTTCCTGTTTGTCCTCGGAGTGGGGAAGAAAAAGCCTTTGGTTAGAATAACCAGCAGCAGCAAAACCTTGCGATTCTGAAATACAACCACACAAAATGCAAAGTGTATTTAGCAAAAAGGAAGTAAACTGCTCAGAAAAAATTGTGTAGTGCAAGGAATTCTACAGATTTAATAAATTACAAAGAATTTAACAAATTTTATCATAAGCTTTCAAAAGCCTCTCATACAAGGGACTTCCGTGACGGTCCAGTGTTTAAGACTCTGTGCTTCCCCTGGAGGGGGCGTAGGTTCGTTCCCTGGTCCGGGAACTAGGATCCTGCATGCATCGAGGTGCGGCCAAAAAAATTTTTTTTAACTGCAAACAAAAGCTTCTCACATGTCTCAGTGGTCTCTAACATAAACACATCTACACGGTAGCATCTATTTCTATAGATTTGAGTTACTACTCTGAAATGATGTAACCTTCCATCTGGGGCAGCTTCCAAATACCTTTCCCAAATGATACAGGAACAGAATTCAACCTCTCCCTCTCCTTTCTTCCATTCCTCAAAGACCATGCCATGCAAGGCTGCACGTTAGCGTCCATAAACCAGGAAATACTTAGTAAACAGAATTTGTACTCCATTTGTTCTGAGTTTACTTTAAGAAGCTACTTATCTCTTTTAGAAGGACTTCGCTTGCCAATCACCTTTTGGAAAAGGCCTTAGAGAGGCACTCCCTGAGGACGTGCAGAATCCGAGGTCAGCAGCTTGTGTGATAGAAATAAACAACTGAACTATCTCCATCTTAAGATCTTCCCTTTTCCTTCCAAAGACAATCATTCTTTTGAGAGCAACTGAAAAGCTCAGCCTCTGTGTACCAGTGCTGAATCAAATCTAGGAGACAGAGTTTTAGGTGAAGTAGAAAAGAATAGCTTTATTGCTTTGCCAGGCAAAGGGGGACACAGTGGGCTCCTGCCCTCAAAAACTATGTGTCCCAACTCGGGAGGATTTGATGAGGAGTTTTATAGCAACAGGTCAAGGGTGGGGTTGCTGATAAGATTAGGGCATGTGCAGGGCCTGCACTCCTCTAATCTGGTCTCAAGTAATCTTCTTGATGAGCTCTCTGGTTCCTTTAATGTAGCCTCAGGTGGTCTTTCTCTGGTATGAAGAATGCTAACATCTTAAAGAGCTTAAAGAATTTGTTATGTGTATCCCTTGAAGTGGAACCAGGACCCTGCCCCAAGCCTGCACTATTATTTCCTGGCTTCCCCTCCCTTGTCTTTGCATCCCCTCCCTTCCCGTTTGAGCAACTGTTCGAATTTGCCCTTTGGAACTCAGGGAAGGTCATGGAGGCTGGAGTCAAGAAAGCGGGGACAGAAAGGCTTCTGTGCCCAGGAAACCCACAGGGTCTTGCTTGGTTCCACAACTGACCAGGTACTCAGGTGTACACACATGGAGGAGTGTACATGAACACACATACTTGCATACACACATCGAAGTGCCTCCTCTGCTGCATTCTTAGAAACATGACCATAATTTCTTCTTCAATGATGGATTATGCTAAAACACCTAAAATCAATAATAATTTTGAGGTAGAAAGGCCTTGCAAGGTCATATTGTTCAACCCCTCATTTTGCAAAAATGATGAAGTTGAGGCCCAGGTAAGTTAAATTCATTCCAAAGAATTTATATTCTCTAAGAATTTTGACACAAGAAGTTTCTCCATCTCTGATCTCTCACGGTGGAAAAATCAAAGGCTCTTAGGTCACGTCAGTTTCAACTCCCAGCTCCACCCTTTACTGCTTTGGTGATCTAGGTAAATCAATCCCTCTAAGCCTCCACTTGTCCATCTGCAAAATGGACATGATAAGAGTTGAAGGGGTCCAGAATATACCACTGTGAAGAGTTTGTTTCCTAGACACCCTTTATCTGCCTAAAAGCGGAGCCTTCCAAAAGAATTCAGCTGTCGTAAACACCCTTCCCGGGAGTTTCACAACCAGGGAAGATTGACTTCTATCACTGGGGAGAAGTCAGCAGTAGGATAAGAATTCACTCTAACAGACATTGTCACAAAACTACCGTATCTCCCATTTATTCTCCTAAGGGACCATTTATCTTTCCTAAGAGTCATTTGTTTTCCCATAAGTGCCCTTCTCCCCCTCCACTTCCACTATTAAGATGGTATATAAGCCCTAAATTCTAACCACTTCCTTAGTCATATTTTTCTGTGAACTCCTGCAAACATACGTGAATAAAAGTTTGTCTTTTCTCTTGCCAAGCTGTCTTTTGTCAGTTTAATCCACAGCCTCCAATTATAGAACCTTAGAGGTTAGAGGAAAAGTTTTTCCTCCCCAACAGAACTAACATGTATTTGTTACTTAAAATGAGCAAGACACCATCCTAACACTAAGTGTATTAATTAATGTGTTTCCCACTATGTCCCTATAGTATTTTCATTTTCCAGGTTAGAAAACTGAGGCATAGAGAGATTAACCAAATTGCTTAAAGTCAGACAGCTAGTAAGTGATAGAGTCAAGATTTGAACCAAGGCTTCCAGCTCTAGAGCCCTTGTACTTACCCACCATGAGAGAGTAATCTCTGCCTCACGAAGAGAGTACCAAAGATTAGAGGAGATAGTCTGCATATAGGACACAACCTGGCACAAAGGAAGGGCTCAAAAAATATAGATTCTGCTTTTACTATCAGAAAATGATCCATCAATATGCTTCAGATGAAACTAGACCTTTTCCTGTCTCTCATCAAGGGATTAGGGTAGAACAAGGAATCTAATCTGTAAGTAATATAACTAATTTGTGTTTGAATTAGCTATAGCTTATAGCTTGACTGATGTATGGAGGGTGTTGGAGTTCCTGAAAAAAGACAAGGAAAAGAGAGCCAGAGGACAGAAATTTGTCAGGCTTACTCAGCACCATCCAATGGACTTCAACATTCCAGTGACTAAAAAGGTGCGGGTTTGGTTTGGTTTGGTTTGGTTTCGTTTCGTTTCGTTTCATTTCATTTCATTTGTCTTACCACAGAGCAGGAATGTTTGTCTTGACCCTAATATGACCTGGATGAAGTATGCCACAAACTCCCTGGACTCTGATTCACTTGCTGGTCAGCAGTCTTGCAATGAGGGATTCAGCTCTCCCAGTGCCCTCATCCTCATGCTGGAAGGGAGAGACCAGTGAGATGGGCAATGTCCGCATCACTGTGGAGGAGGACAAAGCAGATGTTAAAAACCCAGGCTTTGGAGTCGGGCAGATCTGTGAACAAAGACCAACAAATGACTTAATTTAAACTCTCTGAATACCTGTTTTCTCATCTGGAAGATGGGAATTTCATATCCCTATAAAACCTACCTCAAAGGATAGCTGGACCAGCCTCATGGTAATAGCTCAATATGTACTCTCCAGTAAATTTATCAATTGGCTTTGTGATTCAGCAGCCTATTGTAGGAAGTCTTCCATAAGCCTTCCCTTCCCCACACAGAAAAACACATTCCCCTATTCCTCTCAGTTGCCAGAGTACTGCTTCTGGATCTCTTTTATGGAAATAGGTGACATTAGTTTCTATGTGCCAGCCAAAGTGCTGAACACTTCACGTACATTTTCTCATTTGATCCTGATAACAACACCACGAGGTAAATACTCTTATTATCTCCATTTTTCACAGATGAAAAGAGGAAAAATTTAATGAGGTTCAGGAACTGGTCTAAGGTTATACATGTAACTAGTTATGAAGTTAAGCTTTGAACCTGCGGGAGTTTAAATCCAGAATCCATGTTCTTAACTTGATGCTATTTGTCACTCTATACCCCACAATGATTTATGTTCATTATTAGTTTCATTTCAAGGCTAAAATGTCAAGATTTGTATCTAATTTATCTTTTTATAGCCTCCAGAACATTCCTTGAACACAACAGTTTGTCTTTTATTAAATGAATAAATGAATGAATGAATAATTATATACCATAATTCTACTCCCCAGAGCCTTACAATCATAATTTATTTGTACTAAGTGTTTTACATCAATTTCTCATTCAATCCTCACAACTCCATCAGCTAAGTGTTACTATTATTCCCATTGTTCAGATGAGGAAACCCCAAGGCTCAGAGAGACTAAGTAACTTGTTCAAGGTCATATGGATAATAAGTGACAGATCAGGAAGACTGAACCCATTGATGGCATTTGTAATCTTCATTCCACAGGTCAGAACCATATCCAAACTGAGATATTCTATGGTCCACTCAGCCAGCATCTTTCTTTTTAACCTTTTAAACTCTTGATTGCTTTTGTCAAGACTTAGGAGAACCTTAAAAATATGAAACTTTGAATAAAAATCAGTGGCAATTCCAAAATGTCCTTATGAGAAGGATTTGGGAGTAGAAATTTCATTGGAACTGAGGTTGGGTGGGGAGCATGAATTTTTTGAAATGATCATAAAGCTATATTTTCACAGGAGTCTCACTATCTTTAATCAGATTCTATTATTATTCGTGGATTGCTGATGGATATTATAGGGGCACATTAAAGGGATAATCACTCTTCTGTTTGAGGATATATTAAAAACTGTGTGTTTCATGAATCTGTAGGTGGACCATTTATCATTTTCCAAAAGCAACGTAGACATCAATAAAGTGAAATCTCAACTTTATAAACGATGCCAAGATTTTCTGGCAATTGAAATACCAACCTGACAAGAATAAACACTGGGAAGATCTCACAGAGCTGTGTGAGTGGGCAGAGAACACTGACGCTCAGTACAGGCAGTTGAACGTAATGCCCGCAGGAAAAGAGAACCCACCTTGTTCTCCGGAGACCAAGGCCTCCAAGTGCAGACGTGATCCAGGAAAAGGATGATGGCATCATTGTAGCCCATTCTCTGAGGAAGGCGGTCCAAAGTATTGTGGCGGTCACAAAAGCAAGCATCATCAGGAAGGATGTTAAAAACAAAATAGAAAGCACATCTCGTGAGTGCTCACACACACGCACACACATATACACACGGAGACACCAGAATTCATCTGCTCCAGAAATACTGGGTTGAGTTCCAGTCATTAAACCTCAAAAATATCAGAATGAAACTGGAATGTATCCAAAGAAGGTCACTTAAAATTAGTCAATATTAGGGTTTGTAAAGAAATCAGAGAGACTTTAAAACACGTCAGCCTGAAAAGACAAAATATGAGAGTTGGTGGGTCAGAATCTATAAAATTTTTTTTCATTTTTTTTTTTTTTTAGATCAGAGGGTTCTGATAGAGTTATAGAGTGAACACAGTCCCAGCACAGCAGACCTAGAAGTCCTGGTGAAATTAAAGTATTTCTAGGACAATTTATATTTTCAAATGCTATTCTATAGGACAGGTAATAAGCTAGAAAAAAATCATAACTCTAAGAGAGTCTAAAGTAGGGAGCTCATAAAAGCTTATGGTACAGTTAGAGCTAAATTATATGCCCCATCTTCTGATGTCCATGTTATGAAAGACATCTAGCAAGCTCCCATTCACACTGTTCTTTGAAGACCCTGAGAGTGGAGATTCTAGATTAAATTAACTACTGGCTTAATACATATGGCATATCTGGTTCCCAAAGTGGCCAATCAAAAGAATCATCTATGGACCTTTTATTATAAAACAGATTCCCAGGCCTCACATCCAGTCATTCTAACTTGGTAGGTCTAGGCTTAGCAACCCTAAGAGAAAATCCTTTCCATGGGAAAATCCAGAGTGTGATAGGATTGGCTGAACTTGAATCATGTCTTATCCCTGAACCAATCACTGAGATGGGAAAATGATGTACTCTTCTTGCCCTGCCCTGGGTCGTGTACCTGCCCCTAGAGTTGGGGTAGGGCTTTCGCCAGGAATGAAGTGGGTAACTAATATTCAGTCTCCCCTTTTTCCCAAGTAACAGAACCTCAATTATATGTTAGGGGAAGCACATGCCCAGCTAAAAGTCTATATTCCCCAGTCTCTCTAGCTATGGCCATGTGGCTAATTCTGGGTATTGAGTACATAGAGTACAAGTCTGGTACATGTTTTCCTGGAAGCTTCTCTGAGGGAACAGACTCTGCAAGAGGGGCACTCTTTTCCCTTTTTTCCATCCTCCTTCCTACTGACTGGAATGTGAATGTGATGACCAGCATGGAACCGCCTTCTTGTGACTGTGGGGATCAAAGCTAGAAGAAGCCTGAGTCTCAAATGGGCCTGTGAAGTGGCCCTACCAGGTCAGGATTTTACACCTCCTGACTTTTACAGACGAGAATAAATCCTCATGAGTTTTGATAATTTTTAGTTTTTGTTCTCTAATATAGGCCTCTGAACCTAATTCTCCCTGATACATTACAGTAAGATTCTGTAACCAGATGTGTGATATTGTGATTTACGATAAGAAATATATATATTGGTCTCTGTCCCCAATTCCTGACAGAGGGCTCTTGAGACCCTTGTGATTTCCTGGGTGATAAGACTATCTTTTGTTCTAATAAGAGGATTCTGGGTGGGCTTTTGGATGAGGGCCGGTCACAGGAAAGAACAAGCCATGAATAGATGCTTGGAATTTTCAGCCCTGCCTCCCATTATCTTGAGAAGGGAAAAGGACTGAAAATGGAGTTAATGATTGATCACGCCTACACGATGAAGCCTCCATAAAAATTCCAAGAGTATGAGTTTCGAGAGCTTCCCGTTTGGTGAGCACATACTTACTGGAAAAGTGACACACCCCCAACTCCACAGAGACAGAAGCTTCTGCATTGGAGACCCTAGACCTTGCCCTATGTATCTCTTCACCAGGCATACATCCGTATACTTTGTCATATCCTTTAAGAAACTGGTAAACATAACTACATGTTGAATTGAACCTGAGAAGAAGGTCATGGGATGCTCTGATTTGTGGCCATGTTGGACTGAAGTTGTAGGTAATCTGGGACCATCTACTTGCTGTTAGCATCCGAAGTGGGGTATGAACAGTCTTGAGGGATTCAGCCCTGAAGCTGTGGAATCTGCCACTATCTTTAAATAGAGAGTGTTAGAATTGAGTTTAACTATAGGACACCCAGCTGGTGTCACAGAGAATTGCTTGGTGTGGGGAAAATCCTCTACACATTTGGTGATCAGAGTGTGAGAAGGGAAGTGTGTGAGTAGTAAAGGAGACACAAGAAACAGACACACAGGAGGAAAGAACAGGAGTTTTTCCAATTCAAGATGTAACTGGGAAGGGAGGCTAGGCAAATCAAAAGCCACTGTTTTTTTCTACTCTCTGCAAATTATCTTTAAATTTCACCCCCCATATCCCTGGGTATCCTGATTTTTGCTATCTGTTTTACATCTTGAAAAATACTTTTGCCGTGCCTTACAAAGAATTTGTCTTTTACTACTTCCAAATCTAGGCATAATTCATCACCTACAACTGTAGCATCCTTTTTACATGTCTGTGAAAAAAACACCACTCTTCAAAACTTGGTGCAAGATTTAGGATACCCCAACACACTTCTAGACCAGCCCCACTTAAGTCCAGATAATCAAAAGTAGATATTCTTTCATCTCAGTCTCTCTGACTCTGTTTCCATGTTTGTTAAATAGATTCAGTGGGTTTCAAACATTTTTAGCCATAAGTCCCTTGATTCCCTAAGACTCCACGTAAGGTTATGCAAGTTGGCACTGCCAGTTTTGTCATTGTCTTTCTGATAGACACCTTTTAGAGTTATATAATATACAACCTGCCCCCAAATGTACCCTTCCCTGAGAAGGACCAGAGGGATAAAGTTTGAAAAGCACTGCACTGATATTTTCAATGTGTATAATCAATAAAGGACTAGTATTTAGGATATCAAAGTATTTGTTATATCAATACAAAAACTAGAGGTAACTCATGAAAAACTCAGCAAGAGGCTTGAACAGGAACTTTGCAAAATAAAATATCCTTTGCCAATCAATACCAAACAAAGGCTCAACCTCATAAGGATTCAGAATACTGAAAATTAAAATCATAATAAATAACAATTTCACACCTTCCAGATAAGCAAAAACTAAAAAAGTCTGACAATATCAAGTGTTGACAAAAATGCGAAACTATAAAAACTCAAATACCATTGGTGGTGTTTAAATTGGTACAACCACTTTGAAAACAATTTTTCATTATATAAGTTGGGGATCTACACAATCTATACCTATTCCATTCCCCTGTGTATCCTCAGGGGTATCAGGTGCACAGGGGTATCAGTGTACATGCACAAGAGTCTTCTTAGCAATACTGTTCATAATAGTTAAATCTGGATAAAACCCAACCGTCTGTGTAAGGTGGTCTACTACAATGGAATACCATGAAATACAATAGAATACTATTTTGCATGAAAATAATGAACTATCACTATACTCAATAACTTGGTTGAATCCATCACAAATATAACATTTTCTCTGCCCAAATGAAAACATTAATATTCTTTCGTAAAACTATTTCATATTTTATTTCATGGGTCAATCTTTGTGATTGTTTCAATGGTATTACTATGTTGGGAACATTAGAGACAGACGAAAGATGAGTTAGATTAAAAGAATAATTGCAGCATTGTTGACAGCTATAACGTCTTCAAGATAGGACCATGAGATTAATTTGGGGGCTCGTTATTACTTCTTAGAGTCCCACATTCAAGCAGTTTCCATGTAAGAAGTGAAAGGTTCTGTTTTCCAAAAATGGTTGCAGCCATATTTTCCATCGCACGTGCTCTCAGAATCTTGCCCCTCCTTCATCTCCTCACCTTGAACCGTGGTAGACCCTTGTGTGACTTAAGAGCCTACGTCCTGAAACTCAACACAGTTACCTGACTCTCTCACTTGGGGTTTCACCCATGGAACATCATACTGTGAGGAAATTTAGACCACATGAAGAAGAATCAAAGTCCCTGACACAAGCCGTCGGCTGAGCCCCCAGCTGACAGCCAGCACCAGCTTGCCAGCCACATGAGGGAGCCATCTTGGAACTGGAGCTTCTGGCCTGCAGTCGAGCTACCCCAGCTAAGACAGCATTGAGCAGAGACCAGCCTTCCTGCTGAGATCTGCCCAAATGCAGACGTAGGAACAAAATAAATGATTGTTGTTGTTTGAGCCTCTAAGTTTGGGGGTAGTTTGTTATATAGCAATAATAACCAGAACTTAAGATAAAGGGACATTCCTGCCATGATTGTCCTTAGAGTTATGTGCTCCCAAAGAACCCCTTCTGTACCTTCCCCACTTTCTTCCTTCTCCTGTTAGCATTTGCAATGGGAATTAAACTAGACTTGATGAAAAATGCTTAATGTAATAAATACCTAGTTTGTCTCCAAATGCAGTAAAAGAAGACTTCTAGCTTAGAAGAAGCAATTTTTTTTTAGCTTGGTGCTTTTCAGGATGTCGTTATCAAATAATATATATTTCTTCTTGTTTCATTTGTGTGTCTGAGAGTTCGTTTTTGGAGGTATGGTGGTCCAAAACTTCTCATCATTTAAAGGCTGCACACAGTCTCTAAAGGTATTTTTCCATGACAAAATAGGGAAGTAGGTGGGCCAAATTGCAGACATGTGGACTAATCATCCTTTCCCCTAAAAAAAATTAAATATAGGGTCTAAAATGTTATTTTGATCGTTGCAGCAGGTAAGGACATACAAGGACTTGCCTAATAGTTCTTTGGGGCTTCCGCTTTGACTTGAGGCACCAGCAGAAAGATTAAGAGGTGACACTTTGAAACATGACTTTGCCTTCGTCAGCCTTTGAGGGCCTGTTAAGTCTTTGGCTGCCTTTTATTTTAACCTTGTTTCATTGAATCTGTGTAACACAGATCAAGGCCTGGATAAATATTTGTGAATTGTTTGAACTTTGTTCTGTGCCCTTAAATACTCTTAGGAAATCAATATTGGACTTTAAAGAAGTTTAAAGATTCCGTCACCAAAACCAGACTAATTCAGGGCCCACTGTGGTAGAAACACAAGAGGAGTACGCGTATTGGAAAGTCTGCAGAATCTTTTGGAAAATGACTGTTACAGTGTGAGGAACTGCATATAAATTTACACCCAAAATAATCCTTTTGAAGCAGTTTAAAGTCTGAAGCCTGATTTTTCAAGATGACTTTTCAAGAATCTTTACTTACGACCAGCTTTCACGTGATTTGCCTTTGTTGTGTTCTGCTCCTCCACTATTTTCTAATATGCCCCTCTTATTCTGCAGCCTTCCATGGTTCTCTCTCTCTCCCTCTCCCTCCCTCTTCCTCTCCCTCCTTCTCCCTCTCTCCCTCTCTCTCTCTCTCTCCTCTCTTCCCCCCTCGCCAGGCCAGCTTTCCTCCAAGAGGATCACAGTGAGGAAGTGACTATCTCTGGGGCCAATTCACTTGTGTAATCCTGAAAGGGGAGTATGGGCAAGGTTCAGGGCCAGCTGGCCAGCTGCTAGCCGCTCTAGAGATCGTTAGGGACATCAGTTTTGTAATTTATGTGCTCATGGGTCCAAGATAGAGTAACTTCTCCGTGGAGAGGGAGGATGGAAGCTTCTAGGCAGACCTGACATCTCTCTGATGACATATCAGCTGGGGTCCTCTGACCCTCTCTTGATTTGGCTGTCGAATTCGGGTTTGATTTGGCAGGTCACTTAACTCTGCTTCCTCCACTTCCTCGGCTGTAAAACGGGGTCACCACTTCCTAGCCAGCATCACAGGACTTTATAAAGACGAGCAAATACTGATGACAAGCAGTTTACAAGAAGAGCTAAAGCCTCAAAGTTCTACCAATTCCCACGAGGTGACTTCAGGCTCTATTGGCCTCTCTCTGCCTCAGTTTCCTCGCTGAAAAATAAGGATGGTAATAGGACCCATCTCGGAGCTGCTCTGAGGATTAAATGAGATAATATTGTAAACGAAGTACAGTATCTAATACCCTCAGTAAATGTTATTTGTTTCCCCTCATCTGCACCTCGTTTTACCATCTAGTTTGTGTACCAGAACACTGGAATGATAAAAGAATCCTAGAATGAGAGGTTAAAAACTCTCTCATTTTATAGACTAGAAAAAAAGAGACTTGGTGAGGTTGGGTGACCTGCCCAGGGCTTCTGATTCATTAGGGAGAGTCAGAGTTCAGGTCTTCTAATTGTTGGTTCAAGCAAGTCTCCATTTTCACTCCTTTAAAGGCTGTGCTGGTATTTCTATCCCCAGATAAGCCTTTCTCCGTCTGATTTTAAACCTAAGACCAGTTCTGACCATTAAGCAGTACATCTTCTAAGTCTCCTGCAGCCCCACGAAACCTGCAGATAACGTCCGGGAAAGCCCCCCCCCCCCACCAGCCCCCTGCAGAAGGCCAGGAAAGGTACCGCTTGCTCAGAGACCTGAGAAAACCGCTAATGGAGACAGCAGGTGAGGAGGGAGGCCAGGGAGCTGCAGCTGTTGGCAAAGGTTGCCCTAGTAACCGTGCAGGGCTTCATTCAGGAAGTGAGCCCAACTCCAAGATGCAAAATGATCGCCTTCAAGGGCTCCTGTGAGCACAAAGGAACCAAAGGAACTGAGGGATGGCCAGGAGAAAGGGAGGTGTGGGGTGAGAGAGGGGCCCAGGCTGTCAGTTACAACCTTCCACCTTCCAGAGAAGAAAAATAAGGGAAGAGAAGAGCTGTTTGAATCTTCTGGCCTGTGTGAACCGTAAAAACACCCATTTAACAGGAGTCCCTTTGTGGCGATGGAGGGAAGCAGGCGCCCCTGTTTACCAGCCTTATGAAACAGTATGCCAGGAGAGGGGGGAGAAATCCCAAACCTTGCTAACTTTATGGGGGCCCTAAACTCTTCTTGCTGCCTCTCTTTTATTCACACTGATGACAAAGACCATTTGCTACCAATTTATTGGAAACTTTTTTTTTTCACAGCTTGAGCTGCTTAAATGCAGGGAGCTCCCTCTCCCCACAAATCGCTGTCAGACACTTGCTGAATGGGCCAGGTTCAATTATGCTCCTGCCACAGGTTCAGCTCACACTGTGACCCTGCATGGCTTCCTGCTATTCATATGTGTTACTTCCCCTTTGTGGTAATGGCTTGTGGCACTTGGCCAGAAAACATTATTAATTTCAGAAGTGGACTGACAAACAACAAACCCACAGTGAAATGAGAGGAAGTGCTGGGGAGGCCAGCTGTCGGCTTGAGCAGAGCTGTAGGAACTCAGTGTATGCAGGTTCTAGAAGGAAAGGAGACGATAATCCACAAAAAGGAAATGCACTAAAATTATCCACCACCTATATTAAAGAAAAAAGAAAGAAAGAGAAATCAGAGAAAAGTGGTGGTGGGGGGGAGGTGTGTGGAGAAGCACGCAGCTACTCGAGCTGCAGCTGGACAGGAAATTGCTAACGCTGCTTGCAAATCCCTACTTTGAAGAGGCAGTTTAGGGAATGCCAGGAGCGGAAACCGTTCAGAACTGGATTAACACGAGCCAAGTTGAACTGCAACCCACTTCTCCTTTCGGAGCTCTGGCTGACTTGGGGCACCCAAATGGGAGAGACTGACTTGGTGTTTTTTTGCACTGTTTCTGCCTTTTTGCATGCTTAGATGCTAAAAGTCACACTGGGCGGCTTGACATGATTGCCGTAAAATCAGGGCTACTTGCCTCCTACCAAATAATTCAACTGGCATCTCACAGGCACCGTGTGGGTAAAAAGCCCATCTTTCTCCCCACTGCAGACCAAGGGATCAAGCTCATTCAAAAAGGGCTGGAAATGTATTGTTCTAATCCTTTTGATTTCATACACCTGCCCTTTATTTTGATTTGTGTATTTTGACACTCAGGACGAGGAGAGGTATGTCCCAAGGAAAACGACAGGATATTAAGCCTTTACCTTAAAGTAACTGTTCAAAATAACCTCAACATAAAGTTCCAACAGGAGTTTCTGGCCCACGTTCTAAATCAAAGTACAAAGCACATTAGGAGTGGCAAGGCTTCATTTCAAGTGCCAACGTGAAATCGTGGCTACATCTAGACTCAGGGAGAAAGCTTAGCTATGCCCTGCCCTGTACGCAAGAAAGGAAAGGGGAGACATCATCCCAGACTCATTTGTTATTCCAACGCTAGAATTTGCAGGTAGAATTGCCAGACAGTTACAGACCAGAAAAAGAATCATCTCTACTTTCTCCCTGGCATGTCTAAGTATTATTGAGCAGAAGACCCTGAGGCAGAAGGAAAGAGAGGTGAACATTGCAACTGTCTCCTTGTTATTCTGGTGCCCCCCCTTTAAGACTATTCATGAATAACCAAATCTTATAGTTCAGCAAGCTGGGCTCTGAGACTTCATTTTTCTTCAAGAGCATTACAATTTTCTTAAGTAAGCCAGAACTTATTAGGAAGTATTGTCCATTGGAATGATGTAATCACTCTCTTCCCTTCGTATAAAGTATTATCCATAGGAATGATATAGTCAATCCCTTGTCACTTTTATTTGAAGCAAAAGATGCACCTGAAAAATTCTTGGAAATAGCTTAAAAGATGAGAACTTTGCCCCATTATTCCTACATGTACTTTACAAGCCAATATCAATCCCCAACTGAAAAAGTCCTAAAATGTGTTACTTCACATGTAAGTACAATTAAGGAGAGATTTTTTAAAAATACACATTCAATAGCCAAAATAGTTATTTATTAATAATTTAAGGTTTTACATTCTTATAATAAATTTCAGCTCAGAACTTTACACCATGAACATAATGGAGCCACTTGTCTCCCTCCTTCACAATCATATGCATGTCGCCTGTTGAATGGGTACCCACGCTCACACACACGCTTCCAGTTACGCACAAATTGTTTTTAAAAAGCAAAGAGACCAACCCAAAGTATTGCATTTGAGGTGACACTCCCTGAAGAATTTTGTACAGAGGTAATATACTGTTTAGCACAGCTGAAGTTTAAAAAAAAAAGTGAGCCCATGATTTTGGTGTCTTTCCAAGATATCCCCTTTGAGACAATACAAGCCAAAATATTTACAAAAGTAAGGCAGAGTCAAACTACATTAAGAGAAAAAAAAAAGGTCACAAGGAAGATATATGAAAGACACTGGAGACTGCACCATAACAAGGTCTCTGTGATCATAAGTGTCCATGAAAACGTCATTCAGAATTGGTAAAGTCGAGCATGCTGCAAATATATCCTTTGGATTAGAAAAGAGCAAAAGTTTCAATCGTTTTAAGAAGTGGCATACTGCTCTTTCTCCCTTTGGACGATTTCTTTTAAACCCATCAAAGGAAAAACAAACACAGTTCAAACAAACACTGTCAAATGATTTAAGATCAAATATTTACAATAATCAAATGGAGTATCAGATTCATTTGATTGATTATTTATTTATTTTCTTTTTTTTTTTTTTTGCAAACTGATACTACAAATACAGAGCTGAAACCTCTCTTTGGCTCCTCTATATGCAAAATTGAGTCAGTCTTCACTGAAGACAATATAGAGTCAGTTCCAGATGCAAAAGGAAACAGTCATACAAGGCCCTAAAGAACACATGCTCCTACCCTACCATTTGGTCCTACCCTATATACCTGGAAGTTCTCGAATCCCAGTCCCTGCAGGGGTAGGCTGTACACTCGGGTGTGGAGCAAACCTACTGCCTGTATCTATACAGCAGGTCCTGTTCTTCCAACGAGAATGGAGCAAATCTCTCCCTTTGGAATAACCAATTCCACACGTGGTAACCTTGTCTAATACAGACAGCTGGTGTCATGTTGACACCTGGGCCACATACAAAGAAAGCAGCCCAGCTGATGCTGCTAAGAGAAACTGCTGAAGAACGGACACATCCCAGTGTGGGGCCTTTCACGTGGATTGCAGGGAGTCCACCTGGTAGACATTCTGGTTGGAGGGCGTAGTGAAATAGAGCTGCTGTGCTGGGACCCGGTTGTCACAGGGGCTGCTGAGTCCCAGCGTCCTCTCGAAGTCCAGCAGCTGGCCCATGAAGTTGAAGTTGGGGGAGATGTTGGATTTCTTCATCTTCACAATGTCATAAGCATCGTTCATTGACAGGTTGAGCTTCTGCATGAGATAAGCCACAGTCACAGTGACTGAGCGGCTGATACCAGCCAAGCAATGCACCAAGACACCACAGTTTTTGCCCCGGGCTTCATCTGTAAACACACAAAAAAGAAAGGCAAAATGTCAGCAGACTGAAAACCACCCTTTGTGAACGACCAGTCTAAAAACTGAATAATAATGATAATCATAAAAAAGATTAAAAATAATTGTGTGCAGCAGTTGAGCCCTGCAGGCAGCAGAAAATGTATCACTGTGATAAAACATGTACACTGGGCACAATTACATATTTCAGATATTTTCTGAAAAGGGAGCTTTTGTATTAAGTTCCCGCCAACAAAAAACTCCTTAATGTGTGCATTCTTTGCCCCAGCATGTGAATACCAGAAACCCTGCAATATGGTCGTGAATGCCTTTTATACAGACAAGCAGACTGCAAGGGTCTATTAAATTATTCTCCAACTGTTGTGCAGCTAACAATGGAGATATTCAGGCATTTTAAAAGAGAGAGGGAAGTCACAGGGGACAGCCCATTAGGAGGAACAGGATGTCGACATGGCCTGAAAATGAGTTCCTTTGTAATAGGAAATGCATTACAATGCCTGGAGATTCGCTTCTCCAGGCTTTCAGCCCACAGTCCTTCCTGCTGGGCTCAGGTTACCCTCACTGTCTCACTGTGAACCGGTATCACAGTAACATTCAGCTGGATTACAACATCTAGCATTCACAGGGCTTTCCAACGCCTAACTTCGTATTCTCAAACAACTCCCAGGTCTTTTAAAATTACAAAGTCATGCTAGAATTCCCGTCTACCTTGAGTACTATTATCTGGCCCTCCTCTAGTCCAAAGATTGTGGGAAAATTCTGTTGTCTACTTACGAATGGTCTCCCTTTCAAATGACTGAGTTCAGAGCCAAGCAGCAGACAGCATTTCAAATACACCTGAGGTCTGCAGCCTTGTCAAAAGGCACTTTTTCTTAGCAAGAAGATACACCAGAATTAAGAACGCCCTTGGAACATCAGAGACCGGCAGCCCCACAAATTAGAAGCAGCAAGAAAGATGAACGGCTTGAACTCTAGGAAAGGTTAGGAATTTTGCATTTAAAAGTCTGAGCGAGGACTGTTAATTAGTCTCACCTATGAAAGAAATGGCCTCAGGAAAAAACTGGGACAGGTTTTGGCTCCAGTGATCCGAGATGGGGATCTGCTTGTATTTGAACTCTCCCGCGTTCTCAAAGAGATTCGGCAAATTGGGGGTGACGTTCAAGATGTACTTGATGCCGAACTCCTCCAACACGTCCAGGTTGGTGGAGTCCTTGGCACAACCCAAATAGAGGAAGGGCAAGATCTCCACGGGGAAAGAAGGCTGGCTGTTGGACAGCGGGCTGCCATCCGAGTCCGTTGCACTACTGGGGTCTCGGTCAAGGTCAGACTCAATGTCCGAGGAGGAGTCGGAGCTGATCCGCAGGCCCCCGAGCCCCAGCACTGGCAACGGTGGCGAGCTGCTGCTACACGAGCCGTCTAGATTGGTCTCGCAGTGCAGAGCGAACTCGGCTTGGAACTTACTGAAACCACCTGCCAGGACGAGAAAAGCAATCATGTAACCCGAGATCCCGTAGTAGTTTTAACAGCTTTGAGAGCCGCAGCCTCACGCAGAAACACACCACAGAACCCTTCCAGCCGCCCTGCACACACAGCCAGATACAAGAGAAAGACACTGAAGTGTGCACCCTTGGGAACAGAACGAACGGGCCCGCCTCCCCTGGGAACCTTTATTCTTCCGAATCCGGAAATGCACAAAATGGCAACTTTTCCGAATATCTTGAAGGGCTAGAAGGGGTCAATCTGCACCCCAACGACCTCTGCCGTCCTGCAAAATCTGAACTCAAAATCGAACGATAGAAAGCAGGGAATGGTGGGGAATATCCCGGATAGGAAGGAGACCTAGTTAGAAAGAACCGGCTAGTGCCTGCGGCCGGAAGCCGGTCGATTCCGCGCGGGCCCGGCTCGCAGGTGCGGGACTCTAGAGAGGTTCGCAGCCAGGAGCCGGCAGACTGCCCCTGGCGCAGCAGCGCGGCTCAGAAGCGCCAGCCGAGCGCTGCAGGGGCGCTTCCAGCACGCGCGTCCCGCCTGCAGCTCGCAGCCCGGTGTCCCCCGTCCTGCCCCCGCGTGGAGCTCCCCCGGCTCGTACCTTCCAGGTAGAACGCCCGGCAGCCCTCGTCCTTGAGCTTCTTGAGCAGCAGCCCGAGCACCGACTCGCCGCCCGTATTCTCGTTCCAGTCGCTGCTACTCTCGTCGTAGAGCACCACGGTATCGGTGCCGCAGCGCCGGGTGAAGCGATCCCGGTCCTCGCCGCGCGTGAAGAGCGCGCGTACCGGCAGGTTGCCCTTCTGCAGGCGCCGCAGCATGATCCCCGGGATGGCCACGTTGATGGCTGACTCGATGTGCGACGACTCGTACAGCTCCTGGGGCCGGCAGTCCATCAGCAGCAGCCGCTCGTTGCCCAGCTCCAGCTGCTCGTTGAGCCACGCCACGGTCTTGCTGATCGCCATTTCCGACGCGAAGGGCACGGGTCTGAGCGTATCTATCATGGGGGTCGAGCTGCCGAAGAGGGCGGGGTACCTACCAGACGCCCCTCGGGGCAGGCATAGGCCGAGCACGCCGCGCGAAGCCGCCGCTCTCAGAGCGGGGTTGAATTCCACCTCGCCCTTCCCAAACCCGGTTAGCGGTTGGGGCAGGCGAGACAGAAGTGAAGCCGGCGGTTCCCTCTGCACCCAGCTGCAGCCGCTCGCTCTTAGTGTCAATGAATCTCTCTGAATGAAGCTGCCCGGAGAGTTTTGTTCCTCCCCGGTGAATGAAATCCAATTAATTCGGACTCCGTGCTACTCAGAGGGGAGAAAAAAAAACCCCAGCGGCTCCTAATCCCTCCCTCCAAGACTGCACCTCAAATCCACCCGGGCGTCTTTCTCCTAGGACTATTCAAGCCTCGATTTGCTCACTCTCCCTTAGACTCAAGCCTCGCACACCCCCCGAGCGAGGCAGCTCCTCAATGGATACAAACAGCGAGCGTCTCAATGGATACATTCTCCAGGCCAGCCAATGAGCGCGCTGCGGAAGGGGCTGTTGCCGTGGGGACGGGCCGGCTGGAACAGGTTGTGTTGATGAATTGTTAATGAGTTTGTCATTCACAAAAACGGAAAGGAATTTCCGCTCCGGATAAGCCCCAGTGCAAACAAGCTGCAACAGCGGGCTCGGCGGGAGGAAGGAGAAAGAAGAGGAGGCGGTGGTGGAGGAGGAGCAGGGCACACAAACCAGGGCACTTCAGTTGTCTCATGTTTCCTTCTGTTGAGAGTTCACACTTCGCTTCGGAACTTTTGCGCACAAATGGTGCAATTAGCAGGCACAAAAGCCCTTGTTCGCGACGCCTGGGCGCGCAAGCTAGCTTTAGGGAAACTTGTGCTGACTTTTTCCCTTTTATTCCCTTTAAACTCATTTGGACTGGAGTTCACGTTAACCCCACCCCCCACCCCCCTTAGGCAGTGTGTGGCATTTGTTTGCCAGCTTAAAAAGCCCAGCTCTGTTTACTCTGATGTTCTTTTAGCCGAGGCTGTGTTGGGGCTGGTGAACTGCCCGGGCTTTAGTGACCGATGAGGTGTTAAATGCTAATCCAACATCTTTTGAACAAACCAGGATTTTGTTGAAACATTTTTAAGCAAGCAAACAAACAAATGCTTGGTTGTCCAGAGAATAGAAAGCAAGCTTTTTCTTTAAAAAGAGCGTTTTAATTAATTAATTTTTTTAAACAGTGGAGACTGCAGGAACAAATCCGTTGGGCAGTCCGATGCTTTTATTCCTCTCCGGGGGCGTGGGGTGTTATGAACCATTGTTACGGGGATCCAAATCCCCCGCCCCCGCCCACTGCGCCCTGGGTGGGGTGGGGGCGGGTAGCGCTCGTTAATCATTTCTGAGCAACCTAGCTCAGCTTCCGACACAGGAGCCCGCCTGGAAGGGCCGCCTGGGCGAGGTGCACCAAGGGCACGCGGAGCCCGGCTGTCTGTCCCCACCATCCGCAAAGCCTGGGGAAGTCCTCCCGCAAGGCCTGCAGGCTGCGGGGGCTCTGGAGGGCTCGGCGATTGGTTACTGTAGACCGAGGCATGTCAAAAGGGAGACTCCTTCCCGCCCCCGACTTCCCGCACAGGGTCACCCCCTTCCCTGCCCGGGCACCCCCTCCCCTGCGAGTCGCCGGGCCCTCGCGGAGCACCGCCCGCTCCTACGCGTCGCGCTCCTCGTTAGCACCCGCCGCCTCCGCCTCCTCGTTCAGCGGGCGCGGGGCGTCCGGCGACACCGAGGACCGGTGCAGGGCCGATGCGGGACTTCGAGCTCCGGAGAGGCCTGGGGTGGGTGTGGGGCGAGGAGAAGTGCCTGCCGGGAGCCCCTGCTCCCGAGGAGAGCTGGGAGTCCTGGGGAAAGTGTCTGCCGCGCTGCAGAGCCAGCAGGTAATTGGGAAGGTGCTCGCTAGGCCAGCGAGCTGCGCTCGGCCGGGGTACGGCGGAGCGGGGCGGGCGGCGGGGTCCGGATAGAGGCGTGGCGGGCGGCGGCGGGTAGACGCATTCCAGGCGCGCAGAACTCTGTTGTTATATAAAAGTACCGGGGCTGCAGCTCCCGAGCGGAAAGCCACCTGTGTGCGGCCGGCGCGGCGCGCAGGGGAGGTGGAGGATGGGGGCCTGCGGCCGGAAGGCGCTGGCCCTAATCCGGCTGCCCCTCCCTAACCCACGGCGGAAAAGAGGGCGCGCATTGTCCCGCCGCCGCAGCCGCCGCAGCCGCCGCCGCCGCCGCCGCCGCCGGGGAGGC
This sequence comes from Globicephala melas, assembly GCF_963455315.2. NCBI lineage: Eukaryota > Metazoa > Chordata > Mammalia > Artiodactyla > Delphinidae > Globicephala > Globicephala melas. Next base: position 30,595,925 of record NC_083323.1, on the reverse strand, counting down.
GGAAGCGGAGGCAGCCGCTCGGCGGGGAGCGGCTTTTCCGAGCGCCCTCGCGGCGCTCTGCGTCCACCGCTGATATCGCCGAGGGCACCTGAGGTCGCGGGGTCTCCCCAAGCCAGACGCCCCACACCCACGGGCCGGCCTGCTGACACCCCCGCTCCAATTTGCATTTTTAGTCACCCGCCTCTTCTCTGGTTTGGGGAATATAGGCTAAAAAAAGGCGGCTGCGAGGCCCAGGTTGCCAATTTTGGAGCTTTGCTACAGTCAGGCCGCCCCTGGAGGAGCGTGTTCGGTGAAGGTGGGAGTTGCAGCGCTCCTATCCCCGCGCCTTTTTTGGGCATCCCTTGGAACAGAGCTCCCATATTTCACTGGATATTATCCAGTTCCAGCTGGAGGAGGCCTGCGCTGGAGTTGACGCCTCCGATCCGCCTCCACCTGTTACAGATGTCCCTACCCCGAGACCTTTCTGTTACTGGAACCTGGAGGCGAGGAGGGGAGAAGCAGGATGCCTTGCAGCGGAACTGAGAAGTGCATAATCTTTCAGCCCAAGACCTCCAACAGAAAATGCAAGAAGGGAAATTGTTTTCCACTTAGCTATTTTTAAAGTGCTGATACCTGAGCCTGGGCATTAGTTTGGAAGGATGGTTGCAACACTTCTCAAACCTGAAACATTTAGCTTTACCCGTGCTTCTGAACCCTCAGTCCTTCTCAGGACACTGTATAAAATGGCATTCAGACCTCTTGGTCCTAAAACGTGCGGTATAAAGAAAGGGCCTCTGGAGTGGGGCGGCCTGGGTTTGAATTGTGCCCTCACCCCTTCCTAAATGTGCGACCTTGATTACATCGTCTAACTCTTTTAAGCCGTAGTCTTCCACGCTGGCATACGGAAAATGACAGAATCGCTGTGATGACTGAATGGGTAAAGTGAGATGCCCTAAGACGTTGTTGGTGTGTCATTAACTGTTAATATTATTTTTATCTTTCTGAATTCTGAACCTGCAGAATGGCCCCCGTCCTTTCAATCCCAGAGACGCCCTTTGATGCCTAACAGCCCGCCTGAAATTCCCTAGTCTAAGAAGAAATCCTCTGAAGAACTGCACTAAGCAGTTAAATCCATGCCAATTTAGCTGTCAAGCAAAGCAGGTGCTGTTACAGACCACGATCAAAATCCTTTACCGCAGTTAAATACCGAATATACCCAGCTACCCTTCTAACTTCTCCCTACTGGTCCCCTCTTAAACACTCTGTACACTAAGCTGATATAATAGAAGTCATATGTAGTGGGTATTTACCGCCTGGTGGGCATGGTCTTGATTTCTGTGTTTACATGCATATTTCCGTCAGTCTTCAGAAAACCCATGCAAATTATCCTCATTTACAGAGATTAAGGAATTTGCCTGAGGTCACACAGGAGCCAACGATGGGGTCAGGATTTGAAGCCTGACTCTTCACAGAGCCTCCAGGACTACCACATACCCATATTACAGGGTGTTGTGGAGACCGCGCCCGCCGCGCTCTGCTGTTGCTGCTGAAAGTTGAAGGATTCAAGGTCTGCACTTTGAATTTTGACCACCAGGCATTTCCGGGCTTCACAAATTATGTTGCTCCTTCCCCACAGATGTCAAGGATCAAAAGTTAGGCTCCTTTCCTTCCTGCTCCTTTTACATCTGGCGGTTTTCTTTGACTGTGTGCACCTTTTCATTAGTCAACCATTCAATAAATGCCCATACAGTTTTCTTTCTTAGAGTATGTCTTAGATGGTAATCCTCGCATCTACCATTACTGATGTGTCTCAGTGTAGCACATGGGCCTGAGTTCAAATCTTAGCTCTGTCTCTAACTAGTATTTAGATAGGGGAAAGTCACTTAACCTCTCCGGGCCTCCATTCATTCATTCATTCGCTCATTCACTCACTCACTCATTTACTCTAGCTACCAGGAAAGCAGCAGTGAATAAAACAGACAAGAACCCTGCCCTCCTGGAGCTTATATTCTAGTAACAAGAGACAATGAACAAAATAAATAATTATACAGTATATTAGAAAGGAAAAGTGCTGTGGAGGAAAATAAAGCAAGGAAAGGAATTCAGCAGTATGTAAAATGGGGAATAGTTACACCTGCCTCAAAGGACTGCGAGGATAGAGACAGCCAAGATGACACACAAAGGGCACAAAGTAGGTATTCAACGGTTTTTAAACTCATTGCTTCATTTCTGCATAAAACTGACTCACTGTTGCTGGTAATCCTGCTTTGAATCTCATCATCCTGGCCCTGTTGCCGGGGCCCCCAGGAAAAGCTTTCTCAGGAGAGCTCTAGTGACCATAAGAGCCACAGGCTTCCTTACTTCCAGAGGCCTCAGTTCCCTGCCTAGGGTATCAGTCACATGTAGAGAGCTATGTTTAAAGGTTGGAGAGTACAGCAGGTCATCTCTGATCCATTTTCATAAGTGCACAGAAACAATTTCATAGATCCTACTGTCTCTCTGAGTGATAGTGTGTGCGTGCAATGAGCACTCGTGCTTGAATTCTTCCTGGTGTTTCCCCCTGGAAAGTTCCTTAAAAGAAAATCTTTCAGTTATAAATGTTTGCTTGGTTATTGGAGAAGCATTCCAGCTTTGCAGGAATTTTCCTGCATTTGAGAACACTTGCGATTGATGAGACCTGAAAGGGTTAGTATGACCTTTAATCTTGGAGTAATCTCTATGAATATAATGACATTAATTAACACATCATGTGAAATAGTTAAACAGATTTTCACTAATAGGGAGAGTGTGTTTTGGAAGATCTGACTTAAAAATGGAGTCTTTGTTTTTTTATTTGTTTTTTTATTTTTGGCTGTGTTGGGTCTTACTTGCTGCACGCGGGCTTTCTCTAGTTGCAGCGAGCGGGGGCTTCTCTTCATTGCGGTGCACGGGCTTCTCATTGCGGTGGTTTCTCTTGTTGCGGAGCACGGGCTCTAGGTGCACAGGCTTCAGTAGTTGTGGTGCGTGGGCTCAGTAGTTGTGGCTCGCCGGCTCTAGAGTGAAGGCTCAGTAGTTGTGGCACACAGGCTTAGTTGCTCCACGGCGTGTGGCATGTACCAGGGATCGAACCCGTGTCCCCTGCAATGACAGGTGGATTCTTAACCACTGTGCCACCAGGGAAGTCCCTAAAATGGACTCTGTGGCATATCCAGGATTCAGGTTTTTTAGAGGTCCCAGGGAGGCCCTCTAAGTGACAGTGGAGTGAAGTCAGACAGAGAAAGACAAATATCATATGATATCACTTATATGTGGAATCTTAAAAAAAGCGTACCAATGAACTTATTTACAAAACAGAAGTAGAGTAACAGATGTAGAAAACAAACTTATGGTTACCAGGGGGTAAGTGCGGGAGGAATAAATTGGGAGATTGGGATTGACACACACACACTTCTATATATAAAATAGGCAACTAATAAGGACCTACTGTATAGCGCAGGGAACTCTACTCAATACTCTGTAATGACCTATTTGGGAAAATAATCTAAAAAAAAGAGTATATATATGTATATGTATAACTGATTCACTTTGCTGTACACCTGAACCTAACACAACATTGTAAATCAACTATATTCCAATAAAAATTGAAAAAAAAAAGTGACAGTCGGTGAGTTTCAGGACAGCTAAACCTCAGAACACAATTCAACTGCATTTGAGAAATATGTTCGAAATAGTCTGACTTTAAATAAACGGCATATGGGGTTCACAAAACTCTGTTGTGCTTTCTTGACAGGTGCCTTGAAAAGACAGCAACTTATGTCAGACCGGTAGGCACCGTGGAACCCAAGAGGCCCAAAGGACTGACAATAGGAAACCAAGGTAATATACAGTCATGCGCTGTGCATGGGAAAAACCACAGGGAGCTTCAAATGTGAGCTGCAAATTAAAATAACATGACTGCAGATCCTTGTTTGCCATCAAACTGCTTCTGGTGTTGCAGCTTCATGCAGCTTGCCCCAGGGTCAGCTGCAGGGAGCTTATTGAAGGCGGGTAACAATGGTAACAATGTCCCCAAACAATGCAGCCGTGGAAGGAAAGGCAGGTAAGCTTACACGGGGACTAACAGGCAGCTAGACAGCAGCAGTTCCAGAGTCACACCCACAGTCACATGGAGGGAGTGGTCAGAGCTTTCCTGTAAAAGAGGTGGCACTTTCACACCTTGCCGGAATTATACAACCTGAAGAAAAATATGAACTACTGTGAAATTCAGACCTTGACCCCAATCGAAGTTTTTTAAAAATTAGGTCTTCATCAGCTTTCTTGGGTTTCTGTTTCCCCTCCCCTGATGGAATACCTATTAGTGTACATTCAGGATCCCATAGAGACTCTATCAAGAATATTCTTTGGAAGTTAGTCTCTAGTAAGGAAATTCACTTACAGCTAGCAGTGTTGATTTCTTCTTTCAGATGCTTTTGAATCCTTTTCCTTCCCATGGGAAAACATTCCTTCATTCTTCCCTCTTCTCTTTTATTTTCACAAAGTAGGAAAGTAAAGGCATGTGTAAATGTATGTGTAAGAAATCATCAGGAGGTTGGCACCTCTGCCTCTGCAGTATAGCCAAGTTCACTTACTGTTAGACTTTTCTGGTTTGCTTTTTGTTTTGGAAAAGGAATGACAGCACCTTGCTTCCCATTGTACTATTTCCAAAGCCCCAGTGAGGATCCTTGGTGGGAAATTAGGCTAACATTTCCTTCAGGGAAGGTGAGGGACTCTATGTATTCAACTTTCAGGAACCTACCCTGGTCGTGTCATGGGGCCTCATGTGTGCAGCATCCTGGGCATTGGCCATGCTGCATCTACGTGCAGTTGATTTGCGCTGTGCCTCCTTGTATGGGCCATGTTTCCTCGGGTGACATTTCTCCTCATCTTGTGTTCCTTTATTTATGCAGGTGTGAGCAGCACAGGTAGCTGTTGTGTAAGAGAACTAATTATTTTTCTAAGTAGGAATTATTTCCTGCCAGCCTATTTTTGCCTCAGCAATCAGTAGAAATGACTGTGTGTCCACAATGCAAGGAATGCTTTCACTCCGTTTATCAAACTTAAGAACTCACAGATTCCTCAGGAATATATTTGTGGAACCCCAGGAGCTTCCAAACCCCAGTCTAAGCAGTACTGCTTTACGACATTTGGTGGGTTAATTACAAAAGCTATATTTGGGTATACCATGAAAATAACAACAGAAAGCTACAATTTATTCAACACCAAGCTTTGCGCGTGTTCAGTCTAATTACGGTGATAATTCTGCATAGCAGGTATACTATTACCACAATTTTATAGTGGGGAGGGCTGGGCTCAAATATCAGGTAATTACACTGGAATCTAAATATCTCAGTCCCTTCAAAACCTCTTTAGTACCCGCTGCTCCCTACCTGATAAGAGTGACTTCATGCAACCTATTATTAAATAGCAGCATCTACATTATTTGTTCAGTTTTATCTTGCTGGTCAAGCCTGGGAGTTCTAGAGTCAGACCAATCTGGATTCTAAACCTTTCTAGAGTGTAACTCTGAAGGAAATCGCATAATCGCCATATACCTCAGTTTCCTTATCTGTAAAGTGGGGATAGTATATCACAGGACTGTTGTGATAAATGAGTTACATTTGTAAAGGGGTAGGAACAGTCCTGAAACAATACTAATTCATTGGCAGTTACCTGTTTTTATTATTAACACACACACCCCGCGCGCACACACACACACACAGATCTTGATAAATGTTTACTGACCTTGCTGAAAAGGGATTATATAATGAAAAACACTACAGTGCCAGTTTTGTTCTTAGGAATAGAAAAAAAAATCAGTGCAAAATTCTGAAAGAAAAATGCTAAAGAACAGAGTCAATTGCTTTACCACCCCTCTTAGTTGCTGATATAAGCAGCCCAGATCTCAGTGTGCTGAGAGATGTGGATAGATTGGGGACCTTGGGGACATTGGTTGTCTTGGAGGGACTTCCCAGCAGTCTAGGACTGACTTGCTGAAGCAGCAGGCACTTTCCCCCTCCATCACTGCTGGCTCACAGCCCTTCCTTGCACTGTGCAATAGCTTGCACAGTCTGCAGGAGGTGAATTGGAAGTCTACTGGCCCAAGCGATGTAACCATCCTCAGTGATCTGGGTTTGTTGTCGCTGATGGGAGCACGCATTGATACACTCAAGCTTTTAAGGCCTCCTGCAACTAAGAAATCTCCTCTGGAAAGTTCCTTCCTTCCCCTGACGTCTTGCCTAGCAAGAGTGTGCTGCTAAAGGCCACATGGTAGAAGCATACCTAGCCTTAAGTAAACGGGCCACCTGCTCAGCTCAGTTTCTATAGTAATTTTTTGCACATGCATGATTCCAAGGTTATTTTTATTAAATGTCTGACAAATTTCAGGTTTTTCTGGAGCCATCAGAAGTTTTAGATTCTTTACCAAAAGTCTAAAGCCTTGCCAGGTCATGCCCCGCCCCCTCCCCCAATCCATCCCTCTCGCCTAACCAGTTTCCCAGGGAAAAAGCCTTTATAATGGGGATTTCTCTGCCCTTTTGTTATAGTGTCTGTATGGTAATTTACTTTAAGTAATTCAGTATAGCTACTGTAGTACTCTAATGCTTTAAAGATGGAGAATTAGCTGTGACATCCTCTAATATGAACCAATACCTTAGACTCAGTGACCTGTGAGGGTTTTTTTTAATTTGCATAAAAGGTGTTAAAAAGTTATATCTGTTGCTGAAATTGGTGGCGCTTGCGATGTGTCTTGTTAGGGGAGGTGTGACAGGACCCATGGATCTTGTATGACCAAGATATAAGAGGGCAGCCAGACCACCTGCGTAGGTAACCATGCAGCCTCCAGCACTGGAACCTGTGACCCTCCACTTCACCTAGGACCCTGCCCCCTGCCCTGTGAGACTACACCCCCTGCTGGGTTTTATTTTGGAATGTTGCTGCCTTTCCTTCAGCATGGGCCTCTATGCAAGGTGCTGTTCATCAAAATACTGAGGTGGAGAGAAGGACTCAGTTTGGATGACTGTACGTACTTGCTGAAACATTTTTGTGTGTGTGTATCTAGTTAAATTTGGTATGAGATTTACTTTTATAGTGAGAGTGAGGTGGGGTGCAGTGAAGAGTGTGACCTAAATCTGGGGTCTCTAACCACTAGAAGCCTCTGATTTTTATCCAAAGAATCTGACATTTATCCAACATCCACCTTGGCTCAGAAGCAAAGCATTTGAAAAATATGGATTCTCAAATCCCAGCTCCAGTAAGGCTGATTTAAATGATATCTGGGTCCGAGACATCGATATGTTTCAAAAGTTCCCCAGGGAATTCCAATACGCAACCTGGGCTGAGAACCTCTGCCTTAGAAGGATTCACAACACTCATTCCTCTTGCCTAGGGAGAGGTTTCCAGCCAGACCAGTGGGTCTCAAAATAAATGTTTAGAAACAGCTGGAGGTACTTGCCTGTGGCCCACACTCCAGACTCCCACTCAGGGACCCTGATTGAGGTCTAGAGAGGGACCCAGGTAATTGCCTTTTAGTCCAGCAGCCAATAGTGGCTCTTACAGATGGACCACACTTTGAGAAGTTCCTAATAGCCTGGACAGCCAGGTTCCTCACCCACCAGCTCTGGTCCACAAAGTATAGAAATTTTCTTGTAGGTTACCTGGAAAGATGAATCAAATAGTACACTTTATCCGCAAATATCAGAACTTCGTTACAGAAAAATGCAACCTCAGGCATAACTAATCTGCTTGTCCTTGTCAACTCAACTCTTGAACTGGCACGAGCTCTGATTTCTTTCAGGGGGCTGAAACGGTACCCAGATCTGCCTGTGGTTTTGCCTAAAAGAGGGTTTCTCTTGACAACAGCATCAAGGCTTGCGTCGAACACTGTTGTGTGTCTAGATCTGAAGTGATTGCTGGAGCATATGGAAATCAGTAAGAGTCAGACCCTGCTGTCACAAAAAAGAAGTCTGATTGGGGAGGTTAGACACATGCCCAGGTTCCTAGAATGTAACAAACTAAATATAGTAATTGCAATAGAAAAAATGTACAATGGGAACAAGAGGAGGAAATGGGTCCATTGACCCTGGGTGTTGGTAAGTGTCCCAGAGAAGACAATATTCGAGTCAGATCCCCGTGGGTAAGCAGATTCCCCCCTCTCCATGGTCCCAGAAGGATAGAAGAAGAAAGGTCTTCTGGGTAAGAGAGCCAGATGGCGTGAGCGAAGGTTTGGAGGCATGGACGGACGTGCATGAGAACCAGAGAGCAGTTGAGCAGTTATAAATGGCACAGAGTGGCAAAGAAAGAGGAAAGGTAGTTTAAAGCCAGATGGACCTGGGCTTTGGACGTCCTGCTAAGGAGTTTGGAATTTTTCTTTAGGCAGTGAGAAGTCATCACAGATTTTTATACAGGGGTGTGGCATGATTTCCGAATATGGTTCTGGTAACAAAGCGAGTGAGTAGACTGGAGGGGAGAGAGAAATTGGGGGCAGGAAAACCAGTTAGGAAGCAATTGCAGTTGTTCAAGAAAATGATGCTCTCCACCATAATAGTCCTATTCCTAAAATAATGTACTAATCATCTTGCTTCATTTTATTCCTCTTATTTCTGGGGCTAGAAAAATCACTTAGCCTTTCTGTGACTCAGAATCCCTCCCTATTAATAGAAGATGACAAAATCCTTAACTTACCTCACACAGGAAGGTGCTGAGAGATGCTTGTAAGCCAGGAAAGAGGGGGAAATGTTATTCTAAATGCCATTGGTGACATTTCTCTCCAGGAGACAAACTGCCTTTCGCCTCTAACTTTTTATTATGAAAATTTCAGACCTGCAGATAAGTTGAAAGTTGAGTAAAAGCATCAGAAACAGTTAAGTTCCTGCAGAAGCTCCAATTGCTCAACTACCCAGGAAGTGGCATTTCTTTTTTTTTTTTTTTTTTTTTTTTTGTGGTACGCGGGCCTCTCACCGTTGTGGCCTCTCCCGTTGCGGAGCACAGGCTCCGGACGCGCAGGCTCACCGGCCATGGCTCACGGGCCCAGCCGCTCCGCGGCATGTGGGATCTTCCCGGACCGGGGCACGCACCTGTGTCCCCTGCATCGGCAGGCAGACTCTCTACCACTGCGCCACCAGGGAAGCCCGGAAGTGGCATTTCTAATACAATCACCCGCGGCCTTCAGGACGTAAATGCCATCGCAACATGTGTGGTTAAAAACACTGTTCCGTAAAGTGAAATTTTGTAAAAAAAAAAAAAAAAAAAGCTTGTCTCCCCATTGTTTTTCTTTTCATTAGAAACAAAAGTGTAAGGGATGTTCCTCCTGTTACTCCTGTTGCTGAAATAGGGGTGGGGGTTGTCCCCTGTCTGTAAAGGAGTTAAACACGGTCATTTAAGTGAAGAGTTGGGCATAATGCTTTCAAGTGTTTTTGTTTTGGGGGTCCTAGACCCTGGCCTGGTAGCAAGGGACACCTGGCCGTGCCTTTTCCACCTGCTGCCGTGGCCTCTCTGACAACTAGATCGCCATTTCACCGCCCAGAACCATAGCAGAATTCTCTCCTCTTTTTGGAAGGGTATCACCGGTATCTGTCACAGAATGCAGTACAAACTGAAAATGCTTTCCATTTTGTCAAAATGACTGTCTTCTACCTTTAAAAAAATCCATGCTCAATATATCTGCTGAGCTGGGGAAAGATCTTCTGAGGAATAAAAAGATAAATCACATGGGGACACTCGCCTCAAGAAGCTAACAGGTGGGACCATGACCTAAGAGAGAATGTTGCCGAAGTAGCATTCAGTGTGCAGGTAGAACAGTATCAAAGTTCAAGATCAAAAAGGATGGTGGTGTTAGGTGACGGACAGAGTCCTGCCAACCCAGGATGGGACGATTTAGACTTACAATGAGGAACTCCATGGTTCTTTGTTTTATATATGAAAACTAAATGATTCTAGAGTGATATAATAAGGGTACATGTCAGGAACACATAAGGAGAAGATAATATACAGTACTTTCTAAGGAGTTACTTAAGGAATAAGTGATTAGTTCTCTCAAATGGAAATATTTGCTCTGGTACAGTAAATTATTCTGATTCATTTGTTCTCTCTTAACATGCATTTCTTGGAAAACTTACTGGCAAAATTCATCACAAAGTAATTGGGAGATTACAAATTACAGAAGAATAACCCTTTTTAATCCTTACACAAATTCGTTCTTATTCTAAGGGCAGTTTAAATATCACAACATCCCAATCTGCATTTGCATTTACTTGTCCATTACACGTTAGATTCTTTTACTTCAAAGAGCTCAAGGAAAACAGCTAGAAACATGGCTGTGCTGACAACAAAGAATTGGTTACAAAGGGAATTAATAAAGATTTATCCATTTACTAATAAAGTAATGTGACCATTTGATAGTTCTAATTTCTGGTTAGATCTTTAAAGGTGACTTATTCACTTCTTTTCAAAAAAATGTGCAAGACACAGACTGGGAGAAAATGTTTGCAAAAGACACATCAGACAAAAATTGTTACCCAACATATGGAAAAAAAAACCTCTTAAAACTCAACAGTAAGGAAATGAACAATCTGATTTTTAAAAGGGCCAAAAACCTTAATGGACACTTCACCAAAGATATACAGATGGCAAGTAATCAGGGAAATGCAAATTAAAACAATAATGAGATACCACTGCACACCTATCAGAATGGCCAAAATCTGAAACACTGACACCACCAGAGGCGGGCAAGGTTGTGGAGAAACAGGAGCTCTTATTCTTTGCTTGTGGGAATGCAAAATGGTACAGCCACTTTGGAAGACAGTTTGGCAACTTCTTACAAAACTAAACATACTCTTATCATAGGATCCAGCAATCATACTCCTTGGTATTTACACAAAGAAGTTGAAAGCATGTCCACAAAAAAAAACCTGCATGCAGATGTTTATAGCAGCTTTATTCATAACTGCTAAAACTTGGAAGCAACAAGATGTCCTTCAGAAGGTGAATGGGATAAATAAACTGTGGTACATCCAGACAGTGGAGTATTATTCAGCACTAAAAAGAAATGAGTTATCAAGCCATGAAAAGACATGGAAGGAGCTGAAAAGCATATTGCTAAGTGAAAGAAGCAAATCTGAAAAGGCTACACACTGTATGATTCCAACTATATGACACTCTTGGAAAGACAAAACTATAGAGACAGGAAAAAGATCAGTGACTGTTGAGCGTTGGAGGGAGAGAGGGATGAATTGGTGGAGTACAGAGGATATTTAGGGTGGTGAAACAATATTATAATGGTGGATACGTGTCAGTATATATTTGTTAAAATTCATAGTATGTCCCACACCAAGAGTGAGCCCTTATGTAAATTGTGGACTTTGGGTGACAATGATGTCTCAGCATAGGTTCCTCACTTATAACAAATGTTCCACTCTGGTGGGGGATGTTGGTAATGGGGGAGGTTGTACCCTGCTCAATTTTGCCCTAAACCGAAAATTGCCCTAGAAAAGTCTTTTTTTTTTTTTAATTAATGAAAAAAATAATGCGTATGCTGCTTCCAGTTGACTTGAAACTACAGAATACAGTTTTCTCATGAATTAGATGAAAGCTCCTTTTCAAATGTCTACATATATTGTACAATTTTTTCTTCTCTTAAAAAATAAAACATTATTGGGCTTCCCTGGTGGTGCAGTGGTTGAGAGTCCGCCTGCCGATGCAGGGGACACGGGTTTGTGCCCCGGTCCGGGAAGATCCCACATGCCGCAGAGCGGCTGGGCCCATGAGCCATGGCCGGTGAGCCTGCGCGTCCGGAGCCTGTGCTCCGCAACGGGAGAGGCCACAACAGTGAGAGGCCCGCGTACCGCAAAAAAAAAATAATAATAAAAATAAAACATTATTGAGTTATATTTGGATAGGTGATACTTGTGCATGGAAAAGGAAAGAAGTGGTAGAGAGTAAAAGTAAGTCTCTCCTAGATACCTAGTTCCTTTCCCTAGAGGCAACTATTATTAACTGGTCTGGTACATCCTCCCAAAGAGAGAGTCTATGCATATACAAATGTATACATTTACTATTACTGACATTATTACCAATGTTACACAACAGTTGCAGACTAAACATACAGGAGTGCAATTTGGTTTTTCACTGAGCACATTTTGGAGATGGGCTTTGTAAATTGATACAGCTACTATGGAGAACAGTATGGAGGTTCCTTAAAAAGCTACAAATAGAACTACCATATGACCCAGCAATCCCACTACTGGGCATATACCCTGAGAAAAACATAATTCAAAAAGACACATGCACCCCAATATTCATTACAGCTCTATTCACAATAGCCAGGTCATGGAAGCAACCTAAATGTCCACCAAAAGAGGAATGGATAAAGAAGATGTGGTAGAGATATACAGTGGAATATTAGCCATAAAAAGGAACGAAATTGGGTCCTTTTGCAGAAACATGGATGGACCTAGTGTCTGTCATACAGAGTAAAGTAAGTCGGAAAGAGAAAAACAAATATATTAACACATATATGTGGAACCTAGAAAAATGGTACAGATGAACCTATCTGCAGGGCAGGAATAGAGATGCAGATGTAGAGAATGGACGTGTGGACCCGGAGCTGGGGGCAAAGGGGAATGGGATGAATTGGGAGATTGGGATTGACATATATACAGTACCATGTGTAAAACAGATAGCTAGTGGGAACCTGCAGTATAGTGCAGGGAGCTCAGCTGGGGACTCTGTGGTGAAGGAGATGGGTGGGATGCAGGGGAGGGGAGGGAGGTCCATGAGGGAGGGGATATATGTATACCTATAGCTGATTCACTTCATTGTACAGCAGAAAGTAACACAACATTGTAAAGCAACTATACCCCAATTAAAAAAAAAAAAGAAAGAAAACATAAGAGCTTCTTCATTCTCTTTAATGGCTACATAGTATTCTGTTACATGAGCATAGATAGCATAGTTTATTTATGCAATCTTCCTATCCATGGGCATGGTGGTTCTTCATCTTTTCTGCTACTGCAAGCAATAACTGCAGTGAATATGCTTTTATACATTTATCTACTTCGTATATGTTTGTGGGATAAATTCTTAAATGTGGAATTGCTTGGTCAGAGTATGCAAGTTTATAATTTTGCTTCATATCACCCAAACACCCCTTTCAGAGATTGTACTAGTTTGCATTACTGCCACTCATGTATTTTTTTCATACCTTAGCTGACACAGTGTGCTCTCAAACCTTTTGCCAATCTGATAGATGAATCTTGATATCTCATGGTGACTTTAACTTCCATTTCTCTTATTAAGAGTCAGGTCAAGCATCTTTGCATATGTTTAAAGCCTGTTTGAATTTCCTTTCCTATGAACTATCTACTCATATTCTGTCCCATTGTTTTGATTGGTAAATAAGTAAATTAAAATCCTATTTTATTTGTATACCTTATTTTTCAACCATAATATTAAGTTGATGGTAGCCATTGAATTTAAATACCATAACTCAATCATTAGTTTCAAATAGAAAAAAAAAAATGTGGAGGCACTTAATCCCTGAGCACACTTTGATACATAACTCACTGGTGCTTGACTTTTCCTTTTCAACTCATTCTAAATGTCATCTTATAATGAAAACTGTTTCCAGTCCTCAGGCTTGCTCAGGGTCCAACAGCTCTGGTTTTTGTTTGTTTGGTTTTAATCCCAGAAGGGTGTCTTAAACTCAGCCTCAGACATTATTATCTATGCAAACCTTCTGAGGAATTTTAATTCATTAAAATAACAGCCTTAATATTGTCTTCCAGCATTCACAGTCTCTGCCTTTGATAGTACCAAATATCTAAGCGCCTTTATCCTCACCACCCCCCCCACCCCCCCACCCCACCCCCCCTCAATAATAAGATCCTATCTAGTCCATTAAATAGAGAAGTGAAAAAGTCCTTTTCTCGTTCTCAGTCTGGGTATGGTTTAAAGTGTCTTGTTTACAATCTCCAAATATCACATTGCTCTTGGTGGCAGATATTCTCTAGCTGTTGATTAAAAGATACATATTTTACCCTAAACTGAATATAATGAATCAAAAGGATTTTGAGCATTACTTTGAACCGGCTTTATCACACCTACATATCAGGAATTTGCTGAGAGTGAAATAGAATGTAAAGACACAAAGAAGACAGAGGATAGCATCAAAGGTGATACGATGGAGATCAGGAAGTAGGTTTGTAAATACCAGGCTGTATGTAGGAGAAGCTGCTATCTGTTGTTCTGGTTTTCTGGTTTATCACCAACCAGCCTGGGCAGAAGCAACCAATCTGAGAAAAGAATTGCTAGTATCCAATCATACTAGTGGTGAGAGGAAACCCACTTACAGGAAAGTTAGATGCGATTTAGAGACCATATTCTCAACCCAGAAACACTTCACTGGAGCAGTACTAGTTAACCTTAACACAAACTTTAGATCTCCGTTCATTCTTCTTATTAAGAAGACAATAGACTGTTGGCAGGAGGCCAGATTGAAGATATAATGTGTGATTTTTTTTTTTTATCATTGTCTTAACTAAATTTCCTAGAGAATAAAACCTGCAGCAAAGATTACTTGCTAAGGCTATGTTGGATTCGGCAATCCCAGGGCTGCAAAAGCGAGAGAGAAAGAGAGATGAGGCAGGAGAGAAAGGAATGCAGATACCAGGCATGCGTGTTAAGGAACTGGCCATAAAGTCACAAGGAATTACGGGCCAGTTGCTCATCCTGCAAGTTACCTTGAAGCAATCCGTCAGGTAGGGGTGGGGGTGGAGGAAGGAAGAAGGGTTTATCTTCTTGGCCTCTAGTCCCTTGATTCAAAGTTTAAGTCCCCTGCAACATCTGGGTTGTTTTTCAGCCACTTCAGGGAGCCATTAGGGAAGCCAGATTCCACATCTTAGCAAGCTGCCTGGAAGACATGGGAGGGCAGCAGCCATCCATAAGGTACATGAGTCTTGTCTGGTCAGACCTGGGCCAGGAACCACTGAGGCTCCTGTTACGGCAGATGAGATGTGGTTCCACCAGAACCCCGCCCCCAGGAGGCTCTCCATTCAGGACGAGGCAGAGGCTGGGGGTCATGTGAATCTGGGGCATCCCGAGAGGCACAAAAATGAGTCCAGTATGGTCATGTTTATAAATTATGAAGAATCATTTTGAAGCTTTTAGGATCCAAGAATTAGTGCTTTTGTGAAGGTTAGTATGAATGACTTTCAGATAAACGCGTCATCACATCATAATGAGGGTGGAAATTCTATTATTAACAAGATTTATGATGGCTGAAATATTTTTTATGATTATTCAGATTGATTTCTGGACTGAGTTTACTCATTCTTCATCAGATGACTTTTATTATTAAAGTGGATCCTGAAAGAGTGTTCATTAATTAAAAAATGCTCTTAACCACAATTCTTTGGTTCCAAGTGGTATATTTGTGTTAAGAAACAGATGTCAACTTCTAGACACATATTTTAGCAAAACTCTATTGCACTAAAAATCACAAGCTTTTACCTCTCTGCACATTCATTCGTGTGCTCACAACAGGGTCCTGTGCTGTGGGTCTAGGGGAGGGAGGGCAGATGGTGGTGATGGAAGTGGGGGAAAAAAAATCAGTGGAAGAGAGTCTGTTGATGGAATGAGTTTCATAATCTAAAAATAAAATAACCACAATTACTTATCCTAGTATGCCATCCAGATAACATTTGGAAATTTACATAGAAGTAACAGGAGGGCCTACATGAAGCCTTCTGAAAAAAAGTCAGCTTTTCAAAAATGTATGTTCTCTTGGATTTTCGGGACTCTAGAAACTTATTTTTAGTTATCCAAGTGAAAAGACCATAGTTGTTGTCATCTGCATACAAACAGCAAGAAGCTCACTTTGGGGACCAATACATGGGCACTTGTCCCCAACATCGTACTGTCTTTATGTCCTTTCCACGCGCCCCCCGCCATCAAAAGCCCCACCAAGAACAATTTGTGTTTCCTGCTTCCTGCTTCAAGCTCTCTCCTCCAGCTTCCCTCTAGGCAGTTGCCAATCCCTTATGAGGTTAGGGAGCTTGCACTGTGGCACAGAAAGAATATTCATGTACTGACTTCATATCCTGCAGGAGAAAGAAGACAGCAGGAGAAACTCTGTTGCCACTAATTGAAAGGAGTTTATCACCTTATCTTTAGAAGGTTTAATGTCAAAACTTCAAAGAGAGGATAAACAGTCCAATCTGAGCCTAGCCTGAGTTTCCCACTTTTCCCTGGAGTTTCTACGTCTCAGAGGAATCTGAGCGGATGTGGAATTACATGTTAGTACCTGAAAGCGGGCACAGCTCTTACCCTAAAATGAATGTACACTTACTTCCAAAGGACTCATTTCCAGAGTGTGGTGGAAGGAACAACAGAGACAGCTACATGCCCACACGCTCGCCCATCTGCCGTTCCAACCACACATCTCTCCCCTCCGTTTCCTGCAAATGATTCATCTATTCTTTTTTTCCTTCCTTAAAAATAACTGTGTAGGTATTTAAGGAGGGGAAAGTCATTAAGAAAAGTGGAACCTGGAGTTCTTAGGATGAGGTAGAGCAGATTAAACAGTCTGGAATTTCACAAAGCAAACAGTGTGGGTGTGGGCTCTGGGCTCTCTCCTGCTGGTGCCTCGTTTCATAACAGGCTCTCACCATCCATCATGAACAGGTCAACAAAAATGGCTGCATGTAAACTATGAGCATGTGAGTTGCTAAAGAGCAGAAGAGGAGACAACAGCGGAAGTCGGGAAGGATTCCGGATTTCCCAACTGAAGATGCTGTTCATCTTACCCACCGTCATACACGGCTTCTGTCGCTAACTTTACACTGATGAATGGCACCTTTGTGACTTTTTCTAATAAGCAGACCAATAAGCTGCCACCACAGTCACACGTTAAAGGAGACCCTGACCAATCACCAGAGAAGGTGACTACGACCGTATCCCCGACACCAAAGGGTTTTAGTGACAACATACTGCATATTGTTGAGCACGTCCAAAAGGAGGGGCTTTGTAGATAGTTATTAAATTGCATCACTTGGAGGCAGATGGGCCTTGGTTCAAATCCTGGCTCTGCGACCAGCTTCTGGGACATTAGGCAAGTTGCTAGACCTCTGGGACTCTCAGGTGCCTCACCTGTGTGTTGGGGGATAAGGACACCTCCCTCAAAGGGTTGGAGTGAGGACCGAGGAGAATGATATAGGTAAAGTACTTCCTGGGGTCCTCAGAAGAAGGTAGATACACAGATATCAGATGATTAGGGAAATGTCTTCTCATTTCACATCATCTTCTGTCACGCCTACACCTTGATGATAGCAAGGTCAAGAACTCAAAGGGACCAAATGTAGCCTATTCCAGTACAGCCTCGCCCATCAGGAGGGACCCAGCAATAGAATTGCATGGGACACACTCTTCTTGTTAACGCAAGACACGGGGAGGGGAGAAAGAGGGAGGTAGAGAGACAAGGAGAGCCTGATGACATCTTCTCCTTCCACCCCCAACAGTCGCTACATCCCCTGTGGCAAGTGAAAGGCCTGAGAAGTGAGTGATCCCTTTGCTGAGTAAAATAAACAGTTCCCAGATCAGACTGACTTTGTAAAGACTCTAGCATGATGCTTCCATTTTTCTCGTCCATAAAATGGGTGTCATAACAGCACTTACATCTTGAGTTGTTGTGAAGATAAAATAAGATAATCTATGTGATGGACTAAGTACAGGAGCCCAGGACAGTCAGCAGTACATAAATGTTAGCTACTGTTATCACTTTGTGTCCCTTGTCAATATATGGAGTTGTTAACAATTGCTTTATTCATTAACTTGTTTCTTGATTGATCAATTTTCATTTAATAAACACCTGCTCATTCCATTTAGTGAACTGAATCATTCAGTGACTCATTCATTTATGTATCATCAAATATGTGTTCAGATCTTACGTTATGCTGATGCTATGCTAGGCTCAGGAGATGCCAAAGCTCATTTGG
Source organism: Globicephala melas (assembly GCF_963455315.2). NCBI lineage: Eukaryota > Metazoa > Chordata > Mammalia > Artiodactyla > Delphinidae > Globicephala > Globicephala melas. The sequence goes on along the minus strand of NC_083323.1, from coordinate 30,577,944 downwards.
CAAGAAGTTCGAAGGCTGGTCAGGGAGAGAGACGTGTAAAGAAAAACAGGACGAGACAAGGTGTACTAAGTGTCAGGAGTCAGGAAGGGCTTCACAGAGGAGATGCTTTTTTTTTTTTTTTTTCAAGAAGATGTTGGGGGTAGGAGTTTATTAATTTATTTACTTTTGCTGTGTCTGGTCTTCGTTTCTGTGCGAGGGCTTTCTCTAGTTGTGGCAAGCGGGAGCCACTCTTCATCGCGGTGCGCGGGCCCCTCACCGTCGCGGCCTCTCTTGTTGTGGAGCACAGGCTCCAGATGCGCAGGCTCAGTAGTTGTGGCTCACGGGCCCAGTTGCTCCGCGGCATGTGGGATCCTCCCAGACCAGGGCTCGAACCCGTGTCCCCTGCCTTAGCAGGCAGATTCTCAACCACAGCGCCACCAGGGAAGCCCAGAGGAGATGCTTTTTGAACTGGATCCTGAAGGATGAGCAGCCCGAGGAGTTTGGGCTTGGGAAATTCAGGTAACAAAAACAGCTTGCAGGGCTTCCCTGGTGGTGCAGTGGTTGAGAGTCCTCCTGCCAATGCGGGTGACACGGGTTCGAGCCCTGGTCCGGGAGGATCCCACGTGCCGCGGAGCAGCTGGGCCCGTGTGCCACAGCTACTGAGCCTGTGCTCTAGAGACCACAAGCCACAACTGCTGAGGCCCACATGCCTGGAGCCCGTGTTCTGCAATGGGAGAGGCCGCCACAGTGAAAAGCCCACACACCGCAGTGGGGAGTGGCCCCCCGCTCGCCGCAACTAGAGAGAGCCCGCGGGCAGCAACGAAGACCCAACACAGCCAAAAAAAAAGGAAAAAAAAAAAGGAAATAAACAAAACAGCTTGCAAAAAGGGATGAAGTTGTGGAAACAAACAAACAAACAAAAAAAACCAAACAGGGCTGGGAGCCATGAGGACTTGGATGTGGGTGTGCTTGGCCATTGCCTGGCGTCTTTCCCCGAATTCAGGCTCAACCCTGGGCTGAGGCCACGGAGGCCCACCTGCAGCTCAGCCCTACCCCAGGGGTTGAGCCCAAGCCTGCTCTTAGAGGGAATGTAAGTAGCTCAGCTAATCAATATCTAATCAGCTGGGCTCGGGCTCCTGTTCTGAGGCCCTGCTCCATTTCCAGCTGTGGCTGCTTGGTCCACGGATGGCTATTGCCTGCCAGATTCCTCCCCTTTGCCCTCTCAGATAGAACACAGACTGATGACCTCTTGTTGAAAATCTCTGCTGACAACCATGTGGCTGAAGCGCCCCATCACTGCCTAAACAGGAATTCCCATCTAGAACCTGTTTCAACCACCTGGGAGAACCGCCCCTAGAATCCTCGCATAAACAAACCTGGTTTGGCGCACCACTGATTGAATTCCTAAACGCCGTTCTGACTATTGCTAATGAAAAATGCACTACCTGGATATTGAAGGTAGCACCAAACATAAGCTTTGGGGGATACAGGTTATGCAATATGCTTTTGTAAATTCCCCACAAGCATTTGGACTTAGAGAAGGTGTCCAATAAAAGCTCTCAGAATATATGAGCCTTGATGTTTTAGGCCCAGGCCTGTCTGTCCTGATTGGCCTTTGATGGCGTGTGTCATTTTCCTTAACATTGCTCAGATTAGGACACTAGTCATATGCTAGCAGCAACAACTTTTAAAAAAACAAACTTGGGAATAAAGTCACGAGAAGAAATAAGGACCATTTGGAAACTTGAGAACCCATCCGTTGTCTATGTGATTTTTTTTCTTCCAGGAAGGATTTCAAAGTTTCAACCTGTTTTAATGCTAGCCCGTCTGGCTGCTTTATTAATGAGAACCACAGCATCTTCTAATGCTCTCATGTGAGGCAGTACTTTCCAAAAACTTACAGAAAGAACTTTTGGATTTGATGTACCATAGTTTGTCTTTTTTTCCCCCTTTGGGGGAAAGAAAACCCACAAACAACTGGAGTGCATTTTCGAGAGGGTATGTGCATAGAAATATGCGGTGAGTCATGCCTTGTGTTGTAGGTCTATTCCGGTGCGTGGGGTTTCCAGAACAATTACATAAGTGTTAGCATAGCCAGGAACTTTTGACATTTGTGGCAGCTTAATGGAGTTCTTTTCTTCATTGAAAATATCCTAATTGTTGTTTCCTTAAATCTGAAATGCATAAAACGAGTGAAGCAGTATAAATTTGATTTTGAGGCATTTCTATCAAGTGTGCTTTGTTGGCAAAGAAACTGAAGAAAATTTATTTGAAATGAAATACAGGTGATCAAACTGTAACAAATATAATAATCTAATCACCCAGCAAAAATTGCATGGGAGCATCAATTGTAAGTGAGATATTTTTGTTTCTTTCTCTTCTATCATCCGTCAAGATTTCCTTCACAGTCTGAGTGTCTGTAGCACATTGTTTACTTGGACAGCCTTAAAGAGGGGAGTTATTCAATAGCATGGTTTTGAAAATGCTGAGGTTCCAAAAGCCACTAGAACACACCAATATCTTGCTTTTATTTTTCATAAGAGCAGCCAGTAAATAATGTGATATTCCAAGAGCCACTAATATGCTCGCTAAAAAATTTTTTTTAAAGATACTTACGTTCCAAGATGCTCAATCTTCCAAAAAGAGAAACTAGAGAAAGAACCAACTAGAGCCCTTGTCAATTCATCTTTTCCATCTCAAAAGTGAGTCCCCAAAATCCAGGGTTGAAGGGCTTTCCAGGGAGGGTAGAGCCCTTGGTTCCTGTAGATGTTTGTTCAGTGTCTTGCACAACTTTCCTAACTGGCTTATTTTCCTGCAGATAAGAGGTTGTAGTTATGGGTGTTCCTGTATCTATTGGTTCAAAAGATTCGTGCGAAGGACAGGCGGGCAGAGTGGGCGCTGACTCACAGAGGTTGCTGTTTGCTTGTGCCCTATGTGATCCTTTTGAGGGGACAGAGCACAGTCCACTAATTCCACCTCTGCACACCCAGCACTGCTGGATTCTTTCCACATGACCACAACTGCTTGAACACCTTTCCTCTGCAGCAGAGCTGATAGCACAGGACACCCTGGGAATCCCTACAGAGAAGGAGGGTTGAGGTTATGTGAACTGTATGGGCTGTGGTCACGTAGGTGAGGATGTAAATGGGAACACAAATGTAGTAAATATCCCTGTGACACCCAGTCATCATCAGAGTGCGCTTGGTGTCATTGGAGTACAACGTGCTGTCCAGGACTATTTCCAAGAATCTACCATACATGTACCCCGGGGGGCTTAGGAGACAAGGCGAAAGGAGGAATTTGGTGTCCCTGCCAAGTTTCCTAAATAATGGAGATGACTTTTGGGGAGAAAGTGATGTGTTCATTCCCAGGGCTAGGAGGGTGGAGGGGGAAGAAGGCAGCCTTTGCAAGTAAGAAAATGCTACCAGAACCATGGCCGTGTCAGAACATACCCTCAGGAAAGAGGTGAGGGGAGCTGCCCTACGGGATTGCACTGAAAAACTCTTCACCTGACTCTTCATATTCCTGGCTTTCTGCGTCCGGTAGTCACCAAGTCCAACTAGCTCTATCTCTTTTGATTCTGGAATCCATCTTGCCTTCTTTCGCTCTCCAGTCACTTGAGTTCAGTCTCTCACCATCTCTCACCTGGATTGCTACAATAGTCTCCTAACTGGTGTCCCTGCTTTCAGTCTTGCCCCAGACAACCCATATCTCACTAAGGGGATCTTATCTTTTGTTTAACAATTGGACTTTATTAGGAAGATTTCTGTCAGCTCTCTAGGGGGACCAGAAGATGCCTAAATTGATAGAAATTGTCAGGGAGTGGATGGGATAGGTCTAGGAACCATTCAACAGGGTTGTCAGTGCCCTGTCCCAGAATGAATGATCTTCTGTCTTTTCTGGGGATTTTTTTTCTATCTTTCTATCCTCGTTTCAAGACTTTGATTCTAAGAAGTACACAGTGTTCCAGCTTGGGTTAGGTAGCTGTTTGTTGGTGAGTAGAGGGTTGAGGGCACCTAGATTTAATAGTCTCACCAGGTTTTCCAGTGGGAGAGATGTAATCCTTCAAAAGAAATTCAAATTGGAGTGAATAACGAGCGGTCAAAAATCAGCTTGTGCCCATGATATGTTGTTCATAGAAGGGGCATCTAAGGACAGTGAAAATATATATTATTCCACTCTGACAGCTTGTTAACTTATCTCCCCTCCTCAATACACACTGAAGTCCTTGAAGGAAGAGCCATGTCTTATTCATCTTTGTATTCCTGCCCTCTCATAGACACTCATAGATACATACAATAAATATTCATTGTATGAAAATGAATCAATGTCCATGTAAATGAAAGCATTGTTTGTCTAGTCTGTAAGATTCCACAATGACTTTATGGTCCTCCAGCCTTCAGTGATCCTTTTCCCTGACCTAAGCTGCTCAACACTGAACTCATACTCAGTCCACTCACTCACCCTCCGGGTGCTCCCAGAAGGGAAGAAAGAGAACCAAGAGACTATATATCAGATACAAGATTCTTTCTGCTTCCGTTCATCTGTCTCTTCTAGCATCATTTTGGTCTTAGGAACTCATAACATGCATTTCTTCCTGGAATATGTAGTAGTTCTTGATGAGCTGATAGCTAACTACCTTATTTGACATAACACAGTGGACGAAATGTGCTTTGAAACCAGACAGATGTAGGCTCCAATATGAACTTACCAATGACCCTGGATACTTTTTGACCCTGGACCCTTTGTGACCCTGGATACTTTTTTTAACCTCTCTGGACCTTGGGTTACACGTATGAAGATACTACAAGTGTAAATGATGCTTGTCATAATGCTTGTCACATGACAGGTGTCTGGTACACATCAGCTCCATTCTGGGTTGGTGACTTGCAGCGATAGAGGCATGGGGGAAGCTTGTAGTGCTAGAGGTGGTAATTTGAACTGAAAGGAAAAAAGAGAGAAAAGCAGAATGAACATACTGATTTGCTCTAACATGAATCAAAGTCAATGATTAACTTTTTGCTGAACTATATAAAACATACCAAAGTTTAAAAAGATGTAACAAATAGGTTTAAGAGAGACCCAAGTCCTTATATTTTCTGAAACAACAACAGAATTAGATATTCCCCAAACGAAAACCTGCACAGGCATAACATTGGAAGAGATTTCTTCTCCAGTGTGTGTTGTTTTGCTCCACTGCAGGATGCACTGGGATGAAATCCTGGGTGCATTATAGGTTTTTTTGTTGTATCACCTAAGAGGTCACTTACATGGAAACCCTAGAGCAGAATACCTCAAGGACTGGAGAGTCAAATGAGCAAGCTACCTTGGGGTGGCCAGGGGTGAGGATGGCTGGATCTGCCCAATAGCTTCCCCACTTCTTCGGCACCCTCAATGTTTTGTTATTGTCTATCTCATCAATAAAAGAATACTTTCAATTAATTACACATGTAATAATTAATTGATTGACAAAATAAAAAATTTTTAGAGAGGTCAGTTTTAGCAAAAAGAATTTAAAAACATCTTTGTTTTCTCTTCACACCTGTATCTTTCTCTTCACACCTAAAAAAAATCACAGATAGCAGATTCGATGGTACTGCCGTAGAAATATATTGAGTTTCTCTCAAATTAAATAAAAAATGGGTTGACCTGGGGAGAACTGAAATCAACAGCTCAGAAGGAGGGCATGAAACCCACTCCTCCTCTCTCCAGTCTCATTCCTTTTACCCATTTTTCTCCTTCTCCAAAATTCTAAGCTGCTCACACATCCCAGACTGTTCCTGAGGGAAGGAGTATATGCTGTCCTGGTGTGGGGGGATGGCTGGTGTGCTAACAGGGGGTTTGGAGGAGACGGAAGATATGAGCTAGAACTGGAGGATGGTGAGTTAAAAGCAGTATAACCCACACCACGCCTCTCCCTTTAGAACTGCACATTCTTCCCCTGCCATAGGGCAGCCACGTGCCACAATAGCTTGAGGAGAGAGAGCCTTGATATTTCTTCAGAGAACCTCTTTTCCCCCGTAGGAGAAATGGTTTCCCATCATGGTGCCTTCCCCTCTCCTGGCCAAAGGGAGGTCACATACATAACCAAAATTAGGTCTACCAGATGCTCTTGACCTGGAATTTTGGTGCTGAGAGAAGTGACACAAAAACTGAGACTGGTTCTAAGTCACTTACTCTGGTAGCAATGGCCAAAGGGAATTATGTTATTCCTATAACCTGAATTCCTAGAGCTTCTCTTGTAATTTTATAGAGTGGATTCTCAGCTTCTCCTTCTGCTCTGTGAGCTCCTCTGTATCCTTCCAATAAGTTCGTTTGTTTGCTTAAGATACCCAGACTCTGCCTCTGTTATTTCCATCACAGAATCCAGACTAAAATAGCTTCTCAGATGCCACAGACTTCAATATGCAATGCAGAAGGTCAAAATCTGGGAGGTGGGGAGAGTCGCTTGGGGTCAAACATTTACAAAGGCACCAAACTCAAGTTTTCTCAAGCCATTCGAATCCCAAACATTGGCTTTACGTCATCCCTCGCAAGCCTGGGAAGGAAAAGGAGCCCTTGAACTAATTTTCCTGGAGGTAATTTGGTTGAAATCACCAGATTCTCTAGTTCTGTCAGTGCAATTCTAATAAGCCCCACAGATTCTAGGAAAAGGTCAGTGATGCTTGTCTAGGTGGGTAAGTTTCAATCAGTTTTGTAAGAGGCAGAGCCAGAGTTGCACAGTAATTATATAACAGATTATGATGGAAAAGCAGCCACTTCAGTGAGGTCAATAGGCATTTGAAAAATCACTGCGTGGGAACCTTTTCAAACCACAACCCTCCATTAGGAGCCTACATTTCCCAGAAGATCCTCATTCCTTCATTTAGGCAGCAATTTTAAAGTCAGCCGGAACCACTGTTTCTGCACGACAGCAACTGAAAAAGAGACAGGCTGTATTTTACTTTCCTATAAGCAGTATCTCCTGGTATAGCATTTGGTATCCCTAAGATGTCACATTCTTTTGAAGTTATTTTCAGCTTTGGTTTGAAAAGTATCCTAAATCAGCAATGACCAGCCTTCTCCCCATGGAGTTTAGGGAGCAAGAGGGAGCCAGGGAAAGGGGTACAGAGAAGATGAGTTTCCTGAAACCTTGACCAGAGCCCTCTTCAACCTGCTGAAACTTCTCCTCCTCCCCTTCCTCTCCTCCTCTTCCTCTTCCTCCCCCTCCTCCCCTCCCTCCTCCCCTCGCTCCTCCCCTTGCTCCTCCCCTCCCTCCTCCCCTCCCTCCTCTCCTCCCTCCTCTCCTTCCCCCTCTCCTCCCTCTCTTCCTCCCTCCTCTCCTCCCTCCTCTCCTTCCCCTCTTGTCCTTCTTCTCCTTCTCCTTCCTCTTCTTCTCCTTCCTCTTCTTCTTCTTCTCTTTCTTCTCCCTCTCCCCCTCCGTCCTCCTCCTCCCCTTGTTTGTGTTTGCTGCAGACGCCACTCCAGCAGCCTAATGAGAAAGAACGTCTGAGTATGCTTTCATTCAACAAGCATCTGTCGAGGATCTATTCCATATATGTACAGAATATATTCTCTATATATCCTGTACCAGGCACTGGTAAACTAGGCAGGCAAGGTGTTTGCCTTCAAGGAGCTTCTATTCCAATGGAGGGAGACAGAAGCAAACATGATGATTTCAGATCTGCTTGACTCATAGGTAGTCCTTGGGTCTAACCAGTAGGAGAAGGGGATTCGAACGTCCTCACCTCCCAGCTAGAAATGGCTGTTTGCATAAAGTAGCAATTAGTTCACCAAAAACTTCAGACAAGGATAATCAAAACAGGAAATCATTGCCCAGCTAGCTTAAGTGGACCAACCAGGCCTTCCCTTTCCTGGTCAGCACCACAGTCCTCATTCCTCCCCTTCCACCTATCTCATCACCTATAGCTTTGTCATCTACCACAAAGTGCCCTGTTGCTGTAGGTTTGACTGGGATTAGCCACAATATTTTGATTAGGACACAGAACATTCCCCTGACACGCACACACTCCTAGAAAGTCCATACCTCTATAATCTGCTACTATCATTTGTCAAAAATTATTATTTTTAAACCTTATTCTTCCTGGCTCAGAAATCATTCAGGAAAAGAACCACATTTCCGATGGGGCATTTGCCTTCCTTGTAGACATGGTCACTGGAAACCATCCAAAGAGGACCCCACACACCTAATTATTGTTTTGCATCAAAAACACTAGAAGCAGGAATACTGACGTAATATTAATAACAGCACCTCTGAATGTATAAAGTAAGAGTCTCGGTCTTCCATGACCTATTTACCTGATCCATCCCCATAAAATTTGATCAATTTATAGGAGTTTGGGATTAACATATACACAGTACTACATATAAAATAGATAACCACCAACAAGGACCTACTGCATAGCAACTATATTCAATATTTTGTAATAACCTATAAGGGAAAAGAATCTGAAAAAATAATATATATATATATATATATGAATCACTTTACTGTATACCTGAAACTAGTACAATTTGTAAATCAACTATACTTCAATTTAAAAGAAGAAAGAAAAAAAGTGGATCAATTTAGTGAAAAGGGTGAAAACCACATACAAATCAACCATTTATTATAATAATATGGCCTCTATGAATGAAAGTTAACATTTCTCCAACACCTGTAATAGGTCAGGCCCTATGCTGAGTGTTTCATGTAATTATCTCACTTAATCTTTACCCCAACCTTTTCAGGTAGGTGCTATTACTACAGCCATTTTACAGATGAGGAAATTGAGGCTCCAAACGGTTAACTGTCTTGCCCAACAATATGTAACTACTTAGGGATGAAGCCAGCACTTAAAACCACAGTTGTTTGACTGCGGAACCCTCTTTCCTAATCGCTGTTTTAAATAGGGGCACAGATTATTAGGGCTAGACCTTAGTCTAGGCACGAGGGAGCAGAGGCCCTGGACGATAAAGGATCTGCTTAAAGTCACACACCAACAGAATGAGACTTGCTTCTACATTGCGTCTCCCAACTGGAGAAAAGCTAGAATGAGTCTTTTGGTATTTGCCTATAAATTTACAGAGGAATATCTTTTGAGAGTTTGAGCTGAGACTATCTATGCCACATAAAGTGGAATCTTGACAAACTTATACTCACAAACCCAATTATGAGACTATCTATTCAGTCGTAAGAAACACTTCTAAACCTTTGGAAACCAGCCATATTCCGGTAGGAGTCTCCACTTCCATCTGGATCTGTTCTGATAAGAGCAAACCTGGAGAATGATAATCTGTTTCATAATAATATATTTATCTCAAGCTTTCAGGTGAGTCATTATTGAAAAACTCATAAGCGGAAAGTTAACTATTGTAATAAGCTGATGGTGATGGTACATGTTTTTATTACTTTGTTGTTTTGGTTGTTTTTTTCTTCTTTTTAAGAGCTCAATAAACCACACTGAATGTTAACAATCCATTAGCTCTAAAGGGAACATTTTTCTCTCCCAGAAAATTCATTTTACCTCCCGAATCTGAACCTGTAAACACAAAAGCTTTTTTGTCTTATAAAAAGGCTTAGCATTAGTTGTTTCCACAAGTTTAGCCCCACTGATCTGAAGCACCTGTGCCTCTAGAAAATGTAGAACATTATCAATTTTTACCATTTGTCCAGGAAGCTATGCTTGGACTAATGTTATTTATCCAGCTGGCTATACTGACCAGGACAGCAAAGATCAAAGCAGTTGGGGATTGTGTAACATCGAAGATCTGCCCTGGTAATCAAGCCTGGAGCATATGGACTTGATTACAAAACTCCTTCTTATATATCCTTTTACGACCCCGATAAGTGGAAGGCTGTGCTGTCTGTAATGGCCATAACCCACTTCCAGGATTCCTAGGACCAATTTTTAGGTTGTTCTGTAGTTCTGCTTAGTTTTCTGCATGGTGAGCACACAGAAAGCATGAGATGAAAACCCCAAAATGCAATTTGCAGCAATGAGACCCTTGAGATTGTTAAGAGAACAAGTTAAAAGGGGTGTGGGAGGAGGCCTGTGGAACTGTGTGTGCCCCGCACCCCTCCAGGATGGGCCCGCTTCCGCCCTCACCAGGGAAGAGGGCTGGATGCAATGGCATCCACATTCCTGTCCCCTCCTCCTGCCCTCACCCTAATGGCAGGAAGGCAGTGGAAAGCACAGGAAAAGACACTCATCAGGGGAAACAGCCTTGGGTGTCCAGTGAAAGCACGAGGGCTGGGGACAGGAGGGCCCAAACAGGAAGAGGAAAAATACAAGACAGTCTGGCAAGAAAGGAAAAATTGAAAGAGCCAAAAAAAATAACAGTAATAAAAATGGTGGGATTATATGAAATCATGTGTGTGAAACTTCCGAAAATTGTAAAGCACTATAGAATTTCAAGAATCTTTCATTCAATTGAAAAAAAATGTGGAAAAAAGTTTCAAATTAAAAAATTGTTTTAATGAAATAACAAACAACAACAAAACCAAACCAAAACAAAGCTACAGGCTGTATTGATTGACCTGAGAAGTAAGACACTGAAAGAAGCAATCGAAACTAGAAAGATGAAAAAGTGGCAGGCAGTGCTGGGAGCTCCCGCCACCTTCCCCAGGCAGGGCCAGGTCGCAGAGTGGGAGAAGCCGTTCCAACCAGGCACCTCCCAGCCTGACGAACGACTGCTCTCCGCATGACCCCAGCCTTGCCCAGCTGCTTGGAAAGGAGCTTGCAGGAAGGTAGGAGGGAAGGGATTGCAGAGAACCTGCTAGCATGCCTCTTCTCTTACTGAGTTTGAAAGCTGCTCAGAGAACTTTAAAGGCTGACGGCTAAATTTAATCAGAGTTAAATCATTGAAATGAAGATGATGTTCTTATGCAACACATGTGAAAGGTGGTTCTGCCAGCACTTTCCCTACAAGGTAATGGTACAGACTCCTAGGAGCAGCCCGGCAGTTTGGAAACGTTATGAATTCAGGGGAGGCAGGAAATGTGAAAATCTGGTTCATTGCTAATATTGTCTTCCAGGGACTTGGGGCCTGTGGGTCCAACAGGCAGCGTTCCACAGCTGGTGTTCTGTGATGACAGTGCTCGCTCACTGGCAGTTCTGTGAACTTCTTCATACATGGCATCTTAACTACATTCTATATTTAAGACAGCCATTTTTTTCCCTCAGGAACTCCAAATGTTTTCTGCAAATGGAACTTGCATAAAATGTTACAACCCGGGACTTGGACTGAATGAAACGTTACTTTGTTCCCAGAGACTTTGACAATCTGATTTTGTGCCAGTTCTGTCCTTTTAGAAAATGGACAGGCCTGGCTCTGGTTCAGACTAACTTGCCACATGATTTGTTTTCTTTAAAAATAAATGTTAGGGCTTCCCTGGTGGCGCAGTGGTTTAGAGTCCGCCTGCCAATGCAGGGGACACGGATTTGTGCCCCGGTCCGGGAGGATCCCACATGCCACGGAGCAGCTGGGCCCGTGAGCCGTGCCCGCTGAGCCTGCACATCCGGAGCCTGTGCTCCGCAACGGGAGAGGCCACAACAGTGAGAGGCCTGCGTACTGCAAAAAAATAAATAAAAATAAATGTTAAATCAACAGTGATTTAACATTTGATAAACATAATCTTGATATGGTGTGATGAGAAGGGCACTTTACCACTGACGTTGTCCTCCCCAAAACCCATCACCCCTGTCTAACCATGAGAAAAACATCAGATAAAGCCAAATTGAAACACATTCTACACATAACTTGATCCATACTCCTCAAACTGTCAAGGTCATCACAAACAAGGAAAGTCTGAGAAAGTTTAGAGGAGCCAGAAGAGATGTGACAACTGGATGGGAACAGAAAAGGACATTAGGTAAAAACTAGGGAAATCTGAATAAAGTACCATCTTTAGTCAACGATATCATGTTATTTTTCATTCCTTAATTGTGACAAATATTCCGTGTTGATGTAAGCTGTTAACAATAGGGGAAACTGGGTGTGAGATATATGGGAGCTCTCTGTACTATCTTCACAACCTTTTTATAAATCTAAAACTATTCTAAAATTAAATGTTTACTAAAAACATATATGTTAAAGTTAGTTTGGCTTGTGGTTCTGCAAAACCAAACATTTAAGTCCACGCATGTTTCCTCTTCTGGTTGGTTTAAATTCCTGTCCCCAGTGTCTCATTATCACTGGTAATTTCCCAAGAGGAAAACTGAAACATAAAGACAGGAGTGAACCCAACGTAAGGGATGATATAGTAAAGGGGAAATTGTTCTAGAACTCATCTACTTGCTTCATCACTCAGGTACCTGACCTACGGGCCTTGCCCAACTATATCCTACCAGAATGCTGTGTAATAAAGGAGTTTTAGGTGTTACCTTTTTAAAGGTCTATGTATATTTCGATAGGATATTTTGGAGACGAAAATCAAGTCCTCAGGAATGATTTTTTAATGGTGGAATTTCCATGAAAAGATACAGCTGGTTAGGGATAGAGATTGGCTCCAGGGGTCCTCAAGCCCTTTCTATTCATGGGGCCAGGCCCTGTTCAAATGACACAGGGTCAGCTAGTCAGTATTAGGGCTGTGGCCATAAACCTGATGCCTAAGGTCTTGACTTCCCGGAGTCCATCTGGGATAACATGACTTCTCATTTCAGGTATATGTGACACAGTGTGGGAGGGAGTCCTGGGGTCCATGAGAGCAGGACGAATCAGCCTTGCAGAGGTGACCTGTACCTTGCCTTTTGGTCTTTAATAACCTGAACATTGTTACAGGCTATCTAACCAAACCCGGCAACTGCTATAATGACAACATGGCAGACTTTGGACTCATAAAACCCTGAGTTCAAGTCCTCACTTCTAGGTTTGCCACTTCCTGGCTGTGTGGTCCAGGTCAAGCTACTTAATAGCGCTGATTTTTAGGTTTTCCATCAGGACCAAGGCTGACTGTAATCCTGCTTTGAAGGATTGGCTTGGGGATTAACTACATTGGGTGTGTGAATGCCCCTTGCCCAAAGTCTGGAATAGAGTAGGCACTGAACAAATATTCTTTCCCCTCCCCTTTTCCTTCCTTTCTCACAGAGCCAGGACCCTGGGGACAGACACAGTCTGAGCAGCTCAGCCCTTTCACAAATGGTTCTCCCTGTTCTCACGAGATTAGCATTTCTAATAGGATCAGGAATTCTGCTGATTCATTGATCATTAATCCTGAGGTGTGCAATTAATCTCTTCTGATTTGTGCAGAACCAAGCAAATTGAGAGCATACATTTATTTATTATTATTTTGTTGTTATTCAGTGGAAGGGTCTAATTTTATCCCGCCAGAAATCATCTGAGCAGCTCTCTTGCTGGACAATGAAGGTTAATTGAACCCAGGAGCTATGCAAAGTGGCCACTAAAAAGGATTGTTTAAAGCAAGATAGGAACCGTCCGCTAACAGGACACCTTGCTGCGAAAGATGCCAGTATATCTTTGATAGAATTGTGGGAGCAAATAAATAACAAAGTACCTGAGAAGGCTTAGGGTGGTAGGGAAAAGGATGCAAAAAATCTAACTAATTAATTAATTAAAATAAAAGGCAGGTGGCCAGGCAGGGTGAACAAGAAGAGAACCCTTAATACAGAGACAATCTGAAGTTTAGAAAGGCTGGAGAAGTTTCTGATCTGAAAGCCTAATAGGAGACTAAGAAGGAAAGCTTTCCCAACACACAGGCCGTTTATATTTCTGATAGCAGTGCTTTCACAGTTAATGTGTTTCACGGTCAACGTGTCTCCGTTATGCTAAGTGTATCAAGTGTGTCTGTTATACTAGGCCTTGCTTATGTTTAACTATTCCCATACAGTTGGGATATAGTTTGTTTCCAGATTTTGTTATTAGAAAAAATATTGTATCAAAGTAGCGTGGCCGTAATATTTCTTTAAGATTCTAAAAAAGGTATGATTTTGTTACTTCAAGTTATTTCTACTTCTGTAACATTCATTGAGCGCCCCATCTGTGCAGCGTGCTGGGATACCAAAATGAGTAAGGTACAGGCCCTGTACTCAGGAGGGTCCAGTGGAAGCAGAATTTAGTGGAGACAGATGCTTATATAACGTATTTTAGTTCACCTTGAGAAGTACCATAATAAAAGTAAGTGCGAAGTTCCAAGATCTAATGTATGAAAGTCATTTGTACCTGGCCTAGTAAGCGCTCAGTACCAAATGACAACGATGATGATGATTGCAGCCCTACCATCTCCGATAGAAATGCTGCTTCCCATGATTCACATTTATAGAAAAATACATAAAATCAGTGATAACCCACATACACCTAAGCTATGCCAGCAAATAGCAAAGATTATCAAGTTCTTTCTATTTGCTAAAACAAAGTTCCTCACAGAACAGAAACTTCTTTCATAGAGATGTTCTAATGGCATGATGTCATCCTAGTTCAAATGCTGTCAGATGGCATGACTTTGGTCTCTCTCAACATGACATGGATCAGATAGAGCTATCTTCAGATAAGAGGTTAATTTAGTTGTACTTATACTTCTCTAAAAAATGTGTTATATATATATATATATATATATATATAGTATAATACTTCTATGGATTAAGGCAGATAAGGGAGCTCTAAAGTCTTCCATAGGTAGGATTTGTTTGCGTGTGATTCCAGATTCCTGTCATTGCCTTCAGCATCCAGGGCTACAGACCTGAACAATGGTTAATGTTTAAAAAGGTACAACATGTTCTGGTTAACAGCCCTGCTCATCTCTTCCTGATGGTGCTGCTGTGATTGCAGGACTCAAGTAAGACTTTTCATTCAATTGAAAACACATGAGAAATGATGCTCAAATCATGCTAAATGTGAGATTAAAGTTGCTTGAAGATAAAGAACTTGCAGCCTTAAAAAAAAAAGAAGAAACTTGAATTAGCTTGGATATTTATGGGGATAGGTTTACAGTAGTACGTAGAAATAATCCACAACTACCACTGAAATATGCACAAGGATTTCAGATAGGAAATGAAGGAAGTGCTGCATTAAACTGAAAGCCCAGTGGGATTTAAATAAGCCAAAGAGAGATTCTCTGGTGAGCATTTGATCAGGGCACTGCTGGCATTGGCTCACCCTCTCGACTACAGTAGTGGAAAGAATGATATGGTCTGCCCATCAAATCCAGAATACAAAGTGCTTTCCACAGTCCTCCAACTATGCTCTTTCCTCTTTTATTAATCCCGTTCTCATGAATCCCCCGTACAATGCTTTCTGAGAGCCACACAGTGCAGCTACTGACATTTCCCATAAATGATATGCCCGGTCTTCTTCCTACCAATCCAATTAGTTCCG
The DNA here is from genome assembly GCF_963455315.2 of Globicephala melas. NCBI lineage: Eukaryota > Metazoa > Chordata > Mammalia > Artiodactyla > Delphinidae > Globicephala > Globicephala melas. The sequence continues at coordinate 30,562,653 of NC_083323.1, read as the reverse complement.
CTTCCTTCAAACGTTACTCAGCGCTCCTCTGAGAAGCTCTCCCTGGTTACATGTAGTCCTTCCGCATCATTGCAAACCCTAAGCAGTTATGTATGGATTGATTTGCTCTCTATTGCTGTGTATGTATTTGCACTGGGTTTGGTCCTGGAGCTATACTGATGAGTGAATCCTAGTCACTGCCCTCATGGAGGTCACAGTCCATTAGGAAAAATTGTCTAATAAAATGTGATCAGAGTGATAGTTGAGATAGGCATGTGGAAGCACACACGCACTCATCTTCCGGGGTGTCAGAGGTTTCCTGGAAAAGCTGATGCCAGAGTTGAATCTTCTGGGATGAGTACAAGTCGAGCAGGTAAAGGAAGGTGGGGACGGCACAGACGGGATGTGCGGTAGTTGGTGGAAGCCAGGAACAGATAGGACAGGCCTTGAGTGCCATGCCATGCTCGGATATATTGGTAATCTTCCATTTGCTGTTGAGAAGTTCTCTGAATTTAGGTTCTTTTCCTACGATTAAATTATAAGGTCTTCTAGGGACCATATTTTCAAATTATTTTGCCTTTTTCCCCCTTGGGTCTGTTATAGTAAAGAGTACGTTCCACCATCCTGGGAAACACTGCTGACTCCCTGGCCACCTCCTGGGCACTCTCCACCAGCGCTAGCAAGACTGTGTGGCTATGGAAAGACCATGATGCTCTCACCTGCAAGCCGAGACCCAGGAAAACATGCATGTCTTTGACTCAAAGCAAGTATGTGCTGCCTATATGGAGGAAACATCCAAACCACTTACCAAACTCCCCAGTCCCCATCTAATACCATCGTTTAGCTATTTCATATTCTTTGCCTTTGTGATGATGCGTTACATTTTATAAAAAGCTCTGCACCAATATTTCTATTAAGATTTCATTGGATAATTAAAAAGTATCACTGAGCAAGTGTGGAATAGAAGTTCTAATGGTCCTACAAAAACAGAAACTAGTCATTTTTTAAATTAAATTATTAAAAGGCCCCCTCTTTTTTTTTTTTTTTTTTTTTTTTTTGTGGTACGCGGGCCTCTCACTGCTGTGGCCTCTCCCGTTGCGGAGCAGAGGCTCCGGACGTGCAGGCCCAGCGGCCATGGCTCACGGGCGCAGCCGCTCCGCGGCATGTGGGATCTTCCCGGACGGGGGCACGAACCCGTGTCCGCTGCATTGGCAGGCGGACTCTCAACCACTGCGCCACCAGGGAAGCCCAAAAGGCCCCTTTTTATTGGTAGGATTGCTACCTCAAAGATTGCAAATGCTGGGTGAGTCACTTTCATCCCTTGATACATCTAATTTTATTTAAAGGTAGAAATACTTTGTGGGCACACAGGCCAGTACGTTATGAATCTTTGAGAGCTTAGTTGAGTCCCTCTGCTTCCCAACAAGAAGGCTGAATCTTTCAGACTGAGGTTGAGGCCTGGGATGTGTGCATTTCTGGCCTCACATTTGGCTCCTAGGTAAACAGACCACCACCTTCCAAGGCTGGCAAATTGCCATCTGTCATGGATGGTTAAATCTCAACCCCTTCTCTCATTGCCTGGGGCCAGAGGTAGAGAAGGAAGGAGAGGTAGAACAACAACAGGATAAACTGGAGAGAAAGAAAGAAAGAAAGACAGAAAGAAAGAAAGAAGAAAGGGAGGAAGGGAGGAAGGAAGAAAGAAGGAAAGAAAGAGAGAAAGAGAGGAAGGGAGAGAGGGAGGGAGAGAGGGAGGGAGGGGAAGAGAAGGAGGGAGGAAAAAGGGAAGGAAGGAAGCAAGGGAAAGAAAGAAAGAAAAGAAAAAAGCAACACACAAGTTTTACAGGCTTTGCTGTCTCAAAGCTGTTGTTTCAAGGTCTGGGCTTTAGAATGACAGAGGGGAGGCAACTCCCCCCGCCCCCCACCAGCCCTCCTTCATGGAAACGGCCAGCATCTAGCTTGCCCCTGGAAAGAAGAAAGAAAAATCCTGGAGTATGGAGCCAGGTGGGGAATTTTGGCCACTGAACCCAGAGCTTTTGGAGCTACCAAATAACATATGGGAACCTCTGTGTCTGATGGCCCAGTAACAAGGCCTAAATCATATTTAGTGTGAAAATGAAACTAAGGGCCTGTTTTAAATTCCCCAATGAGAGTTTCCAAACCTTGGTGATATCCTAATAAGCAAACACTCCATGGATGAGATGGTTAAATAAAAGCCGCTTCTAAACCCAAGGCCTGCATCACTGAGGGGAAGAGGTAAGCAATATTCCTCATCTGGTTAAACCTCACAGATCCAGGTCAAGTAATGCATTTCAAACAATTAGAAGAACTTGTACGTGAACACTTTCGGAAAGCAAATTATGCTTCCTGCTTGGCTTTTGCTCTAAGCCTAGTGTCCTTATTAGTGTATTAGAGATAGTAAGACTTAACTCAAAAAGAGAGTTATGCTAATAAGAACCTACTGTATAGCACAGGGAACTCTACTCAATACTCTGTAATGACCTATATGGGAAAAGGATCTAGAAAAGAGTGGATATATGTATATGTATAATGGATTCACTTTGCTGCACAGCAGAAACTAACATAACATTGTAAATCAATTATACACCAAGAAAAGCTAATTTTAAAAAAAGGAAAAAAAAGACAGTTGTAAAGATTGCACAAGATAAAATTTCTAAGTCCTCACACACTAGACAGATAAAGGTGATTTGCGTCCTCCTTTTCTCCTACTATTCTGACTCCTGTGTTCTTACCTTCATGGTAGTTAATCATCTAACTAACTCGGGGTGCTTCTGTGTTCATGTTTTCTCTCCTGGAAGGGTCTGAAAACTCGCTGAGGACAAGAACCTTGTCTGAGGTGCTTCCCACAGAAGACTGTACGTAGTAGATGGACAGTAAGTGCTCCGTGGATACATATTTCTATACTTGCAATGAACTGCTTCATTCTTATCTTTCTTTTCTTCTCTCTCAATCACATACAAAGGATGATGGGAAAGCATAAAATGCTTTTAAATACTTCTGTGGCTTTCCCCAGATTTAAAGACAACAGACTGACAGGAATGGAACTGAAGGAGGAAGGTATTTCTTCAAGTATGTTGGTCTAATTAAAGGACAATGCCTATATTTCCCAGCAAGGATGGCATTACTGGAGAAATTACCCTCTACATGGTTTAAAAATACAGTCCCAGCAGCATGTAAGTTTAAAGCAATTGTCTGGCCAAGAGGACATTTTACAGATAACTCCATAGCTTTACTGAATACAGTGCTGTACTCTATCGCAAAATACCAGCACGCTTGCAGCTGCCTTATTGATACCGTCAACTAAGAGGCAGGGAAAGTTTGGGGAGACCTGGGCTTCTACAGATGGATGATTTCTATAGACAGATACAGAAAGACAGTTGAGATGACCAGGTCTTGCATTTTACAGATGAGTAAGCTGAAACCAGAGAAGTTATCATTTGCCCACAATCACAGGGCTTGTTAGAGGTTGAGCCAGATGGAAAAACCCATAGCCCCTAGTTATAGTCCAATTCATTTATTCAAAAAATGTTTATTAAATGCCTTCTATGAGCTTAATGTATTGGAGATACTGACTAGTATGACATGGTCCTTATATACTCAGGGAGGGTATAGTCTAAGAAGGGATGAGAGACAAGAGAAATAGCCAGTTATAGGACAACGTGGAGTGATGGATGTCAAGGGTACCAGGAGAGGCAGGTGAGGCGAGTGAGGCACTCACTTTGGGCTCAGGATTTAAAGGGACACCAGAGACTTAGTAATCAAGATGAAGAGTATTATCAGGATGGGGTTCAGTATGACTCATTTTTCCTTTTGTTTCGGGCTTCAGCGTGGCTCAGCAGGGCACCATTGCTCATCATGTCTTTAACTTTAACGTTAATATTTTGTTCATTGTGGATTCTTTGCATTAATTTTGATTGTTTAAAATATCATATTAAAATACTCTTTATCTTGATTACTGAGTTTTTTCGGTGCTCCCCTCTAAAATTTTGCACCTTAAGCAAGGGCCTCACTCTGATGTCCGGGGGAATCTAATGGAGGCTGCATGGGGATGGGACGAAAGAGGATCCTTTGTGCGTGAGTTCCAGCAGAGGTGCCAGGTTTTCAGATTCTGCTTCCAAGAGGCCTAGAGGTTCAAAAGAGCCCCATCAGGGGAGAAGTAGAACCTTTTCGGCCAGAGCAGCTCTGCCTTGATCTATTTTGTTTGCTAACATTTTGGATAAGTGTTTGTTGGATTGCTGGTTTGGTAGAAAGGGATTCTTAGGTCTAGAAAGTGTTTGAAAAGTTCCTACAGCAATGAGAAAAGAATAGATTCACACACATAAGACCCATCACATGCAACGTGGGGCTTGAGTTAGGGGTTGAGGGACAGAGTAAATAGATGAAGCAGGCAAGGCATCAGGGTCCGAAGAGGCCAGAGGCTGATTGACCCACCAGAGATGTAATGGGTTTCAAAGCTCAGCTGTTTGCTTTCCTCCCAAGCTCCCCGCTGGAGAGACCTGTTAGCACACTCATTTGGCAGACACGTCTGGTTATTTTACTGGACCAAATGGCTTGCATCCCTTTCCTTGTCCACCAGAGAAAGGGTCAAAAAGATAATTTAAAAATTTTGACTATCACCATAGAAAGTGTGCTTTTCTTAGACAAATGCTCAATAGATCGTGAGGGGGAAGGGCAGAGCCAGAGAAAGAAAGCATCTCAGAAGTGATTCCTTAAAACTGAATTGAGTGTAATCTAGTCAGACCTTTTGGGGGGCTGCCACATTGCAGAACTCCCAGGGGGTGACTTTTCATTGTAGTCGGTGTCAATGGCACACACTGTTGACTGTACAGGGCAGCAATAGTTTACGAGAGTCGTCAAAACATCACGAGTCCACATTTGGCCATCCTAATTCAAACTATCAGGCTTTCTGACTTTTAATAAGCTAGATTCTGAAATTCTGGAAATTTTCTCCATCGAGAGTGTGCACTTTTCATTCTCTGGAATCCCTGAAATTATTAGGGAAGAAGGAGGTGTGTGTGCATAGTGAGAAGTGATGAAGGTGACAGGAATCTGGGAAGCCGCTGAAAGTAAAGTCGGCTAAGAAAGATTTCAAGATCAGAGGCACAATTATTATGTTGGTTGGCTTATATACAAGACAAATCCGATAAGAGCAAGTTTCAGGGGAGAAGATGCAGAAATGGACCATCATAAACTCCCAGCAGTGTATAACTTGGTATTTCTGAAAGGCTATGTAGGGGTATGTGTTCAAAGTCTAAATTATGCGCATGTCAAAAATTTTAAAGCAGGTGTTAAAACTATGTACAGAGTGACCCCACCAAAAATACATATGAATCCATGAAAAAGACTGTGAGTTTAATTGCGTGTAGACAATGGTTCTCTGGAGAGTGTGATTATGGGTGATTTTTTTTTCAGCTTTACTAAGATATAATTGACTGACATAACATTGTGTAAGTTTAAGGTGTACAGTGTGTTGATTCGATAATTATATATCACAGAATGATTACCATCATAACTTTAGCTAACACCTCCATCTCATTATATAATTACCATTTCTTTTTTGGGGTGAGAACATTTAAGATCTACTGTCTTCGCAACTTTCAAGTATATAGTACAGCGTTATCAGCTATAATCACCATGCTGTACATGAGATCCTAAGAACTGATCACTGGAAATTTGCACTTTAACCAACCTCTCTCCATATCTACCACCCCCAGCCCCTGGTAACTACCATTCTACTCTTTTTTTCATCATCTTTTTTAGTTTCTACTTTTAAGTGAGATCATACAGTATTTGTTTTTCTTTGGCTTATTTCGCTTAGATTAATGTCCTCAAGTTTCATCCACGTTATCGTAAATGGCAGGATTGCTTTCTTTCTCACGGCTGAATAAAATGTCCTTTTTATATATGGGTGATTTTTTTCTAACTCTCTCCTTTTACTTTTCTAATTTTTTTGAAAGATTTATTCACTCAACAGACATGTGTCGAGCACCTGTCACTTGTTGGGGGGTTTCCAGGTGCAGGACATCTCATGGTGCTTCGATTCTAATGGGGGGATCTAGGCACAAAGGAAATAAATAAAGTATGTAGTGATGTGGAGAAAAATGAAGTGGAGAAGCATATCAGGAGTAATGGGGTGGGAGGACTGTGATTTTTAAATAAGCGTCAAGAAAGGCTCAGAGAAAGGTGATATTTAGGCAAAAACGGAGAGGAGGTGAGGCAGTAAGCCTTTCAGGTGTCTACACAGAAAAGCTTTCCATGCAGAACAACATTTGCAAAGGCCCTGAAGCGGAGGACGGAGCAAGCAAGAGGAGGGAAGGTAACAGGATCTGAGTTTAGAAAGGCAATGAGACGGATTATATGAGACTCTAAGGTCTTTACAAGAGCTTTGCTTATACCCTGAGTGAGATGGAAAGCCGTTGTCTGATTTTGAGCAGAAATGTTATATGACCTGGCACGTTCTTCAATGGTACCCCTCTGTGTGTTTCTAGGGGAGCAAGGTGGAAGCAAGAAGATCAGTCATGAGGCTATTTCAACAGTCCAGGCAAGATGTTCCGGTAGTTCAGACCAGAATGGTGGTGACAAATGGTGTGGTACTAGATATATTCTGAAAGTGTGACCAACAAGATTTGCTGAAGGTTTGGATGGATAGTGTGAGGGACCAAGAGAGATCAAGGAAGATTCCAAGGTTTATGGCCCTAGTTAGAGCTGCTGTTGACTGAGATAGGGACATCTGTAGGAGGAGCAGTTGGGAAGGGGGAAGGCCAGGGTTTCAGTCTCGGATGTATTATATTTGCAACGTCAAGGAGCAGTTGGATCTGGAGTTGGGGGTGGAACGCAGGTGAGAGAAGGAGCCTAGGCTGGAGAGTTACATCTGGGAGTTTGTTAACTCCCAGAGACTGAATGAGATCACCAAAAGACTGCCTGTAAACAGAAAAGAAGTGTCCACACTCTGGAACCCTCTAGAGTTAAGTGCATGGAGATGAGGAGGAGCCAGAAAGGGATGCTGAGAAGGATCCAGTGAAGGAGAAGGACAACCAGGAGCTCACGGTGCTCTGCAGGCTCATGAAAAAAAACTCATTCAAGGAAGAGGGATTCATGATCAGTGTCAACTGCTGTGGATTGGTTAGGTAAGATGAGACGAAAAGTTCTCCATTGGCTACAGCAACTTGGAGGTCATGGGTGACCTGGACAAGAATAGTTTTGGTGGAGTGTGCACATGAAGGCCTTATTGAAGTGGGTTAAAGAAAGAATGGGAGGAATTGGAACCAGTGAATGAAGACAACTCTTTGAGGAGTTTGTTGCAAAGGGGAGAAGAGAAATAGAGCTACAGTTAGAAGTGGAAATGGGGCCAAGAGAAGGGTTCTGTTTATTTCAGAGATGGGAAAAATAAGAGTTGTTTTATGCTGTTGAGAATGATCCACAGGAAAGAGAGGAAACATTGATGGTGATGGAAAGAGAAAAGAGACTTGCTGGAACAGTGTCCATGGATAGGCAGGGGGGCTGGCATCCAGTGCCCAAAGGGAAGAGGAGGGAAGGCAGAGCTCATGGCAACAGAGGCTGGAAGATGGTAGAAGTGGTGCTGGGGATAGTGGAAATGATCTTCTGGTGACATCTATTTTCTCCCTGAAATAGGAAGCAAGTGTTAAGAAGATGAACACATAATACTTAAGGACAAGGAAATAAAGAAAGAAAGAAAACTTAACTATGCATGAACTTTCACTTGGCAACATCACTTCCAAGAATTTTCTTAAGGAAATAATTAAAAAACTTTGCCAGGATGTTCTCTGGCAGGATTATTTGTAAGAGCAAGAAGTTAGAAACAATCTAAGAGCCTCGCAGTAGCAGATCTGTTATAGTTAACCAGCTTATTAAGCAGTGCTGACTTTCAAACATAGGCATTGATATTGAAAGCTATTGACTATACATTGAGAAGAAAAACAAAGTTCCCATGTTTGTAAAACTTATATGTTTATTTGTAGATATCTATCTATATGTATCTACATGTGTGAAATTGGTAATCCATGCCAAATTGGATCATGGATTGCCGACACTTTTTGTCGACTATATTTTCTTATTTTTCCATAATAAGCAGAATGAGAAACTTGTCATGAGAAAGCAACAACACAAGAACTTGCTCAATGTATCTGTGCTGTGTGGCACCTTTCGATTTTTTGGTGACTCTCAGGAGGTCCTGGGCCTCTTTGCCTTGGGTCCCTCCACATCATTCAGGACCCTCTTGCTTGATCTGACTCAAATGTCGCCTGTATAATCCTGCTGTATGTCAGCAAGTCTCCTTCAGACCACGTCTGTAAGATGCTGGTTGATATCCACAGCAACAGAGAGAGAGGTGTCCAAAGCTATGAGTCACACCTGCCTGCTTGCTAATATGTGTACATATGTCCAGCCATTTTGCCCAAGACTTGCTTGAATTGTGACACACTAGCTGGTTTGGATCAAGTAATGCCCACTAGCCTGTTACAAGAAACTGCTGAAATTTCTCAGGAAGAGCCTCATGATCATCCGTTGGCCAGATTGGTTTAAGCCATTTGTTACAAATAAAAATAATCATATTACTTGATATGTATAAGGGACATTGTCTCAGTAGTATATGAGGTGGGTATAGAAGCCTATTTAGAGAATAATACTTTCATTAATCTGTTGTACGTAATCTAAGTTTTAAAAATTGTGCTGCCTGTACCTTGAAGACAACCCTTAGCCATCCCTCTTTTAACCAGATTGCTGCTCCAAGCCCCTGCTATCTAGGGATTCTGGTGCAGCCCCGACCCCCAGGGGACTCTGGATGTCCTTTAGAAGTCCATCTGCCTTGTTTCCGCAATGCGCCACTTACATTTGAAACAGCTGCTCCACAATTGGAATTTCCAGCCCCAAATTGGCATTTCTCTGAACCATTTGCAACTTATGCACTATTAATGTTTGGATTACACTGGATAACTTTGGAGGTTAAAATTGATTCATGCAAATAGATGACTGAGTAAGCAATAGAAACATGACCTAGAATAATCTCATGGTTTGCTATTGCATAAACATGTTTTATAATCTGTTTAACAGCAAACTTGATACTTCCTGAACGTGCCAACCATAACACACACTTTTCTGTTAGACAAGAGAAAGAGAAAAACCAGGTTTTTCTTCTCATTCATAATCAAGGAAATGATTAAACTAAGAAAATCTGGTTGTCCTTAGTAAATATACTTTCTTGTGCTTTTCCTTTCATTCTGTATTCTTTTCTTATCTTCTTGTGCAGGACTGGAACGAAGGCAACACTCATAGTTGCAATGGTAGCATTTGACCTCAGGTTTATTATTTTAAATACACCTGCCTGAAAATGACCAGAAATCAAAATAAGCATCGCCAATAATGGGATGGATTGACACTATATGTCCCTTGGTGTGAGACACTAAGAGAAACACAGCCTCACTTCCATGCTATTCCTGGCAAAATGCAAATAGTACTGATCATAAGGAAACATAATAGAAACCCAAATTGAGGGAGATTCTACAAAACAACTGGTGTGAAATCTTCAAAAATATAGAGGTCATAAAAGACAAGGACAGATTGAAGAATTATTTCAGATTGAAGAAGATGAAAGAGACATCCAAAGTGAAGGTGACACATTATCCTGGACTGCAACCAGAAATAGAAGAAAAAAAATTGGGATGCAGTATGTATTAGAAAAAAAAGTGGGATGCAGTATGTATTAGAATAATAAGTGAAATGTGAATGGTGTGAATGGATTACATGGTAGTACTGTATAACTGTCAACTTCCTGCCCTTGATGGCTGAATTGTGGTTATTATGTGGGAGAATGTCCTTGTCTTTTAGGAAGTTCACATTGACACTTCCAGTGAAACTGGGGCATCACGTCTGCAATTTTCAATTATTTCAGGAAAATAGCTAGCTAGCTAGCTAGACAGATAGATAAAGATAGATACATAGATAGATAATAATAAAGCAAAAGTATCAAAATGTTAGGAATTAAGGACTTTGGGTAAAAGGTATATGGCAGTTCTTTTTATTATTCTTTCAACTTTTCTGTGTCTAAAATTATTTCAAAATAAAAAGTAAAAAAAAAGAGAAAGAGAAAGAAACATTAAAGAGTATCTTAAAGCAAGAGACATTAGGTTACTTACCATTTCTCTTAAAGTGAGAAGGTTCGGGCTTCCCTGGTGGCGCAGTGGTTGAGAGTTTGTCTGCCGATGCAGGGGACACAGGTTCGTGCCCTGGTCCGGGAAGATCCCACATGCCGCGGAGTGGCTGGGCCCGTGAGCCATGGCCGCTGAGCCTGCGCGTCTGGAGCCTGTGCTCTGCAACAGGAGAGGCCACAACAGTGAGAGGCCCAAAGGTTCAATATTGCCATAAAACAAATATCTGTACCCATATCTGTTCTTATATAAGATATAGATAGACATCTATCTATCTATTTATATCTATCTTACATATGTACATGTATATAATTTTTCTGGGACCCTGCAGGCCTGCTGAATTAGAATATGGGTAGGAGGCGGGGGGTTGGTCCTAGAAAGCCCAGAGGTGACGATGGTACACAGCCAGCATGGCACGTCACCCTCTAAGCAAGTCCCCTCAGTTCCGGGAGCTCTTGGGTGGGTCTGGGAAGGAAGCAGCAGTTCTGCTTCTTGTCCTGGCTTCTCTCTCTTACATTCCAAGTCCAGTACCTACTGTCTTCTCTCTTTTGCTACTTCCTAGAGTGTAAATACCTGACAATGACTCAGCAAAGCTTCCCAAACTGTGTTTCTCGAAATGCTAATGTGTTCTCAGAAAACAAATGAAAACAGAAACAAATAATCCATTTGGTTCTGAGTTGAATCTGCTTAATATAATAGTTCCTTCCTGGACATTTATAAAATGCATTTGTTTATAAATGGCTTACAAGTGGCTGCATTTTGTGTAATTCAATATTTTGCAAACGTTTTTGGCCACGGAACACCTCCCCCCCCCCCCCCACTTAACACCTATCACATAGCAGCCAGTGACACTTGTGTTTCTCCAGGTGCTTAGTCTCTAAGGCTGTGTGGATGCTGATGGGAAAGGCGTGATGCTGGTTTAGGATGCTGATGGGAAAGGCGCTGATGGGAAAGGATGCTGATGGGAAAGGCGTGAAGGTAGGATGCTGATGGGAAAGGCGTGAAGGTAGCCAGCCTCAGGCACGGCTCACTCAGGGCCTGGCTCAGGCCATTTGTTGTTATCCTCACGCATCTGCCTTCTTGCCTGTGTCAGCTTATGTGCAGAGTGACTTCCCACAAGAGATTTCAAGATGCTGGAAGCAGCAACTGGGTCTAATACTTCTGCCTTCGCAGACAGGCAAAGAACGTATTGTGCCCATCCTTCTCAGACGACCCTTGAACCAATCACCAGATCCAGGGAAATGGGATTGGCCTGTTCGCATGGACCAGCCAGGGCTCATCCATCCGTCCATGCTGGCTACGCGATGGTGAGGGGGTGGGATGGATGTTGGGGCCCGGGGTACCAGAACGTCCTCCACAATGTGGAATTTAAGTGAGCAGAGAACTGGGGTCTTGCAGTTGGCTCAGGTAAAACTCTCCCCACCCAAGTGTCCCCAGACAAACACCAGCTCCTCGGGCAGTTCTATACCCGGTTAGCCTGTCCTGGGGTGAGGAAGGGGCCCCCTGAGAGTAGAGGACAGGGGCGAGGCTGACCCAGTGGCTGAGGAAAGGACAAGCATGCCAGTGAATTGAGTTGCCTTTTCCAGGTTTTTCTTCTCTTCTGCTATTTGCACGCTTTCCCGTGAATGGATTTTTCTTTTTCTTTAGCCCCACCTGGCAAGCCCTGGTCTCTAGGAGCCCGGCTCCATTCAGGACACTTCTGAAAAGAATACTGAACACAGTTTGCTTGCCAGTGCCCCCACTGGAGGCTGAATTCCAAAGGTTATTTTCTTTAAACCTTAGTCTCAACCTTTTGCCTCATAATTTTGAAGTAAAATCCATCTCGAGACAGGTCCTCACAAAGTGCTAAGAACTGAACAACATGTCATTATTACACTTGCAGTAACTCCCAAACGGCATCAGTGAATTCAAATATTTGTACCTTTGCGTGGGTCAGCCAGGCTGTAGCCAAGGAGACTCCCATGCTAGGTTAACGCTGAAGCTTTAGTTTGATCTAATGCAAAGAAAGAACAGAAATCAACACAGGTCGCATTTCCCCTCCTTTCCTGTGAAATAGTTCATGTTAATGCCACAAGTACAGTGATTTCAGAGGACTACAGCTGGCTTTGAAGATGGGCCATCACTCATTCATCGCCGAGGTAGATGAGAGATGGCCTCAGCTGCTTACTGTAGGAAGCCTCAGAAAGTGCCCAGGCCTGTCCCAGAGCAGGTGTCCAATTAGATGTTCGCTCTCCTTGCTTCCATTCCTTCCCTGCTTCTTTTCCTTCCCCAAACAACTGCCCCAGAGGAAAAGACCCAAAAAATTACTGAACGTTAATGTAACAAGTTACTCCTACAGCTACCCTCCAGTTGCCATTCCTGAAATTATCTGTCCCTTGTTTTTAGGTTACTGCCTAATTCATTTGATAAATTACTATGTGATGAGGTGTGTTATCACACACACACACACTTTTTTTTTTTTTTTTGCGGTACGCGGGCCTCTCACTGTTGTGGCCTCTCCCGTTGCGGAGCACAGGCTCCGGACGCGCAGGCTCAGCGGCCATGGCTCACGGGCCCAGCCGCTCCGCGGCATGTGGGATCTTCCCAGACAGGGGCACGAACCCACGTCCCCTGCATCAGCAGGCAGACTCTCAACCACTGCGCCACCAGGGAAGCCCCATACACACTTTTTTATTGAAGTATAGTTAATTTACAGTGCTGTGTTAGTTCCTGGTTTAGCACAGTGATTCAGTTATGCATCTATATGCATATAGCTTTTCACGTTCTTTTCCATTATGGTTTATTACAAGATATTGAATATAGTTCCCCTGTAGTTTATTTTATATATAGTAGTTTGTATCTGATAATCCCAAACTCCTAATTTATCCCTCTTCCCCGCTTTCCCCTTTGGTAACCATAAGTCTGTTCTCTATGTCTGTGAGTCTGTTTCTGTTTTTTAAATAAGTTGATTTGATTCTTATTTTAGATTCCACATATAAGTGACATCATATGATATTTGTCTTTGTCTGACTTACTTCGCTTAGTATGATAATCTCTGGGTCCATCCATGTTGCTGCAAATGGCATTATTTCTTTCTTTTTTATGGCTGAGTAATATTCCATTCAGACACATTTTTAATGTGAGAACTTCAATGCCTCAATTCAAAACAGTGACAAGAGCTGAGAAACTTAAGCCTTCTCCTCACCATCAAGCACTTGCTACTCTTTTAAACCAACCCTAGTGACGAATTGGGTTTAAATTTTTTTAGGGTCCCTTTGGGATACAAATAACCCCTTAAGGCCTACTCTTCTTGCATTACCTGAAACAAATCAAATGGATGTCTAATCCTTAAACCCATAAGAATTTACCTAAGCGTTCTCACGTTTTCCAAGTCTTCTCCAGGCTAACCATCTGCAAACACTTAAACCCTCCTTCTGAAATGGCTTCCAGTTGCTGCAGCTTCTCCGCCCTCCCCCATCCTCTCTCTAAAGTTCTTGGTCCCACCTCCTCAGCCCCAATAACCAGCCTCACAAACGAAGCACATCAAATGGCAGCCCGTCCTAAGCGTGTGCTCTGTACCTCCGGCAGAAGCAGAAGGCTTTTATGAAATCAAATCAATATACATTATTTTGAATGATCGTAGTAAAGATTTTCCTACCTAATCAGTCCCATGGCTCCCAAGGATTGTTAGAACCAAACTTGTGAAAAATGAACTAAAATGCTCTTGAGGGGAACATGATGAGGAATCTTCTGTTGATCTCCTGACCACTCCTCTCCATTGGGTAAGATAATCAAAAGTATTGGCTCTTAGTTCAACTTACTTAGCTAGTATTTGGAAAATAAGTATCTGAAAGAAAATGTAAATGTTCTTATGTATATTCATTTTTTGGCTGCAAGTAATAGAAAACCTAATAATTTCATAAACCTTAGGATACCATTGAATGCAGGTACCTGAAACTGGGTGCATGAAAAGGTCTATGCTTTTGCTTTTGTTTTCCACTCAAGGTTAGAATCTGTAATTCTGCCTCCAGAATTCTGCTTGGCATTTTCACATAACTGTGTTCAAGACTGAAAGTTCTGAAATGTGGAGCCACCGGCAGACTTCCCCTCCTGTCTCATTAGTCAGGGTGGAGACACGAGGCCAATCTGAGCTACAGGGAAGCAAGGAAGTGCGTTTCTGGCAAAGGGAGGTGGGATGGTCATGACCAGGCAAAGCGTCTGCTTCAGTGCGTTTAGAATGTGTAAAAATAGAGTTTTATTTTATTATAAAAGTTAATGCATAATTATTGAGAAAGTGAGAAAAAAAATCCCCCAATGCCACTACCCAAAGTCTTTTCTCAATGTACTATTTTAACACTGTTCTAATCATATTGTACAGTGTGAGTTTTTTTTTTCACTTAACATTATTTTAAATCTCTATAGTTTTTGAAATATAGTTATTTTGAAATAAAATAGAAACCAAAGGAGGCAGCGTAGAACAGTGGAAAGAGGGCTGGCTCTGGTGTGAAGAGACCATGAGTGTGGCCCGGGTCCAGGCACTAATCCATCAGTGTATTTCCATTTCCTCAAAATAGAGAAAGGCATTTCCTTAGTTCTACCATTTCTGAGTCTTCACGATCATGAGAACTGTATCTTTGAGACACATAAACCATGCTGTTCAGATACTGATTCAACCCAGCAGGTCAGGACCACAAGGACAAACAGACAAGTGAACTGGAGGTTACCACCATGAGAAAGTGATGCATGACATGTAATAATATAAAATATAATATGTAATATGCACTATATCACATTACCAGTTCTTCCTATTTTTCAATGGAAGCCAGAAATCTGGATTTTCATGTGAAATTGGTCGCTTCTTAAACATGGGCACCTAGTTTGAAAAACAAAATACTCTAGAGGCCAAACAAAACATGTCTGTTGATTGCCTGTCGGCAACTCTGGCTAAAGCAGCAGCCAACTTGATCAACACTAGTTGATACTAACTAGTTAGTGTTGATAGTAATACTAACTAGTTTAACACTAGTTAAAAAGATGTACAGATGGGGGATAAGAAGAGCTGCTTATAAGATATTTTGGCTCCACAGCAACTGGATTATTACAATCCGTCTAAAACTTCAAATGCTTATATTAATGGTGAATAAATATAATCTAGGATTTCATCATCTCTAGTTTTTTACATTGACAATATAACTACTTCCCATTGCTGATTCTGAAACACCCTTGGGTATGAACTGAGCTTTGATGTGCTCTCTTGTGTGCTCTCTTGGAAACAACTAAGTCAGGACCCTGCTAGGATGACTCCTTTCATATGTGTTTTTCATGATCATGATTTTTATGGTTCAAAATCAAGTCCTGTGTCTTTTGCCTCAATCATTCAGTTTAAGGACAAAATGAAAAAGGAAATGATGTAAGTCTTAGGTGTTCCCTTGAGTTAAGAACTGCCACCTCAAGCAGTTTGCTCTCTTCTCACCCTGATGTTGCACCTTTAATCTCTCCTTTTCAGAGAAAGAATGATCAACGTCACCAGTCACTGCAGGCCTTTGCACCCAGCAACTCTATCACTCTCTTAAGAGCAGTGCAGAAAGAGGATCTAACAACTTTGAACTTTTTACGTGATTTTTTACCTTCGACACAGTTGTTAATTAGAGTTCTAAAAAAGCAACAGCTCGCTACAAGAACATCAGGTTTTTAAATGATTCATCTTCTCACAGACCTTGATATTCAATCCAGGTGCAGGAATAAACAGTATAGCCCTTGGGTTCTATCCTCCGGGCTTGGAAATGCTTCAGTGAAATTCTATAGCGAAAGGCCCCTGTGCTTCCCCTGACTTTCTCTTTGTTCTACTAACTTTTTATCTCTGAAAAGCAAAGGGATTTCCTTTGGGGATTAAGCAGAGGAAACAACCTAAGGTAGCGATAGTGTTTCATTAGAATTATGAGATGCAAAATTATCCTGAAGTCAACTCAACAAGAAGTTCTTTGCCCCAGTCTTGGAAGGGTCCCCCTGTATATCCAGCAGAGAGCATCACAAGCCCTTGCCCCACTGAGGCTTCTCATCCTCTGTTCTCCTGGCGCCACGAATATCTTGGACAAACGGTGGGTTTTGAGTGAGGTGGAGAGTTGTCTCATCTGAATGTGATACATGACAATCTTTTTTCCTTTTTCTTTTTAAAACTTCTTACATGTATTGTTTTGCTAACATGAAATCATTCTGAAATAAATATTTAAAAACGGATAGGTGCCATCCTCATCCTGCCACGTCCTGGTTTTGAGTCACTGAAAGCAACAGGTAGAAGAACAAGACAGATGATTAATTTTCTTAATGATAGATCTTAGAAGCTTCTGTTCAAAGAATGAGATGCAAGTGGAGAGTTTCCTGTTCACAGAAGACCAATGTGCTACTCTACAAACCGTTCCTAGTCACACTTCTTCCAAACTGGGAGTCTGCAGAAGGATTAGCATATGACGGTAAAAGAAAAGGATTTGTGTCAAAGCAGCTACACTAATGCCAGCCTGACATATCCATCTTCTGTCAACACAAAGCTGGATAAAAAGTACATACTTAGCTGCTATTCGAGAGTCACTAAAAATTCTTGAAATAAACAGCAACATAAATCACTTTTCTATTAGATTTCTCAAATATTCACATTCTGATTTATGGCTGACATTTACTTTAAAAATGTTCGATGGTAACCTGAATGGCCAAATTTTTTTTTTTTTTTTCCATACATGGGCCTCTCATTGTTGTGGCCTCTCCCGTTGCGGAGCACAGGCTCTGGACGCGCAGGCTCAGCGGCCATGGCTCACGGGCCCAGCCGCTCCGCGGCATGTGGGATCTTCCCGGACCGGGGTACGAACCCGCGTCCCCTACATAGGCAGGAGGACTCTCAACCACTGCGCCACCAGGGAGGCCCTGAATGGCCAAATTTTAAGTTAACTGTGTTTTTATTAATTACTTTAGAAGTAAAACAAGCTTTTTTTTTTATCCTTTTGGTTAATGATTAAAATTTTTGAAGAGCCAGCTATTTTTCACATTTCCTTATATAACTTTGTTGTATTTTCCTTTCACTTATTATGACTGCTCTTTACATTCTTAGGGATATCCTTGGTTCATACTTTTATTGTTTTGGCTGTATACCATCTAATTTGACATATTGCATTTCTATTTGTATTTAAAAATACTCTTCATGACATTTTGGGGTTTCTTCTCTGGTCCAAATATTATTTGGTGGAGTTTAAGTTTTCCTTTTCATATTTTCTGTGTGATTATTTTATTTTGTTATGTCTAATTTTAAGATTTACTCTCAATATATGGAATGTAGAGTTGTGACTTTATTATGTAGTGCAGAACATGGTAAATTTTTGTCTAAAATACACTTGGGCAAAAAAGCAAACTTGCTTATATTTCCACGTAGTTTTTTGCACAGATGTTAAATCTGCCTTATTAATTTTGTATCACTTTGTGTCATGTGGATGAACTAAATTCTACTTCTGAACTGTTGATATTTCTAATTACATTCTGTATTTTATTTCTGTCAATTATTTCTATTCATGTATTTTGTAAATTTAGAAGTTTAAGGTGACTGAGTTACTTCTCCTACTGCTTTTGTTGTGAAATCTACCTTATTATGAGAAGAATCTCAAATCAGAGTCTTTATTTTTAATAGAAACATGCTTGAGATTTGACCCAAAAGAAAATGCAACTGATGGACTTTGCAAACAAAAAAGTTGTTATACACACCCTCTCCACCCCCATTAACCTCTGCCTCTTGGCAAGCCATTGACCTATTTTCCTAGTAAGCCCAGGCTACCATTGTGTTATCAGGCTGAGTCACAGTTAGAGCTTATGGAGGACAACCTGGAAATTACACCGTGTTCCTAGATTCAATGTACATTCATAAATCCTCTGGTTCATGAGGTCTAAGATCTTGTGACTTGCTAAGGCAGAATGTTGTATCAGCCATCAAGGAAAATGAAGCATATAGTGTATTGATATAATTCCACTTAAATATCTACTATAGACCCATCTATTTTTATCATTAAAATTGCTCATGAGTTGAGCATAATTATTTGTCAGTAACCTCCAAATATTTGGATTTTTTTTCTCAACAGCCAAATATTTCTACCCACAAACAGACGGTTTATCTTCCAATCCTCTTGTATGTTCAGGCCAGTCAAGATGGCTGTTTTCTTGTTCTTTGTACATCCCCTCTTCCATCAGTCCTGCCTCACCTACATCCCACGCACGTGAATGTCCTTTCCCCTGCCCCAGCTAGTGCTTGCCCTAATCCTTAGGCCAGCACAGCTCCACTTGCTAGTTTATTAAAGGGAAATATCTACCCTCATGATGGTCATTAACCAGAGGGTCTGTGAGGGATGTGGCTCAGCTGCCGGTTCCCCTGGTAACTGATAAGCCAATCCGATGATAATTCCCCCTGTAAATGGTAGCCTCTTCCCCTCGGTAACGAAGATTGCCGCCATGTCCTGCCTGCCTGCGGCCACACAGAGTGGGAATGTTGCTCCAGGACCTTTTGCTTTCGTGAGTAAGATCCCCTGTCCAATAACCCATGGATGTCTCTGTGGCTGTCTCTGGGCTCTTTCTTTAGTCTCCGGGCTGGGCAAGTACAGGGCTTGCAGGCTTTGGCCACAGGAGGCCGGGGAAACTCCCATGAGCACCACGATGTCAGGAAATAAGGGCGGGGAATGGAAAGTTGTGAAGGTACCTCCACTGGTATCTGAGGCCTGAAAGTTGAGGGGGTAACCTCGGGCTGTCTGTCCACTAGCATGTGAGGCCCTGTGGCAGCTGACTACCGTGAGAGCTGTCTTTCTTTTCCATTATATTGACATACACTGTTAACCTCAGTCTCTTTCCAGTTGAGTGAGGTGGAGGGGAGTCTCAGCTGTGTCTAGTTGGGGCTGAGCGTGAGACTGGATAGGACCACAGGCCCCTCCACTGGGCCTGCGCAGGTGTCCGCCGGAACCTTGTGAACGTGGGCGGGCCTAGAGCCTAGTTACGCCTGCGCAGGAGGACCATACCCGCACGTTTTCCCAATCACCTGCCCCGCCCTGCCTACGCTGCCCACGCTTTAGCCCGCCCCGCAGCGTCACCCTAATCCGTCAGTCTCCAGCCCGGGCTTTCTCGGAGGCAGACTTGAGGCCTGTCCTCCCGGCTCCTCGCCTAGACTGCCTAGTGAAGAAACGCTCTCCTCGCTTCCACCGTCTGCATCTGGGCTTGCCGTGCGTCCGGCAAAACGAACTTGGTTTGGTGACCAATTCGGAAGCCAGCGGGAGGGAGTCCAGAGGAACCTTTGCCCGAGGGTCGTGGCCCCCGGGGGCACTGAGAGCCTGTGTGTGAGCACCAGTGGCGTCGGGTCCCTTGGTTCCAGCACCAGCCCCGGATTCCTCCAGGCGCCGCCGACCACCTGAGCTTGGTTTGGTTTTGCGTGGAGAAGCGGTTTGGGTATGAAGCCGCCTTTGGGTGAGTAACCTGGTTATGGAAACGCACCTGGCTCTAAATTGTTCCGCAGTTCTGAGCAGGTTGTGGTTGGAGGCCCCGCTGGCGGGGTTTTGGAAACAATAGGAAAGGTCTCAGCTGCTGAGGTCCTCCGTGCCTGCAGGAGAGGCCGGTCTCTGCTTTTTGGTCTTGTTTGTACTGGTCTCACGTGTCCAGAACCCTCTATATCTGATTGGCTTGTTAAGGATTGGATATTGGAGACTGAGCTTCTTGGTGACCACAGCAAGGACCCTTAGATTTCTTTACTGCAACCGTCTGGAAGCAGAGCCCCTTCAGAATGGGAGATGTTAATTCAACAACTTGAAATTCCCTCTAGGCTGCATTCTCCAAAATTGGGTACTTTGAGTTATGAATCCAGGTTGGAGACACTGTTTTAATTCTTGTTGTAAAATGACAGGTTTTGGAATGAGCTAGATGCATTCATGAATGGTAACGTGTTCTGTTGGGTTCAAATTTCCCACTCCAGAATTCAGTTAGGTGACACCACCCACGTGTGTCACAGAGACGCATGCAATGGAAGAATAATTTATCTGAGTATGAGATGGAGACATCCTGGATTCTTATAGGCACGTTTAGAACAAATGCACATCATTACTAAGAAGTCTTCTCTTCGACCATGGTTGCCTTCCCCTATAGATCCCCTACTAGGGTCCTGACCCAGAATGCAGAGAGGCCGGGTCCCCCTGTGTGTTCCCTTCACCATAAACCATGAACATGCACATTCGTTTTGTCTTGGTGTCCCTGACAACACGACCCTTTACTCTCCAGGGGTTGGCCTGGTAAACATACCAAAGGCATCCAGCACGTGGGTGGTCTTGCTTTTCGCATTCTGGCTGACTGTGTATTTTACCAGGAAATCATGTGTTGAGTGAATAATGATGAGGTCAAGTTTGCCTGCCTCTGTGAGAGTGAAAAGATAGAACATGTATCACTTGAGTGGGTTTATTCCACTTTGGCTTTCCCCTGTTTAACATGTTCTCAGCATCTGTGCATTTCAGTCTCATCTCTCTCTCCCCCTTTTTCCTCCCTCCTCATCTCACTCCCAAAAGTCTTAGAATCAGTTATGAAAGCTACACAGTAGAGACGGTTTCTGTTCAGGCGCTTCTTTAAGCATCAAGAGCCTTATGTGTATATGTTTCCATTATAGTATATGATGGTATTTTCTGCATTTTAAAAAATTTGTAACAGAATTGCAAACAACGTAGGGACCACTTAGGATACTGCTTAAGTAAATGTGAGTACACGGTGTGCAACTCTTCACAAAGCATTCTTCTGGACAGTGTAGGTCATTGCTTTTCGTTCTTTTTTAAAATTTTTATTTTATTTCTTTTTTGAAGTATAGTATATGCAATACTCTAAATCCTTTGTTGTAATTTCAATAGTCTTCACAGCATCTTCAACAGGACTGAATTCCATCTCAAGAAATCACATTTTTAAAAATTTATTTTTTAATTGACGTGTAGTTGATTTACAGTGTTGTGTTAATTTCTGCCGTACAGCAAAGTGCTTCAGTTGTACATATATATTCTTTTTTATATTCTTTTCTATTATACTTTATTAGAAAATATTGCATTTTGTTCTCATCACAATCCAGACAATACACTTAATGTATGTAAGATTCCGCAGTATTGACAGATCCTTCTCTTGAGAGTCATGGTAGTCTTTGTGTCATTCTCTCCTCTCTGACCTTTTCGGAGGACACAGGTAAAGAACAGAACATCGCAATTGCGTTTTCACCTGCTTGTGAAACCCATCCCTTGCCTTCTTACTACCCCAAACTTCAAGATGTTCATTCCGCTTGCTTCCTTCTAGTTTCCTTTGCTTTGGCGGGGCGGGGGTGGTGGTGGTGGTGGAATCTTAGACTGTTTTCTTCAACATACGCTTTTAGCTTTTTATGTGTGCAGTTGCCCCCTGTAAGAAAGAGGAGATGAATGTCTGTCAGATGATGATCCAGCATTCCTTGCTTACTCTCACTGTCCTGAGCTGACTGATAATCACCAGGTGATACTTTTCATCATCCTCACCCAGGCACTCAATCTGTCCTGCTTAGTGCATTTTCCAGAGATCTTGTCTTACGATCCTAACTCCACACACGTGGAGTTTGCCCCAAGGCATCTCCATCTACAGTAAATTTATCATCTCAACTAATAATGATTCAGATAATGTCTGTGGGTCCATGAACACAGACTACTCTGCATTTATGTATAACTTCTTAAATCAGAGATTTCTAGTTTTCCAGATGTAGGTCTTATAAATATTTATGGCTAAATATTTAACTTGATTTGGTGATAATGTAATTTTTCTCTATTTCAAATTCACATTGTTCATCGCTGGCATCTAGGTAAGCTGTTTATTTTTGGCATATTGATTTTACATCCTGCAACCTGACTATTGTCATTTATTATAGAACTATTTTATCAACTTTCTGGGATTTTTTTTACATGAACAATTATGTCACCTGCACATAAAGACAGTTTTATTTTTCTTTTCAAATTCTAAACATTTCACCTCCTTTGTTTTATTGTTCTAGGTAGGTTTCTAGCGTGTTGAATAGGACGTCCTTGTCTTGTTCCTGATCTTAGGCTAAAATCATGCACTTTCTCAGGATTAAATATGATGTTATATTTAGCCTTTTTATAGATATTTACTATCAAGCTGAAAATTTCTCCCTCTATTAATAGTTTACTGTGATATTTTTCATGAATTTTTACTTTTTTCCAGGTGCTATTTTCTCTTTTTTTTTCTCTTGTTTTTTTTTTTGCGGTACGTGGGCCTCTCACTGTTGTGGCCTCTCCCGTTGCGGAGCACAGGCTTCGGACGCGCAGGCTCAGCGGCCATGGCTCACGGGCCCAGCCGCTCCGCGGCATGTGGGATCCTCCCGGACCGGGGCACGAACCCGTGTCCCCTGCATCGGCAGGCGGACTCTCAACCACTGCGCCACCAGGGAAGCCCCAGGTGCTATTTTCTGCATCAGTGCTAGGATTATATAATTTTCTTCTGCAGCCTGCTGAGTGAGGGGTTACTTTGAATTTTGGATTTTACCACTCTTACATACCTGTAATACATCCCCTTTGTTCATGATGTCTAAATCTATCTATCTATACAGATGTATACATACACCCATATATAATTTTTGTAAGTATTAGGCTGAGGGTATTCGCATATACAGTTATAAGAAATATTGATCTTAGGGTTTTTTCTTATAATTTCTTTATCTAATTTTTGTATTAGAGTAAACCCAGACGTATAGAATGAGTTAGGAAGTGATTCCTCTGCTTCTCTTTTATGGAAAAGCTTACAGATCTTTGGCATTTTTATTCATTAAATTGTTAGTAGAATTTGCCAGTGAACCTATGGAGGCATGCTGCTTTCTTTTATTCTGAAAATTTATTAATTATTAATTTGATTTCTTTACTAGTGATAGGCCCATTCAGATTTTATATTTCATCTTGTAAAAGTTTTGGTAGTTTGTGTCTTTCATGAAATTGGTCCAGTTCATCTAAGTTACCAGATCTGTGAGCATAGAAGTATTTGTAGTATTTCTTAACACAGATTGTATTATTATTAACATTGTCCTTATCATGACTCTTGGTTTTGCCTTCCAGCGTGCTTTGTAATTTTGTTGTTGTTGTTGAAAGTCCCATATTTTGTATCAGGTAATAGGAAGTAAAATCAACAAGACCTTTGTGTGAGGGTTTATGACAATCTGGCTGGTAGTTGTGCTATAATTAATATTTGTGGGTTTCACATTCCACTCAGGTCTCTTGACTGTGAGCTTCCTTAATTACTCCTCCTCAAAGAGAAACTGCATCTTGAAATTCCTTCTGTGGGATCTACAGTTTTTATATCCGACTCTATTGGTGTGATGCTGAGGTATGGGGAAGGGAATGCATTTTATAATATTATAACCAAATCAGTATTCATGTGGCTTTGTGTCTTTGGACTGAGACTTTCACAAGTGTTTCTCCAGTCAAATATGAAGTGTGGAATATGAAGATGGCTTTCCTTCAGCTGGGTTAAGACTGGCAAAATACTTTTTTCCTGGAGTGTAAGCTTTTATCATGGAAAATGCAGTGGCCATATTTCATGATAGTTTCTCTTCCTCACTCTTGACACAGCCACAGTGAGAAGTTTCTCGGTTTTCACTGTGAAAACCTGGTAGGGCACCTGGAGACACAGCCTATGAAGATGTGTGGACACCTGACTTTAGTTACCAGGATGTTTTCCTTCTCAGAGTCCACACTCCACCTCCAAGAATTTGACGAAATTACCATTTAATCTGAGCTACCCTGTGATGGCTCCAGACGCTTGTGCTTCAGCTTGGCAAGTCTCATCTCTGACTCTGTACACATCTGTCCCTCCAGAATTGGATGAATCTGTTGGCCCTTAGACCTCAGTTCTCTAATGCGGCCAAGAAAAGCTGATCTTTTTCATTTTGTTCATTTTCTTCTTCTAGGGACCTGAGTGATGACTTATAAACTTTACATGTGCAGCCGATATGAGAAGTCCTAGTAGTTTGTTTGATGTGTCTTCCAAAATAAATGTACTTCCCTCAGATTTAACAATGTTAAGATATAGCTTCCCTCTAACATACTTGGGAATTACACCTCTAAAACAGTGTGCATCTATCATGGTATCCATCCAGGAGATCCAGAGTTAAATTCAGTAACATTTTAACAACAAGGACCTATGCTGATCCTCACTATGCCGGTAGCATTTGTTGAATGGCGCCACCCAACACCATACTCACACGATACTCCTGATTTTTCTGCCCTCAAATATTATGACTGTCCTTTCAAATCATTATCTTGAACTATCCTTTCAGCAGCTTTCTCAGACTACATAACACATGGGAGGGAGGTCTGTACATAATGTAGCCAGTTTGCTCTAGAATTTCCACATGCGTTTAAAGGTGGTCCAAATTAATAGTTAAAATAGATGGGGCTACTTGAAGTGAAATATAAGAACAAATGTCTGAGGAGAAAAGACAGTACATTTGGCAAGTGTTATAATAGTATGAGGCAGGTACTCCTTAATGACATAAACAATGTGTTGAACTATTTGACAGGCCGTAGTGCCATTTATAGATGTAGAGATGATGAAGACGGTCTTGAGAGACAAGGAAAAGATGTTCAAAACAAAACAGTGTTACAAGCCGACATTCTAAGTGCAAGATTGCTAGGCAATGGGGTACACATGTGTGCTAGGTCAGCTGCTTTAACTTCCACAAATTGCTAGAGCAGGAAATTTAAATCATTTAATGGTATTTCTGGAAAGTAGAAAATTCCCACTTGTGGAGTTTTAAAGAGAGTGGCAAAGAGTGAAGCCTTTTATTATTTGTACAGTTCAGAGAAAACTGGTTTTACACAAGGGGGCAGCATGAACAGATGAGCTCTAACACTGCTGTCTCATCTCCAAGTGCAGGATGGAAGGTGGAAATAGGAAGTGCTATCATCAAAATCCAGGGGAAATCTGGGAGCAATGCAGACCAGAGATGTTCTCAAAGGTCTTGAAGTCAGAGGTTGTAGACGTGAAGGAGAAAGCACACATCCCCATCATCAGAACAAATCTGAAAAGTAATTCTGGCAATTTGGACACTAAAAAACCTCAGGCCATACGGGATCTCCTAGTGAATGGCATTAAGACTCATAAGGGCGCTGTGCATTGAATCAATTCTTGCACAAAAAGAATGTGGAAAGAGCAGAGAAACCCACCAATACCTTGGGAGTTCAAAGAAAAGTTTCCTCTACTCTGTCTACAGGTCCAGTTTTGCAGAGGGTTGTTCCAAAAGTCAGATAATATCTTTTCCTGGCATATTTGTATAGCTTTGTGTTCATTAAATAGTTTCTTGCCCAGTAATTTACCTCCAGGAAATCATTTTATTTACCCTTGACCAAGAATTGAGCCTAAAGAAAACTCACCCTCGGGGAGAGACAGCGATGGTTGTTTGATGAAAAATTTCCCAGTCAGATGAATATAATTCCCCAAAGTATCCACACAGTGGCCTCTGCTTTGATGATGCATCATAGTTTGGAATCTTTTTTTTGAAGGGGGAGTAATTTAATTAATTAATTTTATATTGAGATATAGTTGACTTAGAATGTTGTTTCTGGTGTACAGCAAAGTGATTCAGTTATACATATATATCTCTATATACATATTCTTTTTCAGATTCTTTTCCCTTATAGGTTATTACAAGAAACTGAGTATAGTTCCCTGTGCTATACAGTAGGACCTTGTTGTATGTCTATTTTGTATGTAGTATTGTGTATCAGTTAATCCCAAACTCCTAATTTATCCCTCTCCCACCCCTTTTCCCTCTGGTAACTGTAATTTTGTGTTTTATGTCTGTGAGTCTCTCTCTGTTTTAAAAATAATTCATTTGTATTGTTTTTTAGATTCCACATATCAGTAATATCATATATGTCTTTGACTTACTTCACTTAGTATGATAATCTCTAGGTCCATCCATGTTGCTGCAAATGGCATTATTTCATTCTTTTTCATGGCTGAGTAGTATTCCATTACACACACACACACACACACACACACACACACCCACATCTTCTTTGTCCATTCAGATGTCAATGAACATTTAGGTTGCTTCCATGTCTTGGCTTGAATTCTGACCTTTCTGAAAGTTTTAGCTGAATAAGTTTAGCCTTATTTTCACTCTATAACTGGAGTCTCACTTTTACTCTATAAAAAACCAACAATGATTATTTAATCTGATTGCCTTCTTTTTATCTATTTCTCTTTGCTTTCTAGTTTAGATGACTTTAACATACTGTGCTATATTTTACCTCTGTGATCTTGTGTTGTTAAATACATGAAATAAAAAATAAAGTCCAGAGCATCCCATCCCCCCTCACCTCCATCATTTGTGCAAAACCAATGTGGAGATATACTCTCATTGTTCCCAAATACAGACTCCATCTACCGTTCTCTTTTTGGGTCCTGTTGAGCAGGTTTCTTCCTGGTACCATGCCTTACAGGCACCCTCATCTAGAATAAACGTGTTACCTTGAGACTTATTTAATAAGGCTTGATTATATCCTAGAGATCTTACTGGTCTTCTTTTTTCAAACTTGAATGGATTCATGAAAACCCCTACTGTAAATCTCTCAGTTGTCAGTTTTTCCCCCAAGTTCTTTTTTTTCTCCTTCTGATATATTACATTCAGGTTCTTCTTTGGTGTAGTAATCACTTGACTATGTCTCTTTTATATCAGGAAGCTTTATTGAGAAATAAATTACATGTCATAGAATGCAGATTTTCACTGTAAAAATCAATCAGTATTACCATGTGTGTACAATGTAGCACACAACCCTTCAGATATATAATACACCATCACCCAAAAAGTTCCCTCACTCCCTTCCTGAGAAGAAATCATTGATCAAATTCCTATAGTTTTGCCTACTCTACACCTTCATAAAACTGGAATGCACAGTATCTACTCCTTTGTTTCATTCTTCATAATTTTAGACTTTTTTGTATTGCTGTTTATCAGTAGTTCTTTTCCTTTTTATTATTGAGTCTCACTGTGTGGTTTTTGTTGTTGTTGTTTACTCACCTATACATAGTTACCTGGCATATTTCTAGTTTGCAGCTATTATGAATAAATCTGCTATCAGTATTCTTGTGTAATGCTTCTTAAAGACATGCATTCTTCTCTTTCCGGGTTACATACATGTCCAGGGAAATCGCTGGTTTATTGAAGTTGTATATATTTAACTTTTAAGACACAGGCTGACGGTTTTCCAAAGTGTTTGTACCATTTTAAACACATCTTCACCAACGTTTGGTGTGGCAGTTTCCTTCAGATTTTAGCTATTTTACTGTGCACTAATGATGTCTAATTTTGGTTTTATATTGTATTTCCCTAATCCTAATGATGCTGAGGGCATTTTAACGTGCTTATCATTCACTTGTTTAGCTCTTTCTGAGAAGAATATTTAATTTCGCAGCAGCATAATTTAATCATTTTCCTTTTATGGTTAGTGCTTACATTTTAAATCATTTTGAATTGATTTGTATGCATCATTGGAGGTGGGGGGTTGAAATTCATTTTTATCCATACGGGAATTGAAGTATTTCACCAACACTCATTGAAAATATTTTCCTTTCCCACTGAATTCCTTCATCACTTTTGTTTACAAAAAGTCTTCATATATGCAAGTCAATTTCTAGACTGTTTTCTCCCTTTAATCTGTCTCTCTTCTTTGGCTACTATCACATTTTCCCTTATTTTTCTTTTTCCCCCCCATTTTTTTTATTGTGGTGAAATACATATAACATAGAAGGTACCGTATATTCATAATGTTGACAGCCATCACCAAGCATCCGTCTCCTGAACGCTTTTCCTGCTGTAAAACTGCCCATCTCCTCTTCCTCCAATCCCTGGCAACCAACATTTTACTTTCTGAGTTTATGATTTTGACACTTTAAATACCTCATATGGTGGAATCACACTTTGATATCAGTAGATACAGGAAAAATCTTGATATAGTACAAATCTTCCACTTTTTCTTCTTTTATTACAGGCATTATAATACAGAAGTTATATCATTATATATAATATATGTAGCTAACAGTAATAGATAAATAATATGTATTCATGATATATTTAATACTAATTTAATATTTATAATTGGTATCAATATGATTAATTGTGATATATATAAACTATAATTTCTGGAACATAATATCTGGAATAGACAAAAGAGAAGAAAATATATTCGTATTTTTAAGGTACAGGTATCACATCTTTGTCACCCTCATCCTGAAGTAATTTGTCTTTCAATACTATTGTGAATGATATTTTATTTCAGTCAGCTGATCAGATCTCCAGTCTGTTTCTTCAGCCCAGGGAAACTCATGAAATCTCTGCTCAGCAATTTTAGCTTTCCAGGGATTTTTCTGTTAGGATCCTTTGAGTCTCACACTGAATTGATGCAATTAGTCAGGCCAGGATTTTAAGGGAATTTTTCTTGACTTTTGAGCTCAGCCTTCTGTGTCCCCCTTCATTGCAGATGGGCACCCTTGATTTACACGGTCACAACTCTGTTGAAGGTCAGCGTCTGATTTCCCAAAGGTTACTTGTGCGGTCACACAGGGAGTGCCTTCAGGTGACGGTCAGATATATATATGCCCATCTCATCCACTTTTCTCTCTCTTTACATAAGGATGTTGACACCTCACATTCTTCTGTTTGGTTCCCCACCTTCAGAAATATGTATTTTCTTAAAACTTTGATTAATTGTTATTGGCAGAACGATGAGTCCATGCAAGCCATTTTCCTATCACCATAAACAGAATTTCTTGCCAATATACTTAGTTTTATACATTTTACGCTTAAAGTCGTTATACTGAATTTGGAGGAAAGACGAGACCTAGATCAGAAAATATAAAATTAATCATCCTCACTGAAAAGTTACCTTTAAATTAATTTGGAAAACATGAAATATTACCTAATTGAACTCTGGCCATAGCCGCCACATTGGATATCTAAGTTCACAGCATTTGAAATATTTAATAGATTATAAATGCATTTTGACTGCCTCGTCTTAATTCTTAATATTAGGTTAAGTAAAAATCTGACACAAATACACTTTTATGTAAGCAGCACAGAATGAAGTGACAGAGAGTTTCTGTATCTCCCAATATTTCCCTGTTTCTCATTGCAGTCACCACTCCCACCCGCCCAGCAGCAGGCAAACAAACCCGGATCTAATTTTATCACTCTCAGTCAGATTTATGTTTCTCTCATTTCATATGAATGGATCATATATCGTGTTCTCTTTTGTTTCTGGCTTACTTCGTGCAGCATACTGTTTTCGAGATTTTTGAATGTAATCCTGTCGTTCAGGAGTTGTCCTATTATGTTTTGACACATAAATGACTATTTTTAGAGGAGTTCTAGGTTTACAGAAGAGTCGAGCAGCACGTAGAGTCCCTGTACACCCCTCTCCTCCTGACAGTTTATCAGCATCTTGCATTAGTGGTGTGTGTTTGATACAATTGATGAACCCACATTGATCCACCCTTGAAAATCCTCAGTTTACATTAGGATTCACACTTTGTGTTGTACAGTGTTTGGGGTGTTGAAAAATGCTTAACATCATTTAGCCAACATTAAAGCACCAAAGAGAATAGCTTTACTGTCCCTAAAAATTCCCTGTGCTCCACCTTCCTCCCTCCACCTAAGCCCCTGGAAACCCCTGGGGTTTTTTTTTGTTTTTTTACCCTCTCTGCTTTTTCTAGAATGTCAGAGTTAGAATCATACGGTGTGTAGCCTTTTCAGATGGGCATCTTTCACTTAGTGATATGCATTTAAGTTTCCTCCATATCTTTTTATGACTTGATAGCTCATTTCTTTTTAACACTGAATAATATTCCATTGTCTGGGTGGACCACAGTTTACTAATCAGTTCATCTACTGAAGGACACCTTGTTGGCTTCCAAGTTTTTGCAATTATGAATAAAGATGCTATAATCATTCATGTGTGGGTTATTGTGTTTACATACGTTTTCAGTTTATTTAGGTAAATACCAAGGATAATTGATTGTTGGACTGCATGGTAATTGTATGTTTATTATTGTAAGAAACTGTCAAACTGTCTTGCAAAGTGGCTGCACCATTCTGTGTTCCTATCAGTGAGTTCCTGTTGCTTCATATCCTTACCAGCGTTGGTGTTGTCAGTGTCTGTATTTTAGCCATTCTAATAGGTGTGCAGTGGTCTCTCCTTGTTTTAATTTGCAGTTCCCTAATGACCTATGTTGTTGAAGATCCTTTTGTAGCTTATTGAGCCTGAGTATATCTTCTTTGGATATTTTCAATTGGGTTTTTGGTTTTATATTGTTGGGCTTCACTTGTTTGATGTATATTTTAGATTGGATTCCTTTACTAGATAAGCACTTTGAAAATATTTTCTTTAGTTTGTGTCTTATTTTTCCATTGTCTTAACAGTGCCTCTTGCAGAGCAGAAGTTAATTTTTAATGAAGTTCAGTGTATCTTTTTTCTTTCATAAATTGGGCTTTTGGTGTAATATCTGAAAATTTACCAGAAACCTAAGATCATCTAGATTTTCTCCTGAATCTTGATAATTCACTTCATTCATTTTTTCATTAACTTTAGGAATAATTTCTATTTTTGGCATACACATATTACAGATTTTACTAACTGTATCCTAAATATTTCATGTTCCCCACTGCTTTTAAGCATTTCATTTTGTTTTAAAATTCAATTCCAGGACTTCCCTGGTGGCGCGGTGGTTGAGAGTCCGCCTGCCGATGCAGGGGACACAGGTTCGTGCCCCGGTCCGGGAGGATCCCACATGCTGCGGAGCGGCTGGGCCCGTGAGCCATGGCCGCTGAGCCTGCGCATCCGGAGCCTGTGCTCTGCAACGGGAGAGGCCACAACAGTGAGAGGCCCGCGTACCGCAAAAAAAAAAAAAAAAAAAAAAAAAAAATTCAATTCCAAATGTTTTATAACATATGTAAAAATTAGTTTTGTTTCTTTAACTTGTTCCCTGGAACCTTACTAAACTTACTTGTCTTGTTCCTGTTGTTTATTTTGTAGGTAATTTGGTATATTCTTTATAAACTATCGTGTGTGTGTGACCACGGAAAGTTTTGTATTTCTTTCGAACCTGCGTTTCTTTTTTTTTCCCCCCTTTTTTCTCCATTTTGGTACTGCTAGCAGGTCCAGTAAAATGTTATCTAGAGGTTAAAGTTACAGATATCTTTTATTTTGTTCTTTTTTTTTTAATGTTGGGGGGTAGGAGTTAATTAATTAATTTATTTTGTCTGTGTTGGGTCTTCGTTTCTGTGCGAGGGCTTTCTCTAGTTGTGGCAAGCGGGGGCCACTCTTCATCGCGGTGCATGGGCCTCTCACTATTGCGGCCTCTCTTATTGCAGAGCACAGGCTCCAGACGTGCAGGCTCAGTAGTTGTGGCTCACGGGCCTAGTTGCTTTGCAGCATGTGGGATCCTCCCAGACCAGGACTCGAACCCGTGTCCTCTGCATTAGCAGGCAGATTCTCAACCACTGCGCCACCAGGGAAGCCCTTTTATTTTGTTCTTGATCAATGGACTTAATCTTTCACCATTAAGTTTAAATGTTACATGTATGTTTTTATTTTATGCCTTCATAAAGTTCATAACATTTTTTTAAATTCCTAGTTTCCTGATAATTTTTATAATTAATATATTAAATTCTGTCGAGTGTTTTTTCTTTATCTATTGAGATGATTATAGAAAATTGTATGAGATTGTGAGGGCTGCCATAACAAAGTACCACAGACTGGGCAACTTAAACAACAGACATGTATTTTCTCACATTCCTGGAGGCTGTAGGTCCAAGATCCAGGTGTTGGCAGGGCTGGTTTCTTCCAAGCCTCTCTCCTTGACTTAACCTTCTCTCTGAGTCCTCACATGGCCTTTCCTCTGTCCTCATGAATCCCTGGTGTCTCTTTGTGTATCCAAATTTTCTCTTCTTATGAGGACACCACTCAGATTGGAGTAAGACCCCTCCGATGGCCTCATTGTACCTAATTACCTCTTTAAAGGCCCCATCTCCAAATATGGTCACATTCTGATGTACTGGGCCTTAGGGCTTCAACACAGGAAATTGCTGGGGGTGGGGGGACATATTTCAACCTATAACACTAATTTCGTCCTGCATATACGTCTGTATAATATATACTTATATTCTTATGTTTACCTATGTAGAAACCTTTATGAGTAGTCTGTGTGTCTTTAATTCTTAATGAGCATTCAAGTTACCATCTGCTATTACTTCTTCTCAGCTACAAACTTCTTTTAGTCTATCTTCTGAGGCAAGTATGCTAGTAATCAGTTCTCTAAGTCTTTACCTGTGAAGGCATTTATTTGGCCTCCTTGTTGGAAGAATAGTTTTGTTGGATATAGGGTTTTTGTTGGGTCTTTCTTCTCTCTTCCAGCACTTTGAATATGTCATCCCACTGTTTTCTAAACCCCTTCACATCTGATCAAAAGTAAGCTGTTAATCATTTTGAGGTTCCTTTACTTGGTGGATCATTTTTCTCTTCCCAGTTTTAAAGATTGTCCCTTTATCTTTGGCTTTTGATAATCTTCCTATGATGTATCTAGATGTGAATGTCTTTATATTTGTTCTGCTTGGACTTTCTTGAGCTTTTTGGGTGTATAAGTTAGTTTTTTGTTGTTTGTTTTCCCATTGAATTTGGGACATGTTCAGCCAATACAATTTCAAATTAAATTTGTGCTTTTTTCTCTCTCTTTGCCTCCTACAACTCCCATTATATGTCTTAGTAATAGTGGAATTCTGTAGGTCTCTGAGACTCTGTTAATTTTCCTTATTCTTTATTCTTACTGTTCCTCAGCAAGAATAATAACTACTGACCTAGCTTCAGATTCACTGATTTATTCTTCCTTCAGGTCAAATCTATAGCCTAGTCATGCTAGTAAATTTTTCTTTTATTTTATAACTTTTAATTCCAGAGTTTCAACTTCTTTCTTTTTTTAAAGGAAGTTTTCTCTCTTTATCAAAAGCCTTTTTTTGTGGTGTTTTATTGTCATTATACTCTAATTTATTTTTTTTTTTCTTATTTGAACATATGTATAATAGCTGATTTTAAGTATTTTTTCACTAAGGCCAATATCTGGCCCTTTCCATTATTTTCTTTATATTTATAGGCTATCCTTCCCTCTTTGTTTTTCTATCTAATAGATTTTTTGGTTGAAAAATTGGATGTTGTAGATCATTATAGTGTAAGAGATTTGAATTTTGATTACTCCCTGCAGCTGTTGTTTCTATTTTTTGCTTTATTATTATTATTTTTTTGAATGAGGGGCTCAGAAAACTTTGTTTTTCATTTAGTGACTTACTGTAATAAATTTACAGAGTCTCTGTTCCCTGCAGGTGCAGCCACTAAAGCCTCTTCTCAGTTTTTGGTTTTTATTTTTTAATTCTTGTTTTCATTTTTAAGGCTGGTTTCCTAAGGGTCAGCCCTGAGTCAGCATAGCTTAGTAGTCAACCACAAATTGTTCAGTTTTCTTTAAACAACTCAAGTCAACAAGGCACAAACATCTTGCCCTAGGAGATCTGCGTGTGGGTTGCAATATGCATTCAAAGTGCATGCAGTTTACAGTCAGCCCTGAGCAAATGGGTAACCAATGCCCTCTTCTGTCTTTCCTGGCCCTACTGCAGCCCTGCATATGCACAGCCTTCCAAATCCCCAGGAATACACCAAAGGTTTCCAGAGTTGTGTAGGACTATTTCATCTTTCCCATTTCCCTTAAATTTTTGCCTAATCTCTTGCCTGGTCCAGCAGTATGATCATTTTGGGTTGCCATGATGCTCTTTTTTCCCCCATCATTTGCCATCAATCAATTACTATTGATTTTGAAAACATCCCTGATATGGGACTTTTATGCACAGCTGCAAATAAGTCAGCCCACTCCATCAGCGACAAGGCTGCTGGTCTTCAGGGATGGGGCAGGACAGTAAGCAGCCCCAAGTCAGACAGCGCAGACGCTATGCTTTTTTTTTACCAACATTCAGTACTTTTTCTTGAGTAAATATTTTTCATATTTGTTGTACTCCTTTAATTAATTTCCAGAACTCTAAAATAGTTGTCTTTGATAATTTCATAGTTTTGTGAGTTTCATAGTTTTTTTGTTGGAGGAGAGAATTTTCTGAGTTCTTCATTCCATCCTTCCAGAAGTCCTATACCAACCTTTGAGTTTTTGGCAACTGAAGCTGCTCACTTAGCCCACCACATTGGTGGATTTTCGTTAAGAAAATGATGATCTCCTACATGCTAAGCATTTTGTTCATTTCTAGTGAATAATTGGGAATTCTGTCTACCTAAAAATAGACCCTGACTTTATGTGGGTATCCTGGTGCTATGGTCCTCTAATCATAATGGGTTCTGTGTAGTATTAGGGCTTCATGGATTACAGGTGCAAGTATTTGTCTTGCATCTTAATCAGATTCTCTTCCTATGGCTTAGCATCTTATCAGGTTTCCGAGACACAAGGATAAAAAGTAAAAGAATGACTGATATGCAGAGCAATATGAAAATTCTAAAATAAATTATGAAGAATGAGAAAAAGGAATAGATACTGTGGACTCCAGTTTTATGAAGATGGAGATTAGACAGAACTATAGAAATCTGATCAATGATTGCCTGGGGAGGGGAATGAGGGACCTTTCTGGGTGATGGTGTATTCTATATCTTGATGGGTTATGGGCTACATTGTACACACATGATAATACTGATTGATTTTTACAGTGAAAATCTGCAGTCTATGACATGTAAATTATTTCTCAATAAAGCACTCTGAAATAATTAATATATTCAGGTGATTACTACATCAAAGAAGAGCCTGAATGTAATACATCAGAAGTAGAAAAAAAAATTGGAGAGAAAATTGATGACTGAGAGACTCAGAATAGATGTTTTGATGAATCCATTCACGTTTGAAAGGAGAAGACCAGGTAGATCTCTAGAACATAATCAAGCCTTACTAAATGAGTTTCAAGGTAACACATTTATTCTAGGTGAGGGTGTCTGTCAGGTATAGGACCAGGAAGAAACATAATCACGGGACCCAAAAAGAGCAATGGTAGATAGAGTCTGCAGGTTGGAACAATGAGAGTATATCTCCACCATGGCCTTGCAGAAATGACGGAGGTGAGGGGTATGAGATGCTCTGGATTTTGCTTATTTTTTATTTCATGTGTTTGACAACAGGCGATCACAGGGATAAAATATAGCACGTTAAAGTCATCTAAGCTCGAAAGCAAAGAGAAATAGGTAAAAAGAAGGCAATCAGATTAAATAATCATTGTTGGTCCTTCATGGAGTAAAGAAAGTAAGACTCCAGTTTTAGCTAGTGAAAATACAGCTAAACCCATTCAGCTAAAACTTTCAGAAAGGTCAGAATTCAAACCAAGACAGGGAAGCAACCTAAATGTCCACTGACAGATGAATAGATAAAACAGATGTGGTATATATATATACAATGGAATATTACTCAGCCATAAAAAGGATGAAATATTGCCATTTGCAGCAACATGAATAGACCTAGAGTTTATCATCTTAAGTGAAGTCAGAAAGAGAAAGACAAATATATCACTTATGTGGAATCTAAAGAATAATACAAATGAACTTATTTATAAAAGAGAAAGAGACACACAGACATAGCAAACAAATTTATAGTTATCAGAAGGGAAAGGGGGTGGGGGAGGGATAAATTAGGAGTTTGGGATTAACAGATACAAACCACTATATATAAAATAGACAAACAACAAGGACCTACTATATAGCACAGGGAACTCTACCCAGTATCTTATAATAACCTATAAGGGAAAAGAATCTGAAAAAGAATATATATGTATGTGTGTGTGTGTGTGTGAGTATGTGTGTGTGTATGTATACATATATATATATATATATATATATAAAACTGAATCACTTTGACCAGAAACAACATTGTAAATCAACTGTACTTCAATACAAAATAAGTAAATGGATGAATGAATAAATAAATAAAATTACTCCAAAAAAAAAGAAAAAAAGATTCCAAACTATGATGTATCCTCAAGGCAGAGACCATTGTGTGGGTACTTTGGGGAATTATACTCATCTGACTGGGAAATTTTTCATCATTGTCTATTCCTGAGGGTAAATTTTCTTTAGGATTGATTATTGGCCAAGGGTAAATGAAATGATTTCCTGGAGGTAAATTACTGGACAAGAAATAAACACAAAGGTATACAAATATGCCAGGAAAAGATATTATCTGGTTGTCGGACCTACTTTTTGCAAAACTGGACCTGTAGACAGAGTAAACTTCTTTGAACTTCCAAAACAGACGGGTGGATTTCTCTGCTCTTTCCACATTCTTTTTGTGCAAGAATTGATTCAATGCATAGCGCACTTATGAGTCTTAATGCCATTCACTAGGAGATCCTGTATGGCCTGAGGTTTTTTAGTGTCCAAATTGCAGGAATTACTTTTCAGGTTTGTTCTGATGATGGGGCTGTGTGCTTTCTTCTTCACGTCTACAGCCTCTGAATTCAAGACCTTTGAGAACGTCTCTGGTCTGCACTGCTCCCATAGACTTGCCCTGGGAAGATGAGACAGCGTTGTTAGAGCTCATCTGTTCATGCTGCCCTCTTGTGTAAAACCAGTTTTCTCTGAACTATACAAATAATAAAAGGCTTCACTCTTTGCCAGTCTCCTTAAAACTCCACAAGTGGGAATTTTCAACTTTCCAGAAATACCATTAAATGATTTAAATTTCCTGCTGTAGCAATTTGTGGAAGTTAAAGCAGCTGACTTAGCACACGTGTATACCCCATTGCCTAGCAACCTTGCACTTAGAATGTTGGCTTGTAACATTGTTTTGTTTTGAACATCTTTTCCTTTGTCTCTCAAGACCATCTTCACCATCTCTACATCTATAAATGCTACTACGACCTGTCAAATAGTTCAACACATTGTTTATGTCATTAATTAAGGAGTACCTGCCTCATACTATTATAACACATGCCAAATGTACTGCCTTTTCTCCTCATCAGAGGTTTGTTATATTTCACCTTATGTAGTCTCATCTATTTAAACTATTAATTTGGACCACCTTTTAACTCATGTAAGTTCTAGAACAGACTGGCTACATTATGTACAGACCTCCCTCCCATGTATTATGTAATCTGAGGAAGTTACTGAAAGGATAGTTCAAGATAATGATTTGAAAGGACAGTCATAATATTTGAGGGCAGAAAAATCAGGATTATCGTGTGAGTATGGTGTTGGGTGGCGCCATTCAACAAATGCTACCGGCAT
The DNA here is from genome assembly GCF_963455315.2 of Globicephala melas. Taxonomy (NCBI): domain Eukaryota; kingdom Metazoa; phylum Chordata; class Mammalia; order Artiodactyla; family Delphinidae; genus Globicephala; species Globicephala melas. The sequence goes on along the minus strand of NC_083323.1, from coordinate 30,525,143 downwards.
AGTGAGGATCAGCATAGGTCCTTGTTGTTAAAATGTTACTGAATTTAACTCTGGATCTCCTGGATGGATACCATGATAGATGCACACTGGTTTACAGGTGTAATTCCCAAGTATGTTAGAGGGAAGCTATATCTTAACATTGTTAAATCTGAGGGAAGTACATTTATTTTTGGAAGATACATATCAAATTTCTAGGACTTTTCATATTAGTTACACTTATAAAGTTTATAAGTCATCACTCAGGTCCCTAGAAGAAGAAAATGAACAAAATGAAAAAGATCAGCTTTTCTTGGACGCATTAGAGAACTGAGGTCTAAGGGCCAACAGATTCATCAAATTCTGGAGGGACAGATGTGTACAGAGTCAGAGATGAGACTTGCCAAGCTGAAGCACAAGCTTCTGGAGCCATCACAGGGTAGCTCAGATTAAATGGTAATTTTGTCAAATTCGGGGAGGTGGAGTGTAGTCTTTGAGAAGGAAAACATCCTGGTAAAGTCAGGTGTCCACACATCTCATAGGTTGTCTCCAGGAACCTGGAGTATTGAACCTGGAGTATTTTATTGAGGTAGAGTTGATTTACAAAGTTGTGTTAATTTCTGTTGTACGGCAATGTGATTCAGATATGTATTCTTTTTTTATATTCTTTTCCATTATGGTTTATCACAGGATATTGAATATAGTTCCCCATGCTATATAGTAGAACCTTGTTGTTTATCCACCCTATATACAATAGTTTGCATCTGCTAACTCCAACCTCCCACTCCATACCTCCCCGCTGACCTCCCACTTGGCAACCACAAGTCTATTCTCTATGTCTGTGAGTCCGTTTCTGTTTCATAGATGGGTTCATTTGTGTCATATTTTAGATTCTACATATAAGTGATATCATATGGTATTTGTCTTTCTCTGTCTGACTTCAGTTAGTATGATAATCTCCAGGTCCATCTGTGTTGCTGCAAATGGCATTATTTCATTCTTTTTTTTATGGCTGACTAGTATTCCATTGTATACCTGTACTACATCTTCTTTATCCATTCATCTCTCAGTGTACATTTATGTTGTTTCCATGTCTTGACTATTGTGAATATTGCTGCTGTGAACAATAGAGTCCATATAACTTTCTGAATTATAGGTTTGTCTGGATATATGCCCAGAACTGGGATTGCTGGGTCATATGGCAACTCTAGTTTTATGAGGAAACTCTATACTGTTTTCCATAGCTGTTGCACAAACTTACATTCCCACCAACAGTGTTAGAGGGTTCCCTTTTTTCCACACCTTCTCCAGCATTTGTTATTTGTAGGCTTTTTAATGATGGCCTTTCTAACCGGTGTGCAGTGGTACCTCATTGTAGTTTTGAAATGCATTTCTCTAATAATTAGGAATGTTGAGCATCTTTTCATGTGCCTAGTGGCCATCTGTATATCTTCTTTGGAGAAATGTCTATTTAGGTCATTTCTTGATTGGGTTGTTCATTTGTTGTTGTTGTTGTTGAGTTGTATGAGCCATTTGTATATTTTGGAAATTAAGCCCTTGTAGGTCGCATTGTTTGCAAATATTTTCTCCCATTCTGTAGATTGTCTTTTCATTTTGTTTTTGGTTCTCTTTGCTGTACGAAAGCTTATAAGTTTGATTAGGTCCCATTTGTTTATTTTTATTTTCATTTCTATTGCCTTGGGAGACTGATCTAAGAAAACATTGGTACAGTTTATATCAGAGAATGTTTTGCCTGTGATCTCTTCTAGGAGTTTTATGGTATCATGTCTTATATTTAAGTCTTTAAGCCATTTTGAGTTTATTTTTGTGTAAGGAGTGTTCTAAGTTCATTGATTTACATGCGGCTGTCCGACTTTCCCAACACCACTTGCTGAAGAGACTGTCTTTTTCCCATTGTATATTCTTGCCTCCTTTGTCGAAGATTAATTGACTGTAGGTGTATGGGTTTATTTGTGGACTCTCTATTCTGTTCCATTGGTCCATATGTCTGTTTTTGTGCCAATACCACACTGTTTTGATTAGTGTAGCTTTGTAGTATTGTCTGAAGTCTGGGAGGGTTATGCTTTCTGCATTGTTCTTTTTCTTCAGGATTTCTTTGGCAATTCTGGGTCTTTTATGGTTCCATGTAAATTTTAGGATTACTTGTTCTAGTTCTGTGAAAAATGTCATGGATAATTGACAGGGATCACATTAAACTGTAGATTGCTTTAGGTAGTATGGCCATTTTAACAATATTAGTTCTTCCAATCTAAGAGCATGGAATATTTTTCCATTTCTTTGAATCACCTTCAGTTTCCTTTATTAATGTTTTATAGTTCTCAGCATATAAGTCTTTCACCTCCTTGGTCAAGTTTATTTTTAAGCATTTTGTCTTTGGGGGTGTGACTTTAAAGATATTGGTTTCTTTACATTCTTGTTCTAATATTTCATTATTAGTATAAAGAAATGCAACCAATTTCCGTATGTTAATCTTGTATCCTGCTACCTTGCTGAATTTGTTGATCAGTTCTAGCAGGTTTTGTGTAGAGTCATTAGGGTTTTCTATATATATTATCATGTCATCAGCATATAATGACAATTTTACCTCTTCCCTTCCAATTTGGATAACTTTTATTTCTTTTTCTTGTCTGATTGCTGTGGCCAGGACTTCCAATACTCTTTTGAATAGATGTGGTGAGGGTAGGCATCCTTGTTCCAGATTTTAGCAGGAAAGCTTTCAGCTTTTCACCACTGAGTATTATATTGGCTGTCAGTTTGTCATAAATAGCTTTTATTACATTGAGATATGTTTCCTCTCTGCCAACTTTGGTAAGAGTTTTTATCATGGGGCTTCTCTGGTGGCGCGGTGGTTGGGAATCCGCCTGCCGGTGCAGCAGACATGGGTTCGTGCCCCGGTCCGGGAGGATCCCACATGCCGCAGAGCGGCTGGGCCTGTCAGCCATGGCCGCTGAGCCTGCGCGTCTGGAGCCTGTGCTCCACAACGGGAGAGGCCACGACAGTGAGAGGCCCGTGTACCGCAAAAAAAAAAAAAAAAAAAAAGTTTTTATCATGAATGGATGTTGAATTTTATCAAATGCTTTTTCTGCATCTATTGAGATGATCATGTGGTTTTTGTCTTTTATTTGTGTGATGTGTCACATTGATTGATTTGCATATGTTGAACCATTCTTGTAAACTTGGGATGAATCCCACTTAGTTGTGATGTATGATTTTTTTATGTGTTGTTGGGTTCCATTTGATAATATTTTGTTGAGAATTTTTGCATCTATATTCATCAAAGATATTGGCCTGTAATTTTCTTTTTTGGTGGTGTCTTTGGTTTTGCTATCAGGGTGGTTTCATAGAATGTCTTTGCGAGTGTTCCCTTCTCCTCAATTTTTTGGAAAAGTCTGAGAAGGATTGGTATAAGTTCTCCTTCGTATGTTTGGTGGAATAAGTCCATCTGGCCCTGGACTTTTGTTTGTAGGGAGTTTTTAAATTACAGATTCTATTTCACTTCTAGTGATCGGTCTGTTCAAATTATCTATTTCTTCTTGATTCAAGTATGGTGTACTGTATGTTTCTAGAAACTTTTCCATTTCTTCTAGGTTGTCGAATTTGTTGGCATATAATTATTCATAATATTCCCTTATGCCTTTTTGTATTTCTGCTGTATCAGTTTTTATGTCTCCTTTTTCATTTCTTATTTTATTCATTTGGGTTCTTTCTCTTTTTCTTCTTGGTGAGCCTGGCCAGAGGTTTGTTGATCTTGTTTATTCTTTCAAAGAACCAGCTCTTGGTTTTATTGATTTTTTTTCTATTTTTTTAATCTCTTTTATTTATTTTCTCACCGATCTTTATTATTTCCTTCCTTCTGCTGACTTTAGGTTTTGTTTGTTCTTGTTTTTCAAATTCTTTTAAGTGGTAGGTTAGGTTATTTATTTGATATTTTTCTTGTTTTTGAGGAAGGCTTATATTGCTATGAACTTCCCTCTGACTTTAGGTTTTGTTTGTTCTTTTTCAAATTCTTTTAAGTGGTAGGTTAGGTTGTTTATTTGAGATTTTCTTTTTTTTTTTTTTGCGGTACGCGGGCCTCTCACTGTTGTGGCCTCTCCCGTTGTGGAGCACAGGCTCCAGACACGCAGGCTTAGTGGCCATGACTCACGGGCCCAGCCGCTCCACGGCATGTGGGATAGTCCCAGACCGGGGCACGAACCCATGTCCCCTGCATTGGCAGGCAGACTCTCAACCACTGCACCACCAGGGAAGCCCAGATTTTCTTGTTTTTTAAGGCAGGCCTTTATTGCTATGAACTTCGCTCTAAGAATTGCTTTTGCTTCATCCCATAGATTTTATATGGTTGTGTTTTCACTGTCATACGTCTCAAGGTATATTTTAATTTCCTCTTTGATTTCATTGTTGACCCATTGGTTTTTTTAGTAGCGTGTTAGTAGCATGAGTTAGTCTCCATGTAACCATTTTTTTCTTATTTATTTATTTTAAATCTTTATTAGAGTATAATTGCTTTACAACGGTGTGTTAGTTTCTGCTTTATAACAAAGTGAATCAGTTATACATATACATATGTTCCCAAATCTCTTCCCTGTTGCATCTCCCTCCCTCCCACCCTCCCTATCCCACCCCTCCAGGCGGTCACAAAGCACCGAGCTGATCGCCCTGTTCTCTGCTTCCCACTAGCTATCTACCTTACATTTGGTAGTGTATATATGTCCATGCCAGTCTCTCACTTTGTCACAGCTTACCCTTCCCCCTCCCCATATCCTCAAGTCCATTCTCTAGTAGGTCTGTGTCTTTATTCCTGTCTTACCCCTACGTTCTTCATGACTTTTTTTTCCTTAAATTCCATATATATGTGTTAGCATACGGTATTTGTCTTTCTCTTTCTGACTTACTTCACTCTGTATAACAGACTCTAGGTCCATCCACCTCATTACAAATAGCTCAATTTCGTTTCTTTTTATGGCTGAGTAATATTCCATTGTATATATATGCCACATCTTCTCTATCCATTCATCTGATGATGGACACTTAGGTTGTTTCCATCTCCGGGCCACTGTAAATAGAGCTGCAATGAACATTTTGGTACATGACTCTTTTTGAATCATGGCTTTCCTAGGGTATATGCCCAGTAGTGGGATTGCTGGGTCATATGGTAGCTCTATTTGTAGTTTTCCAAGGAACCTCCATACTGTTCTCCATAGTGGCTGTACCAATTCACATTCCCACCAGCAGTGCAAGAGTGTTCCCCCTTCTCCACACCCTCTATAGCATTTATTGTTTCCAGATTTTTTGATGATGGCCATTCTGACCGGTGTGAGATGATATCTCATTGTAGTTTTGATTTGCATTTCTCTAGTGATTAATGATGTTGAGCATTCTTTCATGTATTTGTTGGCAGTGTGTATATCCTCTTTGGAGAAATGTCTATTCAGGTCTTCTGCCCATTCGTGGATTGGGTTGTTTGTTTTTTTGTTATTGAGCTGCAAGAGCTGCTTATAAATTTTGGAGATTAATCCTTTGTCAGTTGCTTCATTTGCAAATATTTTCTCCCATTCTGAGGGTTGTCCCCTGGTCCCATCCATGGTTTCCTTTGCTGTGCAAAAGCTCCGAAGCTTCATTAGGTTCCATCCTTTCACCTTTGTTCCTATTTCCATTTCTCTAGGAGGTGGGTCAAAAAGGACCTTGCTGTGATTTATGTCATAGAGTGCTCTGCCTATGTATTCCTCCAAAAGCCTGATAGTTTCTGGCCTTACATTTAGGTCTTCAATCCATTTTGAGCTTACTTTTGTGTATGGTGTTAGGGAATGATCTAATCTCATACTTTTACATGTCCCTGTCCAGTTTTCCCAGCACCACTTATTGAAGAGGCTGTCCTCTCTCCACTGTACATTCTGCCTCCTTTATCAAAGATAAGGTGACCATATGTGCGTGGGTTTATCTCTGGGCTTTCTATCCTGTTCCATTGATCTCTATCTTTCTGTTTTTGTGCCAGTACCATACTGTCTTGATTACTGTAGCTTTGTAGTATAGTCTGAAGTCAGGGAGCCTGATTCCTCCACCTCTGTTTTTCATTCTCAAGATTGCTTTGGCTATTCAGGGTCTTTTGTGTTTCCATACAAATTGTGAAATTTTTTGTTCTAGTTCTGTGAAAAATGCCATTGGTAGTTTGATAGGGATTGCATTGAATCTGTAGATTGCTTTGGGTAGTAGAGTCATTTTCACAATGTTGATTCTTCCAATCCAAGAACATGGTATATCTCTCCATCTATTTGTATCATCTTTAATTTCTTTCATCAGTGTCTTATAATTTTCTTCATACAGGTCTTTTGTCTCCTTAGGTAGGTTTATTACTAGATATCTTATTCTTTTTGTTGCAGTGGTAAATGGGAGTGTTTTCTTGATTTCACTTTCAGATTTTTCATCATTAGTGTATAGGAATGCCAGAGATTTCTGTGCATTAATTTTGTATCCTGCTACTTTACCAAATTCATTGATTAGCTCTAGTAGTTTTCTGGTAGCATCTTTAGGATTCTCTATGTATAGTATCATGTCATCTGCAAACAGTGACAGCTTTACTTCTTCTTTTCCGATTTTTATTCCTTTTATTTCCTTTTCTTCTCTGATTGCTGTGGCTAAAACTTCCAAAACTATGTTGAATAAGAGTGGTGAGAGTAGGCAACTGTGTCTTGTTCCTGATCTTAGTGGAAATGGTTTCAGTTTTTCACCATTGAGAACGATGTTGGCTGTGGGTGTGTCATATACGGCCTTTATTATGTTGAGGTAAGTTCCCTCTATGCCTACTTTCTGCAGGGTTTTTATCATAAATGGGTGTTGAATTTTGTCGAAAGCTTTCTCTGCATCTACTGTCTTATTTCTTTTTTCTGTGGTTAATATCTAGTTTCATGATGTTGTGGTCAGAAAAGATGCTTGAGATAATTTCTGTACTCTTAAATTTGTTGAGGCTTGTTTTGTGCCCTAATATGTGGTCAGTCCCAGGGAATGTTCCATGTGCACTTGAAAAGAATGTGTATTCTGTTTCTTTGGATATAATATCCTGAAAATATCAATTAAGTCTAACTGTTCTATTGTATCATTTAGGATCTCTGTTGCCTTATTGATTTTCTGTCTAGATCTGTCCATTGTTGTGAGTGGGGTGTTAAAGTCTCCTACTTTATTGTATTCCTGTCAATTTCTCCCTTTATATCTGTTAGTATTTGTTTTATGTATTTGGGTGCTCCTATGTTAGGTGCATGTATGCTGACAAGTTTAAAATCTTCTTGTATTGATCTTTTTGTCATAATATAACGTCCTTCTTTATCTTTCTTTATGGCCTTTGTCTTTAAGTCTATTTTGTCTCATATGACAATTGTGACCCCCCCGCTCTCTTGTCATTTACGTTTGCATGAAATATCTTTTTCCATCCCCTCACTTTCAATCTATGTGTGTCCTTTGCCCTAAAGTGGGTCTCTTGTAGGCAGCATACTGTAGGCTCTTGCTTTTTCATCCAGTCCGCCACTCTGTCTTTTGATTGGAGCATTTCATCTATTGACATTTAATGTAATGATTGATAGATATGTATTTATTGCCATTTTAAACCATGTTTTCCTGTTGATTTTACATTTCTTCTTTGTCCCTTTCTTTATCTTTTTGTTTTTCCTTTTGTGGTTTGATGATTTTCTTTTGTATTAAACTTATGTTCTCTTATTTTTGGTTTTTATGAATCTATGTTTTTGATTTGTGTTTACCCTGTTTTTCAAATATGTTACCCCCTTCCTTTATCTACTTGCCTTAGACTGGTAGTCATATAGACTCAAACACATTCTAGGAAAACAATCTACATTTACTTACTCTCCTCCCCCACATTTTATGTTTTGATGTCCTCTTTTACATCTTCCTGTTCATCTTTTTGTTGGTGGTCATTGTGGTTATCATCACTTTCACAGAAATCTTTTATTTTTTTTTAAATCTGTGTAATGGCTTATTAAGTAATTTACTTTCCAATTGTGATTTTCCTATAGATTCTTACTTTTTTTTTTTTTTTTTTTTTGCGGTACTCGGGCCTCTCACTGTTGTGGCCTCTCCTGTTGCGGGGCAACAGGCTCCGGACGCGCAGGCTCAGCGGCCATAGCTCACGGGCGCAGCTGCTCCGCAGCATGTGGGATCTTCCTGGACCGGGGCACGAACCCGTGTCCACTGCATCGGCAGGCGGACTCTCAACCACTGCGCCACCAGGGAAGCCCCTTACTTCTTTTTTATTTAGGGAAGACCTTTCAATATTTCCTTTAGGATAGGTTTAGTATTGCTGTATTTTAGTTTTTTCTTGTCTGAGAAATTCTTTATCTCTCCTTCTATTCTAAATGATAATCTTACTGGGTAGAATATCCTAGGTTCAGATTTTTTTCTTTCAGGACTTGAATATATATTGCCACTCCCTTCTGGCCTGCAATGTTTCTGTAGAGAAATCAGCTGATGGCCTTATGGGGGTTCCCTTGTAATTAACTCTTTTTCTCTTGCTGCCTTTATAATCCTCTCTTTAACTTTTGCCATTTTTATTATAATATGTATTGGTGTAGGTCTCTTGGGTTTATCTTGTTTGGGACCCTCTGTGCTTCCTGTATCTGTATATATTTCCTTCTTTAGGTTTGGGAAGTTTTCAACTATAATGTCTTCAAATACATTTTTGACCCACTTTTCTATTTCTTCCCTTTGTGGAATTCCTAATATGCACAGATTGACATGCTTTATATTATCCCATAAGTCCCTTATATTGTTTTCATTTTTTTTTTCATTTGGCTCTCTGTCTTCTGCCCTGATTTGGTGATTTCCATTATTCTATCTTCCAGGTCACTTATTCGTTTTTCTGCATTATTCATTCTGCTATTCATTGCCTTTAGCTCAGATTCCGTCTCTGCAAATGAGTTTTCTAATTTTTCTTGGTCCCTCTTTATAGTTTCTAGTTCCTTTTTACAGTACTCTGCATTTCTGTCGATAGCTTTTATAATTCCTTCAGTGTTCTCGTTATCTCCTTTTTGAACTTGGAGTCTATTAGACTGAAGAGGTCTGTTTCATTGTTTTTTCCTTTAGTGGAATTCTGCTTCTTCATTATACTTATATTTCTCTTATTCTGTGAGTTGAGGAGAAACAGTTATCTCCTGCGGTCTTGGAGGGCTATTTATAGGTGGGGGCGTCCCTGTGTAGCTTGTGTGGGTTTAATACATTTGGTGTGAGGGTTTTTTTTAGTATGGATGTCTGTTGCCCACTAGCAATGGGCTTTCCCCAGAGTGTGCTGTTTGTTATTCCCTTAATAGCAGGTGTGCAGATGCATCAGCTGATGACTGGTACTGGGATTCTCAGCGGCTGTGGCAGCTCAGGTGCACCCCCAGAGCATGCAGTTGGAGCAGAGGCAGCTCACAACCACTCCTGGAGTCTGGGAGGGAGGCAGCAGTGGCTTGCGACCACCCCTGAGGCCCTTGCAGGTGGTGTCCTGCCCTCTGTGAGCATGCGCACAGGGAAAAAGGCTGCAGTGGTGGGCCCTGACCCTCCCCTCGTGCAAATCCCAAACAATGGCATCTGGCCTCTAAGGTGGCCCAGGCTTCCTCTGCGTAAACCCTCAGTGGCTGTCATGCCAGATTCTAGCACACCCTGCCCCCGAGTCTGTTTCTGCACAGCCAACCCCAGTCTTCTCCCTGGGTCTGATCTCCAAAGCCTGAGTTCCAGCACCCAGCCCACACTGGTGATCATGTTTCTCAGGCTGGGGAATGCAGGGCGGCGGCCCTGACCATCTGTACAGTCCTGCCTTCACTCTGGCTGCCACAAACCAGCTGCTGCATTCTCCTCTGAGGCTCTGAAGCTCCCCTTCTGTCTTGGCTGATCTCCTTGCCAGTGAGGGGGCTTCCCAGGGTGCGGGAACCTTTCCTCTTTCACAGCTCCCTCCCAGTAGTGTAGTTCTCATCCCAATACCTTTCTTACTATTTTTTTTCCTTTTTCTTTTGTCTTACCCAGTTACGTGGAGATTTTCTTGCCCTTTCAGCAGTCTGAGGTCTTCTGCCAGTGTTCTGTAGATATTCTGTGAGAAACATTCCACATGTAGATGTATTTTTGATGTATTTGTGGGAGAAGGTGAGCTTCACTTCCTACAACTCCTTTATCTTGATCACATTCCCTAGCTCATCGTAGTTTTTATTTGCATTTCTCTAATAATTAGCAATGTTTAGCATCTTTTCGTGTGCTTTTTTTGTCATCTGTAGGTCTTCTTTGGAGAAATATCTATTTAGAACTTCTGCCCATTTTTTCAATTGGGTTGTTTGTTTTTTTGATATTGAGATTCATGGGCTGTTTGTGTATTTTGGAGATTAATCCCTTGTTGGTCGCAGCCTTTGCAAATATTTTCTTCCATTCTGTGGGTTGTCTTTTCATTTCATTTATGGTTTCCTTTGCTGTGCTAAAGCTTTTAAGTTTAATTAGGTCCTATTTGTTTATTTTTGTTTTTATTTTCATTACTCTAGGAGGTGGATCCAAAAAGATATTGCTGCGATTTGTGTCAAAGAGTGTTCTGCCAATGTTTTCCTCTAAGAGTTTTATAGTATCCGGTCTTACATTTAGGCCTCTAATCCATTTTGAGTTTATTTTTGTGTATGGTGTTAGAGAATGTTCTAATTTCATTCTTTTACATGTAGCTGTTCAGTTTTTCCAGCACCAATTGTGGAAGAGACTGTCTTTTCTCCATTGTATATTCTTGCCTCCTTTGTCGTAGATTAATTGACCATAGGTGCATGGGTTTATGTCTGGGCTTTCTATTCTATTCCATTGATCTATATTTCTGTTTTTGTGCCAGTACCATGCTGTTTTGATGACTGTAGCTTTGTAGTATACTCTGAAGTTCAGGGAGCCTGATTCCTACAGCTCTGTTTTTCTTTCTTGAGATTGCTTTGGCTGTTTGGGATCTTTTGTGTTTCCATACAAATTTAAAAATTTTTTGTTCTAGTTCTATGAGAAATGCCATTGGTAGTTTCATAGGGATTGTATTGAATCTGTAGATTGCCTTAGGTAGTATAATCATTTTGACAATATTGCTTCTTCCAACCCAAGGACATGGTATATCTTTACATCTGTTTGTGTCATCTTCGATTTCTTTCATCAGTGTCTTATAGTTTTCAGAGTACAGGTCTTTTCCTTCCTTAGGTAGGTTTACTCCTAGGAATTTTAGTCTTTTCAGTGTGATGGTAAATGGGATTGTTTCCTTAATTTCTCTTTCTGATCGTTTGTTGTTAGTGTATAGGAATGCAAGAGATTTCTGTGTATTAATTTTGTATCCTGCAACTTTACCAAATTCATTGATGAACTCTAGAAATTTTCAGGTAGCATCTTTAGGATTTTCTATGTGTAGTATCATGTCATCTGAAAACAGTAACAGTTTTACTTGTTCTTTTCCAATTTGGATTCCTTTTATTTCTTTTTCTTCTCTGATTGCCATGGCTAGGTCTTCCGAGACTATGTTGAATAAAAGTGGCCAGAGTGGACATCCTTGTCTTGTTCCTAATCTTAGAGTAAATGCTTTCAGCTTTTCACCATTGAGGATGATGTTAGCTGTGGGTTTGTCATATATGGCCTTTATTATGTTGAGGTAGGTTCCCTCTATGCCCACTTTCTGGATTGTTTTTTATCATAAATGGGTGTTGAATTTTGTCAAAAGCTTTTTCTGCATCTATTGGGAGGATCGTATGGTTATTATTCTTAAACTTGTTAATGTGGTGTATGATACTGATTGATTTGTGGATAATGAAAAATACTTCCATCCATAGGATAAATCCCACTTGATCATGGTGTATGATCCTTTTAATGTATTGTTAAATTTGGTTTGCTAGTATTTTATTGAGGACTTTTGCATTTATGTTCATCAGTGATAATTGGCCTGTAACTTTCTTTTTTTGTGATATCTCTGTCTGGTTGTGGTATCAGGGTGATGGTGGCCTCATAGAATGAGTTTGGGAGTGTTCCTACCTCTGCAATTTTTTGGAATAATTTCAGAAGGATAGGTGTTAACTCTTGTCTTAATGTTTGATAGAATTCACCAGTGAAGCCATCTGGTTCTGGACTTCTGTTTGTTGGAAGTTTTTTAATCATAGTTTCAACTTCAGTACTTGTGATCAGTCTGTTCATATTTTCTATTTATTCTTGGTTCAGTCTTGGAATATTGTAACTTTATAAGAATTTGTCCATTTCCTCTAGGTTGTCCATTTTATTAGTATATAATTGTTTGTAGTAGTTTCTTATGATCCTTTGTATTTCTGTGGTGTTAGTTCTAGCTTCTTTTTCATTTCTAATTTTATTGATTTGAGCCCTCTACTTTTCTTTCTTTATGAGTCTGCCTAAAGGTTTATCAATTTTGTTTATCTTTTCAAAGAACCAGCTTTTAGTTTCATTGATCTTTTCCATTGTTTTCTTCATCTCTTTTGCGTTTATTTCTGCCCTGATCTTTATGATTTCTTTTTTTGTACTAACTTTGGGTTTTGTTTGTTGTTCTTTCTCTAGTTGCTTTAGGTGTAAGGTTAGGTTGTTAATTTGAGATTTTTCTTGTTTCCTGAGGTAAGATTGTATCTTGTAAACTTCCATCTTAGAACTGCTTTTGTTGCATCCAACAGGTTTTGGATCATCAAGTTTTCGTTTTCATTTGTTTCTAGGTAATTTTTTATTTCCTCTGATTTTTTCATTGATCCATTGGTTGTTAGGTAACATATTGTTTAGGCTCCAAGTGTTTGTGTTACTTACAGTTTTTTTCCTTGTAGTTAATTTCTAATCTTATAGTGTTGTGGTTGAAAAAGATGCTTGATAAGATTTCGATTTTCTTAACATATACTGATTTTTGCTTTGTGGCCCAGCATGTGATCTGTCCTGGAGAATGTTCCATATGCACTTGAGAAGAATGTCTATTCTAATGCTTTTGCATGGAATATACTATAGATATCAACTAACTTCATCTGGTCTAATGTGTCATTTAAGACCTGTGTTTCCTTATTTTCTGTCTGGATGATCTGTCCATTGATGTAAGTGGGGTGTTAAAGACCCCCCCCCCCCATTATTGTGTTACTGTCAGTGTCTCCTTTTATGGCTGTTAGTGTTTGCCTTATATATTGAGATGCTCCTATGTTGGGTGCATATATATTTCAATTGTTATACCTTCTTCTTGGATTGATCCCTTGATCAGCACGTAGTGTCCTTTGTCATGTGTAACAGTCTTTATTTCAAAGTCTATTTCTTCTGAGATGAGTATTGCTACTCCAGCTTTCTTTTGATTTCCAATTGCATGGAATACCCTTTTCCATTTCCTCACTTTCAGTCTGTATATGTCCCTAGATATGAAGTGGGTCTCTTGTAGACAGCATATATACGGGTCTTGTTTTTGTATCTGTTCAGCCAGTCTGTGTCTTTTGGTTTGAACATTAAATTCGTTTATGTTTAAGGTAATTATCTATATGTATGTTCTTATTGCCATTTTGTTAATTGTTTTGGATTTGTTTTTCTAGGTCTTTTTTCTTCCCTTCCTCTTTTGTTCTCTTCTCTTGTGATTTGATGACTAACTTTAGTGTTGTGTTGGGATTGCTTTTTCTTTTGTGTGTGTGTGTATCTATTGTAGATTTTCAGTTTGCTGTTACCATGAGGTTTTGATATAGCCATATATATATATATATATATATATATATATATCTCACAAGATTGTTTCAAGTTGCTGGTCTCTTGATTTCAAATGCATTTACAATATATCCTGCATTTGTACTCTCCTCGTGATTGCTGGTTTTGATATCATATTTGTATGTGGATGACTTCTTACCTTTACGTTTGCCTTTATCAGTGAGCTTTCCCATTCGTAATTTTCTCATTTCTAGTTGTGGCCTTTTCTGCCTAGAGAAGTTCCTTTAGCATGTGTCATAAAGCTGGTTTGGTGGTGCTGAATTCTCTTAGCTTTTACTTGTCTGTAAAGCTTTTGATTTCTCCCTCGAATCTGAACGAGAGCCTTGCTGGGTAGAGTATTCTTGGTTATAGGTTTTTCCCTTTCATCACTTTAAATATATCATGCCACTCCCTTCTGGCCTGCAGAGTTTCTGCTGAAAAATCAGCTGGTAACCTTATGGGGATTCCCTTGTATGTTACATGTTGCTTTTCCCTTGTTGCTTTTAGCATTTTCTCCTTGCTTTAATTTGTGTCAATTTGATTAATGTGTCTTGTTGTGTTCCTCCTTGGGTTTATCCTGTATGGGACTCTCTGTGCTTCCTGGACTTGGGTGACTGTTTCCTTTCCCATGTTAGGTAAGTTTTTGGCTATTATCTCTTCAAATATTTTCTCAGGCCCTTTCTCTCTCTCTTCTCCTTCTGGAACCCCTATAATGTGAATGTTGGTGTGTTTAATGTTGTTCCAGAGGTCTCTGAGAGTGTTCTTATTTCTATTCATTCTTTTTTTTAAATATGTTCTGTGACAGCGACCTCCACCAATCTGTCTTCCAGCTCATTTGTTCTTCTGCCTCATTTATTCTGCTAATTGATTCCTTCTAGAGTATTTTTCATTTCAGTTATTGTATTGTTCACCTCTGTTTGTTTGATTTTCAAATCTTCTAGCTCTTTTTAAAACATTTCTTTTATCTTCTCAGTCTGTGCCTCCATTCTTTTTCTGAGATCTTGGATCGTCTTTACTATCATTACTCTTAATTCTTTTTCAGGCAGATTGTCTATCTCAACTTCACTTAGTCATTCTTCTGGGGTTTTATCTTGTTCCTTTGTCTGGAACATATTGCCCTGCCATTTCATTTTATCTAACTTCCTGTGTTTGCAGTCTCCGTTTCTGAGGCTGCAGGTTTGTAGTTACTCTAGCTTCTGGTGTCCATACCCTGGTGGGTGAGGTTGATCCAGGGGTTTGTTCAGGTTTCCTGGTGGGAGGGACTGGTGCCTGCCCACTGGTGGGTGAAGCTGGGTCTTTTCCCTCGGGCAAGGCCATGTCAAGGGGTGTGTTTAGAGGTGGCTGTGGGCTCAGGATGACTTTAGGCAGCCTGTCTGCTGATGGGTGGTGGTGTGTTCCCATCCTGTTGGTTGTTTGGTTTGAGGCATCCCAGCACTGGAGCCTGCAGGTTGTTGGGTGGGGCCAGGTCTCAGTGCCAAAATGGCGATCTCCAGGAGAGCTCACGCTGATGAATATTCCCCTGGGCCTCCACCACCGTCGTCCTTGTCCCCACAGTGAGCCACAGTCAACCCCCGCCTCCCCAGGAGTCCCTCCCAAGACCCACAGGTAGGTCTGGCCCAGGCTACTGTGGAGTCACTGCTTTGCCCTGCATCCCAGTGCACATGAAACCTTGTGTGGACCCTCCAGGAGTGGAGTCTCTGTTTCCCCCAGTCCTGTGGAGCTCCTGCACTCTAGCCCTGCTGGCCTTCAAAGCCAAATGCTCTGGGGACTCCTCCTCCTGATGCCATACCCTCAGACTGGGGAGCCTGACATGGGGCTCAGAATTCTCACTCCTGTGGGAAAACCTCTGATATAATTTTTTTCCAGTTTGTGGGTTATCCACTCGCTGGTTATTGGATTTGATTATATTGTGAAAGTGCCCCTCCTACCATCTTGTTGTGATTTCTTGTCTTTGAATATAGAATACCTTTTTTGGTTGGTTCCATTCTTTTTTATTGATGGTTGTTCAGAAGTTAGTTGTGATATTGGTATTTTCATGAGATGAGGTGAGCTCAAGTCCTTCTACTCCACCATTTTGTCTCGAACATGTTTTGTTTTGCTGTTAAAATAAGGAAACCAACTCCTGTTGAGCCCAGAGCTCACTGTTTTTTGCTACATCTGGAGTGGCAGGTAAAATCCCTCTTGAATCCTGGATCCTTGTGCCATGGCTTTTTTTTTCCCCCTGAGCTTTCAGAATTATTTGAAGCATTTCTTGGGAGTAAACTTTCTGAATCTTGTATAGGTAGCATCCTTCCCAGTCTCTTCTGGGAATGCCTCTTGCATCTTATTGATTTGAGTAGATATTAAGAGATCTCATTAATGGCTGAATGATGAATCCTTTACATTAGAGAAACTTCTAAATTGGTAAATTTTTAGAGAGTTCTCATTATTAACAGCTGTTTCATTGGTAACTATAGAAAAACAAATTAGAAGGTGGAAAAAATATTTAGTGGTTAACCTAAGAACTCCCTTAATTTAAAACAAACAGAAAAACGGTTTGGGAAGCCTTATTTGTCGTCTCCACTTCCCCTCAATGAGTCTCACAAATGCTAATAAAAACAGTAGGATTATTAACAGGTTGATTAACAGAGAATAAGAAAAAACTGAAGGAAAGTCTAGAGACTTCCTCCCAACGAGGTGGAAATTTTAAAAGTACTTGTCCCAAATGGATAAAGAAGTCTTTAGATGGTTATTAAGAATTGGGATAAATTAAATGGACATCAGTGGTATTAAAACAAAGATTTGATACAACAATACCTAAGGTTGGATGACCCAAAGAGACCCTCTTTTTGGTTCCCAACGTTAAAGCAACTCCAAACGAGTTTGCTGTATTTCTCCCAGCTTATACATATACTTAAAAATGTTGGAAGAAAATTACTCTGAGATATTTGATGAACAATTACTTGCAGCAACAGTTAGTCCTCGTTAAAATCAAGTTAAAATATTGATGAACGGGCCTGAGTCCCTTGGCTCAACCCCTCACTGGGGACCCCAGAGCCTTTTATACAAAAACAGATAAATGGTCAGGAATAAAAAGAAAGGAAAGCTTCTAGGACTCCTTGTAACAGCAAGGCTTTTTTATTGTGTCCTAATTGAAACTAAAAGCTAAACGTGTAAGAGTTGATATAATTGAGATGAAAGTTTATAAAAATTGGTATATTTAAATATGCTTTATTGAAGATGGTTACATCTCTTTTGCCTAATTTTATTGTGGGATAAACAGTATATCTCACTGGGGAATGCTTCCCCTGCTTGGTACTATAAGACAGGGCATATGAATCTGTCTCTCAGGAAACATTAATTAAACATACTAAGGAAACCAATGGGGTTACCTGAGACTGTACAATATAAAGTAAAATCTGCAAGGTAATATTCAGGGGCTAATAAAAGAAAAAAACCACAACAGAAACTTTGTTCTGGGTCTAGCCTGTGCACTCAGAAAGCGGGACTTAGTTGAATGCTTTGTGCAAGCTTTTGAAGGCTTGATAAATCAAACTAAAATTCTAGAACATAGAACTCTTGAATTTCAGTTTAGTTGGAAATCTTCTCACTTATATGAAAAAAGCAAATGAAAGGAAATATAGTTGGGCAAATCAATCTTTTAATATCATTTAGGAGGCAGACCAGTTCTTTGGAGAATTAAAAGCAGCTATCTTTGTCTTGCAAATCTCTACAAATCAGAAGTTTAGATATAACCCACAATGACCTGAGACTGAGCCTTATCAGTTCAATCAGAAAGAACCTGAAGCCAAGGAGAGAAAAGGGAAAAAGTGGCCTTTTAAAACTGGAACAACTGGAAAGGCTCCCTCACCTAGAATCTAAATCATATCCTCCTTAAGTGTTTATCAAGGACAAATAAAAATCTTACGTCTTTTCCACAAAGAGTAAAGCCCTAGTCATCTGAGCAAATAAATTTAACTTATTTCAACTATTATTTATAAACTAAGTTTATATTGTTTATAAACTTATTTTATATTGTAAGTTTATATCTAAGTTTATATTGTAACACCTGATTCATAACTAAGTGTTAAAGTGAAGCTATGAGATTTCTAATTATGTCTTTTTATGTCTGTGTATATTATACATATAACATATCTCTACCTCCAGAAAATATCAAAATTAAATTTATAGAAGAGCTTTGTTTGACTTGAAAGTAAGCACTTACAAATAAAATATTTCTAAATATAAAAGAAACTGGTCAGAATGAATTTGAGGGTCACATGATCTAAGAAATATCCAATATTAAGTTAATATCTGGTATTAAAGCTAGCTTAGGCTTGTTGGTTTATCAATATAGGTCTTTTATTGTACCTAGGTCTTTTATTGTACCTAGGTTAACTGAAGGTCAGTAAGGTCATGTTATTTCTGTTGGAGAGTTTGTCAGCAAGAAGAAAAAGTTAACTTGGTATATTTTCATAACTTGTAAAACAAAAGTAAATGAGGAGTTTTCAGGTGAACTCCTTAGGAATTATATTTGGGGTATGTCTGTCTAAAATAGTTTCTCCAGATTTCTGGTAACTTGAGTTTTGCTAAGTTAAATGATGGGAAATTATTGAATATCAAAGTCATTTCAAATAAGATAAAATACTGGAACATTAAATGCTAAGCAGGTCTAAAATTACCTACCTTTGTATCCTTATAAGAGGGAAAGAGGAAGGAAATTATGCTATGAGAAGATGTATGTTTCTGGAGGTTATGGATTTTTCCAATCAGGAAATGCTGGTATGACAGAGTTCACAATTACTTGCTGCTTGTCAGTTTTTGCTAGAGATTAAGGTTTTTAAGGGTTAAAGTGGTAATACGTAGTTAAAGCTACTAAAAGTGAGGGAAACATTTCAGTATGCAAGGAAAATAGGATGTGTGTCTTCAGTAAAAGAAGGTATGAGGCATGGAAATACCTTTTGTTAAGTGAGAAGAGTGATTTTTGTTCTAGAGCTTGTTCTTGATGGAAAAATACGGGACAAACGCATATGGATTCAGAAAGTCATGAAAGGTTTATGGAAAGGGAGCCCTGAAAAGTCGTTTTGTGCATGGTTAGGCTGAGATTAAATTTAATGAGGTAAATGGATTTTGTTAAGTGGGCTGGTGCAGGACTGGATTTGGTTCCTCTCTTTGTTAAGAGAACAAATTTTTCTTGGAATACTGCTTTTGTGTTCCTTTACCTTTAAGTGATTTGTATTTGCTTTTGAAATATTTTGTCACTTACGTTAAGTAAGTATTGTTAAAAAAAAAAAATAAGTATTGTTTCACAGTGACCTATGATCCTATTTGACCAAGTGTCTTGAAACCTTTTTGATATTTTTGACAGACTTCTCAAATATCAAATTTAATTGAAGTTCTTTTGACCTCCAGCCAACTCAGGGATGCCTCAGAGGAGCCCTGAGGCACCTTAGAGAAATGTTAAACTAATTAAGCTTATTTGGTGTGTTAAATTACTTGAAGCATTGTTAAATGATTGGAGACAAACCTTAGGTTATATTGTATGGGTAAATGTCATTAATATAGATATTCCAAAATTTATATGAAATTCCTAAAAATCTGATATGTCCTGTTATGTTATCAGTCATAATTCTATTTATTATCTCAAAATGTTGTATGTCACAAAAATATCCCAAGTTTCTTGTCAATTGCATTGTAATTAGATCTTTAGCAATACCATTTTAAATCTTTGTCATTTAAAAACAATCATTGTTTTACTCTGATTGTATAAAATATGAGGATCTTCAGGAAGATTCATAAAAAGGACTTTTTGATAAATTAAGGTTTCTGATAACTTTTATATCATACAACTGAACTGGGTAGGAAAGTTTAAAACTCTAATGAAAAAACCTGATGACTTCATCCAGATCAACAGGAATTAGTTACATGGGACTGAATGAACTGATACATAAGACAGTTTTATGACTCTCTGCTGAAATATACTGCCTTTTAATCTTTTCCAGAAAATCTTTCCTCTTATGCTGTGACCTGCAACAAGTTGATAAAGTATACTTTTGTAAATGATTGTGAAACATTTAGCTTTTTCTCTCTACCTGATTCTTCCAGAATTTGGCTTCTCCAGGTGGCTCCCCTGTGGACTTGATGGCTTATTGCAACCAGATTATAACTAGTTATGTTAATCATTGTTTTAATTTGCTCTCTTGTTGTTTTCAAATTATTTATACCTTGTGTCTCTCTCTGCTGTACTATGACCTTATTAATGTTACTAGCTATATTACTTATTCTGTCTATTTTATAGGATTGTTATCTCTTGCACTACCCAATGTATAACCAGGCCTCTGACAAAATTAATGATGGCTAAAAGTCTTGAGGTAGTTGATCATATATAACTCTACATAGAATAATTGTAATAGTGCATGCAACTCTAGATACGGGAAGAAGCAATAAAGGAAAACATTACCTGGATCATAATAGTCTAGTAAGACAGCTGATCCAGAGAATTTTAGAAGATCAATAGCCCTAATCCAAAAAATGAGCGGATTGAATAGCCTATCACACAATCTTCGCCTGATCTAGGAATGAGCCTTCCTAGCACTGTGGGACAAAATTGGTCATTAAATGCCTCCCAAACGGTGGTTGAATTTATGACCAAGAGGAAACGTTGTGGACATAGAATGTTACCAGCATTTCAGTAAACAAAGGATGCTGCAGCCACTGCAGCCACCAACTGTGCACCCTGAGGGGAATTCAGGATGGAGAAAAACAGGATACTGGCCCTAGATAGTTGAGGTGCATATCAAAGGAATAATTTCAATAAGTCCCGACTCTTGCATCTTCCCATACATGGAAAAGTGCTAAAATTCATTAACTTGAGATGTCTGGTTTTTCTCTAGCAGTAATCTTTTGATGTTCTGACTACCTGTTCTTGTTTGTTTTGTTTGTATTGTTTTGTTTGCAAAACTCCTTTATATCCTGGCTCCTGTCTTAACCTCTTTGTAAATAATCCCTCAGAGCTATCTGAGAAGCTGTATCTTGGGCTTAAGTGCTCAGTAAGCCCACTGGATAAAACATAATGCTCAACTTTTAGGTTGAGCATTTTTTTTGGACACCTATCTGTTGAGCTCAGCCTATGAACGAGGTACTGTGGTAGATGGGGAATATAAAGGTGACAGTGCTTGGTTTTTGAGAAGGTCGGTTCACAGTGGAAGAGGCAGGACTGTAACTGTTGCAACCTGTGTTGTACCAGAGCTATATACCAGAGGGAGTGAATGGAGGGTTACTATTCCATATAGGCTGGGGAAGAGCACCTCTGAAGAGGCAGAATGTGAGCAGGGCTGGAATGTTACGAGGGATACCTGGGGACAGAGCTCCAGGCAGAGGAAATGGCAAGTACAAATGCCCTCAAGTACAGATGCCCTTAGGTGGGAACCATTTTGCTTCTACGAAGGGAAGCAGAGAGGCCACTGCTGCCAGAGGGCAGTGAGTAAGGGTGACCCCCAAGGGGGAGGGGAGGTCTAAGGTAAAGAGGTTAGGAGCACATCACTACTGTCAAGTCTTGGGCTTTTACTCTAAGATGGGAAGTCCTGAAGGGTTTGGAGCTGAAGAGCCACATGTTTGAACTCGGGCTTTTCTTTTTTTTTTTAACACCTTTATTAGAGTATAATTGCTTTACAATGGTGTGTTAGTTTCTGCTTTATAACAAGGTGAGTCAGCTATACATATACACATATCCCCGTATCTCCTCCCTCTTGCGTCTCCCTCCCTCCCACCCTCCCTATCCCACCCCTCTAGGTGGTCACAAAGCACCGAGCTGATCTCCCTGTGCTATGCGGCTGCTTCCCACTAGCTATTTTACGTTTGATAGTGTATATATGTCCATGCCACTCTCTCACTTTGTCACAGCTTACCCTTCCCCCTCCCCATGTCCTCAAGTCCATTCTCTACATCTGTGTCTTTATTACTGTCCTGCCTCTAGGTTCTTCAGAACCATTTTTTTTTTTTTTTTAGATTCCGTATATATGTGTTAGCATATGGTATTTGTTTTTCTCTTTCTGACTTACTTCACTCTGTATGACAGACTTTAGGTCCACCCACCTCACTACAAATAACTCAATTTCGTTTCTTTTTATGGCTGAGTAATATTCCATTGTATGTATGTGCCACATCTTCTCTATCCATTCATCTGTCGATGGACACTTAGGTTGCTTCCATGTCCTGGCTATTGTAAATAGAGCTGCAGTGAAAATTGTGGTATGTGACTCTTTTTGAATTACGGTTTTCTCAGGGTATATGCCCAGTAGTGGGATTGCTGGGTCGTATGGTATGAAGTCAGGCTTTTCAAGAACCACTGTGGCCTGCTGTGCAAGGGTGACAGTGGGAGACAGTTAAGAGGCACTGCAGACATCCAGGTAAGAGATGATGGTGGCCTGGGTTTTGGTGGCTGATGGAGGTGTGAGAAATGATCAGGTGTTTCATATGTTCTCATGAGATTTGCTGAAGGAATGGGAGTGGAGAGTGAGACCAAGGATTTAAGGATAACTCTGAGGTCTTCAGCCTGAGCGCCTTGAAGGAGAGTTGCCATTTATGGAGATGGGAAGACGAGGGGAGGAGCTGGCTGTGGGTGGGGGTGAGGCGCAGCAGAGTTTGGCTGTGGACATATTCAGAGGCTGCCTGCCATGTTGTCCAAGTGGACATGTTGATCATGCAGTGAACATGCAGCTAGGACAGATGAGAGGCTGGCATCTGACGAAAAGAAGCCTCAAAAGCATAAAAGAGGTGTTGGGGGGCTTATAAAATAACCCTCCTGAAAAAGTGTCAAGGCTTTTAAACTTACATCATCACTGTTTTTATATCACTTATAAAGTTCTATGACTGTAAAAGGTGTGGCAATACCATGTTGCAGGAAGTGGCTATAGCTGGTCAGTGGTTTCTAAAGTGTGGGCCTGAGGCCAACAGCATTAAATCTCCCGTGAGCTTGTTAGAGATGCAGATTATTGGGCCTCACCAGACCAGACCTAGTGAATCATAAACCCGGGGCAAAGGGCCGGAACTGTTTTGACAACTTCTCCAGGAGATTGTTATGAAGGTTAAAGTTCAGTGAGCTAGATAAGAAGTTTAGCATTTCTAGATTTTAATCAT
This sequence comes from Globicephala melas, assembly GCF_963455315.2. Lineage (NCBI taxonomy): Eukaryota > Metazoa > Chordata > Mammalia > Artiodactyla > Delphinidae > Globicephala > Globicephala melas. Next base: position 30,502,361 of record NC_083323.1, on the reverse strand, counting down.
TTAAAAAGAAACAACTTTTTTAAAGGTAAAATGTCTTTATTGTTTGAAGCATTAAAAAAGTAGATAAAAATTGGTATGACATTTCATTTCTTAGTCTTCTCAATGAGGTTATAAAAATACAGTGCCACTTAGTCTTATAAACTCTTGAATCTGTCTAGAAGTTCACACTTAGTATTATCTAAAAAGTCACTTAAAACACACGAGATGATAAAACAAAATCACCTCATAAATACAATCAAAATTGCTTTGAGAAATTTCTAAATATAGACTCCTAGATAAATAGGACTTTTTTCTTTTCCAAAGCATAGACAGTATTTTCCCCATGATATGCCTACAGGCATCATAAATGTGGACTGCCTTCTCCTACCTTCTGTTCTAGATATAGGTTAACAGAAATGCAAACTAAATTCAGTTTTTTTCAATTTAATCTCTTATTTTGTTTAAGATAAAATTCTTAATTTAAAACCAAGATCTTTTAGAATGCCTGGCTCATTTTCATTTTGTTTCAAATCACAATTCATTAAAAGGAAAATAGGAAGATGATGCAAATGTTCTTTATTCAGCTAAAAAATCACCCTAAACATTTCTGAAGAATGTGAACATACATGTGTGAATATTTTTAAATATTGCTGTTGCATCGTTCTGGGTTTTGAGGATTCTGCACTAACTTAATCTTCGTAAACTGAGATCACAGGTTTGGATACAACCCAAATCATTCAGTGCATTCATCTACGGAAGCAGATTTGTACACTTTACATATTTCTAACTCTTCTTTTAGGTTGGTCAAAGAATAAACAATGTATACCATAAATTAAATCGAAACCTCCTGCCGTATGTCCTGTATGTGCTGTTGCTAATTAAAATAAGTGTATTCTTGCTGTGGAAATTCTGCGGTTTGGGAGTTGTATGAGATCATCTTTTCAAGGCATAGGTAAAGAATTTTTTTTTTAACAGAAAGAAATACAAATCAGATCATTAATTCATTCTCTGCATACAAAATGCTGTTTTAGAGGTAAGTGAATTATTTCACCCCAAGGGTACTGTTTACACTAAAGAAGTACACCAGGTGTTTAAGGAATTGCCTGAACATGGTCAATTTGGAATAACAGTGAAATACAGAGATTTGACTACTGGCAGGATTTGGACTATTAATGAAAACTGACATTTAAAATAATATGGGGGAAAATACAGAGCCACTTGAACGTGTATCACTTTATTACTGCAATCATAAATGGTAATGATTTGAATTAGTCCTCGGCATTGATTTGTGTGTTTAAATTAGTCCTTAATTATGCCTTTTCTGCCTTTTGTTCACCCTTTTAAGAAATGCCATGATAATTAGCACATGGTTGTGTTGCATAAAGCATCTTGTACTACCTTCCTGAGTACGTGTACATGTGTTCATTTCTCGTGCCTCTGCTCATATCTTTCTATTCAACTTTTCTGTTGGATAGCATTGAAAAGCCTTTGCTGATTTTCAAGGCAGTCTTTCAGCTTATCCTCTGTCAAAGTCAGTCGCTGCTCCAGGATTGAAACAGTCTGCAAAAAAGGGGGACAAAATAATCAATGCCTGGTGACCTGGTGGTGAGGATGATGATGATAATCTCAGCATTGATCTTTTTCAGAACTGGAATGCCACCCTTCTGCCAGGAGGTTGGCTCAGAAATGAACCCTAGAACTTGCCCCACTTCTGTGCCCTAACACAAGGCAAAGCACTGTCAGGCAGTTTGAGGAAAAGAAAAAAAAGGAACCATTTGAGGAAAATGGAGTAAATGATCAAGCCTCTGTAGGCAATTCTGAAGTCTGATCTTCTAAAGCATCGCTGCCAGAGAACAGGCCACAGGAGGCATGTTAGGTAGTGTCACAGGTGACATGGAATGTGGGAGGTGGGGATGGAATGCCACATAACCCCACTGCTACTTAAATGGCATCACTGGTCCTTCTGTCACAATCAATCCATGATGGACCATACCTATATTACCCTAGACGGCTGGATACCTAGCTTACTTTGAAAATATAGTGACTGCTACCCCTTTCTGCACCCAGAAGATGACAGCAACTCCTAGGGTTGTTATGAAGACTGACTAAATGAAATACGGCACGTAAAATGCTTAAGCTGGTGCCTGCCACACAGGACTTCGTGAATCTTATTCTAACTCCTTCAGCTCGTGAGTATATAACTACACACACGCGTGCGACTACTTTTAAATCTAATTGTGATAGACTACTTCATCTTCAGTCTTTTATCTTTTAAATAAAACTATACGATAAAATAGATTCAGGAAGTTGCACAAAAAACATGTGGCACTTAATGAACTCTCACGAGAAAAGCACCCTTATGACCAACACCCAGGTCAAGAACTAGAACTCTGCCAGCCACCCCCGAGTGCCTCGCGTGCACCTTCCCCCATAACAGCCCCTATGCTGACCATTATAATAATCACTCTTCTGCAGGTCTTTATGGTTTTATCTTTCAAGTGTACATCCCTAGACACTATAACTATATCTTACCCATTTTCAAGATTTGATGTCATTTAAAGTCTTTTAATCTACAGATCCCTACTCTCTCCATTTATTTTCTTTATAATTTGTCTTTGGACAGGTTCAGGCCATTTGACCTGCAGCGCCTCTACCAGTCTGGATTTTAGGGACTGCGTACTCTGGGTACAGTTTAATCTGTTCTTCTACCCTCTGTATTTTATTTAAATTGGAAGCTGGATTCAAAGGCTTGGTAAGACTCAGGTTAGATCCCTTGGTAAGACTATTCTTTCTTTGGAGGGCACAATAATAACATTTGCTTCTTTTTCTGTGTTGTCAGTAGCTACTTAATGTCTAGATCTATCGATTCTTAGAGATTGCCAGTGATATTCTAATTCCATCATTTAAAAAATGTATTAGTTGGGATAATTTATACAAGACACTTCTCTCATATATTATTTGGTTACCTGGTAGTACAGTTCATATAGGAAAAGCAGCATAATAAATGCTTGGTTACAACTGATTCCCTACCAGCCTCTGAAGGCAATCAGTTTTAAAAAAAAAAAACTAATACTTTTTGCTCTCATATTCCATACTATAGATGATTCATTGAAATTAACGGCAATGCTGATAATACTTTCTACTATTTCTTGAGTGCCTACTATGTGCCAAGCATTTTGCCTGATACTTATCACAATGTAAGATGCAAAAGCTTTTGATATGTGTATCATCAACACCTTTAACCCTGGTTAACTCCTCACCTACCAACCATCTTAAAAGTTATAATGAGAAAGTGATACTACAATCTGTACTGAATTATAAGCACTGCCACTGGGTTAGGAGATGTTCAGTCATCTGTAATTAAAGTGAATCTGAATGTGTTTATTTTACTTGTTATTTGCCCACAGATTCACATTGTTCCCATTTTGCAAGTGTGCTGTGCCTGCTTTTAACTTTTCATATTTGAAGGAAAGTCAGTCCTTAAAAATTAAAAGTAAAAAATTACAGACTTTCAATAAAGTTTAAAGGGATCCATTTTAACCTTAAATCAGGAAAAAAGAAGGCAAAATGAGTCACGAAGCTGACAGAGTAGAAGATGGAAAGAGCCTAAAGAGGACTTGCCACCCAATGTGACAGTGCAGGTGAGGAAGCCAGGGCCCTGGGAAACAGGCCAACCAAAACTAAAGCTGGCATGAAGCTGAGAGAAAAACTGCCTTTTAAAGGAAAGGAAAGTCCGATAAACACAGTCACCTCTAGCACAATACTGCAAAGCAAAAATTGATGATTTTCCTATTATTTTCATTGAACAGATCTTACGACTCCAAGGTCTCACAAGGCTCGTTCTCACAATTTGTCATGACCCCCATCCACATCCCTTAACTCCAAGGCCCTGATCTAAAGGGTAAAATTTTTAATTACTGGCTCTTAACCCAAAATGGAACCTTAAAAGTCCGATGCCAGGGCCTTGAATTCTCTGGAGATGAGATCTGGACGTCTGGATGATTCTTAACTAACTGCCCTGGCGATTAGAATGTACAGCCAGTGTTGAGAATAAGAATTAGATGATTTCTATGCATGAGCAATTTCAACTTGAAATATTTATTCTGCAAAAGTAACTGACATCTTCTCTAGTTCACATTATAGCCTCTTTCTGTATAATTTAGGACAGTGTCTGATAAACAGAATGAGGATCCAGGGCAAAGAGGAACAATAAGAATTCTTCAAAGGAAACACTGAGCAGAACTGGAAGGGCAACCTCTGATGTATCCATCTTAATACACTGCTTCCATTAAATGACATCTGTATTTCCTGACCAAGAGTTGGAAGACCTTCGATATATTAAGATCCATGGTATCCCTTCTTGCAAAAGTATATTGGCATCAAAGGACTGCGTAATATTCTAAAAGGGGAATGTGGAAACCTCACCTCCAGAAGAACAGAGCATCATGTAAGGAGCTTTGGAATGAGGGAAGTTAAACATTGGACAGAGAGAACTTCTTCAGAGTGAAAAACTAAAGCAATGCCAAAATTTCATTCTAACCGAAATGATTAATCCCAATACATTTTTCTTATTGCCCTAAATATTTCTTTGATAATGTCCAAATCTGAATACATGGCATCAAAAATTCTTACGGCAAAACATTACTGTCCAAAATCAAATAATACATTTGTAGCATGAAGTACATGGTCTCCTCTATTCGCTTGTGGGCCTCAGATGCTAGAGTACAGTGTGTGTGTGTGCACACATGCATACGTGTATATGTGTGCATGGGCTCTGACTTTGCCTCCATAAGGTTTAGAGCGGCTCAGCACAGCAGGCACTGCTATATTAACTACCACCTTTGAGCTTGCCTTGCTAAGAAAGAAAAACTTCTTACAACCAAGTGAAAAGTGCGCCAACCCACCTGTGTCAAAACATTGAGCTGTTCCATGATATGCTCTAAGGCGTCGGTCACAGCGAGTGGTATGCTTCGCTGATTCTCAGAAGGGAGGTCACTCATTTCTTCTGTTTTCTTTTTCAAGGTTGTAGGTGAACATTCTGATGACATTAAAGAAGGGTTCAAGAAATATCCGCAGATCTCTTCACCCTTGTCTGGTAGAGTATGAACAGTGGTCTCCGTTGTCTTTGACACCATAGAAAAGATAGGAAGAGTTATATTTTCCAAACTTTAAAATGATATATATTAACGTTTTCAACATTCCTCTTTTAAAAGCCCAGGTTTCATTTAATTGTTCATCTTCAACTACAGCAAATTATGGAAATTACAATTATAAGAAGGAAAAAAAGGCTAAAAAAGGATGGACAAAATTCACGATTCTCCTTGATTTTGTTTTTCAATAAAATTGTATGTATCTGTCTGAAAGATCAGGTGTTCTACCATTAAAAAGGTGGTTACATGCTAATTCTTGATTTTTAAAAAGTCACATCCATTAAGGTGAGTATTATTTGATTTCTATGGGGAGGAGACAAGATGGCAGAGTAGAAGGACTTCAGCTTACCTCCCCTCATGAAAACACCAAAATCACAGCTAACTGCTGAACAACAATCGAAAAAAGATGAGAACCTACCAAAAAGATACTCTACATCCAAAGACAAAGAAGAAGCCACACAAGACAGTAGGAGGGGTGCATTCACAGTATAATCAAATCCCATAACCACCAGGTGGGTGACCCACAAACTGGAAAATAATTATATCACAGAGGTTTTCCCACAGGAGTGAGAATTCTGAGCCCCAGCCAGGGGGACTGGCATCAGGAGGAAGAGGAGCCCCCAGAGCATTTGGCTTTGAAGTCCAGCAGGGCTAGAGTGCAGGAGCTCCACAGGACTGGGGGAAACAGAGACTCCACTCCTGGAGGGCCCACACAAGGTTTCATGTGCACTGAGATACAGGGCAAAGCAGTGACTCCACAGGAGCCTGGGCCAGACCTACCTGCGGGTCTTGGAGGGTCTCCTGGGGAGGCGGGGGTTGACTTTGGCTCACTGTGGGGACAAGGATGACAGTGGTGGAGGCCCCGGGGAATATTCATCTGCGTGAGCTCTACTGGAGGTCACCATTTTGGCACTGAGACCTGGCCCCACCCAACAACCTGCAGGCTCCAGTGCTAGGATGCCACAGGCCAAACAACCAACAGGGTGGGAACACACCACCACCCATCAGCAGACAGGCTGCCTAAAGTCATCCTGAGCCCACAGCCATCTCTAAACACACCCCTTGACATGGCCTTGCCCACCAGTGGGAAAAGATGCAGTTCCACCCATCAGTGGGCAGGCACCAGTCCCTCCCACCAGGAAACCTGCACAGCCCCCTGGACCAACCTCACCCACCAGGGTGCAGACACCAGAAGGTAGAGGAACTACAAACCTGCAGTCTCAGAAACGGAGACTGCAAACACAGGAGTTAGATAAAACGAAATGGCAGGGAAATATGTTTCAGACAAAGGAACAAGGTAAAACCCCAGAAGAACAACTAAGTGAAGTGGAGATAGACAATCTTCCTGAAAAAAAAGAGTAATGATAGTAAAGACGATCCAAGATCTCACAAAAAGAATGAAGGCACAAGAAATGTTTAAAGAAGAGCTATAGAAGATTTAAAAATCAAAGAGGTGAACAATACAATAACTGAAATGAAAAATACTCTAGAAGGAATCAATTAACAGAATAAATGCAGAAGAACAAGTGAGCTGGAAGATATTGCTGGAGATCACTGTCATGGAACATATTAAAGAAAAAAGAATGAATAGGAATAAGGACACTCTCAGAGACGTCTGGAACAACATTAAACACACCAACCTTCACATTATAGGGGTCCCAGAAGGAGAAGAGAGAGAGAAAGGGCCTGAGAAAATATTTGAAGAGGTAATAGCCAAAAACTTATGTAACAGGGGAAAGGAAACAGTCACCCAAGTCCAGGAAGCACAGAGAGTTCCGTACAGGATAAACCCAAGGAAGAACACAGCAAGACACACATTAATCAAATTGACAAAAATTCAAGGCAAGGAGAAAATACTAAAAGCAACAAGGGAAAAGCAACATGTAACATACAAGGGAATCCCCATAAGGTTATCAGCTGACTTTTCAGCAGAAACTCTGCAGGCCAGAAGGGAGTGGCATGATATATTTAAAGTGATGAAAGGGAAAAACCTACAACCAAGAATACTCTACCCAGCAAGGCTCTGGTTCAGATTTGAGGAAGAAATCAAAAGCTTTACAGACAAGCAAAAGCTAAGAGAATTCAGCACCACCAAACCAGCTTTATGACACATGCTAAAGGAACTTCTCTAGGCAGAAAAGAAAAGGCCACAACTAGAAATGAGAAAATTACGAATGGGAAAGCTCACTGATAAAGGCAAACGTAAAGGTAAGAAGTCATCCACATACAAATATGATATCAAAACCAGCAATCACGAGGAGAGTACAAATGCAGGATATATTGGAAATGCATTTGAAATTAAGAGACCAGCAACTTGAAACAATCTTGTGTGTGATATATACATATATACACACACACACACACACACACACACACCCCTATATCAAAACCTCACGGTAACTGCAAACTGAAAATCTACAGTAGATACACCACACAAAAGAAAAAGCAATCCCAACACAATACTAAAGTTAGTCATCAAATCACAAGAAGAGAAGAGGAAGGGAAGAAAAAAGACCTAGAAAACCAAATCCAAAACAATTAACAAAATGGCAATAAAAACATACATATAATTACCTTATACATAAACGAATTTAAGGTTCAAACCAAAAGACATAGACTGGCTGAACAGATACAAAAACGAGACCCATATATATGCTGTCTACAAGAGACCCACTTCAGATCTAGGGACACATACAGACTGAAAGTGAGGAAATGGAAAAAGGTATTCCACGCAAATGGAAATCAAAAGAAAGCTGGAGTAGCAATACTCATATCAGAAGAAACAGACTTTGAAATAAAGACTGTTACAAGAGACAAGGGCAGTACATGATGATCAAGGGATCAATCTGAGCAGAAGGTATAACAATTGAAATATATATACACCCAACATAGGAGCATCTCAATATATAAGGCAAACACTAACAGCCATAAAAAGAGAAACTGACAGTAACACAATAATTGGGTGGGGGGGTCTTTAACACCCCACTTACATCAATGGACAGATCCAGACAGAAGATCAATAGGGAAACACAGGCCTTAAATGACATGTTAGACCAGATAGACTTAATTGATATTTATAGTGCCTTCCATTCAAAAGCAGCAGAATAGACATTCTTCTCAAGTGCACATGGAACATTCTCCAGGATAGATTACATGCTGGGCCACAAAGCAAACCTTGGTATATTTAAGAAAATGGAAGTCATATCAAGGATCTTTTTTGACCACAACGCTATGAGATTAGAAATCAACTACAAGGAAAAAAACTAAAAAACACAAACACGTGGAGGCTAAACAATATGCTACTAAACAACCAATGGATCACTGAGGAAATCAATAAATACCTAAAGACAAATGAAAATGAAAGCACGATGTTCCAAAACCTGTGGGATGCAGCAAAAGCAGAGAAATTTACAGTGATACAGTCTTACCTCAGGAAACAAGAAAAATCTCAAATAAACCTAACCTTACACCTAAAGCAACTAGAGAAAGAACAACAGACAAAACCCAAAGTTAGTACAAGGAAAGAAATAAAGATCAGAGGAGAAATAAAAAAATAGAGACAAAGAAAACAATAGAAAAGATCAATGAAACTAAAAGCTGGTTCTTTGAAAAGATAAATAAAATTGATAAACCTTCAGCCAGACTCCTAAGGAAAAAAAAGGAGAGACCTCAAATCAGTAAAATTCGAAATGAAAAAGTTGTTACAACAGACACCACAGAAATACAAAGGATCATGAGAGACTACTACAAGCAACTCTATACCAATAAAATGGGCAACCTAGAAAAAATGGAAAAATCCTTAGGTATAATATTCTAAGACTGAACCAGAAAGAAATAGAAAATATAAACAGACCAATCACAAGTACTGAAATTGAAACTGTGATTAAAAATCTTCCAACAAAGAAAAGTCCAGAATCAGATGGCTTCACAGGTGAATTCTATCAAACATTTAGAGAAGAGTTAATACCTGTCTTTCTGAAACTATTCTAAAAAATTGAACAGTATAGAGGTTCCTTAAAAAACTAAAAACAGGGCTTCCCTGGTGGTGCAGTGGTTGAGAGTCCGCCTGCCAATGCAGGGGACACGGGTTCGTGCTCCGGTTCAGGAAGATCCCACATGCTGCAGAGCGGCTGGGCCCATGAGCCATGGCCACTGAACCTGCACTTCTGGAGCCTGTGCTCCGCAACGGGAGAGGCCACAACAGTGAGAGGCCCACTTACCGCAAAAAAAACAAACAACAAAAAAAAACAACTAAAAACAGAACTGCCATATGACCCAGCAATCCCACTCCTGGGCATATATCTGGAGAAAACCATAATTCAAAAAGATACATGCACCCCATTGTTCATTGCAGCACTATTTACAATAGCCAGGACACGGAAGCAACCTAAATGTTCATCGACAGATGAATGGGTAAAGATGTGGTACAGAAGATGTGGTACATATATACAATGAGATATTACTCAGACATAAAAAAGAATGAAATAATGCTATTTGCAGCAACATGGATGTACCTAAAGATTATCATACTAAGTGAAGTAAGTCAGACAGAGAAGGATAAATATATGGTATCACTTATATGTGGAATCTAAAAGGATGATACAAGTGAACTTAATTACAAAAGAGAAACAGACTCACAGACTTTGAAGACAAACTTATGGTTACCAAAGGGGACAGGTCAGGGGGAGGGGATAAATTAGGAGTTTTGGATTAACATCTACACACTACTATATATAAAATAGATAATCAACAAGGACCTACTTATAGCACAGGGAATTCTACTCAATATTCTGTAAAAACGTATATGGGAAAAGAATCTGAAAAAGGAGATACATATATATATATATATATATGTGTGTGTGTGTGTGTGTATATATATATATATATATATATGTATAGCTGAATCACTTTGCTGTACACCTGAAAGTAACACAACATTGTAAATCAATTATACCCCAATATAAAATTAAAAACTATTACTTGAAAAAATGAAAATAATAAGCATTGGTGGAGAAATTGGAACCCTCATGCATTGCTGTGGGAATATAAAATGGTCACCTGATTGGAAAACAGTTTGGCTATTCCTCAAAAGGTTACAACAGAGAATTAGCATACAATCTAGTAATTCCACTCCTGAGTATATATCCACAAGAACTGAAAGCAAGGACTTGAACAGATACTTGTACACCAATATTCATAGTGGCATTAGTCACAATAGTCAAAAGATAAAAACAACCCAGTACCAATCAACAAATAAATGTATAAACAAAATGTGGTACACATACAATTGAATATTATTTAACCATAAAAATAAATAGAATTCTACTACATGCTACAACATGGATTAACCTTGAAAACATACTAAGTGAAAACAAACAAGACAGAAAAGAAAATACCATATGATTCCATTAATATGAGGTACCTGGAATAGGCAAATTCAGAGAGAGTATAGGTTACCATGAGCTGGGGGGGAGAAGAAACATGGAGCTTATGTACCCATTGCTTAATGAGGACAGAGTTTCTGTTTGAAATGATGACAAAGATCTCAAAATAGTGGTGATGGGTACATAACATCGTGAATACTTAATGCCAGGGAACTGTACACTTAAAAATGGTTAAAATGGTCAATTTTACAATATGTATATTTTACCACAATAAAACAAATAAGCCCTCCGAACATATAGCAATAAAAATCTAAAAATAAAATTAAGAAAACAACTCAGTCTTCATGAGCATCAAAAAGAATAAAATGTTTAGGAATAAATTTAACAAAAACAGTGCAAGGCTTATATACCAAAAACTACAAATAAACCATCAATGAAAGAAATTAAAGACCTAAATAAATGAAAAGACATTCCATACCCCATGTTCATGGAACGTAAGACTTAATATTGTTAAGATGGCAATATTCCCCAAATTGATATATACAGGTTCAATCCAATCCCCATCAAAATCCCAGCTGCCTGTTTAAAAGAAATTGACATGCTGGTCTTAAAAGGCATATAGAAATGCAAGGAACCCAAAATAGCCAAAAGAATATTGAAGGACACAGTTCAAGACTCACATTTCCCAGTTTCAAAATTCACTACAAAACTACAGTAATCAAGACAGCATAGGACTGGTATAAGGACAGACATATAGATCAATGGAATAGATAGACCTTTCCATATACGGTCAATTGATATTTGACAAGGTTGCCAAGATAATTTAATGGAAAATAATAGTCTTTTTCAAGAAACTGTGCTGGAAAAACTGTGTTTTTAAATTCAAAAGAATGGATTTGGGCCCCTACCTCACACCATGTACAGAATTAACTCAAAATGGATCATAAAGTTAACTACAGGAGCTAAAACAATACAAATCTTAGAAGACAACATAGGAGTAAATTTTCCTCACCTTGGATTAGACTGAAGCTTCTTAGATACAATACCAAACTAACAAATGACAAAATAAATAACAAATTGGACTTTATCAAAACATAAAAACTTTTGTGCTTCAAAAGACAACAAGAGGGACTTCCCAGTGGTCCAGTAGCTAAGACTCCATGCTCCCAATGCAGGGGGCCCGGGTTCGATCCCTGGTCAGGCGGCTATATACCACGTGCCGTAACTAAGAGTTTGCATGCCACAATGAAGACCCCGCACACAGCAAAGAAGATCTCGCATGTCTCAACTAAGACCCGGCGCAGCCAAACAAATATTTTTTAAAAGTAGGTAACAAGAAAGTGGGAACAAATCTCACAGAATTGGGGAAAATATTTGCAAATCATGTATTTGATAAGAGACTTGTGTGAGAACATATAAAGAATTCTTACAACTCAACAATAAAAAGACAACGCAGGGGCTTCCCTGGTGGCGCAGTGGTTGAGAGTCCACCTGCCGATGCAGGGGACACGGGTTCGTGCCCCGGTCCGGGAAGATCCCACATGCCACGGACTGGCTAGGCCTGTGAGCCATGGCCGCCGAGCCTGCGCGTCCGGAGCCTGTGCTCCGCAATGGGAGAGGCCACAACAGTGAGAGGCCCGTGTACCTCAAAAAAACAAAAACAAAAACAAAAAAAAACCAATTAAAAATGATCAAAGGATTTGAATAGACATTTCTCTGAAGAAGATGATACACAAATGGCCAATAAGCACATAAAAAGGCGCTCAGTATCATTAGTTATCAGGGAAATGCAAATCAAAACCACAATGAGATACCAATTCATACCCATTAGGATGACTAAAATAAAAAAGAAAGAATATAACAAGTGTTGAAGATGTAGAGAAACTCGAATCCTCATACATTGCTGGTGGGATTGTAAAATGATGCAGTCACTTTGGAAAACAGTTTGGAAAAATTCCTCAAAACATTAAACATTGAATTACTATGACCCAGTGATTCCACTCCTTGGTATATGCCCAAGAGAAATGACATCCTTTACATATATCCACCTAAAACTTGTACATGAATACACAGCAGCATTATTTAGAATAGCCAATAAAATGGAAACAACCTATATACATCAGAATGTTGTGATAATTAATGGAAATTCAAAATGTGGTATTATCCTTACAATGGATATCAGTTACCCACAAAAAAAGAATGAAGTACTGATACATCCTACAACACGATGAACCTTGGAAACAGTAGGCTGAGTTAAAGAAGCCATACACAAAGGCCACATATTATGTGATTCCATATGTATGAAATAGTCAGAATAGACAAATACAGGAAGACAGACTGAGATTAGTGGTTGCCAGGGGCTGGGAGGAGGGAAGAATGGGCAGAGGTCGGTAATGGGTATGTGAGTGATGAAAATACTCTAAAATTATTTTTGGAGTGATTAAATATTCTAAAATTAGACAGCACTGATGGTTGCACAACTTTGTGAATATTCTAAAAATCATTAAATTGTACTCTTTAAAATGGCAAGTTTTCTAGTATGTGAATTACCTCATTAAAGCTATTTTAAAAACAAAGAATCCAAATATATGCATCACAGAAATCACAGAATTTTTAAAAATTTTAATCAGTTTTTCATTCCTGGTTGTCACTGGCATATGCGAGTTCCAGACAGAAGGCACCTCAAACATGGCAAGTATACTTCTAATGATGATGGTGGTGGTGGTGAGGATGATGGTGACAATTAGCAAGTACAGAGCTTACTGTGTACTTGGCATTGTTTCAAGCGCTTTACACATGTTAACTGGTTTAATCTTCACAATAACCCGATCAGGTATGTTCTGTTCTACTATTATTCTCATTTTTCAAACTAGGAAACAGAGATACAGAGAGACTAAATAACTCGCCCAAGCTCACACAGGTGGGAAAGGTGTATGAAACATAACCAATCATAGATCTAAGAGAAGCCAAAGCACTCTGGGTATTGTAACCTTGGGATCAAAGCCACTGTTCTCCATGATCTTCCCAACCATTTTTAGGAAGATGAAAACTTTCAAATTTCCCTCTGTCATAATCTTACTAATTCATCATCTGTTGAAAATAATAAAAACAAACTCAAAATCCACCACCCCCAGTTCAAACTTATTTTAAAATATGCAGAAAACACATCTTATTACTCCTACCCAGCTGAGTGTATCTGCTCAGGTTCTTTTTGTTTGTTCACTTAACAGATACTTCTGGAGCCTCGCTCTGTGTGAGGCGCAGTTCTCAATGGTGAGAACCCAGCAGTGGGTGGCAGGCCCCAAGACTCTGCTCTCCTAAAGCGTATGTTCTGGTACCTTCAGTCATTTGGTACCTTATCTTTTCTACTTTTGTTCTGTTGCATACCAGCCTATGTTCATCTCCAAAACCATCCTGGTCTCTGAGCAGTTATGCTCTGTACCCACAGTTTTCCACCTTTGTGATATAACTGACGATATTAGGGTCTGAACCTAAAATACCTGAATGAAAATGACTTTTTTGGGCAGAAAGCACTCATTAAAATCCACACCCCCCAAAGAATCCTATTACTAATGCTTTGAATTACTTAACTCTGTGTGATGAAGAAAATCTAAAACTGTCCTTGAAATGTTCAGAAGCAAAACTAGCAATCATAGATCACAGAACAAGTTCACATAAAGGATTTTTAATGCCACTCATTAGCTGGGCCCAGAAGCACCTATGACCTACTTATTCATGTCGTGAGCTAAGGGAACTTAGAAAACAACCTACAGCACTTATCTACCGGGGTCCCCAGCTATTGGCTGGTGGCAAACAATGAAATGAAAGCAGTGTAAAAGTGAGTATGGAATATCTGAAGAATTCACCAAGAAGTCCTGTCTCACAATCACAGTCTGCATTCCTGGTCCTAGGCAGCCACCTCTGACTGGGGACATTGTATGGATGGCCATGCACAGCCATCCTCACCTTAAATAATTCCTGCTCAAAAGACAGACTTTTTTTTTTTTTTAACGCTGCTTCTGCTGTGCCTTCTCTGCCCTCCTAGCATGACTGAATCTTTTTTGATCTCCAAATTTCAGCTTAATTGTCACATCTTCAGAAAAGTAGTCCCTGACCACCCTAATGAAGGTGGTCTGTCTACTGGCTACCATGGCCTCCTGATTCTTCCATAACTGATCAGAGTTGTCTTTTCCTTCTCTATTGTCTGTCTCCCTCACTAGACTGTGCTATGCCTACTCTTCTGACCACTGTACCCCCTGGATTTAGCAGAAACATAAATATTTTTGAATATGTTAACCACTCACATGCAGAGTTTATCACCGTTCTCACAGATGGAAACCAAACTCTCTATGACCAGGACAGTCTTTTTTACACGGATCACAACATACCTAAGTATGTACACACATGGTCGCAAATATAACTAATTATAGTAGCAGCTCTGGCCCTTCGTGGGAAAAGCCTCAATCTAATTAACGAATTGGTCATCGAACCCTGGGGGATTCCAGTCAGGGTGGTTAGTGAAAAAGGGCAGTAGGAGATGGGCAAAGAAAGATTTAAGGCCGTAGACAGTCTAGGCAGAAAAAGATCCCAATAACCTTAACAATAGTTTTCTTGTTTGGGACCCCCCCCCAAAAAAAAATATATATATACTATCATATGACACATAAAAATGAATAGAAAAGGGAAAAGGGTATGGGCAGAGAGACAAAAAAAGTACGAGATCTCCATCCCACATTAGCCAACTGACAGATCTGTTCTCTGGTCTCTAAGCTATTTGGACCTAGATATGAGCAGATTCTTTCCCACCGACCAAGCCTGCCTTTGCTTCCTGTTTGTACAGGAAAAGAACAAGATGCACAGCTTGGGGAAGTTTCAATGCTCTCATTCATAAAATTTTAAAAAAAATGAAAAGGGAAAAAATATATTTAAGATTCTGGGTTATTAAAAGTCTAGCAAATGAGGCTGCAGTACCTGCTTGCTCCCAGTACACTGAGGTCCTCTCCTACTTCAGAGTTGCTAATATTCATTTTTTGGGTGAATGCTTACTGAACACTGACATCATACTAAGCATTTACCAATGTTAAATGTGAGTACAATGTGATACCAGCAATCAAGGAGGAGTCTCTATTATGGGGAGAGAATTAAGACAGAGCAAGGCTCGGATCCCCTGCAGTGCCTGGCATATACCGGCAGTGAATAAGCAAGAAACACAAGCAAATGACTGTAAGAACAGAACAAATGCTTTGGAAGTCCATAAAAGGAAGAAATCACGCATGTTCCCTTACCTCTTACTTTCTTTGCAGACACTTGAAGTACAGCAGGGTAACAATGACATTCATTGATTGATTCAGCAAATGAAGGCCTCCTATACTTAGGCATTAAAGCTACAGCAAAGAACAAATCAGATATGGTACCTTCCTTCAGGAGCTTACAGTTCTCCAGGGAAGCAATTCCTTCAAATGGATGGCAGGGCAGTTACCACGCTTAAGTTCTCCTTGGATAAACTCATGGTTGCCATCTCAAAGATGGGAAATACAGCCTCACCAAGTGCACAGAATGAATGTGTGTGGCTAAGAAATCCTTCTCTCTACAGGTTAAAAGGCTCCACTTTCCCTCTGAACATACAAAATAGAGTAAAAAATACAGAGTTGACTGATGCAAACTACTTTGATAGTCCTGAGAGCTATATATAAAACCTGTCACATTCTGGGGACAAACGACTCTTAACAGGTTGTTTAAATGCCATGATTGATTTTAATGCATAAAGTTTCATTTGTCACATTAGAGAATGAATTCTTTTAATGCATCAACAGAAAGTGAAAACTGTGGCATCTGCAAGTAAATTTTTATTGGGAAGTTAACCATTCAACAATGCAATCAAGGTCTACACATTTCAACTACTACTATTTATATCATTAACAGTGAGACATTCAAGACACTGTGGCGCCCAATTACATACGGAAGCTCATGCATTATATTTATTCTCTTTCTTCCTCGCCTCTTCTCTCCCCCTCCTACTACCCTTCCTTCTTACCCACTCAACTGCCTGGGCTGGCAAGTCAGAACTAATCACTGGCACCACTTCACTCTCGAGGAGGCAAAAGACCTGTACTCTGAAAACTACAAGACGCGGATGAAAGAAATCAAAGATGACACAGACAGATGGAAAGATATACCACGTTCTTGGACTGGAAGAATCAATATTGTCAAAATGACTATACTACCCAAGGTAATCTATAGAGTCAGTGCAATCCCTATCAAATTACCAATGGCATTATTCACAGAACTAGAACAAATAATTTTTAAATTTGTGTGCAACACAAAAGACCCAGAATAGACAAAACAATCTTGAGAAAGAAGAACAGAGCTGGAGGAATAATGCTCCCTGACGTCAGTCTATACACAAAGCTACAGTCATCAAAACACTATGGTACTGGCACAAAAACAGAAATAGAGATGAACGGAACAGGATAGAAAGCCCAGAAATAAACCCACGCACTTATGGTCAATTAACCTACAACAAAGGAGGCAAGAATATACAATGAAGAAAAGACAGTCTCTTCAATAAGTGGTGCTGAGAAAACTGGACAGCCACATGTAAAGGAGTGAAATTAGAACATTCTCTAACACCATACACTCTCATAAGTCTTTGTTGATGCCATTAGTAGAGCATTCATCACTTCTCATTATATTTGTGCTTTCATGTCTAATATTCCCTACCAGGTCATGGGGATTACTCTCGAGGGTAGGAGCCATAACTTGGTCATCTTTCTTCCTCAGGTGCCTAGCATAGTGCATGAGACACATACAGGGCTTAACATTTGTTGAACTGAATTCAACTGACCGTCCTGCATCTGCTGAGCCATCCTCAAAATGTAAATATTAATAATTTGACAGTATTTGGAGAGAACTATTGATATAAACTCAAAGTCAAGCCAGTACGATTCTCTACTAAAAATTACTATCTTAAAGTCTTCCTCAAAGGCACAATGAGGGAGCAATGGAAGCATTTATCACTTAACTGCAAATCACTTCTTGATTTTTATCCCCCAAAAGTATATTTGATGGTTTCTGGTGAAATAGCATAAGGATCTTCTGACAAGTGTGAACATGCAAAAGGAGGTACTTCAGGTGTACAGATAAGCAGTGACCTGAACTGCAGATACATATTTAATAAATGGGTTAAAATAAGTCAGTTTGGGCTTATACTTAACATTTCTAGTTTTGATTTAATTCTGTAAGTAGAGAACAAAACAGACCAAAGTCAGCAAAGTCTATCCCAAAGTGGTCTTGATCCCTCTAGCTAAAGTGAGTTTCCCATCACTGAAGGTTCTAAAGTAGACTAGGGATGATCACTTATCAGGGATACTGTGAGAAGTATACAAACATCGGATCAGGAAATGCAAACTGAATGCCCTTTAAAAGTCTGTTCCATTCCTGACATTCTGAGATTTTTTTTTTTTTTTCCTGCGGTACGCGGGCCTCTCCCTGCCGTGGCCTCTCCCGCTGCGGAGCATAGGCTCCGGACGCGCAGGCTCAGCGGCCATGGCTCATGGGCCCAGCCGCTCCGCGGCATGTGGGATCTTCCCGGACCGGGGCACGAACCCGCGTCCCCTGCATCGGCAGGTGGACTCTCAACCACTGCGCCACCAGGGAAGCCCCTGAGATTTTTTAAATCACTACACACACACACACTCTCTTATAAAATGCCTGCCTGAAACAGACTAGGATAACAAAAAATACCTTTTGCCTGGACAAAAATAAAAGCAATTTCAAAGAAAGAATGGGTCATTTATCTTCAACAATAACAATTAGAATAGGGATTAGAAACTCCAATAATCTTTATATGGGATATAAAACAATGAAGACATACCATTTATTCAAACAAAATTGTTTTTACTTAGCACCTACGTGCCAGGAAAATTCTAGGTGCCAGAGATATAGGAGTATATTAGTTTCCTACCACTGCTGTAACAAATTACCACAAGTTTAGTGGCTTAAACCAACACAAATTTACTTACTATCTTGAAGTTCTGAAGGTCCAAATAGATCTTATGGGGCTAAAATCAAGGTGTCAGCAGAGCTGTGTTCCTTCTGGAGGCTCTAGGGGAGAATCTGTCCTGGCCTCTTCCAGCTCCTGAGGCTGCCTACATTCATGGCTCTAGGCTGCATCACTCCAATCTCTACTCCTCTGATTCCTATGGCTCCCTCTTCCCCTGTAAGGACCATTGTGACTGTATTGGACCATAATCTAGGATAATCTCCCCATCTCAAGATCCTTAACTTAATCACATTTGCAAAGCCCCTCTGCTGTGTAAAGAAACATATTCACAGATTCTGGGGATGAGAACTTGGACATCTTTACGGACCACTGCTCTGCCTAACACAAGAAATGATTACACAAAAGAGACCCTGTTGGGCTTCCCTGGTGGCGCAGTGGTTGAGAGTCCGCCTGCCGATGCAGGGGACACGGGTTCGTGCCCTGGTCCGGGAAGATCCCACATGCCGCGGAGCGGCTGGGCCCGTGAGTGAGCCATGGCCGCTGAGCCTGCGCGTCCGGAGCCTGTGCTCCACAACGGGAAAGGCCACAACAGTGAGAGGCCCGCGTACCGCAAAAGAAAAAAAAAAAAAAAAAAAAAAAAAGAGACCCTGTTGACATGGGGTTATATTCCAGTGAATAAATATATAGATATGTGATGTAATGTCAGGTAGTAACAATGGTTATGAAGAAAAATAAAGCTGGGCAACGTGTTACATTATGATTTAGCTCCACTGATGATGCATTTTTAAATTGGGGGCATGTTAAGTTTGAGATGCCTATGAGCCCTCCAAGGGGAAGAATCATGAATACAATTGGAAATGTATGATTCTAGATTTCTGTGGAGAGGTTGGGGCTGAAGATATAAATTTGGGAGTTATCGGAATATATATACATATATTTACCAGTTTTTATAAAGGATACAAATGAACAGCCAGGTGAAGAGGTACATAAGGCAAGGTCTGGAAGGGTACCAATTGCGGAAGCTTCTGTTCCCTTGGAGTTGGGGTATTCGGCATATAACTATTTACAGCCATGGCTCTATGATCAAACAAGAGGGAGAAGCCAAACAAGAGAACAGCTGCAAAGACTTTAGAAGGCAGGAAGAGAAGGAGCAGGAAAGGTGACTAACGACCCATGAGGTAGGAGGGGTACTGGACCCGAAGGTAGGTAAGGAAAAAGTTTCAAGGGGAAGGGAGTGATCACTAAGATCAAGTCCTATAGAAAGGCTAATTCGGATGAATACTGGGACCTTGACATGAGTGGAATGGTGGGGACAAAAGCTTAACTGAAGTGGATTCAGAAGAGTAGAAAGTGAAGAAATGAAGACTGAATATATGCCTTTCTTTTGAGGAGTTTTGCTATAAAGGGGAGCAAAGCAATGAGACAGGACTTGGAAATGGATGAGGGGTCAAATGAAGTTTTCCTTTTTAAAGATGGGAAATACATTACAAACGTGGGCTGATGGAAAAGATCGAACAGAAAGAGAGCACTGATGTCACAGGACGGTGAGGAGATAACTACTTGGTAAATGGATTGCTAGGCAGTACTGAGTGCCCCTGGAGCTTTGTATAAATAAATTTAAAGGGAGATCAGTCAGCATGGCAGTCTAGTCGAATTCAGTTGCTTGGGTGTAGGTAGAGAGTCGGCAGAAAAAAATAGATTTAACCAGGCTGACGTTTTTTGGGGTGAGTACAATGGAGAGAGAAAGGGGCAAGCGTATGGCTACGATGATGGACTATAGAATCTAACCCCATAAAGGCGAGACACACAGACACAGAAGGTGGGCAGTGAAAAGGCAGAGGCTCAGTGGACTGGAGGTCCTTCTGGGGTTGATGAATTATCAAAACTGAAGGACTAGAGGAAGTGGTGGCCAGTGCGTGGGAGGTTTTACACTGAGTTTACCGTTAACACAAAGGATTTAGACAGTCACTGAGTTCATCTGACCAAGAGAGGATGGCTGTCTTTCAGAAGTGACTCAGAGTGTTGCTCTGTCTTTGGTTCTTTCCTTGAGATCAAAAGCCAGTGTTAACCAAGAAGTGGATGGATTAATCAGAAAAACAGAATGAAGAGCTATGGAGTCACCCATGTGGGGCTGTCACAGGACCACAACACAGGCAAGATTCGTTCCCAATTTCTAAAACTCTTAAGAAGAAAAGGCTGTTAATCCTGAAGAAGAAAACCACATCTCTTCTATGTTATATCTGCACAGTGTATTGTATATCCTTGTAGGAACATACCCACCTGATCCAGTCTCATTGATTTAAAAATACTTCTAGGATAAAATCAGAGAATGTCATGTGAAATTTGTGTCTCCCAGACTAAAGTCGCTGAGCGGAGAAAGCCTTCTGTTTATCCCTTGGGAAAAATCATACATCTTTTTCTCAAAGAGAGAAAAAGAGGCTTTGGGGATAAGGTTTTACTGAGGGCTTTGATTTTTCTTCTTCAAACCAAATTGGACGTTTCATGTTTGTCGGAAGACTTGAAAACCCCCCCCGCCCCAATGCAACTATCAACTAGGAAATCTGAGTGATTAATTCAGTGCCCTTGAAAATGACAGCCGAGGCCATAAATCTATCTTTGTCTTTAATCTTTACTGTCATCTCCAGAGAAGCTTATTAATTTTGAAGCCATGAATAGGTAGGATACAGCTAGGACAAATAAAATCTGTACAAAAATTTCCTTTCATGTTTCACTATTTACATGATTAGGCAAACAAACTATGCATCCCTTAAAGGAATATTTGTCTTGTAATGCCTTATGCTGAGTCTAGAACTGTGCACTGCACCAGATAAATTTTAATTAATGATAAAGTACTTACCAGAATTATCTGGGGGAGGTGGAGGGAGACAGCAGGTAGTCAGTGAACTAGAATTAGTACTCTCTCTTCTGAGTTAATATAAAACTAAAAATTCTAATCCCAGTATTCTAGACAAGTAGAATACCAATAAAACTTTCTATAAATTCCAAGGAGAAAACAAGTAGTCATTACATCTTTTGTGAATCCTGCTGTTATACCCCAAAGGCCTACAGAATAAGGGATTCATTCTTATTATCTCTTCCATATAGAATCAACAAGAATATTTTATGCAAGTTGCTGAAATGACAAGGGCAGAAATCAACCATTATTTATAGCGATACCTTACTGTGTTCAAAAAAGGTGTGTGCACGTGTGAATCTAAATTCTGAGGCAGGTAATAACTTATATTGTACAATGATGTACTTTTTTAAAAGATATTTTACATTCAAGTAAGGATTACATCTTGGAGAAAACTGAAGTTTGACTTGGAAAACCACATTTGGTTTAGTTTCACCCACATCATGTCTCCAAAAAGCCATCTGTTCACCTTTCAGAAAGCTGCCCCTTCTTTGCATGCAGAACAGCAATCAAGTGAAATGAATACAGGCGTGAATAAGCAATGCAACCTCACTGCAACACTAACATTTCTGAATGAATCTGTAATCCCTCTTTTTATCTCATAATAACTGATTTTTTAAGTTCCAATTTTGCTTTCAAAAATTCGTTGAAAATAAAACTACTAAGTGAAGTAAGTCAGAAAGAGAAAAATATCACATGGTATCATTTATATGTGGAATCTAAAATATGACACAAATGAACCTATCTATGAAACAGAAACGGACTCACAGACATAGAGAACATACTTTGGGTTACCAAAAGGGTGGGGGAGGAATGGATTGGGAATTTGGGATTAGCAGATATAAACTATTATATGTAGAATGGATAAACCACAAGGTCCTATGGTATAGCAAGGCAACTATATTCAATACCCTGTGATAAACCATAATGGAAAAGAACATGAAAAAGAATGTATATATATGTATAACTGAATCACTTTGCTGTATGGCAGAAATTAACACATTGTAAATCAACTACAATAAAGTAAAAATTTTTTAAAATTCAATGAAGAGATATAAGAATAATAAAGCAACCCTCTCCCCTACCTTAAGAAACAAAGTATACCCTTTTATGACCTATCTCCCTACCTTTCCCTCTTAAAGGATACCACCATCTTGAATATTGTGTCTATCATCCCAATCTATGTCCCTTTACTTTTATCACATAGGTAGACATCCCTCAACAGCAGTATTGCTTTTGTGTGTATTCGAGCTTCACATAAAATAGTATTAGATCTCTTTAGTATTTTCTGTTAACCAACATTGTTGGATTTGTCTATGGTGTTGCAGGTAGGTCTACTTCACTTATTTTCCCTGCCGAATAGTATTCCATTGATTGGGTATTCCACAATTTATGTGTCCTTTGTACTGTTAACTAGCATTGAATTCCACAGTAAGCATTCTTATAAATGTCTCCTGTACACAGGTAGGTGAGTTCCTCTAACGTGTCATAGTTCAGTTATAGTTTTACCAGATACTTTCCCAAATGGTAGAATCAACTTACTCTTCCATGAGCAGAAGAAAATCCCCCTTTTTCTACAAAGTCAAAAATATTTGATTGTCAGGCATTTTAAATTTTAACAAAATTATGGGCAGGAAATGGTATCCCATGGTTGTAATTTCATTGTTTGTTTCCTTGATTATTGGTAACTTGAGCATATTTTATGTGTATATTGATCATTCTTCTGCAAATTACCTATTTAAGTCCTCTGTCCACTTTTTAGTTGGTCTGCTTTTTTCTAATTTATATTTAAGAGTTCCTTCTATAGAGAGAAATACAAATCAAAACAACAATGAGGTACCACCTCACGCCAATTAGAATGGCCATCATTTAAAAGTCTACAAATAACAAATGCTGGAGAGCATGTGGAGAAAAGGAAACCCTGTTACACTGTTGCTGGGAATGTAAGTTGGTGTAACCACTGTAGAAAACAGTATGAAGGTTCCTCAGAAAACTAAAAATAGAACTACATATGATCCAGCAATCCCACTCCTGGGCATATATCCAGACAAAACTATAATTCAAAAAGACACATACATCCCTATGTTCTTAACAGCACTACTCACAACAGCCAAGACATGGAAGCAACCTATATGTCCTTCGACAGATGAATGGATATATAAGATGTGGTACATATATACAGTGGAATACTACTAATCCATAAAAAAGAATGCCATGTGCGGCAACATGGATACAACCAGAGATTATCATACTAAGTAAAGTAAGTCAGAAAGAGAAATACCATATGATATCACATATATGTGGAATCTAAAATATGACACAAATGAACCTATCTATGAAACAGAAACAGAATCAGGGATATAGAAAATAGACTGGTGGTTGCCAAGGGGAGAGGGAGGTGGGGGAGGGATGGAGTAGGAACTTGAGATTAGCAGATGCAAACTGTTATATAGAGAATGGATAAGCAACAAGGTCCTACTGTAGAGCACAGAGAACTATATTCAATGTCCTGTGATAAACCATAATGGAAAGAATGTGTGTGTGTGTATATATATATATATATGTATAACTGAATCACTTTGCTATATGGCAGAAATTAACACAACATTGTAATTCAACTATACTTCAATAAAAATTTTAAAAAGTTGCTTATATATTATGGATACCAATACTTTGTTTATATCCACATCCCCTACTCTGTGGATTGTGTTCACTTTTATGGGATTTTTTACAGAAGTTTTTTGTTTTAAATGTAGTCAAATTTATTAAACTTTTTCTTTTATGATTTGTACATTTTATATTTTGCTTAAGCAATCCTTGCCTACCCAGAATACATAAATATATTCTTCTGTTTTCCTTTAGAAGTTCTGAAGTATGGGGTTTCACACTTAAGCCTTTAACCCATCTGGTATTGATTTCATTTGTGGTTAAAAGTAAGAATATAATTTTTTATTTTTCATATAGCTAGCTGTCCCAGCAACATTTATTGAACAGTTGACTTAGTGACAAACCCATCTTCATGGGTCTACAAAATCAGGCCTTTCATAGACCAACCATCTGCACTTGTGTGGGTCTGCTTATGTGCTCTCCATTGTGGACTCTTTGTCTCTCTAACAATATCACACTTAGAGCTTAAAGAGTCCCCAACCTTCAAATTTCTTCAAAATTGTCCTATTTTGGGACCTTTGCTCTTCCATGTATGCCATAAAATCAACTTTTTAGGTTTCATGAAAAATCTTAATAGGATGTTTATTGGAATTGCCTTGAATTTGTAGATTTATTCAGGGAGAACTAACGTCTTTATGACACTGAGCCTCCCTAACTACAAACATAATATTCCAAAACACGTGGAACATTTAATAAATTTCAACTTATCCTCTCGTGGAAGCCACTCTAATATTTTCTGTATCTTTTCAATTTTAGTATACGTGCTGCAAAAGCAAATACACCACCACCATTTTAGTATCATGATAATGTACATGGAGAGCCGACCAAACCAACAAGCCAAATGTTGTCCTCAAATAACTATCCTCATTATTTTTATGAAACACAAAATTATCAGAGTCAGGATTATTTAGAATAAATTTATGAAAAATTATTTCCTGGGCTTGCTGACTCTCTTAAGGTAAATAATGCCATTCTTTGACCTTTTTTACAGGCCTATTTTCTGTTCCTCAAAACTCTTCAAGTGCCAAGTTCAGGAGAAGTGAGCTGTGTGTTAAAAGCCATGAGATAATTTTTTTTTTTTAATTGCACATACACAGTAACTCATGCTTTGCTCACTTCAATAAGACTAGCTTCTTTACTGTGTTTTAATACTATGAAGAGGCAATTTTAAGGCAGGAATTTATCCAATCATTTAACAAAGCTACATCCAGAAAACATCTTTTAGAGGGCAAATATTATATTTATTTATGTTCTATTCACCATCTAGCATAATGTGAACATTCTAGTACGATTAATGATAAAACTGTGATTATAACAGTATGTATATTCACAGCTGGGTATTGAGAACCACTCTTCTATTTATTGTTCATTATATCATTCAGAAGACAGAGAGTGAAAGCTTTCTATGAGATCGCAGTATACACTTTATGTATATGCACTTTATGTAAGTTTGCTTCAATTTGCATTTGCAAAATAATGAAGTCTTTCCTCATCCTCCCCAAATAGATGCAATTTGCCTGTTCTAGATCTCTAGAAAAATTCAATTTTGTTTCTTAAAGGTAATTATCAATTTTCCCTGCATTTCTGCTGTTTGTGATACTGTATAATTATCCATGCTATCATATAATATGGCGCTATATTAATGGGGCATCAAGTCACACGGACTTGGGTTTAATCTTGTCTCTTCTGTGTACTGACTGTATGACCTTGGACAAATTACTTGGCTTCTCTAAGTGTTAGTTTCCTCACCTGTAAAATGAAGAAAATAACCCTGGGCTACATTATAAGGTTGCTGTGAGAATGCAGGTAAAGAGTTTAATCTATAGTTTGTGATCAATTACCTATCATTATCAATATTATCAAATTGTGTCCTCCCCCCAACTCCACTAAAATCTAAATTGCACTTTTCTAGAAGGCAGAAGCCATAGCTCACCTTCTTTCGGATAGCTGACAATATGGTGAGTGCCTCCTATGTGTAAGGCATACATAAACTAATTAATAAAATTTGTTGAATTAAAGATATTTTTCTATCCATTATATTCAAATTATAAAAAAATTCTTCTGTCTGGTTTCTCAAATAAGTTAACAGGCTACTTAAGGGCAGGTGGAAGTTCAAAAAATAAATGAACAAGCCATACTAAATAAAGTAGTAAATGGATAAGCATATGCTGAATATACATTTAAAATGAAAATCACTGTTCAGCAAATCCAAAACAAAATATTAAGACATTTTCAGATATAGTTAAAAAAGAAAAAAGTTTCCATTTTCAGGCAGCTGCCTGAGAAATGTACATAATACTTTTTTAAAACACTTAGTAAACAAAGATACAACATCTTTTTAAAAATTCTGGTCCCATCATTTAATGCGTGAAAAATGATTTCCTAATAATAATACAGGAAGCCAATCTAACATCAAGCATTTAAATCTATGAATCTCATCTGAAATATTTAACCCCTTGATAAATATTATATAACTGGACATAGTTGAAAAATTATGGCATAAAATCTTCAGGACAAAGAGCTTATGAGTAGAAAATCAGTAACAAATACTTCATTATAAATAAGAGGCCATGATAACAATATTACTGTTTGATAGACATACTATATTTTTCTTTCCTACAGTTTTGTATATAGAAAGGTATGGGTGTTTTGCTCCTTTCTAATTTTGCTGGTGGAAGAAACTCAGAAACCAAAGGATAACAACAATGACCGATAACTAACAAAGACCTACTGTATAGCACAGAGAACTATACTCAATATTATTTTAATAACCTGTAAGGGAAAAGAATCTGAAAAAAAAGTATATATATATATATATATATAAATATATATATATAACGGAAACTAACACATTATAAATCAACTATACTTCAATTAAAAAATTAATTTTAAAATGACTGTCTTTATAAAGAAAGATTTTCCTTTCTTTTTTTTTAAATCAATTATCATGGGGAAAATGGTCCAGGAGAATTAATGTTCAAATGCTACCATAAAGTTCAAAAATATTTTTCACAGATGTCATGAGTCAAAGAGAATATGAACTATATTCTATAACTTTATTAAAAGTGTGGTTAAGAATCATGAAAATTTATCTACACTAAACACACACCCAGAGGAGTAAGCAGGAAGTTCTTAAAAAAGGAAGCCGTGACACCACTAATGCACGTCTGCTGCTTACAGCCATTAAATGCAACCAGTTTTATCTGCTTTATATTTCAGTCACAGTATTCACCAAATAACCAGCATTATTCAAGCAAACAGTCTTCTAATTACCACTCCTGATGAATGAGATGAGATTACTGGTGATCATCTATTTGTCATAATCATTACCGTATTTAGTATGAAGCTGCAGTTCAGGGATCACCCTGTGGGACCTCACGGCTTGATCAATCAATTAAAGATTCCCAGATCTATACTTCTGCCTGGATGCTCCATACCCAAGACCGGTCTCTGTCCTATCTTGGTAAACAGTGCCATTATCTACTCAGAAGCTTCAAATTTGGGAGCTATTCTAGAGTCTTCCCTCTCCTATGTCTAATCAGTAAACAGAACTTAACTCTTTCTCTTCAAGATCTCACAGCTCAGTCTCCTCTTCTTCATTTCCCCCTATGTTACTGCTCAAGATCAAGCACCCCCCCCCCCGTATCTAGATTATGACTGCACTTGCCTCCTAATTTTCATGCCTCCCAGCCTCACCTCCCTCTAACCCCTCCTTTATCACATCTCTAGAGTAACTGTCCTAAAACTCAAATTTGCTCTTGTCATGGTTCCCCGAATTCACCATCTCCTCTTAAGCCTTGTCACCTATACAAATGCTGAACTCTGTCCGTGTTCTGCATAATGGTAGGCAAATTCTTAAAGAAACAGCTCAAGTTTCAACCATTTCCAGGAAGTTATCTCTGATTAAGTTTTCTGTCCCCCACCCAAATTTTCTAGCACTCACACACATGCTCATGTGTACACACACACACACACACACACACACATACACACTCCTTATTTAACCACTCCACTGATGTACTACTCCCATAGCAACTTAGGCATTTATCACTATTATTGGACTCTTTCATCTGTGCATTCTCATTCCTTGGTATATAATAGACGCACAGCAAATGTATTCAATAAAAGAAAGAATAATCTATTCTAGCTGTCTCTTTGCTCACCCTGCCCCCTCCACTCACTGTTCAACTCACTTCATACTGGCTCGCACCTGTATTAGTCCATTGAAAAAGCTCTCCAAAAGGTAACCAAAAATTTCTGCTAAATTGATTATTATAAAAATCCTTCTCTTGGCTTTCAGCAATGTCGACACTCCCATCTTCTTTAAACACTCCTCTCTTGGCTGTCCTGATACCACATTCTCCTGCCTATCCCTGGGCTCCAGCCCTCTTCTCAGTCACTAGAGCATACCAAGGTCCCTGCAAGCCAGTCTTTGCATACACAGTTCCCTCTGCCTAGAACACTCCACTACTCCTAATCTTCTCACATCCACTCTTACTGAAGCTTTAGATCAGCACTTCTCAAACTTTAATGAACACATAAATCACCTGGGGATCTTATTAAAATGCAGAGTCTGATGCAGTAGGTCTGGGGTGGGACCCAAGACTCTGCATTTCTAAGAAGCTCCCAGGTGATGCTCAAACAAACCATGGACCACATTTTGAATAGCACGGTTTTATATCTCAGCTTAAAACAACTTTTTCAGGGAAACTTTCTCTGATTTCGCCTCACCTATACTCCTGACTTAGTCAAATGCCCACAATTCATACTGTCACTGTACTATGTAACTTTCCATGATAGCTTTTGCTTATCATTATAACCCACATTCATCCTCCTCCCTCTCAACCCCCTACTCCTATCTAGTGCCTGGCATGTTCATTTTTGAGAAATGAATGAACAATGTCTATTGAGTCAGCCCCTAACTTAGGCTGAGTCACTTCCCTTCGTGATGCTGCACACCAAAGGTTCACTGCCCTGAGCTCAGCTCCTGCAGAAATACAGCTCATCTGTGGTTAGTACTCTGAAAGATTTTCTATTCCTGCCAAGATTTACTCATTTGGGGTCTGCAGAGCTATGGCAGGAGAGTAATTAATTCCATATGTACTCGTTTTGCTACTCTAACAAGCTGGTTGGCCACAGTCTCCACATACAGTCTACTAGTACTCCAGATTTTCTTGTGCCAGGTATATAAGCAGCAGAGGAAAAAAAGCAAATCCTAGTTAATGTGGTCAGATCCACATCTCCCACCCTGGTGTGAGGACTGGCACCAGGAAGGGTAGAGGCAGGAGGAAAAGACAAAAACTTTCAGTACATTCTGATTTTTTTCCATTAAAATTTCATTGTTTAGCTTCTCATAAAATTCATTTTTCCTTTATATTTAGGAAAATAAGTTTGACTAAAAATACTGTAGGAAAAATTATATAAGTTAATGGCTGGATACAACAGCTAGAACATTTGCATGAAATAAGTTGTGATGGGGAATATACTGGAAGAGCTTAATTGCATAAAACATGACAAGTAGAAGCAATGCCACTGTTGCCAAGAGAACTGCCTGGAAAAAGTGCCAAAGTAAAACTAAAAATAAACAAATAAAACATAATTTGAGATAAACCCCAGGAATGTCATTTCGCTTGACTAATAAATACATAAAAATAATCATAGCACATAGTAACAGAAATAACAAGATCCTAATGCTTGATTAAAATATTAATCATATAATACCTTAGGGAAAACTATTGCTCTCTAAATAGAAAGTTTCAAATACATTTCAGGGAAGAGATAATTTATTTTTAAATAGAATTTATTTTTTCTCAATTCTGTGTCATAAACGTATCAGTTTACTCAATTTAAAAAATGGTGATATTTTAAAAAACATATTATTTGTTTAAAATTTTTCATGTCATTTAATTGTATATTAGAAAGAGGCTGTTTTCCCTGAGTTGGGAGGAAGAGGGTGTGACTCTCTGATAGATTAGTGCCCAAAATGTAAAAAAGCCATAGTTTTATGGCATTTATAATTCACAGAACATATATAAACGATTTCTTGAAAAAGAACAAAGTTTTTAAATAGTGTTAACAGCTTGAATTTTTTTCAGTAATTTTACTGTGTACTGAATTTTACAGAAAGTACACAGAATTTTCTAAAAGTACAAATCTGGGAGAGTGCATTTCTTAGTCAAATTCTTCAAAATTTCAACTGATTTTCCAAAGCACACAACTGTCTTCACTTTATCTTAAAATAATGCATTTCCAGTTCTGTTTAAAACAAGTAATTATTTATCAACAAATAATTAAAATTTCATTAGATGATTAATTATTATCCCTAAAATGCATTGTTTCTGAATTTAGAATAACATTTACTCTGGTACTTTGCCTGATGCTAGATGTCATTTAAAATGAATTTAGTTTACACAATATCAAGCTTAGAGAATGGACAAAATGGGACACAGATTCTTTCTACTGAACCTGTAGCTTCAAACAGAAGAACTTTCCGAGTGAATTACAAAATGTCTTTTAAAGTTTCAGCTATGGGAACAAGGTGTACTATTACTGTAACACTGTAATTATGGATTTGGGCATGCTTTCAAGCGTAGCCCATAAGATTTCCAGCCCAATAAACAGAATATTTACCAAGAAAACATAGCTCTGCTTAAAAATAAAAGTCAATGGAAAATAGGATTCACTTCATAAAATTCACACTGTAGCCAAATCTGATGGAAACTGACTATCACCTATTCCACAAAGGAAATAATATCTGCACACACCAGAATGAATAGCAGTAACATCACCAAAGAAAACTTAGGCACACACAATTCTTGCCACAAAGAATACTCTTTCTTAAAAAAAAAAAAAAAAAAAAAAGAACAAACAAAAAAATGAAAATAATTGATTGGGTGAGGTTGGGGACCTGGGAAGAGCAGTAAAAGAAAAGTAACTACAAAGCGTACCAAGGAGGTAAAGCCCATGCTCAATTCTTGTCAACTGGCATAGTGATGTTCTTTATAGCAATTCTTCTACTGACCCAGAATCAAATTCAGAATCATACACATGCATTTAGCTGTTGTTAAACATGGCATGGCTATATAATATTCCATCACTTGATGTACTATAGTTTTATTTAACTAATACTCTCTTCAAGGATATTTGACTTGTGTCCATTTGTTGTTATAAGTAATGCTGAAATAAACATCCTTGGATACAAGTCTTTTTCTGTACTTCTATTTCTCTAGGATGGTTTAGGATCTTTAGGATGATCATTCAGGATCCAGCAGGAAAACAGAAACCACAACAGTTATTTTAGCAGAGAGAATTTAATATAGGGAACTGGTTAAAAAGGTTTGGAAGTCTGCAAAGGCTAAAAGGGATCACAGAGGTGAGAAGAAATAGTAAATGCATGAAGCAACTAACTCTAGGGCTGAAGGAACAAAGGAAAGAAGTTGGTTTGTTAGAAACTTAGAGGCCCCTCACTGAGTTGAGATGGTTTGTTCATAGGAGGGAAGAGGAATGTTCATTAAAAAGACATTCTGAAAGGAAGAGGAAATGCCTGACATTCCTTTCCTCCATCTCCCCTTCAACTTAAAACAAACAACATGTAACTCTTATGTGCTTCAGTAAAATAATCCAAACAAATACATGAAAAGTAAAGGCATTTTGCCACCATAAATGCTGAAACCCACCAAAATTCTGTAGTGATCTGGAAAGCAGTTTAAAAAGAACATATGATATAAAAACTGGGCTTTACAGTGGCCATCATTATCTCAAGTAAAGGAAAAAGAAAATACGTAGGAATTAGGGGAAAAAAATTATACCAGAACATTCTTCAGTTGTAAAAGTCATTCCAAGTCAGTCTCAATGTTTAAATTATAGGGGTTGGTGGATCGGCTGGTTTGAAGCAGCAGAGTTTTCTGTGTGCTCAAGGATGTACGATTGTGCACACAGTATATCTTCTACTGACGCCTGACTGTTTCAGAAAGTAAAAGCAAGGAGACTGAAAGACATAGATGGAACTCGGCAAGAACCAGCACTGGGCATCAGCAGCCAGTTCACTCAGAGTACGAGGGTTTTAATCCCTCTGAAGTCCTAATATAGTTTACATAACCTGACTTCATAAAGCACAAAGAACTGACTGAAAAATTCATTTCAGCAGACTTGCTGACTACTTCCACCGAACAATTAGCTGTCAGGTGGCTAAGTAAAGGAGCAAAGCCAACTAGCTTCACTGTATAAGCAGCACCAAATTACTCAAAACCAGATGGGTGTAATGTACAGAACAGCTGAAAGGGAAGCTCGCTATCTTCCAGGCAACTCTGACAGACCTGCCAACGGCATTTAGCTCCATAGTAAACCATCCTCCAGGTCAGCAGGAAGCTCATTATGGGCTGACAGTCCAGGAGACAAGCACTTTGCAGAATGCTCCCCTAGTAATTTCCTGTGTGAAAAGCTCACTGCTGTTCCTGCATTCCTCAGGGTGCATTTCTTCTCATCTCCGAGGATGTTGCTCTTCCACAGGAAGAGGAAGGAACCAGTTGTTACTGGGTGTGTGGGCTGAGGCTGTCGGGCATTTTCTGCACGCCTCAGTTTCAACTGTGGGAACTGGGGATGTGGCTTAGATTCCCAGGCCTGTGACAGTCCAGATGACTGCAGCAGTTTAGAAATACAGTAGCTCAGGAAGTTGGAAGGCAGAAATAATACCTGGAACATCAAAACCTCCAGTTCCCAGAAATGTGCTAATTTTCTAAAGGAAATTAAAAAACGTATTTACTCTGTTGGGCTCCCAAATAGCATGTTTTATAAAATCCTTTTGTAGAGTTCTCTCTCTCTTTACATTTCATAAAGAAAAGTTTAAGTCCTAAATCACTTTTGTCAACAGGTTATAAAGACCAGTTTCACTGCATAAATTTTTAACTAGGACTATGCTTAAAAATTTACTTAGTATAAAATTTTTGGTAAAAGGAAACACTCATTAATGTAAGCTTTCTTTCTCGGTGACCTTGAAACTTAAAGGGAATGAGGCTCAAATTAGTTAAGTCGTTAAGGATAGTTAAATCAAACATTTGGGACTTATGATTATTATGATTTTTATCAAAAAGTATATTTTATTTGGAGGAAAAAATAAACCCTCTGACCCACACTATTACTCTCTTTTTACAATTGTACTATCTTAGTAAATCAACTTTAAAAAAAAAAAAAGCCACATTGCTTTAACAGACTAAAAGTTTTAGTTGCTTTTTTTTTCCCTATAATCCCCAAAACACATTTTGTTTTAAAGGTCAGCTATCACATTCACAACTGTTGGTAGTTCTTATAACATATAGGTCATGATGTACTTCTAAAGCAAGGATGCAACGAATTTGGAAATCGTCTCTTCCTCTCTAACGTTTTCTCTATCTCTAAAATAACTTGTATCTGAAAAAACCATAAATGTGTTTTCTATTCTAAAGGGTGAGAGATTTGTGGAAGTGTATTTCTTCTTATTTACTTGTTAGTTTTATCATGTACATCTTATTTTTAAAATGCTTTATCTCTTTCAAATTCAAAGGGTAATGTTTTAAAATTATTTCTCAGCCCTGATAAGAATTCATCTTTTACTCCTACTAAGCATCTTAACTTTTTGAGACACTGGATTAAAAAAAAAAAAAAAAAAGAATCACTGTATCTCACTTGACATATTCACTATCATTTGAAATTAAGACTAAATAAGGATAAAAAAATATGAGGATAAAAAATGAGGATAATAAAATGAGGATAAACTGTGGAAAGCACCTCTGTGTACAGTCCATAGGCGGATTTTACAAATGCCTGTGTTCATTTTCTTTCAAACACTTCGAGTGGGAGCAGAAGAAAAGTCCCGAGGGCCACTGAACTGATGTCTAAAGATACCATGAACACGTCTGTTTCCTAAAGCTTAGCAAGCAACAACGTTACAAACATATCTAGTTTCAGAAATCATATGCCCCGAATTTACAAATCAAATGCTACCTTATAAACTGTTGCAAAGTTCACTTAAAAAAGAATTTCACCTACCTCCAAATTTAGAAGCTGTTTATAGGTAAATGCAGGAATGTTAGCATACAGAAAAGCAGTGTAAGCAGGAGGTTTGCACAATATGATTTTTATTGATTTTCCTGGAAAGGTAAATGAGGTATCTGGGGACGATGCATCACATATTGCCATTTTACACTTTCAAGTTACAAATTTTAGTTTTGAACATTTAGGTTTCATACACTGTGTTCTTTCAAGTAAGTCTTTCCAAATCTTTGCTTACATAAGCAGTTAGGAACTGGAATAGCTCTGAACTGGTTACGCAATGTTGTCTAGTAACCAGGACGAACTGTTGCCACAACAACCATGGAGATATCCTCTCTGCAGCTGTAAGTTTACTCTTTGTATGTCCTTTTATTTTATCAATATATCAATATTTTTCAGAGAGCATATATCATATGACAATCTCCATGAAAGTGGATAACTTTTTTCTTCCTAAAAATAGGTTGATGCGACAGCCTTTCCAAAAGGGAAACCAATAAACATCGCTGAAAAATGCAAACCTAAAGGACACCTAGGAAGGACGACTATGTTTTACCACTGTGGTTCTCAAAGTCACAGAAACAGCACAGCCTCCCTTGCTTTGATTCAGCTGATCACCTTCCTAATCCCAGAAAAGAAGATAGGAAAATCACAAATCTTTTTTTCTCTCAGCAACCCCTCTGGCCAAATGATGCTGAGCCAGGAGATAAGCTGGGCCACCCTGAGATTACTCAGGGCTGCGCTTTACTATCCCTGGGGAAAGGAGACGGAATCCCACAGCGGATATCCAGTCCATTGGCTCCACCTTCAAAATACATCCAGAATCAGATCGCTTAACACCACCTCCTCTGTTACGGCCCTGGATCAAACCACTTCTGCCTTCTGTCTGATGATTTCATTAGCTTCCGAACTGGTCTCTTTGCTCCCCTCCACCATCACCCCCAGCTGATTCTCAACACAGTAGTCAGAGTGACCCTGTTAAAACACTCATGAGATTATGCCCCTTTCTCTGCAGGAAACCCTCCAGTGGCGGCTCCTCACTCCCAATCTGGCCTTCCAGCACTGCTCCCATGGCCTGGAGTACCTTCCCAGATAGTCATCTAACTTGTTCACGTCATTCCTTCAGTTCCTTCCACAAATGTCACCTTTCACATGACTCTTGTCCTGGCCATACTATCTAAATGCACCCTTCTTCCTACCTAACTTCGGTGCTATTTACACCTTTGCATTGTTTCCGTCTACTATACTATATGGTCTACTTTTTTTAAATCTGTGAATTGCTTGTCTCCTCCTCTAGAATATACAATGTAGGCTTCTCTGGGGCAGGTATATTTTGTTACTCAAGAAGTACTGACTGAGAGCTAAAAATGTGTGTGAGTAGGTATGCTCCCAGCATCCTACCACATCTGCTATCCACTGAGTTAGGCAACGCAGAGACTCCAGATTAGACGGCTGCACTTTTATTACCATGGTACGTATTGTATTTTCAATTACTTCTAAGGCATCTACTTATACCTTGCTTTCCCCACCTGGAATGTCTCTATCAAAATCCTACCCATCTTCGGTCAGGTCAAGAACTGGTCAAATGTTTTCTGCTAGAGAAGTCTTCTAGTTTCCTCTAGCCCATTCATGACCTTTTCTGAATCCTTCTGTTAACAACCTTTCCTTTGACAATCATATACCCTTAGCATCTAGTATCTTGAAACTGCCACTTACTTCTTACACTGTTATTTCTCTCTGGCTTGGCTGTAAGTTTCTTGAGGTGAGGCGGCCAGCTTGACATCCTGTCTTCAGTATATCATATGATGCCTCCATGCAGTGTGGCTTTAAATATTTGACTGATGGAGCAAGAAAAGACTGTAGACCTTGATTTTCTTCTATGATATAACTTCAGATTCTCAGTTTATTGTAAATAATTAATTTAACCTGAAAACTGTCCCTAAATTCTAAAGAAAGGCATAAATACTACATTCATACTCTACACAGTTGCCAGAGTAAAGACAAGGACACTCTGAGTTCTCTGAGTCCAGTGTTTTGAGTCAATCAGAGTAATACTAGCAAGATCATCAATTTCATTATGTTCATTTGTTGGACAAATAGTAATAAAATACATCAAAACCTAGGAATATAGTTTACCTAAAAATAACAATTTTAATAATCCTAGAGTATTTTAAATAAGCTCTGTTTAGTTAGTATTTAAAAAAACACCACTTTATATAAGGACACAGAAGAGAAATTACTGTCTTATTTGCCTTTGGGGAGAGAGGAGCTGAGGATATAGCCACACCACATGTGCTAATGCTAAATGCCTTGTACAATTTTGATGACAAAACCTTCATCTATTTCTAATAGAATAAATGAAAACATTAAAAGACTCAATGGGAATCTTGAACTAAATAATCTTTAGAAGATCAGCAAATAGCAAGAGACAACATAATTGGAATAAGATTCAGAAATTTGAGATCAACATTTTTAAACTATGTCTATGTGACAGCCAGTATATCCCTTTACGGAAACTTTTTTTTTTACAACAAAGCTTTAAAAATGCAGATTGGGAACAGCTTATTTTAATCCCGAAATATTGTATCAAATTTCCTGCCTGGCATTAGAGACACAAGTGCAAGCCACAAAGATACCAACTGTTACACTGTATGCCATAATTTCTTCTCTGTTGTAAGAAGGCATCAGAGCATAGATATCAGTACACTTAGATCTAGAAATCATCCTGAATGTAATATTAAATCAAGTCAAAACAGGAACGGAAGCCAACTATTTCTTACACCATAAAAAACCTGCTTTTATCCTAAGAAATTTCACAAACTAAGTTTTAAAGAGTAACCTTTTTACATCTCATCTTGATGAAAATGAATTTCTAAAGAAACTTTCTTCCAGTCTGCAAAAACCAAACAAACAAATCCCCAAAATAAACAGCAACCACAATAACAAAAACCAAAACCATCTGTAAATACTGCTTTTTTTTCTTTTTTTCTTCCAATACTTCTCTGTGTCTTTTCATTATAATTACATGCAAAGTTCACACCACAATAGTGCTTCATGCCAGAATAGAAACAAATCTCCTTTACATTTATGTTTGATTTGTTGTGCAGAAGCAAAAGAAAAGCAGCCGATACAGAGGAGATGACAGATTAAGAATTACCACTAGATTAATGGAAAGGCAAACAATTACAGTGATTGCACTTTAGTTTTCTAACCACTTATCTATCAATGAGCTAAAAGAAAGACACATACATTGAAAATTTAAAGGAAAGCTCTTTAAAGATACTCTTTATAAAAATCTAAATGCTTCATGAATATCTGTCTTCAGAAAATGTGTCAGTAAAATAAATAAAATCAGGAGTCCTTATGTCTTGCCAGGAGGCAAGCAGCTATCTTCCAGATTGTAAAAAAATCTAAGGGGGACATCATGAGCCTAATTCGAAACCAACTTATAGCAAACAAGTTTTTGTCTTGTTTGTTTTATTTTTATGTAGCATCAAGCACACAACTCAAAGTAACAGTGGAGTCTTCCTTTTAATGCTTATGTGTGGGGCTGAACCATGGGAAATCACTGATATGTATTAGATCGTTTTTGCCTACAAAATGGCAATATCATATAATTCAGCCTAATAGTATCCCTTATGTGGGTAATAACTGTACTCTTCAGTCTTATTATTCTGCTTTGTAACACAACTGCAAACGTGTCACATGTTTATTATTAAAAATTGTCTTCCCTGTAGAGAACAGACTTGTGGTTGCCAAGGGGGAGGGGGGGAATGGACTGAGAGTTTGGGGTTAGCAGATGCAAACTATTACATATAGAATGGATACACAACAAGGTCCTACTATATAGCACAGGGAACTATATTCAATATCCTGAGATAAACCATAGTGGAAAAGAATATGAAAAAGAATTATATATATGTATAACTGAATTACTTTGCTGTACAGCAGACATTAACACAACATTGTAAATCAAATATACTTCAATTAAAAAAACAAAAAAAGAATTGTCTTTTTGAAATCCCGCGTACCCTGTATTCCCGAGTTAGGGTTCTATAACATGGACACTTGACTTTGGCACTTCTGCATTACCATCCAGGGACAGACACCCTGCTATCGCTTGCTAGGTGGCACTTATGCCCACCTCCATAGCACACTACTGAGAACACATGGATTCCTCAGGTCATGAGGTTTTGCAAATTTCAAAGGGTAATGGCAGGGAGAGTGAGTCTCAAAGCTCTGATCAAAGATTTTTGATGATCTCTGATATCTTCTAGGCCAGAAACACCCAATTTTAGTCTACCAACTACCTCACAAGAAGGCAGCACATCTCAAAAACCACCTACCTTTTGCTCCTCTCACCAGTGGGGCAAAAACCCAACTCACCAGAATTTGTAAATTTCAACAGTGAGACTTTTGAGTAATTCATTGAACATAAGTATTGAGCACCTACTATAAGCTAAGCACTGTGGCAAGAATTTGATGTCTAGTTAATTTTTTTTTTTTTTTTTTTTTGCGGTACGCAGGCCTCTCACGGTTGTGGCCTCTCCCGTTGCGGAGCACTTGCTCCACGGCATGTGGGATCTTCCCGAACTAGGGCTCAAACCCGTGTCCCTTGCTTTGGCAGGCGAATT
The DNA here is from genome assembly GCF_963455315.2 of Globicephala melas. Taxonomy (NCBI): domain Eukaryota; kingdom Metazoa; phylum Chordata; class Mammalia; order Artiodactyla; family Delphinidae; genus Globicephala; species Globicephala melas. Next base: position 30,463,608 of record NC_083323.1, on the reverse strand, counting down.
CTTAACCACTGCACCACCAGGGAAGTCCTCCCATTCGTTCTTATAGATAGTTTTGCCCTGACTAGCAGAATTGATGGCAGAAATAATCTGCTTTGCAAAGATTAAGCAGACTCAAATTGAAATGCTAAAACTCTCAATTTTTAAAGTCTTTGGATACACTTAGTAAATAAATTATATGTATGAAATTTTTAAAAACAAAATTGCAAGTGTTAGAAATACTTCTTAATTTCTGGATTATCCTTCAAGAGAGACGAACAAAGGGAAATGATTGCTTTTCTTACACCTTCTAAGGAGACTAGACGTAAGTTTAGCACCTCTGAAAGGCAATTACCAAAGAAGGAAATCTGTTCTGTCACAGCAAGTGAAATGTCACATGGTGGCACCTTAACGGGAGATGAGACGGTATGGCTTCTACTGAGCTCAAGGTCCTCAAATTGAAGCTTTTCTAGAAATTGGTACTGCTCCCCCTTGTGGTTATTTAGACACATTGTAAATATGACTTTTGTACAAGGTTTTTTCTATGCTAAGGTGTTAGGCTATTTAGCCCATTTTTTATGTTCTCTCCCACACACTTTTTTTTTTTTTTTTTTGTGGTACACGGGCGTCTCACTGTTGTGGCCTCTCCCGTTGCAGAGCAACAGGCTCTGGACGCACAGGCTCAGCGGCCATGGCTCACAGGCCCAGCCGCTCCGTGGCATGTGGGATCTTCCCGGACTGGGGCACAAACCCGTATCCCCTGCATCGGCAGGCAGACTCTCAACCACTGTGCCACCAGGGAAGCCCTCCCACACACTTTTTAAGGAAAATGGATTGTGCCAAACAATTAAATACCATTTAAATGCCAAAGAAAACTTACTGTGGTAGAATCAAAAGAAAGGACGTCCACAACAGGGGGAGTAGAGGTCTGCAAATCGACTACATCAAGCTTTGGATTAATCTGTATATATACATTAAAAAAAGCTAATATTAGATTTTTATACCATAGGAAAGTGGATGCCATTTCTAATAATCTAGAGGGTATTTCCTAATATATTCTAAAATGAAAATATCCATATATTAGCATGGATACAAAAATTTTAAATAAAATATTAGCCTATCAAATCTAACAATATATAAGAAAAGATCATTGTGAGCAAGTTGAATTTATCCCTGGAATAAAAAGTTGCTTTTACATTAGAAAATCAATGGGATTCACCTATTAAGGGATTTTAAAAATAAAATGAAATGACCCACCTCAAAAGATGCAGAAAAAAATCCTAGCCAGTTCAGTAAGACAAGAAAAGGAAATAAAAGCATTATGATGTAAGAATTAGAAGAGAAGAAATAAAAATTGTCATTCATATATAATTATCTATAAAGAAATCCCAAAAGAATCTACTGCTGAATCATTAAAACTAAGAGAGTTTACTAGATCCAAAATTGATATACAAAGTCAATTACCTGTCTGTACTTCAGCACACAGAAAATGTAAATTTTTAAAAATCATAATTTATAATGCCATAGAAATTTTTAAATACATCAGGAAAAAACCCCAAAAATGCATATGACCTTTAAAGAAAAAAAACTCATATAAAGACATTAAAGAAGTCTTTAAAAAACAGGAAGCAACCCGATAAAGAGTTCAGAAGCAAAGCCCTGTATATATGGAAAACAAATACAAAGGAAAAATGGTGCCACAAATCAGTAGAGGAAGGATGACTTGTACCTAAGAAAACGGGCTCACTAAATAGATCCCTGCCTAATACTACATACAAAGATGGACAGCAGATAAATTATAAACCGAAATGGTATGTTAAAACTACAAAGTTAGTAGAAGTAAATGTGTAAGAATATCTTTCTGACTCAGGGTAGAGAAGAATATCTTAAAAGCTGCAAAAGTAAAACCATAAGGCAAAAACTAAATAAATTAAAAAAAAATTGATCCATCTGTTTGCCCCAAAATTAAGGATTTCTGTTTAACAATGGTTACCACAAAGTTAACAATCAGATAATGGAATAGGAGGAGATATTATATCTGAAACTGAAAAAGGACAAATACCTAAAATATATAAGAAAAACCTACAAATCAATGTGAAAAGAAGAGCAATACTAAGGAAAAAATTATAGAAAACCTAACAGTTATCTAGAATATGAAGAGATTTTCAGAAACATTAGTAGTAATTAGAAAAGGGACGATTAAAGCAAAATACTGCTTAACACCTACAAGACTGCAAAAGCTAGAAAGCTCAATGATGCTGACATTGTTTAGAGCAACACTGTAATGGCAAAAACAGAAACAAACCACAGTCTTGCAGAAACTAACACAACATTGTAAATCAACTATATGTCAATAAACAGTAAATTAATTAGAAAAACAAACCACAATCAGAAATCCCCACCTGTTTATCAACAGTAGAATAAATGTATAATCATGGGAATTACTACTGTAGTAAATTCACTGAAATCCTATACAGCTGTGAAAATGAATGAAATACAACTATGTGCAACAACATATGAATGTATGAATTCAGAATCCATGCACATGAATCTCAGGATTTTAATGCTAAATAAAGAAGGAGGCTATAGTAAAATATATGCAGTATGATTCCATTTATATAAAGTTTAAAACTACCCAAAATGAAAAAATATCTCATTACTGATTCAATCATAAATAGTAAAATTTGAAAGAAAAGCAAGGGAATAATTAGAGTGGTGACTACTTCTGAGGGAGATTATTTCAGAATTCAGAAAAACAAAAAGGGAAAGAAACCACATGATCACCATTTATTTACTAAACATTATGAATACAAAGAAGTAAACAAAGGGCAAGAGAGATAGCAGAACTTGGTATCAAATAAATGCTACCAGCAAAAAGCATACTGATGAACCTCAAAGGAGGAACTTGACTGAGCACTTAGTGAGAAAGGCTTTCCGTGGAGGAAACAGAGCTTGTGATGGCTCCTTTAGAAAAGGTTTATAAAACAAAAGCAAAAAGAGAGAGACAGAGATGCGGTTACAAGCCTCCCTGAGCATAGAGGCAGAATGCTGACACGATACTGCTGCACAGGGCAGCGACAAGAGAGGGTGGCAAGGGTCAAATTGTGAGGGGTGAAGGAATTTGGGAAGGCACAGAAAAACTGGAGGCTAAAATGTGCTTTAGAAAGATCAATCTGACAGGAACATGTAGAGTATCAAGAATAAAGTAGGGGTTAACAGTGAGGACAACACTGCAACAGTCAGGGACTGTGGTAAGAGAAGTGGAATTATTGTAACAGCACTTATCAAGTTTGATGGGTACAGCTGTAGTTTTGGAAATATTAATAAGCATTTACATCTATCCAGCCACTTGTGTCAGAAGTAGAGGTGTATACTCCCAATAATCCCCACACTGCAGTAAAGAAGGAATTAGAACCATGTAGGTCTATCTGCTTGGCCCACCAACACCTATGTTTCTTTCTGGCCATTCCACAGAACAGAACGCACAACCTTCTTCCTATCAGCTCCAGAGTCCAGAGTTGAGGCAAAGATAAGAAACTTGAGGCTGACTCGCTTTCCTTTTAATCTTGGGTGAGCTGTCCAGAAAGAGTGCTTGCAGACACGTTATTCTCATTTATCTACTGCCACCTAGTGTAGATATGAAATTGTTTACCAATGAAAAATACAATCTGGTTTTGCCATCTGAAACTGGAATTGCTCAAAAAACCACTAAATCACATGGAAATGGTTAGCATTTCTCATAGAGAAATCCTTGAGCTTCTATGAGCTGGGAAACTTTTGATGTAACAATAGTTCACCGTATTGTACCACAGTTGCTGCCATATACATTAAATGGAGCAGGAAATTCTTACTAAGTAAAAGTTTACAGTCTTCTCTGAAAAGAAAATATGCTGAGGCAGTGACACTTACAGTTGAGTTCTTTGCAAGCTAACCTCCATGAATATTAACAGTACTATCTCTCCATTTTTATTAAAGGAAAGAACGCTTCAATAACTACAGTTGCCTTGAAATGGGGTTGGCTGCCTTATGAAAGGCTGATTTCTCCATCACCAAACAAGGGATTCATGCATGAGGGAGGGTTAGTATACACGACCTCACCAATACCATCCCACTCTGAGGTTCTGGTGTATCCATCACACTGAGGAGTCCATGAGCACAAACCCTGCTCTGACAAATTCTGAAGGGCAAGAAATATGCCCATCTTGTTCACTGTTGCACACTCTAAAGCTAGTACGATGTCCAATATCTGTTAACAGGATGAGATTAACTTTTTATTCTACTGAAGCACTGCATCAAAATAGTTAAAGGTACAGAATGGAACCAGAGTGACTGGGTTGGAATTCTCATGTTGTTACTTACTAGCTTTAAGATTTAATTCACAGACTAGGAACCAAGATGGCAGAGTAGAAGGACGTGCTCTCACTCCCTCTTGTGAGAACACCAGAATCACAACTAGCTGCTGGACAATCATCAACAGAAAGACACTGGAACTCACCAAAAAAGATACCCCATATCCAAAGACAAAGGAGAAGCCACAATGAGACGGTAGGAGGGGTGCAATCACAGTAACATCAAATCCCATAACTGCTGGGTGGGTGACTCACAGATTGGCGAACACTTATACCACAGAAGTCCACCTGCTGGAGTGAAGGTTCTGGGCCCCATGTCAGGCTTCCCAACCTGGGGGTCCGGCAACGGGAGGAGGAATTCCTAGAGAATCAGACTTTGAAGGCTAGTGGGATTTGACTGCAGGACTTCAACAGGACTGCGGGAAACAGACTCCACTCTTGGGGGACACACACAAAGTAGTGTGCACATCAGGACCCAGGGGAAGGAGCAGTGACCCCAGGGGAGACTGAACCAGACCTACCTGCTAGTGTTGGAGGGTCTCCTGAAGAGATGGGGGGTGGCTGTGGCTCACCATGGGGACAAGGACACTGGCAACAGAAGTTCTGGGAAGTACTGCTTAGGGTGAGCCCTCCCAGAATCTGTCATTAGCACCACCAGAGAGCCCAGGTAGGCTCCAGTGTTGTGTTGCCTCAGGCCAAACAACCAACTGGGAGGGAACCCAGCCCCACCCATCAGCAGTCAAGCATATTAAAGTTTTACTGAGCTCTGCCCACCATAGCAACAGCCAGCTCTACCCACCACCACTCCCTCCCATCAGGAAACTTACACAAGCTTCTTAGATAGCCTCATCCACCAGAGGGCAGACAGCAGAAGCAAGAAGAACTACAATCCTGCAGCCTGGGGAAAAAAAACCACATACACAGAAAGACAAGGTGAAAAGGCAGAGGGCTATGTACCAGATGAAGGAACAAGATAAAACCCCAGAAAAACAACTAAATGAAGTGGAGATAGGCAACCTTCCAGAAAAAGAATTCAGAATAATGATAGTGAAGATGATCCAGGACCTCAGGAAAAGAATGGAGGCAAAGATCGAGAAGATGCAAGAAATGTTTAACAAAGACCTAGAAGAATTAAAGAACAAACAAAAAGAGATGAACAATACAATAACTGAAATGAAAATTACACTACAATGAATCAATAGCAGAATAACTGAGGCAGAAGAACAGATGAGTGACCTGGAAGACAGAATGGTGGAATTCACTGATGTGGAACAGAATAAAGAAAAAAGAATGAAAAGAAATGAAGACAGCCTAAGAGACCTCTGGGACAACATTAAACGCAACAACATCGCATTATAGGGGTCACAGAAGGAGAAGAGAGAGAGAAAGGACCTGAGAAAATATTTGAAGAGATTATAATTGAAAACTTCCTTAACATGGGAAAGGAAATAGCCACCCAAGTCCAGGAAGCGCAGAGAGTCCCATACAGGAGAAACACTCCGAGACACACAGTAATCAAACTGGCAAAAATTAAAGACAAAGAAAAATTATTGAAAGCAGTAAGGGAAAAATGACAAATACCATAGAAGGGAACTTCCATAAGGTTAACAGCTGATTTCTCAGCAGAAACTACAAGCCACAGGGGAGTGCCATGATATACTTAAAGTGATGAAAGGGAAGAACCTACAACCAAGGTTACTCTACCCAACAAGGACCTCATTCATATTAGATGCAGAAATCAAAAGCTATACAGAGAAGCAAAAGCTAAGAGAATTCAACACCACCAAACCAGCTCCACAACAAATGCTAAAGGAACTTCTCTAACGGGGAAACACAAGAGAACAAAAGGACCTACAAAAGCAAACCAAAAACAATTAAGAAAATGGTCATAGGAACATACATATCGATAATTACCTTAAACGTGAATGGATTAAATGCTCCAACCAAAAGACACAGGCTTGCCGAATGGATAGAAAAACAAGACCCATCTATGCGCTGTCTACAAGAGACCCACATAAGACCTAGGGACATATACAGACTGAAAGTGAGGGGATGGAAAAAGATATTCCATGCAAATGGAAGTCAAAAGAAAGCTGGAGTAGCAATACTCATATCAGATAAAATAGACTTTAAAATAAAGAATGTTATAAGAGACAAGGAAGGACACTACATAATGATCAAGGGATCAATCCAAGAAGAAGATATAACAATTATAAATATATATGCACTCAACATAGGAGCACCTCAATACATAAGGCAACTGCTAACAGCTATAAAAGAGGAAATCAACAGTAACACAATAATTGTGGGGGACTTTAACACCTCACTTACACCAATGGACAGATCATCCAAAATGAAAATAAATAAGGAAACACAAGCTTTAAATGACACAATAGACCAGATAGATTTAATTGATATTTATAGGACATTCCATCCAAAAACAGCAGATTACACTTTCTTCTCAAGTGCGTACAGAACATTCGCCAGGATAGATCACATCTTGGGTCACAAATCAAGCCTCAGTAGATTTAAGAAAACTGAAATCGTATCAAGCATCTCTTCTGACCACAACGCTATGAGATTAGAAATCAATTATAGGGAAAAAAACGTAAAACACACACACACGGAGGCTAAACAATACATTACTAAATAACCAAGAGATCACCAAAGAAATCAAAGAGAAAATCAAAAAATACCTAGAGACAAATGACAATGAAAACACGATGATCCAAAACCTATGGGATGCAGCAAAGCAGTTCTAAGAGGGAAGTAGCTTTATAGCTATACAAGCCTACCTCAAGAAACAAGAATAATCTCAAATAAACAATCTAACGTTACACCTAAAGGAACTAGAGAAAGAACAAACAAAACCCAAAGTTAGCAGAAGGAAAGAAATCATAAAGATCAGAGCAGAAATAAATGAAATAGAAACAAAGAAAACAATAGCAAAGATCAATAAAACTAAAAGCTGGTTCTTTGAGAAGATAAACAAAATTGATAAACCATTAGCCAGACTCATCAAGAAAAAGAGGGAGAGGACTCACATCAATAAAATTAGAAATGAAAAAGAAGAAGTTACAACAGACACCACAGAAATACAAAGCATCCTAAGAGACTAAGAGACTACTACAAGCAACTCTATGCCAATAAAAGGGACAACCTGGAAGAAATGGACAAATTCCTAGAAAGGTATAACTTTCCAAGACTGAACCAGGAAGAAATAGAAAATATGAACAGAACAATCACAAGTAATGAAATTCAAACTGTGATGAAAAATCTTCAAAGAAACAAAAGTCCAGGACCAGATGGCTTCACAGGTGAATTCTATCAAACATTTAGAGAAGAGCTAACACCTATCCTTCTCAAACTCTTCCAACAAATTGCAGAGGAAGGAGCATTCCCTAATTCATTCTATGAGGCCACCATCACCCTGATACCAAAACCAGACAAAGATACTACAAAAAAAGAAAATTATAGACCAATATCACTGATGAATATAGATGCAAAAATCCTCAACAAAATACTAGCAAACAGAATCCAACAACACATTAAAAGGATCATACACCATGATCAAGTGGGATTTATCCCAGGGATGCAAGGATTCTTCAATATATGCAAATCAATCAACGTGATACACCATATTAACAAATTGAAGAATAAAAAGCATATGATCATCTCAATAGATGCAGAAAAAGCTTTTGACAAAATTCAACATCCATTTATGATAAAAAGTCCTCAAAAAGTGGGCATAGAGGGAACCTACCTCAACACAGTAAAGGCCATGTACGACAAACCCACAGCAAACATCATTCTCAATGGTGAAAAACTGAAAGCATTTCCTCTAAGATCAGGAACATGACAAGGATGTCCACTCTCACCACTATTATTCAACATAGTTTTGGAAATTCTAGACATGGCAATCAGAGGAGAAAAAGAAATAAAAGGAATACAAATTGGAAAAGAAGAAGTCAAACTGTCACTGTTTGCAGATGACATGATACTATACATAGAGAATCCTAAAGATCCCACCAGAAAACTACTAGAGCTAATCAATGGCTTTGGTAAAGTTGCAGGATACAAAATTAATGCACAGAAATCTCTTGCATTCCTATACACTAATGATGAAAAATCTGAAAGAGAAATTAAGGAAACACTCCCATTTACCACTGCAACAAAAAGAATAAAATACCTAGGAATAAACCTACCTAGGGAGACAAAAGACCTGTATGCAGAAAACTATAAGACACTGATGAAAGAAATTAAAGATGATACCAACAGATGGAGAGATATACCATGTTCTTGGATTGAAAGGATCAATATTGTGAAGATGATTCTACTACCCAAAGCAATCTACAGATTCAATGCAATCCCTATCAAATTACCAATGGCATGTTTTAGGGAACTAGAACAAAAAATCTTAAAATTTGTATGGAGACACAAAAGACCCTGAAAAGCGAAAGCAGTCTTGAGGGAAAAAAAAAGGAGCTGCAGGAATCAGACTCCCTGACTTCAGACTATACAACAAAGCTACAGTAATCAAGACAATATGGTACTGGCACAAAAACAGAAACATAGATCAATGGAACAAGATAGAAAGCCCAGAGATAAACCCACGTACCTATGGTCAATGAATCTACGACAAAGGAGGCAAGGATATACAATGGAGAAAAGACAGTCTCTTCAATAAATGGTGCTGGGAAAACTGGACAGCTACATGTAAAAGAATGAAATTGGAACACTCCCTAACACCATACACAAAAATAAACTCAAAATGGATTAGAGACCTAAATGTAAGACTGGACACTATAAAACTCTTAGAGGAAAATATAGGAAGAACACTCTTTAACATAAATCACAGCAAGATCTTTTGTGATCCACCTCCTAGAGTAATGAAATAAAAACAAAAATAAACAAATGGGACCCAATGAAACTTCAAAGTTTTTGCACAGCAAAGGAAACCACAAACAAGACGAAAAGACAACCCTCAGAATGGGAGAAAATATTTGCAAACGAAGCAACAGACAAAGGATTAATCTCCAAAATATACAAACAGCTCATGCAGCTCAATATTAAAACAACAAACAACCCAATCCAAAAATGGGCAGAAGACCTAAGTAGTCATTTCTCCAAAGACATACAGATGGCCAAGAAACACATGAAAAGCTGCTCAACATCACTACTTATTAGAGAAACACAAATCAAGACTACAATGAGGTATCTATCACCTCATACCAGTTAGAATGGGCATCATCAGAAAATCTACAAACAACAAATGCTGGAGAGGGTGTGGAGAAAATGGAACCCTCTTGCACTGTTGGTGGCAATGTAAATTGATACAGCCACTATGGAGACCAGTATGGAGGTTCCTTAAAAAACTAAAAATAGAATTACCATATGATCCAGCAATCCCACTACTGGGCATATACCCAGAGAAAACCATCATTCAAAAAGACATATGCACCCCAATGTTCATTGCAGCACTCTTTACAGTAGCCAGGTCATGGAAGCAACCTAAATGCCCATCGACAGCCGAATGGATAAAGAAGATGTGGCACATATATACAATGGAATATTACTCAGCCATAAAAAGGAATGAAATTGGGTCATTTGTTGAGACATAGATGTATCTAGAGACTGTCATACAGAGTGAAGTAAGTCAGAAAGAGAAAAACAAATATCGTATATTAACGCATGTAATGTGGAACCTAGAAGAATGGTACAGATGAACTGGTTTGCAGGGCAGAAGTTGAGACACAGATGTAGAGAACAAACATGGAAACCAAGGAGCGAAATGCAGGTGGTGGTGGTGGTGTGATGAATTGGGAGATTGGGATTGACATGTATACACTGATGTGTATAAAACTGATGACTAATAAGAACCTGCTGGGCTTCACTGGTGGCGCAGTGGTTGAGAGTCCGCCTGCCGATGCAGGGTACACGGGTTCGTGCCCTGGTCCGGGAAGATTCCACATGCCGCGGAGCGGCTGGGCCCGTGAGCCATGGCCGCTGAGCCTGCACGTCTGGAGCCTGTGCTCCACAACGGGAGAGGCCACAACAGTGAGAGGCCCGTGTACCACAAAAAAAAAAAAGAAGAAAAAAAAGAAAAAGAACCTGCTGTATTAAAAAAATAATTAATTAAATAAAATTTAAAAATTAAAAAAAGATTTAATTCACATGTGCCTCAATTTCTCATGGGATAAAAATGGTGCTTGCTTTATAGAGTTTTAAGGAAGATTTAATGACAATTTGTGTAAGGCTATTAGAAAAATGTTGCATGTGTTAGATATTAGTATTATTACTGCTATTATTATTATGTAATCTCTGAAGAACAGTTTTTGAGGTCCAAAACAGTGTAGACATATAGCACAGCTAGAACTAAATTACAAAACTGATAGAGGAGTGGTCTTTTTTTTAATCATAAATCATAATGTTTCAACCTTAATAGAAGGTTGAGATAAAACCCAATCTCAGACTCCAAGACTTAAAATTGATCACTTGTAGTTTTGAACTATGAATCGTGGCCAGACTACCATAAAATATCATTATACAAATATTTGGTTAAGTTAAAGGAAGTTTTCCTTCCTGATCAATGTCGTACAGAATTTCCTATGCAATGTGTAGATTAAGGTAATCTCAAGTGGCCATTACAAAATTAGAAGCCATCAAAACAATTATTTTATTAACAAATTCTTTTTAACAAACTAACCATTACCCCTTCCTACAATATTCGGCAACTCTCCTAGCATAGCTATTTTGATGCCTTTCTGTCACCAAGATCTACCACCATCCCTTAGAACGGCTCTACGTCTTCCCATCAAAATATGCAAAAGGGTAGGGAACTGCTTGGGAGAAAAGTGTCAGGCACACACATTAAGTTAGTTCCTCCTTCAAGAAGGAAAGTTTGGTTTTGTCTGGGCGGCTGGACTAGGCAGTCCAGCTCGTGACAGTCTGAAGAAGACAAAGTCAGCACAAATTCGTGATGTGCCATTGAGCAATGCAGGCAGGGTTAAGATACCTTGTTTTAAAAGTGGGCTTCTTTCCCACCAAAAAAAGCAAGAAGTTGTTCTTATGTTTTAATTAAGACAGAGTGCCCAGGCCAGGAGCATTACAAAGGCTCCCCAGTTAGATGAGCAGAAAGGACAGAGGAGGGGTCTGACACAGCAAGGGAAAGGATTTCATGCTTCCTGCCTTCTTTCATGTGGCCTTCTTCTCTCATTTATTCTAAAAGCAATCTGGCTATCACCCTCTCTATCTGTGTAGGAATTAGTAATTTATATCTGTAGTCAGCTGGTACCCAAGGTCTAAGACTCCACAGGATTCCCCACCTTCAAACAAGTGATGACTTTAAGGCTGACAAATGGATGGCTTTTGCAAAAGGCCAAATAATTTCACCCAGAAGACCGAGACTATATGCGATTCAAATGAGCCTCACAGAAAACACAATAAAATACAAATCATAGGACAGCTATGTTACTTCAAACTCAGAAATGAAGCATTCGTGGTTACTGTAAAAAGAGAAAGCTGGGGAAATTAGATTATTTAGATGCCATTTATTTCACATCTTCTAATAATACATTTTTATTCCTTTAGTCAGGAATTCTGACCTCAAAAAAAAAAAAAAGTTTAGCGCTTCCCTGGTGGCGCAGTGGTTGAGAGTCCGCCTGCCGATGCAGGGGACACGGGTTCGTGCCCCAGTCCGGGAGGATCCCACATGCTGCGGAGCGGCTGGGCCCGTGAGCCGTGGCCGCTGGGCCTGCGCGTCCGGAGCCTGTGCTCTGCAACGGGAGAGGCCACAGCGGTGAGACCCACGTACCGCAATAAAAAAAAAAAAAAAAAAGTAAGTCTAGCACTCTTAAGTGAGCTGGGGCTCAGAGTAAATCACAGAGAAAATGGCTTGAATCCTCAGTGCTGAGGCAGTGTGATGTCATGGAAGTATAAATGAATTAGGAGTAAAGAGACCTGGGCTCAGCCTGCAGCTCTGTCACCTACCACACTGGAAAGGTAGGTGGCTAAGCGTATGAGAGGGCAGCAGCAATGTTGCTGATCAGGCCCAGCTAAGCTACAGAAATACTAGAATAAAAAACACCAAGAGTCAATAAAACCAGCTTAGGTAAAACAAGAAAAGAAAACTCAAGTTAAAATATATTTCACATATATTTGATGTGAATGCATGGGATCACAGGGGATCAACAAATGCATCCATAATTGCAGAAACTGAAACAAAAATGTGGTGAACCACAAATTACATTACATTCTTTCTTTCAAAGAAATGAAAGAGGGGAAAATGATAATACAATAAGCGGCATGAAGATGTAGTAAAGCACAATGGTAAACACTTTAGTTAGGAGGTCTGGAAAGATGGTCGGAAGTTGGAGAGGACAAAAATTATAGCAAAGAACTGAAAATAAACACTACCATTGAAAAACAAGGAAAGAAATCCCCAAAATGTGGCTAGATTAAACAAAATCTTAAAAACAGTCTAAAAGAATTAGAAGTTTTAAAAACTTAAATTTATGCATGCGTGCACATGCACACACCCATACACAAAACCTGAGACTAAAAGAAATACCTGAGGTAAGAGAAAAGGCTAAGACCAAGGAAACCAAAATTAAAGAACTGACACGGGGTAAGGAAGCCAGAGACCACAGAAGGGGGTCTGGAACTACAGCATGAATAACAAGCAGGAGGTGGCTGTGAACTGCCACTCAGGAATAATATCTTAAGAATTTTTAAGCATCTACTTGAAAAGCAAAGAAAGACTCTGCCAGTGATTGGGAAAAAAATTCAGATGAACAGATAATAGTAATTCCTGATATCTGCTCTTTCTGAGAGAAAAAACAACTTAAGAAGAATCATGCAATGGGAATTCCCTGGCAGTCCAGTGGTTAGGATTTGGCGCTTTCACTGCTGTGGACCCGGGTTCAATCCCTGGTTGGGGAACGAAGATCCCACAAGCCAGCAAAAAAAAAAAAAAAAAAAAAAAGAATCATGCAAAATGGAAAGAAATAGACTAATACCAGCAAAGTACCCAGCAAAGACGGAACTTTTTTCTTTGAAGAGAGTAGAACATTTAAATCTATAGGACCTAAGGGAACTTGCCAACAAAAATTTACAGCTAAACAGATAATTATATACTTGAAAATATATGTTGGCAAACAGTAAAATGGTCTCAACTATTAGGTTTAATGCTTAAGTCTCTTCTTTTTACTGTTCATAAGACCTTTTATTTTATTTTTTATTGTAAAAGGGCTTCAAGATACCTATTTCAATAACTGCTCTAAAAATTCTTGCCCTTCAGCCCTGTTCTCTTGACAGCCATCACATGAGCTCCCTAAACGTGCCTAGAATATGAAGCCAGCTCAGACTTTACAGTCATCAGAGGTCTTAGATTTGATTCCTCATTTCCATTATTATTAACACAATTTTTAAGTTTTATTTCTAAATCTTCAAGAAGCAAATATGAGAGGCTTTAGTACTATTACACACTACCTTATTTACAGTTTTATTTTATTAGTGAAAATAATTGTTTCTTGAAGTGCTGCTGTTTTAAAGCAGGACTAGGTTTCATCTAATTAAGTATAATTTCAAGCATCTAGTTGACCAACAGCCCCAAAGTGTACACTTAACAAATGGTAGGGCAAATATGCACAAAGTACTCACTTCAACAGTTTCAATTTTTCCCTCCCGGGGATGTGGTGTCCTTGGGTAGATATCGAGAAGATGTGGTGGTGAATCAAAGTGTAATCTTTTGAGGTTTCTTTTAATCACGTCTTTACAATTCAGTTCATCAAAGTTAGTCTTCCACAATAAGACCTATACAAATTAATCAGGTTGGTAGTTATTGACTTGCATGTACAAGCAGTAGAAGTAAATTTTTAAAAAAATGAATATATAGAATTGTCTCTCAAAATAGTCAGGAAGGCTAGATATATATTCTGACAACATTACATCTCAACACTTTTTTTTTTTAAAGGGTGATAGGGAGAGATTTAGCATTTCAAATTGCCTTTATGTCCAGTTTAAAATTCATATTAAGAAAATAACTTATTATCTTAAAATCCTCTTTTATTTTTCCCAAAGCCCAAAATCATGTTTTTGGCTTTACTGTCCACCTTATTCAATAAATCTGGCTCTGAATGACTTTTGGTCATTTCAAATAAATGCAGATTTGCTATACAAACAATTTAATTTTACCATCCTCAAGGAGCTTAATCAACATTTGAAAAACAAGGCATACAGACAATAGATTAGGCAATAATTCAAGTGAAAGGGCCACACCAATATTAGGTATTCAGTAAGTGTCAGTTTTATGTATTATAATTAAGTGTAAAGATGAGCAAAAGAAAATAACTGCTATTTGAGTTCCAAAAACTATCAGAACTGGAAGTATTTCAGCTATGAGATAGCAGACTTCCTGGCACTAAATTAAAATATAAACTCATTGATAATCATCTTAACATATACAAACTAGCTGGTTGTAAAAATCTTAGCTGAGGTCTCAGATTCCATGCCCCTAACCAAATCAAAGAGGGAGCCGAGAGATTTACAAACCTGTGCATCTGCACCTCCTGATGTAAACAGCTCTCCACCTTTTGAAAATGTAACAGTGAAGACAGGCCCCTAAGAAATAAAGGGAGATAAAAGAAAAACTTACTTGGTAATGTGTTCTCATGGCCAAGAAGGCCGTGAGTATTAATTTTTCATCCTAACTTGTGCAGACTATTTATGCAATGTCTTGAGAACATATCCAGCTGTTAGTAACTTATGCAGGCAAAGAGAATCAAAGAATCAACCCAATTACATTAAAACATCTATAAATGATACTAAGTGAAAAAAGAGATGCTAATAAAAATGAGAAAATACACTCTTCTCCCCTTTAAAGAAAAGCTTGTGCATAGGTAAGTTAGTAAGAATTTCTGTTAAGATTTTCTGGCTTTGGATTCTTTATTCAACAAATCACTAGCAGAAACTGAATGATAATTCTGTAGGTGATGGGAATGAGGCTGCATGAACAAAGCTTATTTCCTGACCACAACAGGCTTCACTGAGTTCTCCCTTCATGTGGGCAATATTGAGCCACTCCAAGTTTTAAGAGCAGGACATGGATAGAAGAGCTGTGATTGATGAAAATTGATATCACAATTGTGAGAATGATGAGTTGGAGTCAGAACAAATGGTTGCAGGGCAGTTAGGAAGTTACTGCAATTATCTAGGTGAGAGGTAACAGGAACACGAAATGGAGCAATGGCTGTGGAGCTGGACAAGACTATACCCGGCACAGTCACAACATGACCTCTAGGTCAATTTTCAGTCAGGATAAGAGTAAATCTTCCTCATTTCAAAAATATTCGTATACTGTTTGTTTTTAATATGTCCTTAATCTATGCAAGAAAATCTTGAAGGAAAAACATCTTATATTTTTCAAGTAGACCATCCCACAGACTCAGGTTATTATAGCCTCATAAACACCTTCACCTCCAGACTGTGAAATATTCCATATTCATGTGTAGTGCTTTTCTCCTAAATTATTTTATTTATCTTTTTTCTATTACTCTGTCCTTCTTCCATGGATATTTTAATCTTTGGCCACTTTTATTTGTTGTTCATCCAGCCTAAATCCATGGGTACACATATATCTGAGCTGGTTAGTGTCTATTTCTGCTTCACTCTAACACAGCTGCAGAACAAATGATAAAGCAAGCAGGAAGTCCGGCAGGATACATGAAGGCAGAAAAAAAAACTTCTCCCTTAGACCACAAAACCCATTCTATTTCTGGATATAAATAACTTATACTTGGTTAAAAGGGAGTACCTAGTACATCTTATTAAAAAAAAAAAGAGGATGCATTCTAAAAAATTTAGAGAAGTTTGAATATTTACCCAGAAAGGAAAGATAGTTTCTACACTTAAAAAGTTTTTCTTTAGTACATTATATACTAGTGTATATGTGTGTTTGTGTGTGTGTGTGTGATTGAATAGGCTCAATAGATAGCACCCCACTTCCCCACTGGTTTCCTAAAACAATTGAAAAATAAGACAAAAGAAATATTATCTTTCTTACTGATGAAGGCTTATAAAGAGAAAATGTGTCTTTATCTGTGGGCAACTGGGCTTTCTAGAACTGAATCCCAGAATGAGTCAGATTTGAGTACCCAGTCACAGGCAAGGCTGGACAAGGGCAGGCCTCCCCACAAGAAATATCAGAGGAAAACCATACAGACAGGTACAGGCTCCCAAGAGTAGAAGGCATTGGGCTCGACTTGTCAAATTTCTCCTTCTAAACTCGCCAATCAGATTAGTGAAAGGATAGAGTGAGGGGGTGTGGAGGCTAAGAGGGTCAAAGCTAGTGGGACAGCCTCCACATGAGGGGAAAGATCAGAAGTAAGAAAAACATGTATCCATCACCATTTAACCAGTCAAACCTATACTACATACTGAGGAAGATAGCAGTAAAGGATTAAGTTAATGTCCACTGAAAGATACACATTGATTTTGACATGAATTACAATAAATAATATTTATTTAAAGATAAAAAATAATATTTATCTTAAAATAAAAAACATAGCCTTGGAAGCAAAAAAAAAAAACAAAACACTTTGTGGTAGCAGCAATGTGTGCTACACTTGGAAACATAATAAAGCCATATAATAAAATGGACCAAAACTGTTACAGATATATTATTTAAGAAGTAAAAATCTTACTGTTCATACCGTATGTCCTTGAAGTGTATATATAAGCCTTCCTTCTAAGAGGTCCAGAATCTTAAGCATACCATCTGAAGAAGCAGTGATGAGATAGTTACCCGAAGGATGGAATGACACACAATTAACTCCACCGCTGTGAACTGATTTGTAGAAAATTAAAGCAAAAAGTTCAGAGAATAATTCTTAATTCTAGAGATGCCCCTTTACCCTATTAGCAATACCAGGCTGAAAGAATCAATTCGGGGCAATGTCTCCACAGCAACCAAAATTCCACATAGCTCATGACACAGAATAGCTTTACAAATGAGAGTAAGTCATGGAAGAATGATCTTAATAAACACATAACTATAAAATCTTCAGATATATTACCAATATAATTAACCATTGATTACCACCAGCTCACATAAGGTATACATCTTAGCCTTAAACTAAATTTAATTACCAGTTAGTTGCTTGGGTCAAGGGGTGAAGAGTATGGAGATATATGTGGAGAAGGGCAGTCTTGCCAGCTTGAGAATTCATTTCTGGACAACCTCCTTCCAATAGGAGGCAGCATAACACAGCGATCAAAAGTTTGTTCATCACTGTATTTTATAAAAATGTACTTTATAAACAGAAAGTCCCACATCAGTTCTATCAATATTTTAGCAAGTAACTTAGCCCCTTTAAGCCTCAGTTTCCTTATCTTTAAAGTGGAGGTAACAGTAATACCTCTTAGGGCTGTTGTGAGGATTTAGCACAGTGTCTGCTACATTATAGTTATTAAGAAAGGGAAATGTGGGGCTTCCCTGGTGGTGCAGTGGTTGAGAGTCCACCTGCCAATGCAGGGGACACGGGTTCATGCCCCGGTCCGGGAAGATCCCACATGCCGCAGAGCGGCTGGGCCCGTGAGCCATGGCTGCTGAGCCTGCGCGTCCGGAGCCTGTGCTCCACAACGGGAGAGGCCACAACAGTGAGAGGCCCACGTACCGCAAAAAACAAACAAACAAAAACCAAAAAAAAAAAAAAAGAAAGGGAAATGTGGATTTAATATAAATCTAATATACACTAAGAAATCAATTCATTTCTCTTTTAACTTCAATATATGGGCACAGTAGGATGTTGTTTTCTACCAGTTATAACACCTATCTGTGCTCAGGTATCTCCTTCTGAGTCAATTTCTATCCTGGATTCTTTTTTTTTTTTTGCGGTACACGGGCGTCTCACTGTTGTGGCCTCTCCCGTTATGGAGCACAGGCTCCGGACGCGCAGGCTCAGCGGCCATGGCTTACGGGCCCAGCCGCTCCGCGGTACGTGGGATCTTCCAGGACCGGGGCACGAACCCGTGTCCACTCCATCGGCAGGCGGACTCTCAACCACTGCGCCACCAGGGAAGCCGTATCCTGGAGTCTTATACAAAGCAGATAATTAAGTTTGAAAATCTTACCTTTTTTCTTCTTCTTTATTATATATTATATATAACCTTTTTTCTTCTTCTTTATTATTATTATTTTTTTTACAGCCCTGGCAGCATTTTTAAGGTCCCTCCACCCCCTTCTGTACGCTGGCCTCTACTCCAGCTCTTCTACTCTAACTCTTCTCTAGTCAGTTCAAAGTCAGCCCATCTTTCTCATTAAGAGGGCTAAGCCACACTGAGAAGGATAGTCTGTCAGCGTTAAGAACTTCCTAGAGGAGCCCATTTTACAACTGAATTTTGTTATGGAAATTGTTACCTTGATAATGCTGGAGTAACTTGTTCACTCTTATATCCCAGATTTTCACGGTATGATCAGAACCTGCTGAAGCTATGCATGTACCATTAGGGTTAAAATCCACAAAATTTGCAAACCTAGGAGGAAAGAATAAGATGGTCTAATAGTTTGATTTCTCTTTACTCTCATTTCTTTATTTGAATTGTAATAATTAAATGTCTCCGTATCAAACTAACCCATATAAATGCAAAAAGAGAATGGACTTACCCTACAAAATCTGAGAAGTTATTAACACATTGCTTATTTGTGGTATCCCAGATTTTAATAGTTTTATCCTCACTACATGATACAATTAGTCTTCCATCAGGTGAAAACCTGGAAAGCATAAGAAAGATAATTGTTCTGGAAGGCTCCTGACAATCACCCCCACCCCCACCATGACATACACATGACATGCATGTACATATTAAATACCCTAGGCCAGTGTTAGCACACCACGCAGCAAACTCCTATTCTGCTACCAACACCTTTTCCAACTAAAAATAAGCACAACGAATGACACTGATAGACCATTAAAAAGATGAAAATATACTATACAGATTAACTGAGAGTATTTTAACCTTTTATTCTTTTATATTTAAATAATTTAGTTTCAAGGTAGTTTCTGTCTGAGGTCTGCACTGCTTCCAAGCCAAGTACCTTGTTTTTTGGGTTTTTTTTGTTTTTTTTTCTTTTTGTGGCATGCGGGCCTCTCACTGTTGTGGCCTCTCCCTTTGCGGAGCACAGGGTCCGGACGCGCAGGCTCAGCAGCCATGGCTCACGGGCCCAGCCACTCTGTGGCACATGGGATCCTCCCGGACCGGGGCACGAACCCGTGTCCCCTGCATCGGCAGGCGGACTCTCAACCACTGTGCCACCAGGGAAGCCACAAGTACCTTGTTTTTTAAAAGTATTCTCTATTTCTTTCTACTGTCATTTTCTGGTGTTATCCATATGACCCAAGAGAGCATCTATTACTCATCCTACCAACTCTACAGTGAGGCTTTTTGTAAGAAAAGAACTGGTGTGTTGAGAATTAAAATTGAATGCTATCATCAACAAAAGAACCAACACCTCAAGCCTGTAACTTCCCGGATTGGGGAGGCCAGAGAGCTCCAACAGACTGAAAATAGGATAACTCATTTATACAAAACTGAAGTTCCTTCAGAGACACACCTATTATCCACATGCCCCATTAAAAAACAAATGAGAAAATTCTCAGACATCTTGTCTACTGCTTTTATACTCTTTCCCTTTAAAATCCTTTCCAAGGTTATTTTTCTCTCTTAAGTGCCTTTTTAGAATGGAGATAGAAGAGCAGAAGGCTGAAAAGAAAATGAAAAATTTTAGACTATTAAGAAACTATGGAGCAGAAGCAAAAAGAACTACAGTTGTGCAGCCTGTGGAACAAAAACCACATTCACAAAAAGATAGACAAGATAAAAGGCACAGGGCTATGTACCAGATGAAGGAACAAGATAAAATCCCAGAAAAACAACTAAATGAAGCGGAGATAGGGCAACCTTCCAGAAAAAGAATTCAGAATAATGATAGTGAAGATGATCCAGGACGTCGGAAAAAGAATGGAGGCAAAGATCGAGAAGATGCAAGAAATGTTTAACAAAGACCTAGAAGAATTAAAGAACAAACAGAGACGAACAATACAATAACTGAAATGAAAACTACACTACAAGGAATCAATAGCAGAATAACTGAGGCAGAAGAACAGATGAGTGACCTGGAAGACAGAATGGTGGAATTCAATGCTGTGACACAGAATAAAGAAAAAAGAATGAAAAGAAATGAAGACAGCCTAAGAGACCTCTGAGACAACATTAAACTCAACAACATTGGCAATACAGGGGTCCCAGAAGGAGAAGAGAGAGAGAAAGGACCCGAGAAAATATTTGAAGAGATTACAGTCGAAAACTTCCTTAACATGGGTAAGGAAATAGCCACCCAAGTCCAGGAAGCGCAGAGAGTCCCATACAGGATAAACCCAAGGAGAAACACATTGAGACACACAGTAATCAAACTGGCAAAAATTAAAGACAAAGAAAAATTATTGAAAGCAGTAAGGGAAAAATGACAAATACCATAGAAGGGAACTTCCATAAGGTTAACAGCTGATTTCTCAGCAGAAACTCTACAAGCCAGAAAGGAGTGGTATGATATACTTTAAGTGATGAAAGGGAAGAACCTACAACCAAGTTACTCTGCCCTGCAAGGATCTCATTCAGATTCAATGGAGAAATCAAAAGCTTTACACACAAGCAAAAGCTAAGAGAATTCAACACCACCAAACCAGCTCCACAACAAATGCTAAAGGAACTTCTAAGTAGGAAACACAAGAGAACAAAATGACCTACAAAAGCAAACCAAAAACAATTAAGAAAATGGTCATAGGAACATACATATCGATAATTACCTTAAACGTGAATGGATTAAATGCTCCAACCAAAAGACACAGGCTTGCCGAATGGATAGAAAAACAAGACCCATCTATGTGCTGTCTACAAGAGACCCACATAAGACCTAGGGACACATACAGACTGAAAGTGAGGGGATGGAAAAAGATATTCCATGCAAATGGAAATCAAAAGAAAGCTGGAGTAGCAATACTCATATCAGATAAAATAGACTTTAAAATAAAGAATGTTACAAGAGACAAGGAAGGACACTACATAATGATCAAGGGATCAATCCAAGAAGAAGATATAATAATTATAAATATATATGCACTCAACATAGGAGCACCTCAATACATAAGGCAACTGCTAACAGCTATAAAAGAGGAAATCGAAAGTAACACAATAATTGTGGGGAACTTTAACATCTCACTTACACCAATGGACAGATCATCCAAAATGAAAATAAATAAGGAAACACAAGCTTTAAATGACACAATAGACCAGATGGATTTAATTGATATTTATAGGACATTCCATCCAAAAACAGCAGATTACACTTTCTTCTCAAGTGCGCACAGAACATTCTCCAGGATAGAACACATCTTGGGTCACAAATCAAGCCTCAGTAAATTTAAGAAAATTGAAATCATATCAAGCATCTTTTCTGACAACAACGCTATGAGATTAGAAACCAATTACAGGGGAAAAAACGTAAAAAACACACACACATGGAGGCTAAACAATACGTTACTAAATAACCAAGAGATCACCAAAGAAATCAAAGAGAAAATCAAAAAATACCTAGAGACAAATGACAATGAAAACATGATGATCCAAAACCTATGGGATGCAGCAAAAGCAGTCTAAGAGGGAAGTTTATAGCTATACAAGCCTACCTCAAGAAACAAGAAAAATCTCAAATAAACAATCTAACGTTACACCTAAAGGAACTAGAGAAAGAACAAACAAAACCCAAAGTTAGCAGAAGGAAAGAAATCATAAAGATCAGAGCAGAAATAAATGAAATAGAAACAAAGAAAACAATAGCAAAGATCAATAAAACTAAAAGCTGGTTCTTTGAGAAGATAAACAAAATTGATAAACCATTAGTCAGACTCATCAAGAAAAAGAGGGAGAGGACTCACATCAATAATATTAGAAATGAAAAAGAGGAAGCTACAACAGACACCACAGAAATACAAAGCACCTTAATAGACTACTACAAGCAACTCTATGCCAATAAAAGGGACAACCTGGAAGAAATGGACAAATTCCTAGAAAGGTATAACTTTCCAAGACTGAACCAGGAAGAAATAGAAAATATGAACAGAACAATCACAAGTAATGAAATTCAAACTGTGATTAAAAATCTTCCAACAAACAAGAGTCCAGGACCAGATGGCTTCACAGGCGAATTCTGTCAAACATTTAGAGAAGAGCTAACACCCATCCTTCTCAAGCTCTTCCAACAAATTGTGGAGGAAGGAACACTCCCAAACTCATTCTATGAGGCCACCATCACCCTGATACCAAAACCAGACAAAGATACCACAAAAAAAGAAAATTACAGACCAATATCATTGATGCATATAGATGCAAAAATCCTCAACAAAATACTAGCAAACAGAATCCAACAACACATTTAAAGGATCACACACCATGATCAAGTGGGATTTATCCCAGGGATGCAAGGATTCTTCAGTACATGTAATTCAATCAATGTGATACACCATATTAACAAATTGAAGAATAAAAACCATATGATCATCTCAATAGATGCAGAAAAAGCTTTTGAAAAAATTCAACACCCATTTATGATAAAAACTCTCCAGAAAGTGGGCATAGACAGAAGCTACCTTAACATAATAAAGGCCATATATGACAAACCCACAGCAAACATCATTCTCAATGGTGAAAAACCGCAAGCCTTTCCTCTAAGATGAGAAACGTGACAAGGATGTCTGCTCTCACCACTATTATTCAACATAGTTTTGGAAGTCCTAGCCACGGCAACCAGAGAAGAAAAAGAAATAAAAGGAATACAAATTGGAAAAGAAGAAGTCAAACTGTCACTGTTTGCAGATGACATGATATTATACATAGAGAATCCTAAAGATCCCACCAGAAAACTACTAGAGCTAATCAATGGCTTTGGTAAAGTTGCAGGATACAAAATTAATGCACAGAAATCTCTTGCATTCCTATACACTAATGATGAAAAATCTGAAAGAGAAATTAAGGAAACACTCCCATTTACCACTGCAACAAAAAGAATAAAATACCTAGGAATAAACCTACCTAGGGAGACAAAAGACCTGTATGCAGAAATCTATAAGACACTGATGAAAGAAATGAAAGATGATACCAACAGATGGAGAGATATACCACGTTCTTGGATTGGAAGAATCAATATTGTGAAAGCAATCTACAGATTCAATGCAATCCCTATCAAATTACCAATGGCATGTTTTAGGGAACTAGAATAAAAAATCTTAAAATTTGTATGGAGACACAAAAGACCCCGAATAGCAAAAGCAGTTTTGAGGGAAAAAAACGGAGCTGGAGGAATCAGACTCCCTGACTTCAGACTATACAACAAAGCTACAGTAATCAAGACAATATGGTACTGGCACAAAAGCAGGAACATAGATCAATGGAACAAGATAGAAAGCCCAGAGATAAACCCACGCACCTATGGTCAACGAATCTATGACAAAGGAGGCAAGGATATACAGTGGAGAAAAGACAGTCTCTTCAATAAGTGGTGCTGGGAAAACTGGTCAGCTACATGTAAAAGAATGAAATTAGAACACTTCCTAATACCATACACAAAAATAAACTCAAAATGGATTAGAGACCTAAATGTAAGACTGGACACTATAAAACTCTTAGAGGAAAACATAGGAGGAACACTCTTTGACATAAATCACAGCAAGATCTTTTGTGATCCACCTCCTAGAGTAATGGAAATAAAAACAAAAATAAACAAATGGGACCTAATGAAACTTCAAAGCTTTCGCACAGCAAAGGAAACCATAAACAAGACAAAAAGACAACCCTCAGAATGGGAGAAAATATTTGCAAACGAAGCAAGGGACAAAGGATTAATCTCCAAAATATATAAACAGCTCATGAAGCTCAATACTAAAACAACAAACAACCCAATCCAAAAATGGGCAGAAGACCTAAATAGACATTTCTCCAAAGAAGACATACAGATGGCCAAGAAACACATGAAAAGCTGCTCAACATCACTACTTATTAGAGAAATGTAAATCAAAACTACAATGAGGTATCACCTCACACCAGTTAGAATGGGCATCATCAGAGAATCTACAATCAGCAAATCCTGGAGAGGGTGTGGAGAAAAGGGAACCCTCTTGCACTGTTGGTGGGAATGTAAGTTGATACAACCACTATGGAGAACAGTATGGAGGTTCCTTAAAAAACTGAACATAGAATTACCATATGATCCAGCAATCCCACTACTGGGCATATACCCAGAGAAAACCATCATTCAAAAAGACACACGCACCCCAATGTTCACTGCAGCACTACTTACAGTAGCCAGGTCATGGAAGCAACCTGAATGCCCATCGACAGACGAATGGATAAAGAAGATGTGGTACATATATACAATGGAATATTACTCAGCCATAAAAAGGAATGAAATTGGGTCATTTGCTGAGACGTGGATGGATCTAGAGACTGTCATACAGAGTGAAGTAAGTCAGAAAGAGAAACACGAATATCGTGTATTAATGCATATATGTGGAACCTAGAAAAACGGTACAGATGAACCGGTTTGCAGGGCAGAAATTGAGACACAGACGTAGAGAACAAACGTATGAACACCAAGGGGGGAAAGCAGCGGGGGGGGGTGGTTGTGGTGGTGTGATGAATTGGGCGATTGAGATTGACATGTATACAGTGATGTGTATAAAACTGATGACTAATAAGGACCTGCTGTATAAAAAAAAAATTAAATTAAAAAATTAAAAAAAACAAAGAAACTATGAACAGTAATTTTGCTATTAATATTTTAGCAATAACAAAAACCAAAAAAAGATTTAGGTCACAGACCGATTATGTTTCAATTTTATTTGTAGTTTCCCTCTCTGCCCAGATTACTATAAAAGTGATTAACTAAGGGTGTGGGTTATAAGTGAAGGTTTTTCTTTTTGTTTTCTCACTGTCCCCTCCCCTGCCCCTCCCATTCTTAAGGTTGGCCGACAAATAATTCTTCCTAACAGAAGCTTTCAATCTGGAATTTATGAATTCACCATATTTTAAAAGCAACATAGATGAATAATTAAGTTCTACGTGAAATCGTTTTTAAAAATTCAAGAAAATAACCTTGCAAGGAAATATTTTCCACACCGGGCAGTTCAGCTTGATTTTATCATAATATTTTATTAATCTTTTCCTTTAGGAAAATATGTGAGGAAGATTCAAATATGAAAGACAGTTTTACAGAAATGCTCCAAATAGATGTAACTTATTTTGTATAGACACTGGGGAAGAAAAATCTATTCAGTATCCCCATGAAAATAAACTTTACATAGTAATTGTAAACAACTAATATAAGAAATCAAATTGTGTTTATTAATAAGCTCTCTTCTAAAAAATTATTTAATGTGAGCATTCTAAATGATAAGAATATTTCTAGTTGATGAGTTGATTCTGACATTTTAAGAAAGCAATGATTAAAAAAATGTAATAGAATGGAAGGATTAGGTTAAAAGCAAAGTACAAATATACTCATTCTATGATATTATTGGCCAAATACCACCACCACCACCACCATCATCATCATTACCCTGTCAACATTTACTGAGCATCTGTGTCCTAGAATGGTTCTTAACACTTTACCTGTAGCAACTCATTTAATCCTCAGAATAACCCTACAAAACAATTGCTATTGCCGGCCTCCATTTACAGATGAATAAACCAAGGCACATAAAGGGTCAGTAACTGCCAGTCACACAGCCAGGAAGATGTGAACTAGTCAGTCTGGCTCCAGAGCCAGATCTCTCAGCCACTCTGTTTACGTCTCTGACAGAAAGGAAAGTTTCTTTTACCGGCCAAAGTAGAGCACAGGAAGTTCTGTGTGGCTTGTGTAACCACAGAAAGTTCTAAAGTGGAGAAAAACCACTGGCAATGCTCTTAGGAGGCTATATCACTGGGCTCTGCCTGACAGGCTAACCACTAGGCAATCCCTTAATAAAAATCTCTGTGTCTGCTGCCATACCCGATCAGTGTCCTTGAGGAGTTTATGGGGAAGATAGTCATTCACTGGCTCATTCGAATATTTACTGAGCACCCGCCAGAACCAGGCACTGGTCACTGGCCTAGGTAATAGGAATACCACAGTGAAGGAGCCTGCTAAGACCCCTACTCTCATGAGGATTTCATACTAGGAAGGAGGGAGGGCACACAAATAATATAATTTTAGATAATGGTAAGAACAGAGTTGGTAACAAAAAGGTGCCAATTAGTTACCAGAAGAAACAGGATTTTAAAGAAACTTGTGAATTAAGGAAAAGAAGGTATCTCGACCAGCCAGAAATTCATCCTAAGCAGGAGGGGCCATAGCCTGGGGGAAATTTCCCCAGCACTAGAGAAATGAAGGGAATGTGAACCTCAGATAAGTGGGGAGTGGAGAAGCCGACTGGGATGAAAGAAGGCGGTGGCTGAGGGGGGCGTTTCTACCACCCCCCTCTGCACGACCAAAGCAGGGGTCAGGCTTAGGTCCTCTCACTTGCTCTGGACACTGTGTATAATCCCCGCATAAACTCTCTGTTGGCTCTTTTCGCCTTTGGAGGGGTTGAAAGTGAGGATGGCGGTTTGTATCTTCTCCTCTCTTTTTTTTTTTTTTTTTTTTCCCTCCGGTACGCGGGCCTTTCACTGTTGTGGCCTCTCCCATTGCGGAGCACAGGCTCCGGACACGCAGGCTCAGCAGCCATGGCTCACGGGCCCAGCTGCTCTGCGGCATGTGGGATCTTCCTGCACCAGGGCACAAACCCGTGTCCCCTGCATCGGCAGGCGGACTCTCAACCACTGCGCCACCAGGGAAGCCCCTCCCTTTTATTTTTAATTAGATACATCAGAAATAGGTTCGTGCCAATAAAACAGGCTTCTCTTTGCCCTGACTTTGATCAGGAAAGGATAGTCCTTTTTTTGTCAGGGCTCAAACAACATCTGATGGGGTTATTAATTTGAAGAACGTTAAGAGGATATAAAATTTCTATCAAGACATAAAAAAAATTTCTAACACTCTAATTCAGTATCACCTAACCACCTTTTAAAACTTCCAGCAAGTGTGTCAAGAAGATGGATGTCACATTAGTCAACAGTGACTAATGGATCAGCAGATGTGAACTGTCTGTAAGGCATTTGCGAAGTTAACTACTTCCTATTCAAGCCTTTAAAATGTACTGGTACTCTTTGGAGAAAATGAGGAAATTCTTGAACTTTCTTCTGGAAAAACTGGTTCACATGTCCTTGAGAGTAGCCCAAGTTATGTAACAGGAGTTCTTTAACTTTGAATCTATGGAGTTCCTGAAACTATATATAAAATTATATGTCCATAAGTACAGTCACTGAGTTATTCGTTCATTAGCGAGCCAAACATGTCCATGAACCCTGAGAAGTTTTAAAGTGTTTTCATAAGAAATCAAAATTTTCATTCGGCTATTTCTTATCATTAGACTAAATAGTCTACAAAAATACAATATATACGTGCATGTATCAAATCACCACATCGTACACCTTACGCTTACACACAGTTATATGTCAATTATATCTTCATAAAGCTGGTGGGGGAGGAACAAGGACACACAGCCCCCATCCCTGCCAGACACTCAACTGCATGGAGGAAGGGCTAAGCCTTCTGAGATGAGAGCTTGTGACTCAACCGTCCGCCCTCCAAACAGGAGGAGGACACAGAAGACTAATTTGAGAGTTAGATACGCCACATTTAGGAACTAAATATCGTCC
This sequence comes from Globicephala melas, assembly GCF_963455315.2. Taxonomy (NCBI): domain Eukaryota; kingdom Metazoa; phylum Chordata; class Mammalia; order Artiodactyla; family Delphinidae; genus Globicephala; species Globicephala melas. The sequence continues at coordinate 30,435,439 of NC_083323.1, read as the reverse complement.
CTGAGGACCAACCTGGACTCCAGGGGCTGAAGGATATCTATTTAGCATCCAATGTCAGCCACACTCACCAGCTCCACCTCTGGTTGGGGGGGAGGGGGGCAGGGTAAAAAAAAGGAAAAGAAATTAAAAATAAGGGAGGATAGAAAGGGAATAGTGGGAGAGAAGGAAAAAATGAAGGAAATACAGAAAGCAAAATATTCTCCAAAAAAAAACCCAAAACCAAAACCCTACATTTTTGGCCCTCAGGGCTCTGAGACCAGAGTAGGCACTGTTCCATGTCCCTTAAGAAACAAATCATTAGTAAGTGGTACTCTGAAGCCAGCAGCTATTCAATAGGAGGGGAAAGCAGTAAAAAGCAGTGAAAATAAGACTACCCAGTCAGTGCAGAGTCCTGAATTCTAAAGCCAATTTTGCAACTGCCCAGCTATGTAACCTTGTGAAACTCATAACCACCCTGGCCACCATTTTCTATTTGGATAATGAGAAATTCTGGCTTGCATTCAGGCCTAAAACTTTCACAGACATTAAAAAAAAAAAAAAAAATTGGCAGTCTCAGAGTTTGCTTTGATGGGATTTTGGGTTTACATAGTGAAGGTGGAGTTCAAGGCAATAAGCAAAACGGTTATGCTTTTTAAGTGTTGGTCAGCATTAGAGGAGAAACCGTCTTTTGGTCGCAGTAACAAGATTCATTCCTATAACTGCTGAGAGACAAAAAGCAGATGAAAGAGACATAAGAAGATTTAAGTATGCCATGAAACATGCTAATTATTGCTGGGTCATTTACCATTTACACGCCCAGACTCCTCTCCCGGGATTTCCACCCATAAGTACAACTGCCTACTAAGCGTTTCCTCTTGGATATCCTGCAGGCACCTCTGACTCTGAACTTGTCCAAATCTGAACTCATTATCTTCCTCCCCGAACTGCTCCTCCAGCGTTTCTTTTCTCAGTAGATGGTTTCTCAAGACAGAAACCTAGGAGTCAAGTTTGATTCCTTTCTCCTCCACTTGCTGCCACATTCCAATCCATTATCAGGCCCTTCCTCTTCCAACCATAACAGGCCCTGCTGACATTCCATTCTCCACAATCAATAAAAGTGATCTTTAAATCTTAAATAAATTTTTTCTGATTAAAACCTTTCGGTGGTTTCACATTTCCCTTGGGAAAAAGTGACACCCTTACCACTGCTTCCTGGGTCCTCGAGGATCTGCCCTCCTGTCTCTTCATCTCCGTCACCTTACTCTTCTTGGCACCACACCCCTCTTCTCTCGGGTCTTTCTCTTGCCTCAGGTGTTCCCTCACATGCTGTTCCCTTTGCTTCAAACACCACTCCCTACTCTTTATCTAGTTTTTTTTTTTTTAATTTATTTCATTTACTTATTTTTGGTTGCATTGGGTCTTCGTTGCTGCGCATGGGCTTTCTCTAGTTGTGGCGAGCAGGGGCTACTCTTCGTTGCAGTGCGTGGCCTTCTCATTGTGGTGGTTTCTCTTGTTGAGGAGTGCGGGCTCTAGGGTGCATGGGCTTCAGTAGTTGCAGCATGTGGGCTCAGTAGTGGTGGTTCACAGACTCTAGAGCACAGGCTCAGTAGTTGTGGCACATGAGCTTAGTTGCTCCGTGGCATGTGGGATCTTCTGGGACCAGGGCTCGAACCCGTGTCCCCTGCATTGGCAGGCAGATTCTTAACCACTGCGCCACCAGGGAAGCCCTCTTTATCTAGTTTTAAATACCTAAGGGGATTTTACTCATCCTTCAAGTCTCTGCTCAGGGTCACTTCCTCAGGAAAAGCTTTCCTGAACTCCTCCCCGCAGTAGGTCTGCTCTCCAGTATGCATCTTAGAGTAGCTAGCTCACAGTCACACTTACAACCAATTATTCTGTTTGCTTCCCTAAGAGAATGTAAACTCCAAGAAGAGAGAAACAACATCTGTCTTATTCACTCACTGCTGTATCCCCAGGCACAGTATATGGTACTGAGTAGGTCCTCAGTAAATATGTAGGGCATTAAAAAACTTTTCAAGGGGATTTTCATCAGCCAATGAACGCTGATGTTTAAAATCTTTGCAATTATTTGCACAACATAAATGTACTTAATGCCATTGAACTGTATACTTGAAAGTGGTTAAATGGTAAATTTCATATTATATATAGTTTACTGCAATAAAGAAAAATCCTTGCAATTCAGATGATCAAAGGTCACTTGTAACACTACCAAACACTGAAAAGTAAGGTCAGATTTCCCCCCTAAAATTAATGCTAGAAAGACAAAGTTGGAAAAGTCGTTCATCAGCCACTACTTTTTTTTGCCTGAGGACACCTAAAGAAACATAAGTGATACCACAACACACATTATTTTTTAAAATACAGGATTATAACAATTTGAACTTTTAGAAAAATTCACCTGCCACTAAAAATAAATATTTCTCAACCCGCATATGTAGATATTTCAAACGATACATGTTTTCTTCATTACTCGTTAAAGACAAATTGCTTGTTTAAAAAAACTGGGAAATATAGTAAGTAAAAAAAGTCCACAGTGCAGCACCCAAACAAAATCATGTAATATTTTATGTATGTAGGTACTTTATCTTTTGTTCGTGTACAGATCTTTTATATTATAATCATGAGTTCTGAATTTTGCCCTTCTTACCCCACACATAAACATGTTTTTATGTCACTACTTACATATATTCACCTTTTAGTGGCTAAATAATAATCTAAATTTTTTTAACCAGTTTTCTTTATTTGGAAAACTTGGTTATTTCCAGTTTCTCATCATTATAAATTAAACTGAAAGCGGTATCTTTAAATACAAAGCTTTTCCTTTAAATACAAAAGAGTATTTATTTAGGATAGATTTACAGTTGTGGACTCACTGCAACAAAGACTCCTGATATATTTTGCAAATTGATTTCTAAAAAGACTAGAGTAATTTATATTTTTAAAGCATGAATATATCTCCCAATAGATGATATACCTTAAAAATAAGAAATATTTCTGTTAATCAAGATGTATGATCATAAACGATAGTTAGTCCAGAAAATATAGCTACTCATCTCTTCTTACACCAATGGGCACCATCTCTGTGCCACATGGAGTAGGTCTGGACTCCAGGGACAAACTCATAATAAGTACTAGGCCCAGAGAGAGACACAGAATTTTAATTACTCAAGTCCATGGCACATTTAAAATTCAAATACTTAAGGGAGAAATAATTGCTCTGTTGACCCTCTACATTCATTTAAATATGCTGTCCATGCATTGGAAGGAAAAGCAGTATCACTTAGACCATTTTTAATGTTTAGTTGTTTAATTTATCTACAATTTTTGTTAATGTGTGGTGTGCAATATAGATCCAACTTTAAATTTTTCCAAATAGAAACATAATTATCTTAACTACATCTAAAACAACTATTTTAATATATTAAATAACTATTTAATATTATCTTTTTTAACATCTTTATTGAAGTATAATTGCTTTACATGTTGTGTTAGTCTCTGCTGTATAACAAAGTGAATCAGCTATACATACACCTATATCCCCATATCCCCTCCCTCTTGCGTATCCCTCCCACCCTCCGTCTCCCACCCCTCTAGGTGGTCACAAAGCACCGAGGTGATCTCCCTGTGCTATGCGGCTGCTTCCCATTAGCTACCTGTTTTACATCTGGTAGTGTACATATGTCCATGCCACTCTCTTACTTCGTCCCAGCTTCCCCTTCCTCCTCCCCGTGTCCTCAAGTCCATTCTCTACGTCTGCATCTTTATTTCTGTCCTGCCCCTAGTTCTTGAGAACCATTTTTCTTTAGATTCCATATATATGTGTTAGCATACAGTATTTGTTTTTCTCTTTCTGACTTACTTCACTCTGTATGACAGACTCTTGGTCCATCCACCTCACTACAAATAACTCAATTTCGTATCTTTTTATGGCTGAGTGATATTCCATTGTATATGTGTGTCACATCTTCTTTATCCATTCATCTGTCGATGGACACTTAGGTTGCTTCCATGTCCTGGCTATTGTAAATAGAGCTTAGTAACTCTTTAATATTATCTTAACATTTTAAATAACTATTCATCCATTTCCCCACTGATTGGAAATGCCATCTTTATCAGAAAACATATATGGATCTGCATCTGAGCTTTCTATAACCTATTTTCCTAACGTGGTACCATGATCACCACACTTTAATTTCTATAGCTTTATACTGTGTTCTGAGAGCTGGTTAAACAAATTTCTTCCAATTTTTTCTGGTCATTTTTTTCTTGGCTATTTTCACACATTTAACTCATCTGTACAAACTCTGAAACTGGCTTGGCAGTTTCCACTAAATTCCTTCGGCAAAACTTCACGTTCCGGATAGGAGCAGTAATGATGATCAGACTTACTTCCCTACCATAAACAATCATACAACTCAGCAAAATACATGAAGCAATTGTTTTTAGGCACTGGACAAGAGACAGCACAGGGCTATGAAACTTGACAGAAAGAAAACAAATGAGATAAACACAAAATCCATCCCAGATTTCTACCCAGGAGCATTTTCAGGCATGGCATAAGGACGCAGAGTCCAAGGAAACAGCTGCAGTCTCACTGAGCAGAGGAAATAGCAATTAGAATTCAGAACTACTAAAGGGCTGGAATTTTGTGGGCAGGGTAGGTGAGAGGACCTGTGAAGAGCAGAAATCCCCCAAAATCTGCCGAGGAGTCTCACTGAGTCTTCGGTCAAATACAAACCTGATAATGCACAGGACAAGAAGGCTTGGCAGAGAACAACGGAGACTGTGAGCCAAAGCAAGATTCCTGAGGTTACACAGTACTGAGAGATGTTCAAGTTCTGAACCGATTTGGCTGAACACTCCAGGCATCCAGCTGAGGCCCTAGAAAGTCCACTAGGACTATAGCCCAAGAGTAAAGGCCACTCTGGATCCAGCCTAAAGTCTAAATCCAACACCATCTGGCCAGGCCAGCAGAAAGTTAATTGTTTACCAAAACAAAACTCAACACTTTTCAGAAGATGATAGAGTAACTCATACTCTCAAACACTGAGCAATGTTTGTGCATACAACAAAAAACTTAAAAAATACAGAGAAGCAAAAAATTTTGATCAAGATATGACATAAATGTTAGAATTAACAGACAAGGACTTTAAAATTGTTATTATAAATATGTTCAAGGATTTAAAAGAAAAGATGGGCATAATGAGCAAACAAATGGAAAATCTCATCAGAGAAATGGATAAGCTTACAATAGATTGGACAGTGCAGGGAAAAAAATACCACTGAACTTGAAAACAGGCCAATAGAAACTATGCAAACTGAAGCACAAAGAGAAGTTTGGGAAAATGAACAAAGCCTCAATAAATGATGGGACAATATCAAGTGGTCAAATGTGAATTTGGAGTTCCAGAAAAAGATGAGAAAAAAATTAGGGCAGAGAAATAATGTATGAAGAAAAGAGAAAAACTTTCTAAATATGATGAAAAAAGATCAATCCACAGATCCATGCAGTTCAATGAACCACAAGAAAAATATACAAAACCATACCCAGGTTCATCATGGTCAAATCACTAAAAACAGAAGATTAAGCAAAAAAAAATCTTAGAGCAGCAGAGAAAAAAAAGACACATTACATACAGGAGAATAACGATAAAAATGACTGTTGCTTTCATTTAAAAAAAAATACAAACCAGAAGACAATGGAATGATATCTTTAAAGTGCTGAGAGAAAAATTATCCACTGAAATAAAATTCTACATCTCAGCAAAAATATCCTTTAAAAAGGAAAAACAAAAAGCTGAGAGAATTCATCACCAGGAGTCCTGGGATACAAGAAACAGTAAATGAAGTTTTTTAGGGTGAAGAGAAATGATATTAGATGGAAACTTGGATCTACACAAAGGAAAAGAGTGCAGGAAAAGGTAAATATAAAAGCCTGTTTTGTTTCTTTAGAAGAAAATGGTTGCTTAATGTATTATGGGTATATATGATATGTAGAAGTAAAACTGTCAAGAGGTGGGTGAATGGAGATGTATTTTTTTAAGTTCTAACATTAGAACTTTTATAAGTTCTAACGTTATATATAGAACAGCATAAAATTAATTCTAGACTATGATATGCTAAGGTTACCACTAAACAAAAATATAAGACCAAAGTTACCACTAAACAAAAATAAAGCTAAAAAGACAATAGAGGGACTTCCCTGGTGGCACAGGTGGCACATGGATAAGACTCCATGCTCCCAATGCAGGGGGCCCAGGTTCGGTCCCTGATGAGGGAACTAGAGCCCACATGCATGCCACAACTAAGGAGCCCACTAGCCGCAACTGAGGAGCCTGCCTGCCACAACTAAGACCCCAGGCAGCCAAATAAATAAATATTTTAAATAAATAAATAAAAAGACAATAGAGGAGATAAAATGGGATACTAAGAAATACTTGATTGATCCAAAAGAAAAGGAGTAAAAAGAAATAAACAAATAAGACAAATAGAAAACAAAGAGCAAGATGGTAGTGTTAAAATAAATCTAACCATAGGACTAGTTACATAAATTTAAGTGGACTAAGCACTCCAATTAAAAGGCAGAGATTTTCAGACACAAACAGTTAAAAATAAAGTTACCCTCTATAGTTAAGTACATAAAATGCATTCAAAGGTTAATAGTAGTTACCCATAGCAGCAACCCCAAACACTATGCGCAAATGTGTGAAATGACTTTGGAACACAACCTAAAGGTGACTCCAGTAGAACTGCAAGGAGAAAAGGCTGGAGTGTGAGGGTAGTTAATAGCTGACATTATTTACATTCATTAACTTGTTCAGTTTTCAGGATGACTCTCTGAGGAAGGTACTCCTTTGTATCCATTTTATAAGGGAGCAGACTAAGGACCAGAGGAGTTGTGTCACGTTTGCAGGATCACATGCTAGTGAAACCAATCAGCTCTACTGCACCACCTAAAAGATACTATGTCAAGAGAGAGGAGGTGCCCAGGAACCACCCGAGGCAAGAGCAAGAGCAATCATCCATCAGGGTGTCTCCAGCCTGGCCCAGGGAAGAGAGTACCTGACCAGCAGAACTGACTGTGCAGTTTCCTCGGCAGGTATGTATATGTGGAGGAGATAAGCCCATCTTACTACCCTAACCTGAAAAAACTATCCATCAGGATTTTTTTCAACAAACTTTCTTGCCTTAGTTCCAGGGCCCACTGAGCCCTTATTCTGACTTTGTTGACAGAGTGGAAGAAGGCCCTGACCGAGGCATGCAAATGCCCTAGCCCCTCTGAAGGTTAGCGCTGTCACTGTCAATAAATTGTAAATTTGGCTTCTGTTTCAGACTCTCCTACGTTTATTAAGCCTGACTTAGTTCCCCCCTGAGCCTCCTCACCTCGGGCCAAAACAGAACTTCTGATCCTTCAGACATTTAGAAGAAAGTCCTGGACTAGAAGGACCCCATCAAGGCGAAGCTCTCACAGGAAGTTGCACAAGCACTGAGAGGCCGGGCCTGAGTGGTCAGTTAGGCCCTCCCAACTCTCTTGGACTCCATCTGCATTAAGAGGAGTCAAGAAAAAAGATGGTAATAAATGTGTGAGAAAGAACTCATGTTGTCGAGCACATCTATGGAAAGCCGGCCAAAAGAGGAAATCTTTATTCATTAAATTTAGCCAAATTTGTTACCAAAGAACATTCCTCCAGAGAGGCCTCTGCAGAATTCCACAGGAATCACTCACTCCAAACAGTAAGAGAACAACTGATTGAAAAATCAATCCATCAATCAATCCCTCAGATCCACAAGGTACCAGCAAAATAAAGGCATTCCATTAAGACCAGGTGTGCAGAGTATAAAAATTATCAATCTGATCAAAAATAAAACAAAACGAAAAAGTAGTGAAGCCACTTAAATATTCCTCATGTATAACATGCATGTATAGTACTCCTGAATTTGGTATAAAAAAATCCACAAAAATGACTCTTTCCTGAAGAAGCCCATGAAAACTCCCACCAAAGCCACCTGCACATTAGCGGTCAACCTTTCATGGATTCATTCGACCCACATTTTTACACAACTCCTCTGAGCCTTCCTCACCCTATAACTAACACTCTGCAGTGTCTCTCACACTGTATCTGACTCTAAATTCAACACTCTCCCCCGATACCCACACCTTATTAGTTCTCCCACTCCAGTCAATATCACCTTAATAGAGCTGCCTTCCCTGGCCACCATATGTAGAAGAGCACCTCCCATCCCCGTCACTCTCTGTCCTGTTACCCGCTACAGCACTTTTCTGCAGAGCACATATCACTAGTATATTTGGTTATTGTCTGTCTCCTTTTGATAGAAGGAGTTCCATGACAGTAGGAATTTTGTCTGATTTACTTTCTGCGGTATTTACAGAATTTAGAATGGTCCCTGGCATGAGAATACACAATGAATAAAATACTTGTAATTCAAAGTCTAATAGGGAAGTGAGGCCTAAACTGGCAAACAGACCTCATTAACAGGGTAATGTGGTGGCATAAAGGAATCATAAGAGGCTCCCCCTGGGAGAGTTGGAAACACTTCTTAGAGGAAGAGATGCAAAGCAGGCTGGTGAAGGGAGGGTGGAATTGGGGGCATTCCAGGTATGGCAGGCAACATGTGAAGGGGCACAGAACACAACAGAGCATCGCACACTTGGGGAACCTTGTGTAGCTGCAATAAGGTGAATGGTGAAAAGGAAAGAAAGGCGAGCTTGTAACAGGAAGGCAGAGCAGATGTGGCAGGACAAGTGTGCCTGGACAGGAGTCACCGAGTGGCTTTAACCTAAGGAAGAGCACAATCAGATTTGCATTTCACAAAAGTCTCTTTGGAGGCCGTAGGGGAAGGAGGGAATAAATGCCAATCTGTGGTCATGGAAAACATTTAGGAGTTTATTGCAAAAGTCTCCACAAGTGATAATGGTGCTGAAAACTAAGGCCGTGTTGGGGATGGAGATAAAACAGGAATCACGAGTGCACATGACTGGATGCAAGGATCAATCCCATTTTTCCAAAACTCTGCTTCACTATCACTTCCTATGGAAAGTGCCTTTTAAAAAAAGAGTGAAAAGAAATACTTTAAGGCTTATGTCTCTGTCTCCCTCTCCGGCCCCTCCCCACTCCCACTAATAATTCCAGGCATGGCTGTACCTAGAAACCACACCATGTAATCAGACAACAATTTCTGTCTTCCTCTCACAGCTCCGCTCTCCTCTGAAAGAACCAGCATCATTCTTAGGTCAGTATTTTGTGCACGGTGTCCCTCAGCAGTTCAGGTTTAAATAAGCCTCAAGATAGAAATCCCAAAACAAAGGACTACAGTTCTAACAAGGCTCACTCTCTCCTGTAGGAAGGGAGATGCTCTGTCCCGTATGGCAAACCTGAGCTGAGCCTCCTGCTGGACTGGAGACAGGGCCACCACAGTACATAGAGGGACCGTCGGGGAGGGCTGGTTCCTCAGGGAAAATGTGGGCACTACCACCAGAAAACGGGGAATGATGTTAGGCAAAGTGCAAAATTCCACCATGGCTTTCTTCTCTTGATTTAAGGAAAAACAACATTTTCAAAGGCTCCCCCCACTTCCCGAGTTTCACCCTAGCAGACGGTGCTCAGCTGGAGGCACGGCAGTCCTGTGGCATCACTCAGTCCCAAACGCTGTAAACTTACATTTCTCACCCTCGCAACAGTCCACTTTGAGGAGCCTCATCACCCTCACTTTCCACAGAGGCAGAGAGCCGTGAACCGAAACATGCCCGAGGGTAACAAGGTGCTATATGTGGGCACGTGAATCTTGGACTATCTCATGCCAACCCTCTAAACGCAAAGTCATGCCAGTAGAATAGACCAATTAATAAAGAAGAGCTCAGATCACGCTTCTTCCAGATTCCAAGCTCTCTGGTGCCTCCGTATCACCTGCAGGATGAAGTCCAAAGTCTTTTCACATCATCCAGGACCCTGAACCCTGAGCCTTCCCATCTCCTCCTACACCTCACCCCACCTTATTTCCTGAGCATGGCCATAGCTGAACAGTTGACAGAGCACCACACTCTCTCAGCCACGGTGCTCACTCCCACTGATTCCCTCTGGAAGGTCTGCCACCCGCTTCCCGTCTGATGATTCGTCACTCCCTCCTCTTCTCCTCTCCCCGCCCCAGTCAGTTAGGGGCTCACAATGTCTCTTTTGACTTTTCCTCACACAAGCCTAGTTCAATGCTCCACTCGCACACTCCCTCGTCATGTATATCATTTTCCCATAGGACACACCCTTTTATAATTATTTATATATATATTTTTTCCCTTGAATTATAAAAGCTCCTTGAGGCTAAGATGGTGTCTTTCATCTCTCCATACTTAACACCCAGCACAGATGTGTGGATCGTATCGGGGGCTATGCTTATTAAAGGAATGTTTTGATGACGAAAATTTCACATTGGTGATCTTTCAACCTTTCATAAGTTCTATCTTACATTAGTGTTACCTTTTTTCCTTTTTAACATTTATATTATACATAGATAATTCAATACAAGGGCAAGGAATAAAGTATTTCCTAGAATCTACTCCAGGAAAAATTTTCTCTTATCTGAACAATTTGATAGGATTCCTTCTTGTTATTAGAAAATGGAAATATGTCAGCCTCCATCATTCCATTAATACCTGGGCTGCAGGAAACTCAGGCTACACCTCATGCCAAAACTGCACTAACCCAGGTTACGTGGTTCTAGATAGAACTGTCTCTCCATTCCCTCCAGTGACTGATGTATACATAGGTATGTCAGTTATTATAAACCACTTTAAATTCTTTATGAAAGGAAACAGAGATACATAGATCACAGTGGATAAATAACAGCTCTTATTATTAGTCAGAATATAGAGGACACATTCTGTCTTGATTAGTTAAATCAATATTCAGTGCTTTTGCTTATGTTGAGCTCCCTGATGAAAGTAACAGAAATCAGTCTCTTTACTGAACATATCCAGAGTTGGTACATAGTGGGAGCTAAATGACCCTTCCTAGTACCCGGCCCTGCCACCTATACCTCTGCTCCCCAGGCCCCAACCACTAGATAATAGATCTCTGCCTCCTCTTATTTACAACATCATTTCATAAATAAATACAAATCGTGCCACCTCCTTAGGTGGGGAAAAATTATCAATTCAAGTTACATAATACATGTAAAAATTAAATAAGAATGAGATGTCCAATGATGGTGATGGGGATGATGGCTAAGATTTATCTACTGATTAGTATGTGGGCTTTTAAATTTACTCATTTAAATACCACGACAACCTAGGTGGCAGGTTACTGTTATCATCCTAATTTTACAGATAAGAAAACTGAGGCATGAGAAATCAGATAATTTCCCCAAAGGTCATATAGCTAGTAAGTGGTGGGGCTGGGATTTGAATCTATATATTTGTAACCACACAGACATATGGCATATATGGAAAATAACACTAAGATGGCCAGAGCCAAGAGTAGCTAAGCCCTTTAGAAGGAAAAAAAAAAGAAAAACTATTGACTAAAAGTATGATCTTCTATCCTTTTTTAGTCTGCTTAGACTCATTACCATAAATTATAATCAACACCTCCTGGGCAATAATGCCCCCCAGAGAGCATAACAAGGGTTAAGAGTTTGGACTGTAAGGCAAGACAGAGAGCTGGGCTCATATGCTCACTCCACCACATCCTAGCTGTGGACACCTGGCATGTTATGTCATATGGTGTGCACAAATCCAGGTGACCACAGGGTTCACAGCTTCCCCCACTGATTACCTCTGTACCAGCCCCCTTCTTGTGAGAACTCTCCTCTCTCTGCATCACCAGAAAACATGGTTGGTATGACCCCTCCTCCCCAGCCAGGGTAGCTTGTCTCAGTTGGCTGCCTGGATAAATTTGAACAATCACAGTGTCTCACTGCCTGGTGAAGGGATGGGTACAGGGTCCTAGCTGGGCCAGAGTCACCCCTGGGTACTTTTCTAACTGGAGCTGGGAGAAGCTTTTCCTCTCAAAGCTTAGAGTTTCCTCTCAAAGCTTAGGGTTTCTCAGAGAGTAAAGCTGGCATGTTAGAGAGGCCTAGAGAGAGCTAACAGCATTGGAGTCCCTCGTTCTGGTCTCTCCTTCCAACTCCAAGGTTATCAAACAGGCAACAAAACCACCTTGAGAAGTGAAAAAGAATGGGTTTCTGTCACTTTCAGCTAGATGAGCTCTAACTCTAACTCTGAAACTTAGTTTCCTCATCTGTAAAATGGGGAATTTAGAACAACAGCCCTTCCCTCCCTGGCCAGTTCCGATGGGGAAAGGAGATATGTATTTTAAGTACTATAGCACTGTGTCTTAGGAATAGAGGGCTCCGCGGCTATTAGCAGACCTTAATAACACAATAGCACTTGTCCCAACAGACTGTTGCCAAAGATTATGGAGTCATTCTTGGTTTCTCTCTTTCTCGTCACATCCAACACGACAGCAAGTACTTTTGGTTGTAACTTCAAACTACAGTTGACCCTTGAGCAACACGGGGGTTAGGGGCACCAACACTCCACAGAGTCAAAAATCCGTGTGTGACTTAGTTTGCCCTTGGAATCCAAGGTTCCTCCGTATTCACGCTTCCACATCTGTGGATTCAACCAACCTCGGTTTGTGAAGTACACTAGTATTTATCGACACTACTGAAAAAAATGCACGTATGAGTGGACCCCTGCAGCCCAAACCTGTGTTGTTCAAGGGTCAACTGTATAGATTATCTAAAAATCCAACCACTTCTCAAAATCTCCACGGCCACTACCCTGGACCAAACCGGGATGAGAACCACTGCAACAGCCTGCACCTCCGGGCTCTGCTCTGACTTCTGACAGTCTACTCACCACACAGTGGTCAGAGGGGTCCCGTTAAACTGTAAGTCAGAGAGATGAACATGCTCCAACGGCACATCTACTCAGCGTGCCCGTCAGGGCTGTTCCCCGGCTTCGCTGCACTCTTGGCCGCCCCTGTCTTCTTGTCCTCACACAGCGACCCAGCTCCCGCCTGAGGGCCTTCACTCCTGCTTCCTCCACGCGGACTTTCCTTTCCCAAACATCTTCAACCCTCACTCCCTGCCCTCCCTCTGCTCAAAGGCCACCCTCTCTGGGAGCAGTCGCTGAACACCCTGTTTAAACTGGCAGCCCCCCTTCCCATCTGTTTCTCCCCGTAGCACTTACCACCATCTGACTTACCATATCCAGTTTCCCATTTGTTTATTGTCTGTCTCCCCTCCCCAGAATATAAGCTTCACGAGAGCAGCGGTTTCTGACCGTTTTGTTTACTATTGTTCCTGGCACATAGCAAGCACACAATACATATTTGCTGAATGAATGAACAAATGAATGAATGAATTTGCCCTCAATCTCCTTTTCTGGGAGTCGGGGGGGTAAAACATGGACTATAGCAGGAAAAAAAAATGTGGAAACCTTACTGTGAAACTTTGCACTTACTTGGCACAGCGAACCCAGTGTGTGTGTCGGTACAGAGAATATAAGAAGCGCTGGCGATACATGTTCCATACTTTGATAGATTTGTCTTCAGAAGCTGTAGCAAGAAACTGGCCATCGGCTGAAAAGTCCACACTTCTAACTGGAGCTGTGTGAGCTTTAAATTCAGAGGATTTCCCTCTCCTGGAGACAAACAGTTTAATATTTATAACATTTGATTTAATTATCAGTATACAGACTTTGAAACATATAAAATAGTTTGTTGTAAAAACTGACAGAAGTGTGAAAAGGCTGTGTTGTACTGTACTCTTCACTGACACTGTTCCAAGCTGGTTTTGTTAAAGTCACAGCTGACACTAAACAAGTGAGAGCCTAGTGGTCCCCACCCTGAAATGCATTTGCTGACTTTGCTTTAATTGGAAGCTACGGAATAATATTTTGAACAAGTTCCTGTTGTTCCTCTAGAAAGAGCAACATACAGTTTAAATGAACTGCAAGCTAGAAAACCTAAGATTCATTAAATGAAGAGCTCTAAGGTAGGGTTTTCAAACTGGGCTCACGTGGAAATTGTGTGGACTGGCAGTCTGGCTTGGGAAGGAGGAGATGTTCCCTATGTCACTTGCCTCTATGCAGAATGTCCCTGGGTGATCTGACTTTCCCGCTTTCACCCACCAGCAATGCGAACTGAGATCCTGAGGTATACCTAAGGCCTTGCTCAGCCCTGAGCCCAATCGTACATTCATAAGCAAAACAAAAGATAAATGGTAATAACATATTGATCCTTCAGTTCTCAACACCTTGAAATTTCAGATACTTTTTCTTTCTTGGCTAGGGTGGGAAAAAGAGAATAGGAAAAAAAAGGTGGAGAAAATAATGTGTGGCATTTAAGGAGAAGCAGCAGGAAAAATGCTGACATAATTAGGGGTAGGCTAGTAGACAGCGCTGGAGTTAAATGGTGACATTTGGGAAATGCTACTTTGTGTCAGCGTTTCCAAGTTCCCAAGGTACTTTCACTTTATACTACATTTAGACTTAGCAATTTTTCCATTCAGAAAATCATATTTATACAGGTGATGCCTTATGGGAAAAATCACCACAAGTGTTTGAAGAAGATCAGGCAGCAGAATTTGCAGAAGCCTGGAAGTTACACTCAGCTCCTCCCCAACATCCGATAGGTCAGCAACCTATTTAATGTGATAGTGAGACTGCTATCACCTCCTAAATATCTTTTGAATCCCTCCTCTTCTTTCCATCCCAGCTATGCTTGCATTAAGGTAGATATACATACCCTCAATATCCTTCACCTAGATTACTGCAAAAGCCTCTTAACTGGTCTTCCTGCTCTAATCTTTCATCTCCCTCCAGTCACCTACATAATGTGCTTACAGCCTTGCTAAATGTATAATTCTAAGCATGTAAATCCCAGTGTAAACGTGTCATGGGCTGCTCTCCAAGAAAAAGTACAACGCCCAAGCTCTCTGGCGAGACATCCTGCCACTGCACTGACCTTTGTACTCTTACAACAGTCTCACTGCTTCAAACACACCTCTGGCTTTGTACTTACAGCTTTCTTAGCCTGACTACTTTCCCCTACCAGCAAAGCCCCCTTGACCAACCCAGACAGGCTTAATTGTTCCCTTTTTATTATAGCTATTTTGCTTATTACATTATACAGTAATTTTTGTTTTAAAATAGTCCTGTTTCTCTCCTATTAGGCAGTAATTTTTTGAGGACAGGAAAGTTGATTATTCATCTCTAAAAGACCAGCATCTAGCACAATGTCAGGCATGGAAAAAGAATTTTTTTTGCTGAATTCAGTACATTTTGCTGAATTCTGTACAGTACATTTTGCTGAATTCTGCTGGGAAGAGTCAATACTTAATGGTTCTTAGATCCATCCTGGCTTTCCCTTCCAGTGGCCTGTAGAAGGCAGAGGTGACTTTGTCATAAATCTCCATCACCTGATATATGACATACCAAGAATAATTAAAATCAATATTTAAAAACAAAATAGGAGGGAGCATTCAGGGACTACTAGGTCAGTGAGGTTTCAAGGGAAAGTTCTTTGAGTAGAAGTCAGGAGTACAGTACGGCCTGATTTTAGGTATAAAGCCTAGAGAAAACAAAGAAAAGACTTGGCATCTGCTATGGCCAGGAAGCCAAGAGACAGCTGGTATCATCAAAGTCTGCCCTGAACTTTCTTCTGCACTCCATACTGCAGGAGGCTTTCCTGCTTGCATTCTTTCTAAAAGCCGCTCCTCTCGGCTACAGGCTGGCCCAACAGCCAGATCCAGATCCGGTCTCAACAGGAAGCATCTAGGAAACCGAGATAAGAGTGCCTAGTGTTTGTTGTGCTGGTGCTTAACTGGTTTCTAGTTCCTCACATTGCCTTCACACGGACTTTCCACCTCCCACACGTTCACCTGCCCTTTCCGCCCAAATTCTCTTGACTGCCGACTGTGATGAACGCCAGGCCAGACCTGCCTCCAAACTCGCTCCTACTATGCTTTCTTAGCCTTCCCGCCACCAGTTCTGGTGTTTGCTCATCCGGCTGCCCACAATTCCCCTCATCCCTGTGCACACACGCCACTCCTCTCCATGGGAGGTGGAATCCATCCATTTCTCCTCCCTTTGAATCTCGGCTGGTGCTGTGACTTACTTTGACCAACAGAATGTGGCAGAAGGGATACATACTGTGCAAGTTTCAGGACCAGCCTTTAAAAAGTCTAGCAGCTCTGGCTTTTACCATCCTAGAATCCAGCTGCCATGCTGTAAGGAGGTCCTTATAGTGCTGGAGGACCACGGTGCCCCAGCCAATAGCCGGCACTAAGGCCACAGGTGTATGAGGGAGGCATTGGACCTGCCAGCCCAGCTGCCAGCTTAATGAAGCTGCGTGAGTAAGAGCCAACATCAATGGGGCAGAGGAGTCATCCAGGAACCCAGAAAATTGTGAGAAATGATAGTTATTGTATTAAGCTACTAAGTTTTGAGGACTGTTATGCAGCAATAGGTAACTGGTTAGTTTCCTTCTCCTTGCCATGACCCACTATTGCCCTGGCACCACTGTGATCTGATTTAGGAAGAGGAACTAGACGTGTCTACACAAGCCTAATTGTTGTACTTAGATTAGCCAGTACAAGTTAATGATTCAGTGTGCTTTCACCTCATCTACCCTCGTGCAGTTTACTGAGATTTCCCTGAATTAGCGATGGGAGACAGGCTGTGCTGAGAATAACAAACCACTAGTCCTAAATTCCTAAAGTGAAGGATTTTAAAAAATGCTTTCACTTTTGGACCCCAAATCAGCCTCTTGTCCTTACAATTCCCTCTACATTGCCATCTGCAGTATCATAATATGTCACTTCTCCTCAGCAGTGTTTGCTACCTCGGGATAATGTTCAGATTTCTCAGTATGGAGATCCTTTGGGTAGTGGCAGGAAAAAAGTGCCCACTGGCAGGGAAATGCCCCTGGAACTTTCATTCATTTGCGAGTGCCTGAGCCTCTTCAGGCACGTACCACAAATCAAATCCTGCCACAACAGACTGAAGGAAAACACTCGTTTCTTATTATCCTAAGTATTTATGAAGGAAGTGATATGATGTGTGAGATTTGTTCTAGTAATACGTATTCCAGAAAAGAAAAAAAAAAGGTGTGTGGCAACGGGGGAACAGATGAAACAAGACTGACAGAACACTGATAACTGCTGGATATGGGGGATGGTTATGTGGGGAGGGAGTTGTCACGTCACCCATTCTATTTTCATGTATGCTTGAAATTCTTTATAATTAAGAGTTTAAGAACTTTTAAAATAATTAAGGCTCAATAATTGCTTAAAATAGATGGGCTATCAGCTAGGATTTAAAAAACCTCTTATAGAGAGGTTTGCTATGACAGGATAGGACTGTGCACAAATGCAATGAGGTTTATACATTTGTCAGAAATTCTCTTTAACAAGAAAATTCTGGAGCCCAAATGAATGATATGCATCAAAGAATAGCTAGCCCCGGGGTTTTTAATAGAGATTCAAAGTCCCCTCAAGGATCCGCGATGGGTGGTAGTAGGTTAATAAACTGTAAAATCTTGATTAGACAGGCTGATGTATATCTCTCTGGGGAGACGATCTAAAGCTTACATCAGATTTATAAAGGGATTGATAACCATCACCCTTCCTAACCACCGCCCCCGCCCCCGCCCCAAGAAAACCTTAGGACATATTAAGCATATTTCCATGGTTAGAAATAGTTTTCAAACAGAAGACACAATTATGAGTTAAAGATGAGGAAAAAATGGTAATGAAATAGTCTGACTTTACGACAAGGGCAGTACACCTTGTTTGTGACTAACTAGGGGTGTGGCCATTCCAAGAATCGCACAGGGAACAGCCCGCCTCCAGTATTCTTTCACACTTCTAAATCCAGAGCATAACAGGTGTTCGTTTCTCTTACTTATCAGGAATCCAGAGTCTAACGGTCCTGTCTCGTGAAGCAGATGCCAGTAAGTTTCCAAGTGGAGAAAACTGCACGCTGGTTACAATGTCCTTGTGACCCACATATCTGAAAGCTCTAGCTTGCGGCTTGAAACTCCACAGCATGAGAAACGTATCCCAAGAACCGGTAGCTATTAAGAAATAGAAGAACAAAACCACTGTGTGTTAAAACAGGCATGTAGGCATGTCTCATTACAATGGGCAGCATATCTAAGAACAAGACGTCCAGGTAACAGAGGGGCCTGGAGGTTGTGAGACAGACCAAGCAATGGCAAAACATTTGTAAAAGAAACCCAAAGCCACATCACTAATATGCAAGCTTGGCTGTGTCCTATGTAGCCACAGAGCAGGATTATTGGCCCCTGTATTTGGTTAGAACTCAATGACTATTTACTAGAAGAAGGCAGCACAATACAACAGAGACACAGGAGTAGGAGTCAGTTCTGTCTCTCTCAGGTTGACTGCGAAAGTAACTTAATCTTTGTGTCGTAAGGACTGAATGCTTTTCCTGAGAGGGCTGGATGAGAATGATTTTTTTAAACTGTTTATGCAGAGATAACTTCACAGTTATAGAACAGTCATAAAAATAGTATAAAGAACATTAATATACCCTTTACCAGATCCACCTGTTGTTACTATTTTGCCCCATTTGGTTTATAATTTGCTCCTGTGCGCACTCTTTTTCTGTACACAAGCATTGTATGTGTGGGCACACATACAAACACACAATTTTTTCTTCCTAAGCGATTCTGGGGTAAGTAAATTCATCATCATGGCACCTTTATTCCTAAATACTTAAGTGTATTTTTCTAAGAATAAAGATATTCTTTTACATACCAATAGCACTATAATCAATTTCAGAAAATTTACCAGTGACAGTACTTTAATCTACTGCTTTCCAGTTTTGTTAATTGACCAGTAATGTCTTTTATAGCTAGATAAGGTAATCTTAAAACACACTTTTTGTTCTGTTATGACATTCTACAATTAATAAAAGAGTCATGTGTTTCAGACATTAACTTAAGGCTTTAAGAAAAGGAAAACAAATGAAATCAACAGTGGAAATAAATGCCTTAAACAAGGAATGAAGAAATAAACAAATGAAAGATAGATCTAACTCTTGCCCTAAAACCAAATTTTATATATTCATGTAGCCCCAAAATAGCCCCAGTGAGAGGAACCAGGTCAATGAGAATCACTAAGTCTAGACTGTAGAATGTTTAGAAAAAAAAAACTTTATAAACTTGAAATACAATTAGTATTACTGTTAGAAGAGAAATATAAAGTCACTGAAAACCTTCTAAGTTCCTTAGCCATAGATAAAATTCATTTGGACTTGGCCTATGCAATGTTTCCATGTAAAATAGTTAAAGTGAGTTTATAAGCTGTATACTACCCCCTTTTTTTAAAAGTACAAAAAGTTGACATTCCATTACAGCTCATCAAATTATTAAATAAATCAGGGTTTGAATTATCTGGGGCTAATGTGGACAAACTAGGGAAAACAATGAATTATCATGTACATTATACTGGGGACTCTGAGTTCTAAGGTATGCTACAAACAAGAGCTACAAAAGGGAGTAAGACACAAGCTCGCACCCTCAGGGAATCACAACAGAGCAGGAGATGCTTCATTAGACTATAATATCATACATGTTCAGAGGACTTTTATATATTATTTTTTTTTCTTCCAGGTTTGAGATATACATCATGAAATGATTACCACTATAGGTTTAGTGAATATTCATCATTTCATATTTCTCATTAAAGAAAAAGAAAAAAAAATTTGTTCTCCTTGTGATGAGAACTCTTAGGATTTACTCTCTTAACTTTCACATATAACAGACAGCAGTGTGAATTATATTAATCATGTTGTACATTACATCCCTAGTACTTGTAAGAGGAAGCTTAAACCTTTTGAACATATTCTTAATGTTATATGGGGTAGTTAGTGGTCCTTTCCAAGGAAGGGACATGCGAGCAGAGACTTGAGTGAAATGAGGAGTGATCCAGGCTAAGACGTGAAGAAAGAGCACTCTGGGCAGGAGGGCTCCACATGTGAGGGCCTGAGACAGCCATGCACTTGTCAACCTGAGGAACAGCAAGGAGACCAGCATGTCCACAGGGGAGGGGAGAAAAAGAGAACAAGGGATGGAAGCCCAGAGAGAAGCTGATGCCAGCAAGGAGCCATGGTGAGAGGTGTGTATTTAGTTCTCAGCCACTGAAGGATTATGAGCAGGAGGACCTTGTGATGTGATTTAAGAAAACTGCCGCTCTGACAGTGAGAAAAGGATGATCTTTGCAAAAATGACGTTGGGTCCACTGGGTATTCACAAGGAAAAAAAATGTACCTTGACTTCTACACTATACTGTACACAAAAGTAATTCCGCATGGATTGCGGATCTAAATGTGATCGGTAAAACAATAAGCTTTTAGGAGAGAACTTAGGGGAATATCTTCATGGCCATTGGGGTAGGCAACGATTGCTTAGATAATACCGGAAAATGACTAAATTACTAAAATTACTAAAAGAAAAGAATGATAATTTGTACTACACTAAAATTAAGAAATTTTGCTCATTGAAAGATACCGCCAAGCAAGTGAAAATGCAAGCCACAGAGACGAAAAAGATATTTACAATACATTTATCCAACATATAATAAAGAATATATAAAGAATCCTACAAATCAATAAGGAAAGGCAGTAAAATACGACAGGCAAATACATAGGCAAAGGGCTTAAACAGGCACTTCATAAAGGAGGCTATGCAAATGGCCGATAAACATATGAAAAGGTGCTCAAATCCCTTAGTCACTAGGAAAGTGCAAATTAAAACCACAATAAGATATCACTACACTCTCATTAAATGGCTACAATAAAAGAGATAAATAGTACCAAATCTTGGTGAGTATGTGTAACAAGTGGAGCTCTCAAATAATGGTGGTCGTTTTAAGCACCCTTGGAAAATTGTTTTGAAATCTGTTGAAGCTGAATGTACACTTACCATCTGACTC
Organism: Globicephala melas; assembly: GCF_963455315.2. NCBI lineage: Eukaryota > Metazoa > Chordata > Mammalia > Artiodactyla > Delphinidae > Globicephala > Globicephala melas. The sequence goes on along the minus strand of NC_083323.1, from coordinate 30,414,460 downwards.
AGAATTTGACGCCTAGGTATATACCTACAGAAATTCTTATGCATGTTTAGCAGAAGACATGTACAATAATGTTGTGGAAGTACTATTCTAAGAAGACCAAAACTAGAAACCCAACTGTCCATCAAAGTAAAACGGATACAAAAGCTGTGGTATATTCATACCGTGCACCTAACGTGTAATTAAATTTCATTTATACGAAGTTCAAGAAGCAGCAAAACTAATCTATGGAGTTAGAAGTCAGCATAGAGATCATGTGGGTGGTAGGAAGGGAGGACAGTGGCTAGAAGGGAGCACAAGAGGGCTTCTCACTCTGGATGTTGGCAAAATGGGCATGTCACAGTTGTGGAAATTCTGCAAGCTGTCCAATTGTGGTACATATCTTACACTTTAATAAAATGTTTAGACGAAACGAACAAAAAATCTCACTCTGGCTGTTGTGTGGAGTATGCACAGCAGGAAGAAGGAAATCACTCAGGAGGCTATTGTAATAATCCGGCCAGAAGGTGGTGGTTTGGACTAGGCTGAAGGCTATGGAAATAGTAGAAGCAGTCAAAACCAAGATATATCATAAAGACGGGAGTCCACAAGGCTTGCAAACACATTAGATGTGAAGGGGAAAGAAAGAAAAGAAACAAAGGTGCCCAGCTTTTGGCGTGCGCACCCAGGTAAATCTTAGAGAGATTTAATGAAATTAAGGCATTTAAAGTATTAAGTGAAATAATACTCAGAAGACATGCGTGGCACATAGAAAACGCTCAAATGTAGCTATTATTACTGTCGTTTTAATTTGTGTTACTGTCAGCAGCAACAGTGTAGATAATACATTAAAGACTGGAAACTGGATGGGATCACTCAGGCAGTGAGTCTAGATAAAGAAGAGGGTGCAGATACTTAACCTGGAGAGAAGGGAGAGACAGGAAGGAGCCATAAATGGAGGGGGTGGGGGCAAGGAGACTGGTGTCCAGGAATTCAGGATGTGTTCCAAGAGGCTGACGGGCTGTGTGAAGTGCTTTGAAGAGATCTGGTTAAGATCAGGCCTGAACACGACCAGCTACATAATTTGGGGGGTCCAGTGTAAATGTGGAGGCCCTTGTGGGAAATCATTAAGAATTTCAAGACCATGATAGCAGAGCATTAAACCAAGTATGAGACCTACGCAACGATACAGGTCATTTGCCCAAGAAGCCAGCCCTAGGCCCGAGGATCAAACGTTGGCTTGGCAACAAGATTTGTTTCAGTGAAGTGGTGGGATCAAAGCTGGAATGGTGTGGGTGGAGGAGAAAATGGGAGGGAGGCAGTGGAGGGAGTTAATACACAATTGATCCATGAACTCACTGAAGGTTTACAGGGTCATTAATGTTTAATATGACAAGGACCAGAAAAAATGTTATTATAGGATCATGGTGAAGCAACAATTGATTAGGGGTGGCATGGGCTGGGTGGGGGGGAGGGGCAGAGGGCAGAGCCAGAGGAATGAGAACATGACACTTAACTGAGAAGGTGCCACAGGACTTGAGCCTTTACATATTTTGTCAGAAAAGGAAAAGGACATCTTAAGCAGAGTAGATGCTCAAAAATCATAAATTTAGAGTTGATGGCTACATTAAAGCAACACTTGGCTATTATCAGCCTGAGACCCGCTAAAGAGAAGTGATGAGAGGGCAGGATGAACGCGTGGTTTAAAGGACAGCAAAACCTTACAGCAAGGTGGCATTTCCAAGCCCTAATAATTATGAAACACTAGAAGCAGGGATGTCCCAATTACAACTGTGTGGCTCAGGGTACACTCTACTTTTTCTTCCAAATTTCAAGAAAACAGAAAAAAAGACTAACAATCTACAAAAAGCCCATGAATGCATTCTTATTGGAAACTCTGAAAACCAACACTGAATTTCCCTCCTTACTTCCTTAACCCTGCGCCACCAAACCCTAATACCACAATAATAAAAGGTGTTTGATTATTGGTGTCAATGTTGTACAGTGTCAACCTGGAATTTGCTTTCATACATTTCTAGTGAACCACACCCTCTATAAACATTACCACATCATTTAAAATGTCAAAGCTTGTACCTAATCGTCATCTGACTCATCTATTTTAAGATAAACTATCAAAGGGAGGAAGTTAAAAATTTAACTAGTAAATCTACCCATTAAAAAAAAAAGTATTTATATTTTATAACAATAATCTATTGTTTCAAGAAATCCTCATTAGGACAAAAGAAAGAACAAAGTCCACAGTCACCTAGGCCAGTGTCAGGTCTCTGGAGGTGACAACAAAGAGCATACTAATGGTTTGCTCTCCATAATGTCCAAAAGGCCAACAGTTATTGCGTCACCTTAAGTAGCAATAACTTTCTTTCCTCAACCCGAGCTCTCTCATTGATTTAACCAAAATCAACTACAGTTAAATGGAGGTTTGCTTTGCGAGGAATACCTTTTTCTGGAAAGAGATGGTACTGCCTCCCAATTATTGCATTTGTTGTTAAATTATCTTTTCTAACGGTAATAAATGTATATGATGCAGAATTCTAGTATTACAAGAGTATTTACCAAATTTCCTTCCAGCCCTTGGCCACCTGGTTTCCCTTCCTAGAGGCATAGTTAACATATTTGTTTAAGCACATAGGAGAGAGGATACTCATTTCATTGAGTATCCTCCCGTGTGTTTAAGCAAATATGTGTGTCAAATTACTTTTTTTTCTGGATTTTTTTCTTCCATTTTTATTGAGATATAATTGACATACAGCACTGTATAAGTTTACGGTGTACAGCATAATGATTTGACTTACACACATCAAATGATGACCACAGTAAGTTTAGTGAACATCCACCATCTCATAGAGATCCAGTAATGAAATAGGGAAAAAAATATTTTTCCTCATGATGAGAACTCTTAAGAGTTTACTCTCTTAACAGCTTTTATATACAACGTACAGCAGTGTCAATTATAGTTATACACCCCTAGTACTTATTTACCTTACATCTGGAGGCTTGTACCTTCTGACGACCTCCATCCAAATCCCCCTTCCCCCACCACTGCCTCTGGTAATCACAAATCTGATCTTTTTTAATGAGTTTGTTTTTTTCCTGTTGTTTCCTTGCCATTAGATTCAGGATATACACTTTTGACAAGAACACCACAAAAATTATGTTATGCCCTTATCAGTGCATCGTATCAGGGTACGCTTGGTATCTGTCCCAGTACTGGTGAGATTAACTTTGATCACTTGGCTTAGGTAGTTTTTGCCTTGTAAAGTTAGTATTTTTCCACTTTGTAATTAATTAGTATTTTTTCGGGAGATACTGTAAACTATATAAATATCCTCTTCCTCAATAAACTGTCACCCACTAATTTTAATTAATTAATTTATTTATTTTTGGCTGCGTAAGGTCTTTGTTGCTGTGAGAGGGCTGTCTCTAGTCACGGAGACCGGGGGCTACTCTTCTTTGCAGTATGTGGGCTTCTCATTGCGGTGGCTTCTCTTGTGTGTTGCGGAGCATGGGCTCTAGGCACGTGGGCTTCAGCAGTTGTGGCGCACAGGCTTAGTTGCTCCGCGGCATGTGGGATCTTCCCGGACCAGGGCTTGAACCCGTGTCTCCTGCATTGGTGGGCGGATTTTCAACCACTGTGCCACCAGGGAAGTCCATCACCCACTAATTTTAGCATCCTTCAATGATTTTCCAACCCATTATTCTTCCTATGGTTTACTAATTAATGTTTAATTAATGAACTAATGTTTAATTTGTTAATTTGTTACTTTAAGGAAGAATCTTCTCTTTTTCTCCACTTATCTACTTATTCAGATACTTGTTCGTATCAGTGTGAACTCAGATTATTTTACTCAGTGGGTTATAATTCAAAGCTATCCTTATTTATTTTGACTCATATTGTTCCAGATTTGGCTAGTAAGAGCCCCTTAAAGCTGGCCTCTGTGTCCTTCTGATATGTGTCCATCATTTTGAATACTTCCTTACTTCTAGAATTACAAGATGTTCCAAGATGTACTTTCCCTGCTCCAGCCCTGGAATAGGTCTTTTCTCCCCAAGAAGCTCTGATTCCTCTTAATAGAGAGTGGTATTTAGAAACCAAGATCTGGAAACTATGTTTGCTCATTGCTACTGCTGTGACAGCTAACAGAACTAAGAAATAAGGTATAAATAGAAATCTCAGCAGGCAGAACTAAGAAAGCAGATATAAATAGAAAGCTGTATCTATCAATATGTAGAAATGAAGATAAAGATATTAAAAACCATGAGTTCATATTGATAACTCTAATTCCATCTAACAGCACCAAATACATTCCAGCCCTCCCTCTTCTTAGATTTATAACTCTCTTCCCCCACAGTAAAAAATCTGGCTCACGTTACACTCAATATATTTTTGTTCAAGTCTAGAGCACGCAAACGGTTTCAGAATCACTAACCCACACCCCTGCAAAAAGCGGTGCTACTAACTAGAGTTCAGGGTGCAGTTTTACTCCTTTTGATCTTGCCAGCCTTGGTTTTATTCTTTATTAGAGCAAATCTACTTCAGTTTTAAATTTAGTTTTCGGGCATGCCCTTTATTTCAGATGTGGTCCTGATGCCTAAGGCCTGGCCTCCCTGGTGTCTCGCCTGAGATGCTGGGCAAGATCTCCCCTTTGTCTGAGCTAGAGCTGGAGCGCTCTAGCCCGGCATGGTCACTGGGCTCACCACTCCTCTTTCAGCCCGGCAGGAAGGGGTCTCCGCTAGACCTCACACTCTCTCAACTTGCACCTCAGCCAAAACTGCAGCAGGCCCCACAGACATCTGAGGCCACGTACCCCACTCAGCAGCAGCTTCTCAGGAACCCTGCCACACGCATTCAGCCCGGACACAGGCAGAAGAACTAAGACCTCTGCTCCGCTTTGCTCTACCTCTGCTGTGCAGCAGGAAGAGTGCCCTCGGGGAGAAAGCCAAGTAGGGAGGAGCTCACCTTCGTTGCAAGAAGGTGTTTCCTTCTTGCAAGGATCACCGGTTTACATTCCCTGTTTGCTCAATGCCCGAAAACAGTTGCCTCATACATTGTCTCATTTTACAGTTGTTTTCAGCTGGAGGGCAAGTTTGGTTACCAGTTACTATCGTGTCTGGAGGCAGAAGTTGGCCTTAGTCTTTTTAATAGCTGCATAGTATTCTATGGTGTAGCTATACCTTAATTTATCTAAGCAGTCTACCCTATTTAGGTTGTTTACAAATGATGCTGCAATGTACATGTGTCATTTCTGACATATGCAAAATAACACTGTGATAAATGCCCAAAAGAATTATTGATGGGTCAAAGAGTACATATTTTAGAATTTACTAAAAAGGTCCATGTTCATAATATAGTATCTTTCACAACTTTATAAATTTGGAATATATTCCTCTTAGGCCTTTTCATTCCATAATCAAGAGAGTCCTAATAACTCAATCACCTCCATATAGAAATTCTTGAATTTTTCAATTATTGCAGAAGTCCCTCAATATATTTCCTACCCTCATTATGTTCTGCTTTAAAACCCACTACCAGAATGAAACTCAGCTCTCTAGTTTGAGGGCACCATGATTTTGTACTTTCCAGGTTCATGGTGGTCTTTGGTTCACAACAGAAACACTGGACCACCTTCTTCAGGAAAATATAAACAAGGAAATCTTCTAAGGAAATCTAAGAGAAGGAGTTCACTGTAAGTATTTTTTTTTTTTTTTTGTGGTACGCGGGCCTCTCACTGTTGTGGCCTCTCCTGTTGCGGAGCACAGGCTCCGGACGCGCAGGCTTAGCGGCCATGGCTCACGGGCCCAGCCGCTCCGCGGCATGTGGGATCCTCCCAGACCGGGGCACGAACCTGCGTCCCCTGCATCGGCAGGTGGACTCTCAACCACTGCGCCACCAGGGAAGCCCAACTATAAGTATTTTTAAGAAAAGAAAAATAAAATGTAATCCCCAGGCATACACATCCATAAACCCAGACAGAAGGGAGATGGTTGCACAATAAAAAGATAATATTCTAACCGTAACTAGATAAACTTTAATACCCTATCTAATACTTTCAGAATTGTTTGTACAATCCAAGCACTATATAATAGTATAATTAAGTGATGGCACTGACTTAAAATTCCTGTCTGAATGAGGGAATAATTTTCTTGCTAGCTGACACTAAGTAGTTAGCTTGCTGGTGTAAGCAGAGTCTCAGAGGAGTTGTGACTGCTTTAAGAATAATCTTTAGTAATGACAATGTGGAGAAATTTAACGTATTCAAATTCTGTATCTCGATGAGGAGTGACAATCTTAACACAAACCCTTCTCGAGTTGTCACTGTGGGCCGAGTACTTTTAAGAACTTGGTAAACATCCTTTTACATAATCCTCACAACGAGGTAGGTGACCATTATTATCCCTTTTTTACAGATGAGGAAATGAGGCTTGGTGAGGTGAAGTAACTTGCCCAGAGTCACGCACGTTGAAAGGAGTAGAGCTCCGTGTTTAACCGGGTCTATCAGACTCCACAGCCGGGGCATTTAACCAAGAACCCAGTGCTTGGAGAAGCTCTGGGGATTTACTGATTATCCCCATTGGAATTACTTGGGGACCTTGTGAAAAACGTGTATTTCTAGTAAGTTACATTCTCTGGAGTAAAACCCAGGAATCTGAACTTTTGATCACTTTCTCAGTCCATTCTGATATATGTGGACATCTGAGAAATACTGCACTCTGCTACTGCCTCTCAGTGTGTACCCGAGCTTACTTTAGTGCTTGGGAGCAATTTTTAAAACTATAACAGTAGGAGGAACTTAAGTAAATCTGCTACACAGGTTGCCATCAAGAACCAGAATAGAAAAAGAATTTCTGGCAAACTTTAATTATAGTTTCACTGTGAGGAAAATAACTTAAAAATTCACAATTTCATTCTGCCTCTATTCAGAAAGAAAAAGGAGATATAAACTTGTCCTATACTGTCATTTACTCTACAAACGTCCCACAGATTAAATAGGGAATGAATCAATGACAGGGTAACCTTGAACACAAAAAGAGGAAAAGGTGACAACATCAATGTTAAAATATATCGTTTTAAATGGAAACTTCTAAAGTGCAGCTCAGATTGTGCACGTCACATGAAAATGCTCTTAAACTCTTCTAACACTTGTATAAACTTAAGTGTGCCCCTCTGGGAAACTGCCCTAATGGAAAAGAGTGTGGCTCCAGAGGCCGACTGGAAGTCAGGCTCACCCAAGCTCTGCTGCTTACTAGCTATACCGCCTCAGCAAAGTTACTCAACTTCCAGTTTCTGTCTGCATAAAGAGGGATGGTATTTCACAGGTGGTCATTTTTTCCCATCCTCTCCTCTCTGATCACCTTCCAACTCATCCTGTGAAACCCAAGAGCCCACCACCTTCCAAGAGGCTACTGAGTATAAATCCACCATGCTTCATGCTGTTTCCTCCAGTCATGAGCAGGAATTTAAGCCTTCAGCCTCTCTGGTCATCAATTACCCTGTACTATCTCCCATAATGCTCCAGATAGCCCCTTAGCTGACCCTGGTACCCATGCCTGCTCTCCTTCCCCAAAGCTACCACAGGCCAGAGAAACACCCACTACATGATCCCTCTTGTATACACATCCTCCTCTCTGAAAGTCCCTCCTCCTACTAACCTACTTACACTTTGACTCTGCTCGGGGACATCAAGTTCCCTGCAGCCCTTTCAAGCAACAATCATTTTCTCTTTCACACTTCAGGTCTTTCTCTCCGTTCTAACTCCTGGTATTATTAGTTCATTCAACAGATATCTCACCCCTACCACATGTAAGGCATGGTGGGCGGGGTGGGGAGAGTCCTGAGTAACGATACAGGCAAAAATCTCTGAATAGGGAGCTTAATTTTTTTTTTTTTAATTTAAGTTTGTGTGAAGCTTTATTTCATTTACATAACTTCTTTGGGTTTCAGTAGACGCATTGTTTTAATGAACATTTCAATAAATGCAAAATCAAATATGCTGGCAGGTCACAAACTTATCTGAAAATTGCAGGAGAGCTCTTGACTCGGGCAGCATTTTCAAGTGCTAAAATCTATATTGCATCTCAGACACAGGATCTTAATGGAAGAAAATATCTTTCTCCAAAGCCATGTGAACAGTACACCTATCACCGTTCTCCCAGCAAAATCTGCTTTAGCCATGATAACACCCAAAGCAAAGACCAATGATTATCTTGCCAGCACTTGTCCATGTGCCTCTTTGTGCTGAGCTACTTTATTTGTAAAACAGGGAGCCCTGGTATAGGCTTAAATTTAAGCAGAGAAGAGGGAAACAAGTCAATTAGCAGGCAAGCATATCACTTTAAATTGTGCTAAGAGACATGAACGATAAAGCAGGATGTCACATGAGAATTTTTCATGGGCATAGAATACTTTATTCAGATGGAGTAATCAGTGGCATTTTAAGTGGAGGCGTGAAGCACAGGAAGGAGCCAGCCAACCAGAGTGAGGTGGTGATGAATATTTCAGACTAAAGGGACAACCAGGCCTCTCCAAAGACCTTTTCTTCCATGCTTCCTCAGCAGCCCATTCCATGGTCAAACCCTGGATTTTGTCGCCAGCAGAACCAACACTTCCCTGATTGCTAAATGAAACCCACTACCCTTTGATAACATGCTTTTCTTATAGCTTCTTTTCTGGATGAGCTTCTAAGTCATCCAGAACTCCAATCCATTGACCTATGTTCTCCACTGAGGCTCTCTATCACTATCTTCATTTCACTATCTGATTTATAATCCTCACTTCTCTCCTTATCCAAATTATAAACCCCTTCTTACACATATATTCAATCTTTTGACTTTTCCTCCTTCCTTTAAATTCCCCTGGCAAAATCCCAGTCGCTCTGCCTTTTCTGAGACTATATCTGTGCCAGTGAGAATTGCTAGACACACTCCCAGGAAGACTGGAAATACTATAAATTCATGATCGCTAATTGCACACGGATCTTCCACACTACCCAGTGGTGCTCAATTCTATAACAGTTCGCTTCCCCACTCTTTCTAATGACTATTTAATATCTTCTTCTCTCTCTTCTACATTTTTACTCCACTCTATCTACACCTTGGCTTTCATAATACCTTACTATAATGGGTTCCCCTCCTATTTTTCCGACTATTCCTTCTTTGATTCTTTTGTCATTTCCTCTTCTGATCCAAAGGTTGGAGAGCCTTAGGACTCAGAAATGGACCATTTGCCCTCATTGTTCTATGTTTTTCCCAGGTGACCTCATCTCTTCCCATGACTTTAAATACCATTTGTATGCTAGTAACTCCCAAATTTCTCTTTCCCAGGCTATCACCGAGTTTGAAGACCACCATCCTAGTCTGAACCACCATCATCTCCTGCTGATATAATAGCTCCTAACTGATTTCTCTACTCACAGTGGTTCACCAGAGTGATCTTTTTGAGGTATAAATCATATTGTATCATTCCCTCATTTAAAATCCTTCAACAAATTTCCATGACTCTCAGAACAAAAGCCTAAAACATGCCCTCTTAGTTTCCTGTGGCTGCCATAACAAATTACCAAAAGCTTGGAGGCTTAAAGCAACAGAAATTTATTCTCTCACGGTTCTGGAGGCCAGAAGTCCAAAATCAAGGTGTTGGCAGGATCACACTCCCTCTAAAGGCTCTAGAGATTTCATTCCTTGCCTTTTCCAGCTTCTGGCGCCTCCAGGAGCTCCTTGGCCAGTGGCTCTATCATTCCGATCTCTGACTTCATGTGGCCTCCTCCTCTTATCTCCTCTGTATGTCTCATTTTAGGGCCCACCCAGATAGTTCAGGAGGATCCCTGCTCAAGATCCTTGATTACATCTGCAAAGACCTTTTCTTTCAAATAAAGTCACATTTACAAGTTCCAGGGATTAGGACATGGACATATCTTTTGGGGGGTCGCCGTTTAACCCACTATAGCCTCCAAAGACAACTCAAGCTGCCTCGGCCTCCCCCTGCAATTTCACCTCCTAAAGCTCTCTTTCTTCCTTTGTTTACAGGCTCTACCCATTCTGGCCTTCTTTTATTTCCTTGATCAAGGACAAGCTCTTTCCCACCCTTGATTTTTGCTTATTCTATTCTGTCTCTAGTCTTTGCCTAGCTAGGTCCTCCTTCAGGTCTTGAGCTAAATCTAACTTCCACGGAGAAGTGTTCTTTGACCCCATAAACTTAAGTACTTTGCCCCAGTTTTCATCCCTCAAAGAAACCTGTTCCTTTTCTTCACAGCATTTGGTTGTTTTCCAGTTTGAAGTTGTATCTGCACATGATTTGTATGTTTACTTGTTAATATCTGTCTCTATCACTGGACTGTGAATTCTTCCTACCATCATAAGAAGCACACCTGTTTTGTACATCTCTGTATGTACACCCAAGCATAAGACAGCACCTGACACATAGCAGAATTAACTTTAAAGAAAAAAAAAAAGAGTACTAAGTAAATAGAGTACCTCCTATTCCTTTTATGAAGAGGATTAGATAAGTGTAAATAAATGGGTTAGAATGATGATCAGACAGCTGAGGACACTGCTGGCCTGCAGCAGACATCCCTTCCCAGCCAGCCTGGGAAATGATCAAGTTGGGCACAAAAGGAAAAGTAGTATATGACTACTAACTAGCAAGTTAGAAGGAGTTCTCTAGTCTTCAGTTCTGCCACAGACAATTATATACTCTGGGAACTCGTTTCACCTTTTATAATAATCTCTACCTCCTGTTCAAAAGGATTGAGGTTTTTTTGAAATCTTAAGAAAAAACTCCAATACAAACTGGTTTCCACCTGCACCCTCATACGAAGCTCGGAGATTCACATATTTATCTAACTTCCTTAATTCTGCTGAATTACAGCATGACTCAAGTATCAACAATAAATACTGCTGGCCTGTTTTAAAGTCTAGTATGCACAGAGGGACAGAGAAAAGAGCAATCTTTTCTGAGACACATGAAATTCTCCAGCCTCTTTTTCTCCCCTGAACTTTTTTTTAATTGAGATACAATTCACATACCACAAATTCACCCTTTTAAAGTGTACAATTCAGTGTTTTGCCCAAAGTTGTACAACCACTGTCACTAATTCCAGAACATTCTCATCACCATCACCACATCCTCCAAAAAAACCCATCCTCATTAGCAATCATTCTGTATTCCTGCCTCCCCCAGGCCCTGGCAGCCACTAATATTGTCTCTACGGATTTTCCAGTGTTTTCTAACGTTCATGAAACTGAAACACAGAGAGATGAAATGATCTGCATAGGGTTGCAGTCACTTAGAAACTTACTAGCAAGATTATATTACTCATTATTAGGAAGATCATAACATATATTTACAGTAACGTTTTAAACTGTACATAAAAAAAAAGATCAGTGAAAATATGTTTAGCTTGACTACACATATCCTAAACGTGGCTATAAGACATCTGATATACAAAGCGGAGTCCTTGGGCTGGTGATGCTCAGGCAGTGTTTCAGGCCAGGGAGAGGCAGGGGTGGAGGGTGTTTGGAGGGAATCACTAAAAGAGGGACAGAGATGCTACTGGTGGACAGGAATTGCACTTAGGGACAGGGTGATGCAGAGAGAAGGTTGAGGGAAATGGGAAGCTATGCAGTTTACAGGACAGACATTTCTTTTCGGCCCAGGGTTCTGAAATTTGTGCTAAGGTGCCCACGTACCCACTTGCCTCCTTCTATAGTGTCCCCAATTTGTCCCAGAGATCTCCGATCATTTCCAGTTTGTTTATGAGTAGTTAATGCACGAGTAGTGTTAACACCACTTCAGAATACTTGCTGGTTAATGACATTTTGCAAGATAATACATGAAATTCAACTTTTTAAAATATTCTACTGCCTGCATTGTCAAATAAGTAAAATAATTACAAGCTAACTTACTTCTATTACCATCAATAAATGTGTACACAGGAAGAGTGACCCCAGGGACTAAAATCATCAGAATCCATTTGCAAAAATAATTAGGCACACATTTTATTTTATATGTCTTAATCAATATTGCAAATACCATTAACAAACGGAAAAAAGGATGGAAACCGCTCATCACACACAAAAAAATTCATCGTTCAAAAGAGATTAATCTGAACCTCAACATTCCTTGTGCTCATTTTAAAACATTATTAAAACATCAATAGAAAAGGACAAAAAAGTCAAAACTAAGTATTTTATTAATTAAAATTGAGACCCTAAACCAACTAAAATTACACAACTGAAAAATAACCTCCTATCATCAACCTAGAAAAGTGAGATTTGCCAACAATTAATGAATACTCAGGAGCCTACTACTGGGTGCACAGACAAATTTTCGTTTACAAACAAGTTATTCTGAGTTATAGAGATCCTGTAGATGACCAGATTATCATTTTTTTAAATGGCTGCTAAAAATGACTATTTACTCAACATATTCATAGAACTGAACACTAAATAACATAGTGACCATTTAAAGTTGAAACTTCTTGTCTACCAAATTTTTTATAAAACTGTTTTTAAGCATATAAATTAAAAGATCAACTCTTAATTATCTACTGCAAAAGAGAGCTTTGGTACCAATAAATTAGAAGTAGGCAATCAAAATATACTTTGTAGTTTTACAGTGTATTTTAGGAATTAAATTGGAAATGCCTATATATGAAAATTGGGTCTCATTCTTCCGTTACCTACATTACTGTGAGGAATGAACAGCCCACTGATTCCAAATTACTGATATAAATAAAACACTAGCCTAAAATTTCTTCCAAAAAGATTAACAGGTCACACCCTGCAATTTAGGCAAAAGGTAAATAAAGAATTAAGCGCTTTACTTTTCAATGCTCCCTTTTTTTTCGATGGGAGCAGCAAGATTCTAGAATAAAAATAATTCCAGTAAGTACATTTAGAATATGTCAATCTTAGTTTCCCATTTGATAGGGGGCTAAGAAGAACAACAAAAATAAATAAAAAGAGAAAGGGTGATTTTAAAGACGAAAAGGCAGACTGAGCAAGGGGTGAGGGTGCATATGGGTTTAGGAGCATATCTGCTGCCAATTAACCACATCAGAGCAGATTACAAACCCTCCTAAATTGTACCCAGGGCCATGCACACTGCACATGGAATCTGGACAATTCTTTGCTGCATAACATACAGAAAGTTATTAACACATTTTTATTTTAAGAAACAAAAGAGAAACAAAATATTCAAAATACATAGCAATTTTACTTTTTGAAATGGTTATCCTACAAACTTTTCTTAAATTTAGATTTTGCAAAGTTCCTACTCTCCAAGTCATCAAGTAGACACCGAAAACAACTTCCGAGTACTGTGGACTGATGCTTTATGGAGCATGCATTTTTCACAAATCTAGAACACAACGAACTAATTAAGATTTAATTCTGAATTCAGCCTATGATTGAATTCTGGATACAACATTAGAATAAAACCAGTAAAAATAATTTTTTTAAGTATGTTTACTTCTTGCATAATTTAGTTTGGAAAATATTCATATTCTTAACCCAAAAGATAACTTTTAGAGTTTGAAAGATTAAAGATAAAAAACAAAAATTGGTTCAGCAATTGTCAAAATAAAATGAATACAAACACTGACCACAACTCTCCATTCAATCCAAAATAAACCACTTCAGTTGAGCTCAGCTCACTTAATTTTTAAAACCATTTCTTTTTTTCCAGCTTCATAACTGGACTGAACGTTGCACAACAACATTACCTACGTTAGCAGGGAGGAAATAAAGGTGTTGTAAAGATTGCACAGTGACTGAATGTACAAGCATAACATTTCAGAGCTGGAGAGATCTTCAAGACCTGCTCCAGCACCCACATTTTACAGATGAGAAACTGAGGCCCAAACTAAGTCAATCAAATGACTTGACCAAAGTCACAATCATCGGCTGAGCCATTCATTCAGTCAGTCATTCACCCACAACTACTGACAGCTGCCTAAGCACCAGGCTCAGGGTTAGGTGCAGAAAACAACCTGGAAGGCAGCATCCACCATTGCCAAGGCTATCTTTTCCCCTTGTTTTCTTAAAATTGATCCTTAAAAGTCCTAATCAGCAAGAAGTCTGTAGGAGTGTTCCACAGCCTTTGTAGATGTGGGCCCACTTTCAGTTTCACACATTTCAGTAAATGCAGCTGTCCTCTATTGTGTTAATTTTAAGTGATTAAGCATTTACTTTAAGTGATTAAGCATTAACAAAGAGAAGCACAGTATTCTGAATGAGTCCCTCTCCAATACATTCATAACTTAAGGAAGTGCAATCAGAAAATGCCCTACACACACAAACAAGTTAACAGAGAGGACAGCTTACAAAATCAGAGTGATGTGAGGTATCAATATAGGTCAGTTAAGTCCAATAGCTCAAGTTTGCAGTCTGGAATGTAAATATCTCTCATTTCATTCAGATATGGGTATATTTTTCTGAGATGTCTGTATGTTAAAAAGACCTCTAAACTTACATTCAAATTCACATCTAATGACACATATGTCTAAACCAGGTCCTTCTCCTTAAGATTAACTTTCCTTGATTTCTATTTGAGTAAAGGAAAATTAGAATTAAAAAAATAAACAAAACCTAAAATTTAATGTGCTGGCTAAAGGAAATTCAAATTCTATGTACAATAAAAATAGCAATAGCTCAAACTGCACATTTCTGAGTTTTTTTTTTGGTTTTTTTTTGATGGGATGTGCAGTGAACTTACCCATCAAAATAAATCATCCCTCGTTTTGCATGGACTTTTACGTTCTTTAACATTAAGTCTGGCACTTAAATGTTTTGTGTATCTCAAGTCAAATTCATTAAGAAGAGACCATATTGACAAAGCTCTTAAATAAAACCCATAAGTAAGGCACTTTGAAATATTAAACAGCAGCTCTCTGTGTACCCAGTTTCAGTGTTTTTACCAAAATGATCCACAGCTTTTACAGAGCTCTTGCAGATGACCACTGGGTGAATGCTGATAAACTTAATCTTCACTGAGGCTCTCTGAAGGCTCTTTGACTTTGCTCAAGCTATCGTCAGCTCAGGACGAGAAAGTGCTGTTATGCTCTTCTATTTCTCAAACTTCCAGATTTGATTTTTATCTAGAGCATCACAAGTTCTCATTTGAACATCAGGTCGGCCCTCAGGTGTCCGGTAAGCACTAAGACACAGTCCTGAGTGGGGATGAAAAATGGTTCCATCTTCTTTAAAATACCAAATAATGTTTGCTGGAACAGGAAACCCATCTCTGGGACAATTTTGCATTCCCACGTGACTTTTTTGCTCAGGAACCTCTGCACATAACTCTGTCACTGAATTAAACCTTATTTCTTTGTTCGAAGTATATTCAAAGAATTGATTGCCTCCTTGACCATGGCATCCAAACAGTGAAAGGTTAGCACCTGTGGGGTTGTTGTCAGGAGAATTATAATCTAAACATTCAGAAGAGATCCCAATACTGCGAATAGCTCCGTGCCAGCCTGGCCTATCCTCTGGAACATGTAAATTAGAAAACACATTTTTCAAATACCAGTCAAAGCTCTTGCACCTCAGCCGTTCTCGTAGTAACTTTCTTTCAGAAATATCGCCATAAGCTTCTTTCCTTGCTGGAGGGTTTCGATTGTAGAAATGCTCTTTGTACCCGTCCATCCACACTTCCGCTGCCCGAGCAGTATTCTGCAGGAAATTGGGCCGAGCATATGGCGCCCGCTTGGGGAAAACGTGGCCCACGTGAGAACAGGGGTGGATCTCCAGTTTACCTCCACACTGCCACACCCTAAAAGACAGTTCCAGATTTTCACCTCCCCACACTTCCATCCCAGTGTCATAAGTTCCAAGGTACTGAAAATATTTTTTGCTGACAGCAAACAGTCCTCCAGCCATGGTGGGTGATCTGATTGGGTCAATTCTCGATTTCCTCCTCTCCCTTTCATGTTTGGGGACAGAATGCCACTGGAACGTTAGACGCCAGTCAAACCCACCAATCATGGGCTCCCCAGTCTGCATATAGAATTCAAAAGTATTCCAATCAATGGTGTCTATAACAGGACAAACAATTGCTGTTTCATCTTTAGCAATCCTTTCCAAAAGTGGCTCCAGCCAACCAGTATTACACTCACAGTGACAATCCAGGAAAGTGAGGACATCCCCAGTGGCAAAAGTGGCCCCAATCAGACGGGCCCTAACCAGCCCCTCCCGCTTATTTGTTCTAATCAAGCGGACTCTATCGAGATTGCTGATATAAGTTTCAAGTTGTGTCTTCAAATAAACTCTGTCGCTCAAGTCATCGACTAAGATGATCTCCTTCAAAAGGACTGCAGGAGAAGTTTCTAAAACACTGTGGATGGTGCGGAGCAAAGTCGACCAGGCTTCATTATAGAAAGCAACGATAACAGAAGTGGTGGGAAGTCTCCTATAGTTAAATTTCTTGGATTTACACTCATACATTCTTTTATCCTCTATGTGGCGGTGCAGGGAAATCCTGTCACTGAGGTAAATATTAATGGCATATCTCTCAATGAGTTCTTCTTGCTGCTTCAGTTCACCCTCCTTGAGCTGGAGTGTGCTGGCCTTCCCCCACTCCCCAAGTGCATGGGAATCTGCAGGGGGCTTCTCATAAAGCGGTCGAGACAAATCCACTGCTTTCTTCCCGGAGTCTGAGAGCTGTCTTGGGCCCCGCTCCCTGGTAAGGCCGGCTCCTGGGGAGGCATGGAGAGTGGAGACGGAGAGTTCCACCAGGAGATAGGCCACTGTTAAAAGCGCCAGCAGCAGGCAGCTTTTGCCTGCCCACGTCCACCTCACGGCCATCCGGATCCTCATTGCTGGGGCGCGGACGCGGCCACCAGAGCCACCACGCAGGGGAAGGGCTGCGGGACCCGACGCTGGAATTCCGGGCTCAGGTAGAAGCGAACTTCCCAGCAGGTTCCTCCTTTCATGCAGGCGCTCGGCTCCTTTCCAGCCGCGGGGGCTCCCCGGGGGTCACTTAAGACCACCCCGTGCTCGGCCTCCGGAACAGCCCCAACGCCTCTCTCCCCACTTCCTCCTGCTGGTCTCACAACTTTTCACAAACTCTCCAGCCAACACCCCTCCCTCCCGGGGCCGAGGACAAACTCCGCCCCTTCCCACTTACTCCTCCTGGTGGTTAGTTCGCGAAAGTCGTCGGCCAGGCCCAAGCCTACAGGCGACCCTGCGGGGCCGGGCTGTGGGCCGGGATGACCAAGGTGGCCCCAGCTCGGGCCCACTCTGGCTCCGAATGCATCTCGGCCGCTTTCAACACCACCTCCACCCATACGTCCTCAGTGGTTCTCGCGGGGGCCCGGCGTGGACAGGAGGCAAGGGTTCTGACCGGTTGAGCGTCTCATTACAAAAAGAAAAAAAGAAAACTTACCAAGTTGTTTGCCGTCGGGACTAAAGTCCACGGAGGTGATCGCCGCTTTGTGGCCCTTAAAATAGCGCTGCAGAACGGGGTCCTCCTGGGAAGGAAAGTTGTCAAGTTTTGAAAGCAGATGCTGACCTCGAATTTGGGGGGGTCGGGCATCAACGCTGTCCCCTCCCCCGGAGGCCGGCCCGGGAACGGCCGCATCGAAGGTGGGTGTGCAGAGCAGGAGCGCCCCGCGCGAGCACACGCGGCCACCGCTACAGGGGGACGCCGAGCGCCAACTTCCCCAGCAGAGCCGGCCGAATCCTCCACTCGCGCTTCCCAGAACCGAGCGCACGCGAGGGACCACCTGGGCAGCTCCATTTAAATGCACGTTCCGGGACCCCGCCCGCTGGCACGCAGTCACAGGTGCGAGGCGGGATCCGGGCTTCGGTACTTTTCAAAAACTTCCCAGGTGATTCTGACGCAGGCTCTCCACGGAAACCCTCAGAATTCTGGGGTCCATGGAGCTGCCGTGGCTGTCGGAACTCCGGGACTCGGGGAGGAGTGCCCGGGAGCTCGGCCAGGGCTCTGCGCTCCCGGTGTCCCAGTGGCAGAGGACGAGTCACCGGCGCCCCGAAGCGAGGGGCGAGGAGCTAGCGGCTCGGGACCCAACTGAGGACGTCTGCCTCCATCTCCCGCCAGGTGCGGGCGCGGCCCCGACCTGGCTCCCCAGCCGGCGGGACCGGCTCCGGGGAGGCGCACCCCAGCCCGTCCTTACCGGGGCGGAGGCCATGGGGGGAGCGGTTGGCTCCTGGCTCCTGCCCCCTGCCCGTGTGGGGAATCGGGGAAAGGGAGGGGGCGAGGTAAGAAGGGGGACCTTGCGGCGCCCGGAACAGTCTGCCCGGAGCGGCAGCGCCTCGCGGTCACTACAACAACGGCCCACTCAAACCCCGCGCTCCAGGCATGGCCAGCCGAGCCCCGAGGCTCCGCCCGCGCCGTAGAGAGCCTGGCCTCCGCCACCTGGCAAGCGGGAAGCCCCGGGGTCAGGTGCCGGCACACATCAAAGCCAACTTTTACTAACACCTGCGCTCCCCACGACTTGACACAAGTAGGAGGGTAGTAACCGGGATAGAAAAGAGACCGATGCGTGGGAGAGGGTAATGAGCCTGTGATCGATGCAATCAGAGTTCTATTACACGTTAAAGAGACAGCCCGCGCGAATTTCAAGCTGGTCCCAGACAGCTTATGACGCACAAGAGAGTTTGATGCGAAATGGGGCCGCTTGCTATTTATTAATATACCCAAAGGAACTAAACCTCTGGAGGACAGGCTTGAATTTATTTAATCACAAGTTTTCACACAATGCCTGGCTTGTTGTAAATACTGTATAAACGTGATGAATGAATTAATGTTGTGAATCCACTTAATGTTTTTCTGCTGTGCGTTTTCTATTCCAATCTCATTTGCATATGCTTTAGAGCAGCAAATTGATACAGCAGCATATTTAAACTTTTTAGGAAGACGTAGAAAGGAACATATTGTTTTGTTTAAATTATTGGGCAATATAGTAACAATAGCCTTTGCTACAGTAGGCTTTCTTGCACAGAATATCATTGAGCTTCAGCAACACTATGAAGTTAATAGAGTTACAAAATGTTACCAACCTTTACAAATTATAAACTTGATTCTTATTTTAATTTAATTATCAACGATCACACACAGCTCTTCCAGTTCCAAGTCCATACCCTTTTTTACCCTGCCTCAAAGCTTGAAGGACTCAGCTGAAAATTATATACAGAAGATTCTTGGCAGCATAAGATGGCATAATAGACCACAGCTGGTAAGATACACATTCTATGCAAATGAAAGATAAACTATACACCAAAATTACAGATTAACTAGTTGTCTAGTGATAGAATTTAGTTTTAATGAGTACTATACATAGCAATCAAGCAAGTAGGAAATAGCTTTAGACTGCAACATTAGTTCAAGTATATGTTTGTCGAATATCTCCTGTATATTTGGCTCTGAGGAGTACAAAGGTGACTGAGGTATTTTCCCGGCCTTTAAGAACTCAACAATCTAGGTTTCTGAGTCTCATATTTTAACATGAATAATGATGATTTAGGGCAGGGGTCCCCAACTTCTGGGCCGCGGACCGCTGCAGGTCCGCGGCCTGTTAGGAACCTGGCCATACAGCAGGAGGTGAGTGGCGGGTGAGCCAGCAAAGTTTCATCTGCCGCCCCCCCATCGCTCCCTCGCTCGCATTACCGCCTGGACCTTCCCCCCACCTCCCCTGCCACACATACACACACTCACCCCCCGTGGAAAAATTGTCTTCCACAAAACCGGTCCCTGGTGCCAAAAAAGTTGGGGACAGCTGATTTAGGGGACCTCATTCCCCAAAATGCTGAATCAGCATATAGGGGGTGGGATCGAGGACCCTATAGATGTAATAAGCCCCTTAGGTGATTGCCATGGGAGTCTCAGCTGTGTACATTGGGAAACATTGCTCTAGTTTAGGAGGTGATGTGTCCAGATTGTTGATACCAGCAATTTATCAGCAAACTGTGGCAGGACTCTAAGCTTTGCTACTTATTCCCAGTCTAGGTTTGACTTTTTTTTTTTTAAAAAAAAGAGCAATATATTTAAAAATAATGCTGGATGCTGGTGGGAATGTAAAAGGATATAGCACTGGGGAAACAGTTTGGCAGTTCCTCAAAAAGTTAACTCCTAGGTATATACCCAAATGTATTAAAAACAGGGACTGGAACAGATACTTGTACACCAATATTCGTAGCAGCATTACTCACAATAACCAATAAGTGGAAATAATTCACGTATCCAACACGTGAATCAATAAACAAAATGTGATACCTACATAAAATGGACTGTTATTCAGTCATAAAAAGAAATTTTGATACATGTTATAACATGGGTGAACCTTAAAACGTTAAGCTAAGTGAATAAGCCAGACATAGAGGAACATATATTGTATGATTCCACCTATATGAGGTACCTCAAATACATGGATTCATAGAGAGAGATAGTGGAATGGAGGTTACCAGGGGATGGGGATAAGAATGGAGAGTTATTGCTTAACGGGTGTGGAGTTTCTGTTTGAGATGATGTTCTTCCAGTTTTGTTGAGATATAACTGAATTACAGCACTGTATAAGTTTAAGGTATACAACATAATGAGTTGACTTTCATACATCATGAAATGATTATCACAGTAGGTTTAGTGAACATCCATCATCTCATATAGATACAAAATAAAAGGGTACGCAGCTAAGGAAGTGGCAGAGCTTTAGATTTTAGTGGGCACTTCCAGAATCCACCTCTTAATCACTAAGTCATGATGCCTTTTTTGTGCTTGCAAGGGTATGATAAATGTAAAATTCTGTATCCTACCTAATGCTTTACCAGTTTACAAGTTTTACAAAAGAAAAAAATGTAACACCTTTATTTCCATTCCACTGTCCTCATTTATTACTCCCAAATGCCCCTCCCATGATTCTCTTCCATATTTGATTTTATTTCTTTTTGCTCTTCCTAACCTTTGCAAACAGCAAAAGCTCAGAGGTGGATATTTGGAAATGTGGCCCAAGTTCGGGATTTTTTTTCTAACCCTAAGCCTGCTTCAGTTCATGTAATTCTACTTGCTACAGTAATTATTTGGGACCACCTCAAATTGCAAATTTATTAATCTGGATGGGAGTCACAATATTTAAAAATCTAAGGTGTCATTGGAGGCCAGGTACAAAGGTCGGGTAAAACTGACTCTTTAATTAGCCCTCCTTTTCCAGATCCCCTTCAAATCAGAAATTGAATTTATCCACTTGAACACTACAAAGGGTTGTTTCTGTTTTAGCACGAGTCATTCCGAGGTTACTTCCCTTCAAAGTGGAGAATTCAGGCATAGCACAAAAGTGCCATCTACTGTTCATTTCCCTATGTGGCACTTGGACTGAAAGTATAGTTGACCCTTGAACAACATGGGTTTGAACTGCACAGGTCCACTTATACGTGGATTTTTTTTAAATATTGGAATTTTTTTTTAAAATTTGCAACAATTTGCAAAAAACTTTCTAGGCTACTTTTTTGTAGCCTAGAAATCTCAAAACATTAAGAGAAATTTAGGTATGTCATGAATGAATAAAACTATGTAGATTAGTCCATCCTTCATAGGCATAAGGTGAGTGATATTGAATATTAAATTAATCATGTATTAGTCTTCTTACTGTTTTATAACTTTGCTTTCAAAGAATTACATTACCATATGGTATGCCTCTCTCTTGTAATTAGAGAAACTGCATATCAGCCAATAATCACAGGTGTTTCTTTAAATGTAACAATGTTTCCAATACTGTACTCTGAATATGACTGTATGCCATAAAATTTTTATATTGATTCATTCATTTAGTGTATAGCCTAGGCTACCATGAAGCATTTGCATTGATTGCACTAGACTACACGATAAAGCAATGATATTGCTGCTGCTTCATTATCAATGCATGAATCGTTATACCTGAAAATAAACATGGATTTCCTTTTCACATTATCTTTTCATTTTTGATGTCTAGTGTTAGTAATATGTATAAGATATACAGTGGTTTGTATTATATAAGACAATATTGATGTAGATACAGGCAGATGATTCATCTTGTAAACAGATGACCTAAACTTATGGTATTGATAAATATAGTACACTACTGTAAATGTATTTTCTCTCCCTTATTATTTTCTTTTCTCTAGTTTACTTTATTGTAAGAATTTAGTATATAACACATATAACATACAAAATAGGTGTTCATCAACTGTGTATGTTATCAATAAGGCTTCCAATCAACAGTAGGCTATTAGTAAAATGTTTTGAGGAGTCAAAAGCTATACATGGGTTTTCAACTGCCCCTGGGGGGGTCAGCACTGTTCAAGGGTCAATTATTTTGTAGCCTGTTGCCTGGCAGTGTAACTCTCTTCTGGATACAGTTACTTCAAAGTATAGGAGAATACATAGAAATGAAAGTACCAGATCCTTCTGAATCATTAAAGCATTAACCTTTAAAAAAAAAAAAGACTGAGTGATTTGTCAATCAACATTAAGTTGCCAAATCCTACCCACTATATCCTCACAACAGATTTTATCTTCCTATCCTTCTGTTCTTTGGCCCCAGCTCCTCTGCCTCTGCCTTCTAGAGTATTTCCATAATCCCTGAATTACTTTCTGACTTCAAGACTTACCTGTGTCTGTCTATCCTGCATGTTGCCAACAAACACATAAGAATCACCTGGGTAGCTTAAGTACCAATTCTTGGGCCCCACCCCAGATATTTTGATTTAGAAATGCTGATGTGAATGCAAGAAATCTATATGTTCTTAAACAAGCTTTCTAGGTGATTAAAATGTACATCAATATTTGGGAGCCACGGGGCAAATCATGCCACGGGACTTCTTTAAAATGCATTTTGAACCTCAATGCATGAGGTGCATTGCATGGTCTGAACCTCAAACCAACTCTTATTTTATATCCAACAGCCCAGCTTCCCTAGGCCAATAGTTAAGCCATTGCAGAAAACTCCTGCAGGAAATGGGCATTAGGATCACCTGAAGGACTTGTTAAAATGCAAATAGCTGGCTCCCACTTGAGAGTTTCTGGTTCAGTAGGTCAGGGGTCCAAGAATTTGCATTTATATTTCCTAGATGTGACGCTTATGCTATCAATGAACCATTCTGTGGCAATCAGCAGACTAAATAAAGAGTGGTGTTGGGGACTTTCCTGGTGGCGCAGTGGTTAAGAATCCGCCTGCCAATTCCGGGACACGGGTTTGATCCCTGGTCCAGGAAGATCCCACATGCCACGGAGCAGCTAAGCCCATGCACCACAACTACTGAGCCTGTGCTCTACAGCCCATGAGCCACAACTACTGAGCCCACGTGCCATAACTGCTGAAGCCCGCGCACCTAGAGCCCGTGCTGTGCAACAAGAGAAGGCGCCGCAATGAGAAGCCCACGCACTGCAACGAAGAGTAGCCTCCGCTCGCTGCAACTAGAGAAAGCTCATGCGCAGCAACAAAGCCCCAACGGAGCCAAAAATTAAATAAATAAATAAATAAGTTTATTTTTTAAAAAAGTGGTGGTGGGATGCAGGGAGGAGACAGGAAGTAGAATGGTGGTTGCTAGGGGTGGAGGGGAGGAGGAGATGGGGAGTTACTATTTAATGGGTACAGAGTTTCAGTTTGAGGAGATAATGAAGTTCTAGATGGATGATGGTAAGAGTTGCACAACAATGCGAATGTACTTAATGTCACTGAGCTATATACTTACAAATGGCTAAATAGTAAATTTATGTTGTGTATATTTTACCACAATTGAAAAAAAAGAGACGTATTGAAGGGGAAGGAAGTACATAAATAAAGGCATCTCTTTCATGGGATGAACTTCAGTAGAATGGAGAGCACTACAGGAATGGGGAATTCTGGCATTGTTGGAGTACTGGCAGTAGGGATGTAAAGAAATTGATGGATGTGTGCAAGTGTGACATAAATAAAACGAAGGGGAGGGGGCAGAAAAACTGTGAATGCTGTCCTTGGTCCTGAACCAATAGTACCTGTTGGCAAATGGTTATCTGACCTACTTTGAGGCACTGGTAACTCCTCTTTTCGGGCTTACAGTTCAATATTTAATTTTTTAAAAAAGAACGAAGATTTTACTGTCTCAGAACAAATAAAATCCCGAATTATTATCAATTTACCTAGCTTATTCCTTGTATTTTGACCGTTGTATCAGGTTACCACTTGTAAGAATTTTCTCCTTTTTTTTTTTTTTGCGGTACACGGGCCTCTCACTGTTGTGGCCTCTCCTGTTGCGGAGCACAGGCTCTGGATGCGCAGGCTCAGCGGCCATGGCTCACGGGCCCAGCCGCCCCGTGGCATGTGGGATCTTCCCGGACCGGGGAACGAACCTGTGTCCCCTGCATCGGCAGGCGGACTTTCAACCACTGCGCCACCAGGGAAGCCCCTCCTTTTTCCCATTAGAAAGAAAAGGCAGTCCATGCCCCCTTTCCCTCTCCATCCAAATCATAAGCTTATACATTGGAAGGTCAGTTGAGGTGAAGTATCACTAGGACTTGTCAAGTGACTGTGTAAGAGGGATGAAGGGGAAGATGGAATTGAAGATGGCTGGCAGGGTTTTGCTTAAACGACACCCCTCAAAGAGGCTTCAGAGACTACCCTATTTGGTGTGGCTCCTCTTTCCAGTCATTCCCTATCCAATTACCATGTTTTATTTTCTCCATAGCCCTTGCTGATCCCTCTGCCTTTACTTCCCTAAAATCTTTGCGTGACCCCCTTCTTTTACTTCACTTAGGTCTCACAAGCTTTTTTAAAATTCATGCCCCCACTCATTCCTTATCACATTTAACTTTTATTTTTCTTCAAACATGTATGCCTCACAACTAAAAAATAGGCAAATGATTTGAAAAAACATTTCACCAAAGAAGATATATAAATGGCCAGAAAGCACATTAAAAGATTCCCAACATCATTAGTTATTAGAGAAATGCAAATCAAAACCACAATGAGATACTACTTCACAGCCACTAGGATAGCTATAATCAAAAAGATGAATAATCCTAGGTTGCAAGGATGTTTCAACATATGCAAATCAATAAATATAATACACTACGTTAAAGGAATGAAAGACAAAAATCATATGATCATCTTAATAGATACAGAAAAAGTACTTGACAAAATTCTACATACTTTTATGATAAACACTCTTAATAAATTGAGTATAGAAGAAATATACTTCAACATTATAAAGGCCATATATGACAAACTCACAGGTATTCATACTCAGTGGTGAAAAGTTGAAAGCTTTTCCTCCAAGATCAAGAACAAGACAAAGGTGCCCACTCTCACCACTCCAATTCAGCATAGTACTGGAAATCCTAGACAGAGCAGTTAGGCAAGAAAAAGAAACAAAAGGCATCCAAGTTGGAAAGGAAGAAGTTAAATTGTGTGTTTGATGATGACATAATCTTGTATATAGAACATCCTAAAGACTCTACCAAAAACACTGTTACACCTAATAAACAAATTCAGTAAAGTTACAGGATACAAAACCAACACACAAAAATCAGCTGCATTTCTACACACTAACAATGAACTATCTGAAAAATAAAGAGAACATCCTGTTTACTATAGCATCGAAAACAAAATACTTAGGAATAAATTTCACCAAGGAAGTTGATGAGCTATACATGAAACACTATAAGACATTGATGAAAGAAATTGAAGAAAAATAAGTGGAAAAATGTCCTGTGTTCATTAATCAGAAGAATTACTATTATTAATATTAATTTGTCCATACTACCCAAAGCCATTTATAGAGTCAATGCAATCCCTATCAAAATTGCAATGGCATTTTTCACAGAAATTGAAATAAAAATACTAAAATTTGCATGGAACCACAAAAGACCTCAACTAGTCAAAGCAATCCTGAGAAGAACAAAGCTTGAGGCATAACCATTCTTTGTTTCACACTATAATATAAAGTTATAGTAATCAAAACAGTATGGTAATGGTATAAAAACAGACACAAGTCCAATGAAACAGAATCGAAAGCCCATAAAAACTCTCACATATATGGTCGACTAATATTTGACAAGGGAGCCCAAGAATACTCAATGGGAAAAGGACAGTCCCTTCAATAAACTGTTTTGAGAAAACTAGATAACCACATGCAAAAGGATAAAACTGGACCCTTATCTTACACCACTCACAAAAATTAGCTTGAAATGGATTAAAGACCTAAACGTAATACCTGAAGCCATACAACTGCTAGAAGGAAACATAAGGGGAAAGCTCCTAGACACTGGTTGTAGCAATGATTTTTTGATATGACATCAAAAGCACAAGCAATAAACACAAAAATTAATAACTGAGACTACATCAAACTAAAAGGCTTCTGCACAGCAAAAGAAACAATCAGCAAACTAAAAACGCAACCTATGGAATGGGAGAAAATACTTGCAAATCATATCTTTGATAAGGGGTTAATACCCAAAGTATATAAAGAACTCATACAACTCAATAGCAAAAAACAATCTGAATAAAAAATAGAGGAACTAATATATATTTTTCCAAAAAAGACATATAAATGGCCAATAGGTACATGAAAAGGTGCTCAAAATCACTAATCATCAGGGAAATGCAAATCAAAACCATAATGAGAGAATCACCTGTTAGAATGGCTATCATCAAGAGAATGAGAGATACCAAGTGTTGGTAAGGATATAGAGAAAAGGGAACCTTTGTGCACTGTTGGTGGGAATGTACATTGGTGCAACCACTATGAAAACAGTATGGAAGTCCCTCAAAAAATTAAAACTAGAACTACCATTTAATCCAGCAATCCCACTTCTGGGTATATATCCAAAGGAAATGAAAACAGGATCTCAAAGAGAAATTTGCACTCATATTTATTGCAGCATTATTCACAATAGGCAAGAAATGGGGGAAAAGAAATATATGCCATTAAAAAACAGAAGGGGGGGCTTCCCTGGTGGCACAGTGGTTGAGAGTCTGCCTGCCAATGCAGAGGAACGGGTTCGTGCCCCGGTCCGGGAAGATCCCGCATGCCGCGGAGCGGCTGGGCCCGTGAGCCATGGCCGCTCAGCCTGCACGTCCGGAGCCTGTGCTCCACAACAGGAGAGGCCACAACAGGGAGAGGTCCGCATACTGCAAAAAACACACACACAAAAAAAAAAAACCAAAAAAAAATAACAGAAGGGAATCCTGCCATTTGTGACAGCATGGATGGACTTTGAGGGCATTATGCTAAGTAAAATAATTCACACAAAGACAAATACTGTATGATCTCATATGTGGAATCTAAAAACATCAAACTCATAGAAATAAAGTAGAATGGTGGCTGCCGGGGCTGAGGAGTAGGGTAAAAAGGGAGATGTTGGTCAAAGGGTACAAACTTTCAATTATAAGATGAATAAGTTTTGGGGATCAAATGTACAGCATGGTGACTATAGTTAACAACACTGTATTGTAAATTTAAAAGTTGATACGAGAGTAAAGCTTTGATGTTCTCACCCTAATAACAACAACAACAAAAAAAAATGGTAATTATTTGAGGTAAAGTATGTATGAACTAACTTTATTATGGTAAACATTTTGCAATATAGCTGTTTATCAAATCATCACACTGTACATCTTAAACTTACACAAAGTTATATGTCAATTATATCTCAATAAAGCAGGGGAGAAAAATGGAAAATAACAAGTGTTGGTGAGAATGTGGAGAAACTGAAACACTCCTGAGTAGTGGCAATGTAAAATGATCTGGCCACTTTATACCTAGGAGTAGAATTGTTGGGTGATATGGTAACTTGATGTTTAACTTTGTGAAGAATTTCCAAACTGTTCCTCAAAAAAGTTAAACATAGAGTTACCATATTACCAACCAATTCCACTCCTAGGTAAGTACCAATGATAAGTGAACATATATATCCACACAAAAACTTGGACACAGATGTTCATAGCACTATTACTCATAATAGCCAAAGGAAGAAACAACCTAAATGTCCATCAACTGATTAATGGGCAAACAAAATGTGGTACATCCATAAAATGGAATATTATCTGGCAATAAAAAGGAATGATTTATGCTACAACATGGATGAAACATGAAAACATTACGCTAAGTGAAAGAAGCCAGTAAACAATATTTGATCCTGTTCACAAGACATTCTCAGAACAGACAAATCCATAGAGACAGAAAGTGGATTCATGGTTGCCAGGGACTGCAGGGAGGAAAGAATGAGGAGTGACTACTAATGAGAAAGGGGCTCCTTTTTGGGGGAGATGAAACTATTCTGGAATTAGATAATGGTGACAGTTTCACAACTTAAGTATAAAAACCTTGCTTTTTATACTTAAAATATTAAATAAACATTTTTCTTTAAATGAATAAACACAGGTAATCACTTAAGTTTTTTTAAAAAAAAAAACATCTTTATTGGAATAAAATTGCTTAACATTGTTGTGTTAGTTGCTGCTGTATAACAAAGTGAATCAGCTATATGTATACATATATCCCCATATGCCTTCTCTCTTGCATCTCCCTCCCACCCTCCCTATCCCACCCCTCTACGTGGTCACAGAGCACCAAGCTGATCTCCCTGGGCAATGCAGCTGCTTCCCACTAGCTATCTATTATACATTTGGTAGTGTATATATGTCCATGCCACTCTCTCACTTTGTCCCAGCTTCACCTTCCCCCTCCCCATGTCCTCAAGTCCATTCTCCACGTCTGCGTCTTTATTCCTGTCCTGCACCTAGGTTCATCAGAACCATTTTTTTCCCCCACATATATGTGTTAGCTACAGAATTTGTTTTTCTCTTTCTGGCTTACTTCACTCTGTATGACAGACTCTAGGTCCATCCACCTCACTACAAATAACTCAATTTTGTTTCTTTCTATGGCTGAGGAATATTCCATTGTATATATGTGCCACATCTTCATTATCCATTCATCTGTTGATGGACACTTAAGTTGCTTCCATGTCCTGGCTATTGTAAATAGAGCTGCAATGAACATTGTGATACATGACTCTTTTTGAATTATGGTTTTCTCAGGGTATATGCCCAGTAGTGGGATTGCTGGGTCGTATGGTAGTTCTATTTTTAGTTTTTTAAGGAACCTCCATACTGTTCTCCATAGTGGCTGTATCAATTTACATTCCCACCAACAGTGCAAGAGGGTCCCCTTTTCTCCACACCCTCTCCAGCATTTATTGTTTGTAGATTTCTTGTTGATGGCCATTCTGACTGGTGTGAGGTGATAACTCATTGTAGTTTTGATTTGCATTTCTCTAATGACTAGTGATGTTGAGCATTCTTTCATGTGTTTTCTGGTGATCTGTATATCTTCTTTGGAGAAATGTCTATTTAGGTCTTCTGCCCATTTTTGGATTGGGTTGTTTGTTTTATTGATATTGAGCTGCATGAGCTGCTTGTAAATTTTGGAGATTAATCCTTTGTCGTTGCTTTATTTGCAAATATCTTCTCCCATACTGAGGGTTCTCTTTTCATCTTGTTTATGGTTTCCTTTGCTGTGCAAGAGCTTTTAAGTTTCATTAGGTCCCATTTATTTTTGTTTTTATTTCCATTTCTCTAGGAGGTGGATCAAAAAGGATCTTGCTGTGATTTATGTAACAGAGTGTTCTGCCTATGTTTTCCTCTAAGAGTTTTATAGTCTCTGGCCTTATGTTTAGGTCTTGAATCCATTTTGAGTTTATCTTTGTGTATGGTGTTAGGGAGTGTTCTAATTTCATTCTTTTACATGTAGCTGTCCAGTTTTCCCAGCACCACTTATTGAAGAGGCTGCCTTTTCTCCATTGTATATTCTTGCCTCCTTTATCAAAGATAAGGTGACCATATGTGCGTGGGTTTATCAATGGCCTTTCTGCCCTGTTCCATTGATCTATATTTCTGTCTTTGTGCCAGTACCATCCTGTCTTGATTACTGTAGCTTTGTAGTATAGTCTGAAGTCAGGGAGCCTGATTCTTCCAGCTCCGTTTTTCTTTCTCAAGATTGCTGTGGCTATTCGGGGTCTTTTGTGTTTCCATACAAATTGTGAAATTTTTTGTTCTAGTTCTGTGAAAAGTGCCAGTGGTAGTTTGATAAGGATTGCATTGAATCTGTAGATTGCTTTGTGTAGTAGAGTCATTTTACAATGTTGATTCTTCCAATCCAAGAACATGGTATATCACTCCATCTGTTGGTATCATCTTTAATTTCTTTCATCAGTGTCCTATAGTTTTCTGCATACAGGTCTTTTGTCTCCTTAGGTAGGTTTATTCCTAGGTATTTTATTCTTTTTGTCCCAATGGTAAATGGGAGTGTTCCTTAATTTCTCTTTCAGATTTTTATCATTAATGTATAAGAATGCAAGAGATTTCTGTGCATTAATTTTGTATCCTGCTGCTTTACCAAATTCGTTGATTAGCTCTAGTAGTTTTCTGGTAGCATCTTTAGGATTCTCTATGTGTAGTATCATGTCATCTGCAAATAGTGACAGCTTTACTACTTTTCTGATTTGGATTCCTTTTATTTCTTTTTCTTCTCTGAGTGCTGTGGCTAAAACTTCCAAAATTATGTTGAAAAATAGTGGTGAGAGTGGACAACCTTGTCTTGTTCCTGATCTTAGTGGAAATGGTTTCAGATTTTCACCATTGAGAACAATGTTGGCTGTGGGTTTGTCATATATGGCCTCTATTATGTTGAGATAAGTTCCCTCTATGCCTACTTTCTGGAGGGTTTTTATCATAAATGGGTGTTGAATTTTGTCAAAAGCTTTTTCTGCATCTATTGAGATGATAGTATGCTTTTTCTCCTTCAATTTGTTAATATGGTTTATCACATTGATTTGCATATATTGAAGAATCCTTGCATTCCTGTGATAAACCCCACTTGATATGGTGTATGATCCTTTGTTGGATTCTGTTTGCTAGTATTTTGTTGAGGATTTTTGCATCTATGTTCATCAGTGATATTGGCCTGTAGTTTTCTTTCTTTGTGGCATCTTTGGTTTTGGTATCAGGGTGATGGTGGCCTCATTGAATGAGTTTGGGAGTGTTCCTCCCTCTGCTATATTTTGGAAGAGTTTGAGAAGGATAGGTGTTAGCTCTTCTTTAAATGTTTGATAGAATTTGCCTGTGAAGCCATCTGGTCCTGGACTTTTGTTTATTGGAAGATTTGTAATCACAGTCTTAACTTCAGTGCTTGTGATTGGTCTGTTTATATTTTCCATTTCTTCCTGTTTCAGTCTCAGAAGGTTGTGCTTTTCTAAGAATTTGTCCATTTCTTCCAGGTTGTCCATTTTTTTCACATATAGTTGCTTGTAGTAGTCTCTCACGATCCTTTGTATTTCTGCAGTGTCAGTTGTTACTTCTCCTTTTTCATTTCTAATTCCATTGAGTATTCTCCCTTTTTTCCTTCATGAGTCTGGCTAATGGTTTATCAATTTTGTTTATCTTCTGAAAGAACCAACTTTTAGTTTTATTGATCTTTGCTATCGTTTCCTTCATTTCTTTTTCATTTATTTCTGATCTGATCTTTATGAGTTCTTTCCTTCTGCTAACTTTGGAGTTTTTTTGTTCTTTCTCTAATTGCTTTAGGTATAAGGTTAGGTTGTTTACTTGAGATGTTTCTTGTTTCTTGAGGTAGGATTGTATTGCTATAAACTTCCCTCTGAGAACTGCTCTTGCTGCATCGCATAGGTTTTGGGTCGTCTTGTTTTCATTGTCATTTGTTTCTAGGTATTTTTTGATTTCCTCTTTTATTTCTTCAGTGATCTCTTGGTTACTAAGTAGTGTAATGGTTAGTCTCCTTGTGTTTGTATTTTTTACAGATTTTTTTTCCTGTTATTGATACCTAGTCTCATAGCGTTGTGGTCAGAAAAGATACTTGATATGGTTTCAATTTTCTTAAATTTACCAAGGCTTGATTTGTGACCCAACATATGATCTATCCTGGAGAATGTTCCATGAGCACTTGAGAAGAAAGTGTATTCTGTTGTTTTTGGATGGAATGTCCTATAAATATCAATTAAGTCCATCTTGTTTAATGTATCATTTAAAGCTTGTGTTTCTTTATTTTCATTTTGGATGATCTGTCCATTGGAGAAAGTGGGGTGTTAAAAGTCCCCTAGTATGATTGTGTTACTGTCGATTTCCCCTTTTATGGCTGTTTAACATTTGCCTTATGTATTGAGGTGCTCCTATGTTGAGCACATAAATATTGACAATTCTTATATCTTCTTCTTGGATTGCTCCCTTCATCATTATGTAGTGTCCTTCTTTGTCTGTTGTAATAGTCTTTATTTTACAGTCTATTTTGTCTGATATGAGAATTGCTACTCCAGCTTTCTTTTGATTTCCATTTGCATGGAATATCTTCTTCCATCCCCTCACTTTCAGTCTGTATGTGTCCCTAGGTCTGAAGTGGGTCTCTTGTAGACAGCATATATACGGGTCTTGTTTTTGTATCCATTCAGCCTGTCTATGTCTTTTGATGGGAGCATTGAATCCATTTACATTTAAAGTAATTATCGATATGTATGTTCCTATAACCATTTTCTTCATTGTTTTGTGTTTGTTTTTGTAGGTCTTTCCCTTCTCTTGTGTTTCCTGCCTAGAGAAGCTCCTTTAGCATTTGTTGTAAAGCTGGTTCGGTGGTGCTGAATTCTCCTGGCTTTTGCTTGTTTGTAAAGGTTTTAATTTCTCTGTCAAATCAGAATGAGATCCTTGCTGGGTAGAGGAATCTTGGTTGTAGGTTTTTCCCTATATTACTTTAAATATGTCTTGCCACTGCCTTCTGGCTTGCAGAGTTTCTGCTGAAAGATTAGCTGTTAACCTTATGGTGATTCCTGTGCATGTTATTTGTTGTTTTTCCCTTGCTGCTTTTAATATTTTTTCTTTGTATTTAATTTTTGATAATTTGATTAATATGTGTCTTGGCATGTTTCTCCTTGGATTTATCCTGTATGGGACTCTGTGCATTTCCTGGACTTGATTATTTCCTTTCCCATATTAGGGAAGTTTTCAACTATAATCTCTTGAAATATTTTCTCAGTCCCTTTCTTTTTCTCTTCTTCTTCTGGGACCCCTATTATTCAAATGTTGGTGTGTTCAATATTGTCCCAGAGGTCTCTGAGACTGTCCTCAATTCTTTTCTTTCTTTTTTCTTTATTCTGCTCTGTAGCAGTTATTTCCACTATTTTATCTTCCAGGTAGAACTTATCCATTCTTCTGCCTCAGTTATTCTGCTATTGATTCCTTCTTTAGAATTTTTAATTTCATTTATTGTGCTGTTCATCATTGTTTATTTGCTCTTTAGTTCTTCTGGGTCCTTATTAAATGTTTCTTGTATTCTCTCCATTCTATTTCCAAGATTTTGGATCATCTTTACTATCATTACTCTGAATTCTTTTTCAGGTAGACTGCCTATTTCCTCTTCATTTGTTTGGTCTGGCAGGTTTTTACCTTGCTCCTTCATCTGTTGCATATTTTTCTCTCTTCTCATTTTGTTTAACTTACTGTGTTTAGGGTCTCCTTTTCACAGGCTCGTAGTTCCCGTTGTTTTTGGTGTCTTCCCCCAGTGCGTAAGGTTAGTTCAGTGGGTTTTGTTGGCTTCCTGGTGGAGGGGACTGGTGCCTGTGTTCTGATGGATGAGGCTGGATCTTGTCTTTCTGGTGGGCAGGACCGCGTCTGGTGGTGTGTTTTGGGGTGTCTGTGAACTTAGTATGGTTTTCGGCAGCCTCTCTGCTAATGGGTGGGGCTGTGCTCCTGTCTTGCTAGCTGTTTGGCGTGGGGCGTCCAGCACTGGAGCTTGCTGCTCTTTGAGTGGGGCTGGGTCTTAGTGTTGAGATGGAGATCTCTGGGAGAGCCCTCGCTGATTGATATTACTTGGGGCCAGGATGTCTCTGGTGGTCCAATGTCCTGAACTCAGCTCTCCCATTTCAGAGGCTCAGGTCTGACCCCTGGCTGGAGCACCAAGACCCTGTCAGCCACACGGCTTTCCAGGTTGTTGACACAAGAGCGAAGTACTGACATCCTAAATCAATTCTTGTTCCTGTCTTGAGAACTGCTGTCAGCTTTCTGCTTCAGCACTAGCCTTTGTCCCCGTGGTTTCAGCTGCTTGCCTTGCAAGTGACCCAGTTAACCCAGCTAGCTCGTATGGGATAACCACTTATCTTTTACCAGAATGTAAAATTTATATCAGTCATCCTCACGGAACAGAATGAAAACATTACAAACAAGATAAAATTTATTAGTAAAGGAGTCAACTATGTTCATGCTAGTGAAAAGTTAAATAGCAGTGTGTTTTCAAGTAAAATGAGTAAGTAACTGGGGGGAAAAAGGCTCAGAGAGTAGCCTGGAAATTTCTATTTATCTCCATAAAATAAATGAGAGTCATCCATTTTAGAATTTAACACCACAGAGCGAATATGGGTATTATTACCTCCTGCTGCATGGCAGATAGTAAGTGTTTAATAGCAGTTGGAGACTTATCCTTCTGTTTTCTGATCCCCCCGAAGTTTTGAGTAAATACTCTTTTATCACAGAAGGGAGATGGGAGGCAGGTCAGAGGACAGCATTGTTCTGTCTTAGCTTCCCCAGGCCCAGGAACTCAGTCTGAGTCTCATGGAGAGAGGGAGCAGAGGGAGAAGCAGGAGAAGCTGCTTTGTGGTTGAGTCTGGTGAGACACTTAACACAGGCTGCACTGCTTGGGCACCCTGGAAGCTAAGTGGAAAACGAGGCACCAGAGGAGAAGGCTCCCTCCCAGGTCTGCATGGACCACAGCATGGCCTCAGCACCATGAAGACTGCAGGGACCTTACCCTGCTGCGTTTCTGTGAACTACTCAATTCAATTGGATCATCTAAATCAGTGGTTCATAACTAGGGACAATCTCCCCCCACCACACACCTTCCTTGGGGGGACATTTGGCAATGTCTAGAGAGAGACATTTATGGTTGTCACAACTGGGGGTGTGGGTGCTACTGGCATCTGCTGGGTAGACAGCAAGGATGTTGTTAAACATCCTGCAATACATAGGGCAGCCCCTTGCAATAACTCTCCAGTCCCAAATGCCAATAGTGCCAAAGTTGAGAACTCTTGGTTTAAATGAAAGCACTTAGCACAGTGCCTGACACTTGTTAAAAGCTCAAGAAATGTTGATTCACTGTTATGGGCTGGTCTTCTCCTGGTGTTCAGAATGTTTCAAATAATTGGCAATCCCCTAAACTCACCATATATATACTACAGCTTCTTCACTGTAAGACATACTTTAAAAAAAAAATCACTGTTTCAGTTTTTTGACTTGGCATGAGATGTGATCATTTATATATTTTCTCCCTAAGTAGCTGTTATCAAATCTTGGTGGATGTCAGTTAATCACCTCTTGAACTTCCGAAAAAGCAGTCTACTGTGTACCCTTCTAGGTTTCTATTTCCTGTGTTAGATCAGGAGTTCCTGAAATAGTGCCTGGAGACATGAAAAAGTAACCTATTCATATGTGAGTTGATTTATTATCACCAATACAGAGTCACTAATTGACTTTTCTCCTGCTGCTGCTGACAAATACTGCTGTCAAGCTCTGCACATGCTAAACTTTTTCTGATGAATACTTAGAACAACAAAAAGCTGCAAAACATTAGCTTTGGTCGGGGCCCTGGGAAGTCTTTCAATTCCTTTCTATTAGAGATGAGAAACTAGAGATCTCTGAAGGCTCGTTGACTTTCCCAACTCCATTCAGCTAGACCATCACGGAGCTCCGTGGTGCTTTCCACAGACACTAGAGGAAAGGTAACCAAAATGCCCAGTAGGATGGAAATGGCATGGATACTGGTGAGGTGGGGAAAAAAAAATGTACACCGCAGGAGATCAGGAAGGACTGAACAGAAGACATGGCTGTTGAGCCATCACCTCTAAACAGGAAAGGGGATTGGGATTGGGTAAAGGCCAGGGAGGAGAGTGGGTTGTAAAGGGTTTGGATGTCGAGTGTGTAAGGGCACTGCAGATGGATGAAATAATCTGACAACCTGGAGCGCTAAGCAGCATATTATAGTATGGAAACTGTAAGTAGTTGGTTTGTTGGAGCGGAGGGTACCAGGGAGGTGAGGGAGAGATGAGAGTTTCAACCTGAGGAATTTGGACATAGTATGAGTAGAATCTGTCAGGAGCCAGATGCCACTCTCAAATAGGGGAATTGAGGAGAGCTTAATAAAGGGACTGTTTACAATGGTGTGGCAGGATTAGGGGAAACAATTGAGATATGCTGTGCTATGGGGGTAATAACAGCACAAAGCCATTTCCATCCCTAGGTCTGAAGGGGGACATGGAGAGCCAACACCAAGGGACCAGATATCCCAGAGTCTGCATGACAGGAGCTGTGGGCTTTGCTATAAGGGTACTGTCTTCTCTTAGCAACCTGGCTGGGAGGGGCCAGGGGAAATAATACCCCAGACCTCAATGCTCGTGACTTCCACTGGTTAAAATAAACTGGAAGTTAGTGGGCAAGGGAAGCAATGGAGGCAGTCTTTACAGGTCAGCATCCAGGTGCCCAGAGCAGAGCAGAAAGTGGTGGAGAGTAGACCCAAAGGGACAAACAGAAAACATTCAGCACAGAAGAAGTGACAAACAGCTGGAGGAATCAACAAAATCTCAGAAAGCATCCCGTGGGTCTCAGGACATCACTGAAGATTTCAAAGTTGGAGACCACTGGCCTCTAGGGGGCGCTCAAGGATTTCTCTCCTTACACTCAATCGCGCCAGAGAAGAAACGTCAATAGAGGACAAAAAAAGATTCCACAAAATGAGCCCTTCGCTAGGG
Organism: Globicephala melas; assembly: GCF_963455315.2. Taxonomy (NCBI): domain Eukaryota; kingdom Metazoa; phylum Chordata; class Mammalia; order Artiodactyla; family Delphinidae; genus Globicephala; species Globicephala melas. Next base: position 30,377,700 of record NC_083323.1, on the reverse strand, counting down.
GATGGAACTCAGAAGTGGAAAGGGATTGTTCCCAGAAATGGAAATTTCCCCTTTGCACTTAGATTTACTACATTTGGATTGATTTGTAATAATACCAATTAAATAAATCAAAGCTAACACTATTCTTCACTGTGTGCCAAGTTTTAGCACAACATTTAGTACAACTCTTCGAGGTAAACACCATTTAAAATCCCATTTTACAGATTAGGAGACTGAGAGCACCTGGATTTAGACCCACATTACACTGGACTATTCTGCTCTTTTTTTCTCCCGGGTTGCTGGTTTAGTCCACTAGGTCAAAGCTTGCCCTTCCTTAGAAGCTTAATAAAACCAGGGCAGCGTCCAGTGAAAAGGAGGCTTGAAAAAAGAGGCAACTTTCTATGTTAGGATTTATTTTCATTTAACAATTTAAAGCACATATTTAATGATTGAACACTGACTACCTGCCAGGCTTTGGGCCGGGTGCCAGGGATACCCAGGTGAACAAGATGAGAGGCACCACAGTGTAACACCTGAGAGATTTCAGAGCCTGATGAACGGATGTGAATCCTGAGCCTACCACATGCTGCCCATGTGACCAGGGTCAGTCACGTAAATCACTTAACACTCTGTTTCCTCACTGTCTAAAATATAATAGATAAATACACTTAGAACAACGCCAGGCATGTTGTTAATACTACAAAGGTATGAACTGCTATCCTTACGACATACTGTCAGGCTCTGAAGCTTTTTCAATAGATGGAGAGACACAGAGAGAGACAAGGTCAGGTTCTGCGCCGGGTGCAAAAGGCCGTGTTGTCTGCCGCTTTGGCAAGGCCTGGGGTTATAAGGGCAAAAGGGGTTCTGGAGGCTCTACTCGGTCCAGTTCAGCTGTTGGGTTTGGGGTCAAAGCTCTAGTTCCGAGGTGGCAGACAAGTTCCTGTCTGGCATTCCGAGTCCAACCAGTTGATACTGGTTGATACCAGTTGATACCAGTAAGAGGAATTCTCAGACTGCACGTAGAGTTAATGAGAAAGCATGCCATGAGCCATAAAGGCTTCCTGCCATTGACAGTACTGAGAGCAGACGGCTCTTGGTTCTAGAATAGTTCTTTGCCTGGAATGTCCCTCCAGCACAGGGATCTGGGGAGGCCTCAGAGGTCCTGACAAAAGTCACAGATGAAGGTAACCAGTCACCCCAGTTTGTCTAGGACTGTCCCAGTTTTAGCTCTGAAGGAATCATCCTGCATCCGAGGAAGCCCCTCCACCTTAGACACAACCCAGTTAACGTCACAGGCTTTTTCTACCTGACAACACTTAAAAAAACAACAACTATAAACTCTGGCCAGTAGGGATTCTTTTTTCAGCCTGTGAAAAGGCATGTCTTCTGGCCTGCTGTAATATGCTGGCCTGTACATCCCTAACTTTCCCTTCACCTCCCAGCAGCCAACGGTATAGCTCTCTCATTTCTCAGCTATTCCCCTGCTCTATCCATTAAAGTCTTAGCAGGAAACAGATGGCACCCTCAAAGGGGTTTAACTGAAAAGCATTTCACGCAGGGATTATTTACAGAGGCGTGGGCAGGGTTCACGGAACCAGCAAGATCTGGGGAGACACCCAGGGATTAGCCCTCAGCCCCAGAGAGCGGTGCTGCTCCTGGCCTGCGGAGAGCTGAGCTGTGCAGAGAGGCCCTGGAGCCTCAGCCGGGAGGAGCGGGCAGGCGGGAGGAGGAACCCCTGACATGGCCCCCCGCCTGCCCTCCAGCCTCTTGCCGGTGCCTCCCGATCAGAGGGCGAGGGAAGCACACCAGGCGGCAGCAGGTGTGGTGGCCGTCAGCCTCCCAAGCCCCAGAGTCTGGCCAGAAAAGAGCTAAGAATAACCAGGCCAGGCCATCCTGTTGTCACTCAGCTTCCGTTCTAGTCCTTTCCTCGCTGAAGAAACTCAGGCCCCCAACAACGAGAACACTCAACATCGCGTCGCCGAGGGGTGACAGAGTTCAGTCCTGCTCTTTCCTGGAAACTAAAGCCAGCAGGGTGCAAGGCAACCAGGAAAGCGAGACAAAGAAACAATGACCACAGCATGTAGTGGCTCCAGCCTTGCGTCTGAGTGGAACTAATGTGACAATCCTGACTTCCTTCTTCCACCGTTCAGTCCATGACGCCCTTACTCTCGACAGCACCTTGGAGGTGAAGGTGTTCTTACCTGAAGGGATGAGCCAACCTTCAGTCTCACAGGACCCAGGTACTTAATGGCTCTGTCTTTATCGAGTTGCTGCGGTCTCCCACTGACCATGACTATTGAACAGGCAGTGCAATAAATTCCATGGGCTCCAGACATAGCGTTGTCCCCATTTTGTAGCAACAATCCAATTTCTCCCTGATAAGCAGAATCAATCACACTGGCCCATTACAGGCACCCAATTCTCTGCCCTTAATTAGTGGCAGGCACAGCCTGAGATGGCCAGGGGGCAGTTTCAGTGTTGTCCAGTGGAAATATTCCTCCCTGTTTGGCACAAGGACCTCAAACTCACTAGATACAATGTTTCAGGGACAGGAAGATAATCTTCTTGAAGTGGGTTATTAAGGGTAACATTGAGAGAAGCCACTGCCACCTCCACCCCTGGGTTCCCAGGGCCATATACTCAATACCTTGTACTGACTACTGACCTGACCACTCGACAAACACCACCCCAGCCTCACAAGATGTTGTCTCCCCCGCCTCCATGAACTGAGCCTTCAATAAGTCAGACAAAGACAAATATCATATGACATCACTTATAAGGGGAATCTAAAAAAATGATACAAATGAATCTAAAAAAAGATACAAATGGACTTATTTACAAAATAGGAACAGACTCACAGACTTAGAAAACAAACTTTATGGCTACCAAAAGGGAAAGGTAGGGGGAGGGATAAATCAGAAGTTTGTGATTAACATACACACACTACTATATGTAAAATAGATAATCAACAAGGACCTACTGTATAGCACAGGGAACTCTACTCAATATTCTTTAATAACCTATGTGGGAAAAGAATCTGAAAATGAATGGATATATGTATGTGGATAACTGAACTGTACACCTGAAACTAACACAACATTGTAAATCAACTATAATATAAAATAAAAACTGAATTGAAAAAAACCCTGAGCCTTCAATATGACATTCCATCATTCCATCAAGCCAGGTGCTTCTAGGTGATGTGAGAACAATGGGTTTCTTGATGTCAGCTCTCAATACCACAGTTATTTCACTGTAAATGAGCTCCTCGGTCAGAGGCGATGATGTGTGTGATACCATGGGGGTGAACAGGCAGCCCATCGATCGCATATGGTGGTGCTGGCCGAAGCATCACCGGTAGGAAAGGGGAGTCACTCTCCAGGATATGCAATTATTTCCATACAGACACATTACTGCCCCTTCCAAAATGGAGTGGTCCAAAAGAATCGACCTGAGTGGCAGGTGCTCCCAGGAAACGATGCCAAGCAAGGGCTCAGTGTTAGATTCCGGTTTAGAAAGCTGGACACTCAGCAGTGGCAGAGGCCAGCTCAGCTGTGGTGAGAGGACGTGCCTGTCTTCATTCCCATATATCGTGTCTACTTCTTCCCACAGCCACTTGGTACTTGGGCCATTTATGCGAGCTCAGAGATGGCCGGGGAAGGGGCTTGCTGACAAACAAGGCATAGGTCGTCTTGGCCTCCTCCTTACTTAGCCTTCCATGAAATGGATGTCCTCTGGGGGGCATTTACATGGGGCTCAAATGGCTTTGAACACTGTAGCCATTCTTAGGGATCCATGACGTAATTTCCCTACAGATGGTCTTGGCTCCAATCTTCCAATATGTTTAAAAATTGCTAAGTCCCTGATAAGTTGACCAACCTGGTTAGCCATTGCCCATGAATCAGTGTATTTCAGGAAAACTCAGGTTATCTCTTTTTTCATGTCAAGTGACCAACCAGATGTAGTGCCCAAAGTTCTATCTACTGGGAGATTTCCCTGTGACTTGCAGAGCCACCCTAGACAGATAGCTCCCTGAATCAGGCCAGCATCCCCCTGTCTTCTGATTGTTTGCTCAGAGGGAATTCCCTGGGGCCAGAGGTAGGGTTTGAGGGAGAGGCAGGAAACAGTAGGAAGTCTGAGTCGTGTGGTTCTGCAGGGAAGAGAAGGGCTGAGAATAGAATTGGGGATGTGAAGGGATAGAGGATAACAGCTCACCCACATATGTGCAAGTTCTTTACCCTTAAATTTAAATGGAGCTTCAGTAACCTTACTTCTTACTTTATATGAGAAAATTCTTACAGACAAAACAGCATCAACATTCAAGCCAAGAAGGCAATAAAGGAATAATAACTTAGCACTTGACATATATTTCTGACAAATAGTGTATTTCATGGTCCATCCTGAACGCACCTGAGGTAAAAGTAGATGCATCCAACATCTAAGCTTAATTGATTTTTGCCAGAAAGTCTATTTTGAAATGTGAGCTTCTGATACATTCCTTATGTTTGTGCTTTTTAAAACAAGTTTCATTTTTATATTTTCTTTGTCAGCAGGGGAAAAATCAGATCAATTCTATAAGATCAGTTCTATACAAGCATTATTGAAACTGTTGGAGTCCCAAGATGGAGTCTTTAAAATAAATGTGCTTAAACTAACCTATGATGTCAGAAGTCAGGAAAGGTAGCACAAGGGGGCATCTAGCGGCTGATAATGTTGTGTTTCCTCCTCGGGGCATTGGTTACATGGGAAACTTCATTTCGTGAAATTACAACAAGCAGTGCACTTATGATAGATGTCCTATTGTATATGTCTATTACACTTCAATATGAAGGGAGAAATGGAATGTGTTTTATATAATCATGACATTCTTGCAAACGTTTTCATGAACTAGAAACTAGATTAGACAATTTCACAAAATGCTGCACAATTAGTGCATTCTTCCAGCTAACCAGCCCATCAAAATCATTTATTGAAGGTGTAGAATGCAAGGCATTGCATTAAATATTGTCTATAGACTTTCGGGGAAGGCAACATATCTACATTTAAAACAATTAATCACAATACAAATATTTATTGAGTACCTGCTAAGTAGCGGGCACTAGTCTAGACCTCTGAGCTTACATGAGTGAGCAAAACAGGCAGAATTCTCATCCTTGTGGAACTGATGCCTAGTGAGAGAAGACAGCCAATTAACAACAAACAATAAGTAAATTGCATGATTTGTCAGATGGTGATAAGGGATGTTCAAGAAAATCGAGCAGGGTAAGAGAGATTGAGAGTGTTGTAGGGGAAGTTTGCAATTTTAAATAAGAAGTTCAGGTGGGCATCACTAAGGAGGTGATACTTAAGCAAAGATGTAAAAAAGATGTTACCCATGTGTAGAGCTGGAGAAAGAGAATCCAGGCAGAGGACACAATGAGTCAGAAAAGGACCTGATGACTTCAAGCCAAAGAAACCAGTGTGATTAGGATAAGATGAGCTAAGGGGAAAGGAGTAGATGTGAGGTCAGGGAATTAATGAGAGGAAAGATAATTTTAAACTGTTGTATGATTCTGGTTTTTACTTTCAATGAAATGGGACACCATTGCAAGAACTTGAGTAAGGGAGTGGCATGAGCTGACTTACATTTTTAAAGTATCTAGTTGCTATTTGGTGAATAGACTACAAAGGAGGAAGAGTAGTAGAAAGAGGAAACCTCCTACACTGTTGGTGGGAATGTAAATTGGTGCAGCCGCTATGGAGAACAGTATGGAGGTTCCTTTAGAAACCAAAAATAGAGCTACCATATGATCCAGAAATTTCTGCATATATGGGCATATATGCAGAAAAGACAAAAACTCTAATTCAAAAAGATACATGCACCCCAATGTTCACAGCAGCACTATTTACAATAGCCAGGACATGGAAGCAATGTAAATGTCCATCAACAGATAAACAGATAAAGAAGATGTGATACACACACACACACACACACACACACACACACACACAATGGAATATTACTCAGCCATAAAAAGAATGAAATAATGCCATTTGCAACAACATCAATGGACCTAGAGATTGTCATACTAAGTGGAGTAAGTCAGATAGAGAAAGACAAATAACATACGATATCACTTATATGTAGAATCTTAAAAAAATGATACAGATGACCTCATTTACAAAACAGAAATCGACTCACAGACATAGAAAACAAACTTATGGCTACCAAAGAGGAAAAGGGTGGGGGGATAAATTAGGAATTTGGGATTAACAGATACACAATACTAATATAAAATAGATAAACAACAAGGACCTACTGTACAGCACAGGGAACTATATTCAATATCTTTTTAATAACCTAATGGAAAAGAATCTGAAAAAGATTTTATGTATAATATCTTAAAATATATATTATATATAACTAAATCACTTTGCTGTACACCTGAAACATTGTAAACCAACTATACTTCAATTTTAAAATATTGACAAAAAAGAAAAGACTAGTAACGGGGAGACCAGTCAGGAGGCTGTTGCAATAATCCAGGTGAAAAAGGATGGTGACCTGGACCAGGCTGGTAGCAGCAGACGTGTAAATAATTGTCAGCGTTTGGATATATTTTGAAGATTGAACCAACAGGATTTTTGAAGGATTGGATATGAGATTTGAGAAAAGAGAGGAGTCAAGCATGGTTTTGAGATTTCAGGACTGAACAAAGGTGAAGTTGTCATCAACTCAGATGAGGAAGACTGTGGGTAGAGCGGGACTGAGGAGGAACATGACAAGTTCTGTGTTGGGCACAGTAAGTCTGGGATGTCTCTCAGACATCCTAACAGAAAAGTTAAGTAGGTAGTAAAGTATATATGAGTTTAGAGTCCAAAATAAATGTGTGAATGTGAATGTAAATTTCAGGTTAATAGGCATAGAGATTATATTTATAAGATTAGATGAGATAACCAGGAAGAGAACATAAAATAGAGGAGAGAACCAAAGACTAAGCCCTGGAGCAGTCCGAGAGAAGCACCGAGCAACAAAGAAAGAGCAGCCAGTTCTGTCCTAGGGTATTCCAAGCCTGTGACAGGACTGGTTGACTTACCACTTACCACTGTAATAATTACCTCCCAGGAAGAGAAGTTCAAGGACATTTTACCAGTTTCTATGCCAAGCCATGATCATGAGTAATTACACAGTACCTCGCATATAGCAGCAAGAGCTTCTGAATTATTGCAAATTGTTGAATGAATTATTTCAAGGCTCTGCAGACAGGCCAAAATCTCTTGAGGCTTTAGCTCTTGTTATTAGAGAGACCTGGTATTCTAAATGCATCTAGACTCCCTCCCCTTCGTACCCTCTGGGCACACCGGGGACCAGATGGGTCAATGTGGTTCCTACTTGGGACTGAGCTGAAAGCCTATAGGCTGCTTCACTCAAAACATCTGCTCTGGGCTTCCCTGGTGGCACAGTGGTTGAGAGTCCGCAGTCCCCTGCTGATGCAGGGGACATGGGTTCGTGCCCCAGTCTGGGAGGATCCCACATGCCGCGGAGCGGCTGGGCCCGTGAGCCATGGCCGCTGAGCCTGCGCGTCCGGAGCCTGTGCTCCGCAACGGGAGAGGCCACAACAGTGAGAGGCCCGCGTACCGCAAAAAAAAAAAAAAAAAAAAAATCTGCTCTTTCCCCTGATCAATTCTTTTTGGTCCAGAAATATCTACCTGCTGTAACCAAGCATTCTTCTGCCCCAGAGCCTCTGTCTCGTTGGTCCCTCAATCTGGCCCATCTCCCCTTTGAACAGCTTACTGCCTCTCTTCACTGAAGCCTCTGCTTAATGTCATCTCTTCAGAGAAGCCTATTAGCATCATTTGATATCAAACTGTGCTAGTCTTTTCCACTTGCTTTTTATACCACTCACTACTACCTGCCATTACATTTATTTGTTTGGTGATTGGCGATATGGTCTGAGTTGTATCCCCTGAAAATTTGTATGTTGAAGCCCTTCCCTTCGGCATGCTAAATGTAGATTGAGAATTGAGTTTAAATGAGGTCTTAAGCGTGGAGCCCTGATCCAATAGGATTAGTGTCCTTATAAGAAGGGACACCAGAGATTCAGCTCTCTCTCTGCCGTGTAAGGACACAGTGAGAAAGTGGCCATGTGCACGTCAGAAAGTGCCCTCACTAGGAACAGAATTAGCCAGCTCTGTGATCCTGGACTTCTAGCCTCCAGAACCACGAGAAATACATTTCCGTTGTTTAAGCCACCCAACCTATGGTATTTTGTTATGGCAGCCCGAGCTGACTGAGACCATTGGTTACCTTCTTTCTGCCTCTTCCACTAAGAGTCTCTTTAAAGCAGGATTTTGGTGTTTTTTTTTCCTATTCCAGTGTATGGAACTAGAACAAAGTTTCACCCATAGCAAGCTACTCATTAAATGTTGATGAATGAATCAATTCTCAGATCTGGTCAAGATGTCACTTAGTTAAATAGTTTCATGGATGACCCCCCATGTGGAAGGTTCTGGCTGAGCAAGAGAAAAAGTAAAGAACACGTGGTCCCTGGCCCACGAAAAAGCCTGAAATCTGGTCGTTCTGGGTTAGGTTGCTCTGTTAGGCTGATAGCAATTCACTTCCCCAAACTCCAAATTCTGGTTCCTGCCAGGCTCCAGAGAGGAGGGACAGTGCTTTGGGTAATAACAACCCTCATTTTAGCAGAGGCTCCAGGGTGTTTTCCATGAGAGTCATCTCGGGCAAACAGAGCAGGTTTTCAAAGTAAATTTAGCATCTCATTTGGGATGAATAGTATGTGTTTTTGTCTTATAAATCATACCCAGCAATCCTTTTCTCAACCTTGGCCCTTGAAGAGTAGAGGATATGGCATTTCTGACCAAACCAGTTACAGGATGGGAGTACAATATAGAGATACTTGTAGGAAAGGGTTTGGAGAAAACCCGTGTCTCTCTTGTCAGGAGACCCCCAATTCAGGATCTTATATCCTTGACTGAACTCTGACTTTGAAAATTTCCCAAAGTATATACACAGGCGCGCGCACGCACGCACACACACACACCCCATAATTAATATATTCAGGCTGAAACCAGCTAACACAGTGGCGCATTGTGTAGAGGTTGATATTTATAGTGACCTGACTCCATGGACTATGTGGACATGAGAGCCAAAACTAGCTAATTGTGTGGGAAAAAGTAATATTATGGATCCACAAGGCTGTGAAAGATAAAAAAGAAGATAAGCAATAAGAAAAGCTTTCAGAGTCTCACAGCTCAGTCCTCTATTTGGAGGTAGAAGGGTTTTATTTCTGTCTCAAGCGTAGGCTTAGGCAAACCCAAGCCTTGCTCTTTGTGGTGGGCTTATAAGCAGGGTAAATGGAAAAAGGGAAATTCCTGGCAAGCCCTGGCTTGGAGATGGTACAAAAAATCCTCAGTAAGTATAGTGTATTTCCTTCTTTTCTGAATCCATACTAACTTGCCCAGCAAAACTTTCTTTAGTCCTTTATTGATTCCAAAACTTATTTTAATTTTTGCCTTTCGCTTCTTATTTCCTTTCCCACAGATGGTGGGTAAAATATAAGCCTGTAAAAGTAAAGCTTAAAAGACTTACGTTTCTTTTTTTGGCTTTCAAATGTTTCACACGACTACGTGATAGTCCCACCTCATCCACTCACACTTACATTTTTCCTCTTCCTAGCATTAATAGGCTTAAATGTTTGGTTAGGCAGGAAATTTAGAATAGGGAACTTCGTCCACCATTCTTTTGCCTCTTGAAGGAGTTTTTAAAAATACTGAAGAGATTTGATTCTAGGTACAATAGAGTGAGCACATTCATTCATTGCACCCTGTTCCTCCCACTGAATGCAGCTGTGAAACCTGCTCACAACACATGGAGCATCTGAGGGTCCTAAGGTAAGTAGTAGCAGGCAGATTGGAGAAGATGACCAAAATGGTGATTTAATCACTTTTTCCCCTCTGGTATCTCTTGAAATTCAAGTCTGTCCAACAATATGTAAAAACAATAATATACAATGCCAAGTGGAATTTACCCTACAAATGCAAGACTGGTTCCGCATTGAATATCAGTCAATGCAATTCACCATATCAGCAGTCTAAAGAGTAAAAAACAAAAACAAACAAAACAAACAAACAAAAAACACCAAAAGCATGAAACATAAAAGAAGAAATTGATAAATTGGACTTCATCAAATTTTTGCTCTACAAAAGATATTAAGAGCATGAAAAGACAAGCTACAAACTGGGAGAAAAATATTTGCAAATAATATTTCTAAAAAAGAACTTTTATCCAGAATACATAAAGAACCCTCAAATATCAACAATAAGAAAAAAATTCGACTCTGACATAAATCATATTAACGTTTACTTAGGTCAGTCTCCCAAGGCAATAGAAAGAAAAGCAAAAGTAAACAAATGAGTCTTAATCAAACTTATAAACTTTTGTACAGCAAAGGAAACCATAAATGAAATGAAAAGACAACCTATGTATTAGGAGAAAATATTTGCCAACAATGTGACTGACAAGGGCTTAATTTCCAAAACATACAAACAGCACTATTTACAATAGTCAAGACATGGAAGCAACCTAAATGTCCACTGACAGATGAATGGATAAAGAAGATGTAGTACACATATAAAACGGAATACTACTCAGCCATAAAAATGAATGAAATAATGCCATTTTCAGCAACATGGATGGACCTAGAGATTATCATACTAAGTGAAGTAAGTCAGAAAGAGAAAGACAAATACCATATGAGATCACCTATACGTGAAATCTAAAATATGACACAAATGAACTTATTTATGAAACAGAAAGAGACTCACAGATGTAGAAAACAAACTGATTGTTACCAAAGGGGAAAGGGGGTGGGGGAGGGATAAATTAGGAGTTTGGGATTAGCAAATACAAACTACTATATATAAAATAGATAAACAACAAGGTCCTACTGTATAGCACAGGGAACTATGTTCAATATCCTGTAATAAACCATAATGCAAAAGAATATGAAAAAGAATATACATACATGTGTATAACTGAATCACTTTGCTGTATACCAGAAACTAACACAATGTTGTAAATCAACTATACTTCAATAAAAAAAATTAAAAAGAAAACAATCCAATATTAAAATGGACAAAAGACCTGAGTAGATACTTTACCAAGGAGAATGTAAAGATGGCAAATAAGCCCATGAAAAGATGTTCGATATCATTAGCTGTTAAGGAAATACAAATTATAGCTACAATGACACATCTATTACCATGGCTAAAATAAAAATTACCAACATACCAAGTGGTAGCAAGGATGCAGAGCAACTGTAATTCTCATACTTTGTTGGTGGGGATATAGAATGGTACAAGCCCTCTGGAAAAAGTTTGGAAGTTTGTTTAAATTTTTATTAGCATATAGCTGATTTACAATGTTGTGTCAGTTTCTGCTGTACAGCAAAGTGTATCAGATATACATATACATATATTCACTCTTTTTTAGATTCTTTTCCCATATAAGTCATTACAGAGTCTAGAGAAGAGTTTCCTGTGCTATACAGTAGGTCCTTATTAGTTATCTATTTTATATATAGAAGTGTGAACTTGTCAATCCCAGTCTCCAAATTTATCCCCCTCACCTTTTCCTCCTGGTAGCCATAAATTTGTTTTCTACATCTATGACTGTATTTCTGTTTTGTAAATAAGTTCATTTGTACCATTTTTTTAGATTTCACATATAAGCGATTATCATATGATATTTGTCTTTCTCTGTCTGACTTATTTCATTCACAGTCACCATATCCAGCAATCCTATTCTTGGGTATTTATCATAGAGAAATAAATACATTTACAAAAACAAACAAACAAGCTTTGTACATAATTGTTTATATAGTGGCTCTAGTCATAATCACCAAAAATTGGAAATAACCCAAATGTCCTTCAGTTAGTGAACAGATAAACAAACAGTGGTAAATCTGAATAATGGAATACTACTCAGCAATATAATGAACCAACTTCGAATCATTCTACAACTTGGATGAATCTCAAAGGCATTAAGCTCAGTGAAAGTAACCAGTCTCAGAAGGTTACCTACTCAATGATTCCATTTATATGAAAGTCTCTAAAGGACAAAGTCATAGTGATGGAGAACAGATTAGGGGTTGGGGAGAGAGTATGATGGCAAAGGGATAACATGAGGGCGTTTCAGGCAGGATAGAACTGTTCTGTATCTTGATCCTGGTGATGGTTACATGAATTTATATACTTGTTAAAATTTATAGGACAGTACATACAAAAAGGTCAATTTTACTGTATGTTAATTTAAAAAATGAGACTGGAAAAAACACAGAAGATTGCACAGATATATAAAACAGGCGGAAAATCGTCATTTTTCTCAGTTTTCCTTTTCCATTTATCTAGGGTAGAAAACTATTTAGGCAAAGTACTTTCAGATTTAATATTCTACATGTGTGTTCATTCCCAATTTCCATCAAAGCATCCATGCAACTTGAGTCACCGAGTGCAGATCTGGAACAGATAGCTGGGGGGAAAGGACAGGCTATCAGAAAGTTAATGACTTGGCCTGATGCCACGTTTAAAGGAACAAGGAGGACATTCAAACCTTAATGGAAGTATTCAGTCCATGAGACAAGGAGACAAGCTTTAGCTTTAATCAGCTTTTCCTGCAATATGTTCCATGAGTTTGCTGGGTCACCAAATGACCAGCTTCAAGTTCTTAAGCTCACAAGAAGGCGAAACCATTGCTTTTCTATGATCCTCAAAACAAAGCTCTATACACAACAGAACTGTGCCACCAGGCCCAAAATAAGACTACAAATTTGTTGATTTCTTTTTTTTGGACTGAAGTTCCCTGAGAACTTACCTGCCTTATGCACAGTTGCTCCCAATACCCAGCATGTAACAGATATCCACTTAGTGTTTACTGGATTGAGCTGAATATTAGAAAGTGGCTTTAACTTACTAGGATTATTTTAGGATCTCTAGTTTGGACTAGGTTAGCACTCGTAGTAAAAATAAGAGGAAAATGCCTGATAGGAAGGAGGGTGAAATATTTTTCATGGTTTGAACATCAATCAGAACAGGGAGGCATCATCTAGAACCCCATTGATGGAAGTCAGGAGATTTGACCTTGACTCCAGGCTGGGTTCTATCTCTCCGGCACTCACAGAGCAGACAACCACAAGGATAGCATAGCCAGGGGAGGTGGTGACCTCCCTGTGCCATGTGGAGCAGAAGGCAGTATCTTTTGAAAATATCAAAAGCGACCTGGACTTCCCTGGTGGTGCAGTGGTTAAGAATCCGCCTGCCAATACAGGGGACACAGGTTCGATCCTTGGTCCGGGAAGATCCCACATGCCTGCCGCGGAGCAACTAAGCCCGTGCGCCACAACTACTGAGCCTGCGCTCTAAAACCCCCAAGCCACAACTACTGCGCCTGCTTGCTGCAACTACTGAAGCCCGTGCACCTTGAGCCCGTGCTCTGCAACAGAAGCCACCGCAATGAGAAGCCCGTGCACTGCAACAAAGAGTAGCCTCCGCTCGCCTCAACTAGAGAAAGCCCACGCACAGCAATGTAGACCCAACGCAGCCAGAAAAAAAAGAGTGAACTTGCTTCAACATGGCTTGGTTAGTTTTCAGGTTACCTCAGGAAAAGTGAGGGCTACTCGCAGGAATTCACATGCATTACTTCTGTAAACAGCTCAGGAACTCAGGCAGCATCAGCCTGGACCAGCGCTGTCTCAGCCTATCTGCTACGTTCAGCTATTTGCTCCATTTTCCTCTCTCTACCTACTGAGTCCTCTGTTTATGCATTGACTCCTGTTCCCACTACTAACAGGGAGACCTCTTAGAATTTTCTAGTTCTAATGGGTTACAGAATTTTACTGGGCCACAGTAATGTCACAGCCTAGCCAATGGATGGGCTGCCCTTGGGTCATAAATGCCTATGTAAATGAAGCCACAGAGAGCTGGGGTCAGGGTTGGGGCAGTTCCCTTCACAAGGGTTGAGAAAGGACAGCAGCTGAAATTCAAGGACAGAGCTTCCTCTGGAGTTGGGGGCTGGGGTTGATGGCATTTGGCTGACACTCTTCTGACTCACAACAGGTGGAGGGGTGAGTGAGGGTGGCGGCTCTTTGTAGGCTGGAAGGACAAACTCACAAAGAGAGACTGTGGCACACAGCTCCTGTTGCTGGCGGGCCACTCTCAGGTCCCACACAGAGCTGGAACGCTGCTCTCGGGGCCCTGGAGGTGCCCTGTGCTGCATGTGTCTTTTGGGGAGACTCTGTGTGTGTTGCCTAAGAACATGAGTGTAGAGTGTCTTGGGTTCCAATCCCAGCACGGTCACTTGCTTTGTGATTTTGAATAAATAACCTTGCCCTCTGAACTTCAGTTTTCTTAGTTATAAAGTGGGGCTAATTCTCCCTTAAATTGTTTAAAACAAAATCCAGATCATGTTATTCTACTACCTAAAATCCTACATGGCTCCCCCTTGCTCAGTATCACATCCCAAATCCTTACAATGGCTGACGATGCCCAGAACATCTGTACCCTCCTCATTCCCAGGCCTTCTCCCCTGTCTTACTCAGCTGCAGGCACACCAGCCTCCTGGCTATTCCTTGTACACTCCAGACCTATTCCTACCTTAGGTCCCTTGCACTAGCTGTACCTTCTGCCTAGAAAAATCTTCACCCAGGCGGCTTCAAGAGTCTCTGTGATCAACTTCCAGTCTGTCCCACCCTCTGGCCTGTATTCTACATTCCCCTTGTCCTGCTCTACTTTTGCATAGTACAGATCCCTTTCTAACACAGTACATAATTAATTATTGATCATGCTTATTTTGACTCTCCTGCAGTAGAACATAAACCCCAGAGAACGAGAATTTTGTCTGGCTTCCTCACTAATTGGTCTTCAGCACCAAGAACAGAGTAGGCACAGAACAGGCACAAGAAACAGTTTTGAGTGAATGAGCAAGTGGGTATCAGTTGCCTTCTAGCTTCATTTCCTTCCATTGCAACCTCAGCTTCTGATGATTACCTGAGTCACCCCCTCACCCTCCATTCATTCATTTATTCATTTGTTTGCTCAACAATTATTTATGTGTCTGTTCTGTACCAGACATTGGAGATAGAGCAGTGAACAAAACCAAGTCACTGCCTCCTTACTCGCCAGAAAGACAGGCAATAAATACATAAACAAATTAAAATGTACTGTAATGTTAAGTGCTGTAGGATACCATAATATGTCACCCCAAAATATGCCTCTTTTGCATAAGGATTATTTTAAGCTGATTATTTTGAAAAATAGCAGACACAGGTGAAGCTCTGAAACCAGAGTGGAAGTTACTCTTTTGTAAGGAAAATTTGCATTTATAAAAGAAATCTCCATTTGTAAGGATGTCTCCCACTCTGCACCAGGGGGAAGACAACTCTAAAGCACAGAAACCTCTTAGCCACAGAGAAGGCACAGACCTAACTCTGCATAACAAAACTTACTCTTGCTTATTATACTTTTCCTGGTCACTTTCCCAGAAGTTGCCTCCCCACACCTTTCTTCTTTTGTTGTAGCTGAAGATGGTGTTTAAACCCAAATTCTAAGTCACCTCTGAGTTACTGTTCCCTGAGTTTATCCCATGTATATGAGATATACATGTTTAAAAACTTCCGTTTGCCTTTTTCTTTTTAATCTGACTTTTGCTACAGGGGCCCCAGCTGAGAACCTTGAAGGGTAGAAGTAGGATTTTTTCTCCCCTACAGTGCCGCTGCGTGCTAATGAAGATATCAAGCAGGGCGAGGTAGAGTGTTACTCTCAGGAGGGTGGCCAGGGAGGCACCCCAGTAGAAGCGACACTGGAGGAAAAGTTGGAGTGAAGTGAGGGCAGGAGCCACGTGGCCACGGGCAAAAGGTGTAGCCGGCAAGAGAACAGTAAAGGCAAAGGCCCAGCAGCAGTGGCTACAGGGTTGGCATGCTGATGCCCTCCCCCAGCCATCGCCACCCTATACGTGATCGGTTGGACGTACTCACGGCACTGAGCAGACAGTGGCGCTGTAGATTTATTTCTTCAACTCTCACATGGGTTCTCAGCACTGCTCCTCTTGTTCTTAGTTCTCTCTCCTGAGACAGGGAAGTGGACAGGGGACAACCATTAAAAGAATGACATAGCCGTTGAGGATACGACATAAACCGGTTAGAACCCACTAGATCCAAGATGGCGGAAGATTCGACTTCCAGTGGACCTTGAGCCTCATTATATGCTCATTGTAATATATTAGCATATGCTAAATGACACACCCACAGGCGCCATGGCAGTTCCAAGGCTGACCATAAAAGGCCAAAAAGTTGGTGGTGGCCCAATTCCTGGAAGTCCCCGCCCCTTCCCCAAAATAGTTGGAATACTCCTCCCACTCATTAGCCTATGAAATTACCCAGACCTGAAAAACTAACCATCCCCACACCTGAGGGCTGCTCTCAGAGCCTTTTGAGATGGACCTGCCTTCTGCCTATGGAATGTGTATCTCTGCTTTCACTTTACTTTGGCTGACTCTTGAATTCTTTCCTGTGAGAAGCCAAGGACCCTCACAAGGGCCTGTCCCAGGAACTCCCCCAAGACCTGGGACATGACCATCTTCTTGAGCCCCATTTTCCTGCAACCTCTTTACAAAGGATATAAATAAATCTACCTCTTACCTATCACTTCGCCTCTTGCTGAATTCCTTCTGGGCCGAGACAGAAAGAACCTGAGCTTCACTAAGTCCGAGACGAGTTGTTTGGTTTCAGCTGTAAGATTGTGGAATCGAGTCCCATCTGAGAAGTGTGGTTTCATGCCCGCTCGCCATGGCAGCTCTTCCAAACATGCACACTTCTCTGAACCAAAAATAAAGTTAAGAACAACAGCAACTAACCTTTACTCACAGTTTCTGTGGCTCAGGCAACATGTTAGGTTTCTTTCCTCATAAATTTATCTTATTTAGTCTTCAACCATATAGGTTAGGTACTGTTATTTTATAGATGAGAAAACTGACGCTTAGGGATGTTAAACTTGACCAAGGACTTCACTAGTAACTGGTGGAGCTAAGAGTAAATTCAGAGCCGGGTCTGGCCTGACCTCATCCAAATTCCAACCCCATCCCTATTGGCAAATGACCTCACCTCATCTCTTACTTCACCTGCTCAGAAAACAAAGAGCATGGAGGTGGTCAAACAATTACTGATAGAATTACCTGCCAAATTTCATCAAATCTAAGAGACTATTGATTATAAGAAGCACCATTATGTCATATAACACTAAATAATGCTGCAGTAAATTATGAAACAATGTTAAGACAATTCCTATACAAGCAATGTTTTAAGAAAAAATATTTGTCTTTAAAAAATGCATGATTTTTAAGTATGGTACATCCACACCCATCAGAACCTCTTTCTTTCCTGTGTTGAAAGATGAGATATCCCTCCTCAAAACTAAAACCCTCTTCCTATGTTCTTTACTCTTTCTCCTCCTTGACCTTTTTCCATTGATTTTTTTTTTTCCTTTCTCTCCAGTGTTTTCAACTTCATCTTCCTCAGACTAAAAACATCTTCAGGTTTCTCTCATGCTGAAAGTCATCAGCTTGATACACACAGTGACATCCTCTAGCTATTATTATTCCATATTTCTCTTTTCCTTCTTATTTCTTCTTCCTTCCTCTCTTCTATTTATGTTGAGACTCACAAAGACTATCTCAGAGACATCAGACATTTGGGTCCTAATTATAAAGCATAATATTTGTTTGCAACATCTTCATTTTGGGCATGTTATTGCGGTTGTTCTTTCCCCAGAAAACCTTCCATTGGGGAACCAATCTTCCCTCACACCGACCCTTAGAAACATTGTTCAGGAGAACTGACTCCCCCAGTTCCTTCCTCCAGGAATGCTCACATGATCTAGGCCCAGACAGAATACTACATCCAGGTTGGCACCAGCCTTAGGTTGAAACAAGGATGGGTACAATCATCTAAGCCAGGCCAATCAGAATTCTGCACTGAATTTTTCTCTTGGAGCACTCCTGAAAGATGTACTCTTTCTGCCAAGATTGTTCTTATGCTGCTAGTGGCCATTTGGTCCATGATGTGGAAATAGTCTAAGAGGTGCAGAAAGATATGGATCCCTTATGTCATTCCTTGATTTCATAGATACAAAGATGTCTAACACCAGGATACTCCTAGACTTTTCAGGTACATGAGTTAATAAATTTCCTTTTTGTTCATGATGTGTGATTTGTGTTTTTGTTACTTACAATCAAAAGTGTTCTTCTGTGTTCTTTTATGTGATGGTCAGTCAAGTGCAGCCACAAGAAGAGATTCAGGAGAGGTACAAGAAAACAAATTTTATTGTAGTCACAGGTCTAGAGAGGGGAGTGACGGCTTGCCATACAGGGTTACAGGGAAAGCACCGGAATTTGGGTTTTATCTTCAAGCAGAAGACAAGAAAAAGGGGAAAGCTGAAGCTAGAACCATTTTTCAGTTTCTGTGGGAAAGACAAGGAAGATCAGGGTAAACAGTCTAGGATTGGCTGGTTTGAATAATTTCCGTGGGCTCTAAACTATAAGGGTGTCTCTAGTCACCTGACACCTGGCCTAGGATGATTAAGGCAGAGGGATATTGTCTGCTGGGGTGTAGGGCCTGATAGAGGAGGTATAGCTTTGGATTTGTTAGTTTGCATATCAAAGGCATGCTCCCAGATGAGTCCTTGGCTATCTCTTAAGTTTGCTAGTCTCAGGAACGCTCTCTCTCCAGTCAGAAAGGCTTTTTTTAAAATGGTGTCAAAACATCAAATAGAGAGAAAATAAAAATATATACAATACCTAAAGTTATAGTTTTAAAAGAGCTTTGACATACTTTGTTTTACTTGACCCTATGGTTTTTGGGGGGCAGGATATGTTTGTCCTGCTCATGAGTAAATTTCTGGGACTCAGCACATGCCGGGCATATAACAGGTGCTCCAGAGTATTTGCTGAATTAAGTGAGAAGTATATGTGTTATTACCCCATTTATAAAACGGGGTACTGAGATCAGAGAGTTAGTTAGGTCCTAGAGTTAGGTTAGAATGGTCTTAGTTAGACTAAGGTAGGAGGCTATGGTGAAAACCCAAACTGGGAGTGGGCAGTGTAGGACAGAGTTGGATTACAATACAGGTGACAGGTCAATCTTAGTCTTTTTTTCTGGAGTTCTACAGCAGCTCTTCACTATCTCCCATCAATTTTTGCTCCTCTGCAATCACTACATCCACTCAACAGCCAGAGTGATCTCGTTAAGGTATCAAATCAGATCCTACTACTCTTCTGCTTTAAGCCCTTCAATAGTTTACCTTTACTTGTAGGGATAAGAGCTCAATCTCCAACAAATCATACAAGGTTCTTAGGACCTTGCTGGCCCTGCCCATCCCTTAGCTTCATTTCCTCCTATCTTTCTCTGTATTCTTGCTGCTCCAAACACAACAGTCTTCTTTCCATTCTAGAAAAATACAGTTCTCTCCCAACTCAAGGCCTTTGCCCGGAACACTCTCTCTCCTTCACTCTTTATCTAGTTAATTCCTCCTCGACGTTAAGGTTTCTGTTCTAACATCATTTCCTCCGGAGCCTTCTGAGCTCTCCTTCTCCACTCTCATTCCAGATCGCGTCTTTTGCTATCCATTCTTGTTCCTGGGTTTTGATTTCATAGCACCTATCAGTTTAATGATTACTGAGTATAGACTCTCCAAAAGACCAAAGGCATAACCTGTCAATCAACTAAAACTTAGAAATGTCTCAGAGGGGGAAGTCAGGAGCTGACATTTATAGGTTTTTGAGGTCTAGACTCAAGCGGTTTTAAGGGGATCTGACTGAGATCAGGCAAACTTCTTTACTGAATCATTTCAGATTGGTGAATTTAGAGTGAGCTGGGGGTCTTGCAGCAAATCTTGATAAGTAAACAGTTGTTTGATGAGCAAGGAGTTTGCCAGTTAAGTGTTCTGTTATCCTGAGAAACTGACTGTTTGAGCAGCTAAAGTTCAGATAAATTGATTTTTAGAAAGTCCTTAAAGCAAACGATAAAGATATTTACTGGGATATAGCCTCAGCTCCCTGGGCAAGAATTACTGGAACAAATCGAGCAGTCATGTTGGTGTAGGTGACCTTGGTTCTGAGGCCCCAGTTACAGCATATGGAGGCGAACAGTCTCAGTTATCATGACATGCCTGTGTCTATGTCACCCCTTCCAAACAGCACTTGTGGCAATTGTAACTTTACATCTAACATCCATCTCTACCACAGACTGTATGCTCGGTGAGGGGAGGTTCCATATCTGTTTTGCTCACGATTTTATTCCCCATACTGGTCATAGTACCTGGAACACAAAAGGTGTTCACCTAATATTTGCTGAATGACTGAGACCTTTGACAAGAGCCTGCATGGGAGGATGGGGTAAGAAATCAGAGCTCACTTTGTCTTCAGTCCTGGGTTTGAGTGGTTCTAGTAGCGCCAAGATGGGTGCTGGGAGAACACGTTAGAAGGGAAAGATGAGAGTTCCACTTTGGGAAACTGAGTTTCATTTCTGACAGGAAATACACATCTCGAATTCAGGAAGGATCAAAGCCAGGACAATATATGCAAATTTTATTTATTCAGAATGGCTGAAAAACAAAGTAATGTGAAGCTGTCAGATGACTATCATTGCTATTAATCCCACTTTATCAGAAAAACCCCTCCTTAAAAGTCCATTTAGATTGAAAGTCCTCCTCCGTCTGGCAAGGGCAAGATTAATTAAAATGTACTAGCTTGTAAAGATGATAATAAATACATACATAGCACCTTCTGTGTGCCTTTTCTAAGTGCTTAACCTCCATTAACTCATTAAACCTCATAATAACTCTATGAGGTAAGTGCTAGAATCATCTCCATTTACAGATAAGAGACATAAAGAACTGAGAAAAACTGCTGTGCAACTGTATGAAATAGGACTGGCTACACGAACACAACTTTCTATTCTGGGAAGTTCGTGCCCAAGAAGATAAAGCTTGCAAAATACTTGTCTCAAGGACATCCTGAAAATTCATTTATCTGAAGACTAGACAGCTCACCTGGGAAAACCAGATTGCTTATCAAAGGGTTACTTACTCATCAGGAGTCACTTCAAAACCTACACCTTGCTGAGTTCACTGATCTTAAACCATTGTGTCACACACTTGGCCTAGCCACAAGCATGTCCCCACGCTGAAAATCTCACCTAAACCTAATAAATACCCATCTTTGTTGTCTCCCTCTGAGACACACTAAGACGACGTCAAGACAGGGCTCTCCTTCACTGCAGTAAGCTATAAACTTGGCTTTGCTTCACCAATAGGTTAATTTGGTGGTCTTTTCAGGAAGTCAGCAGTGAATAGAACCGCAAGATTAATGCCTTGTGCCCAGTGCTTTGCTAATGTGTTCACTAATTTTGTGTGGAGAAGGAAGTAAGGCCAGAATTTATTATCCAAATGGATGTTCACCTCACTTGGGTAAAGAAAGTTAAGTTTTGAGAAAATTAAGGGCAAAATTCTTTGTATCTGTTACAGAGCTCAGCATAGCTTTAAACGGAATTAAATATAATCATAGACTAACAGACAGAAGCATGATACTTAAATGAATATAGCCGAAAACATCATCAAAAGCAGAGAAGGACCGTTAGAGTGGGGAAGGTGCCAGGTACAGTCAGGCACAGAGATTAAAAGCATCAGCTTTGGATTCGGAAATGAGTTTAAGTTCTGGCTTCACCATTTATCAGCAATTTGACTTTGGGCAATTAACTTCCCTGAAACCTCAGTAGCTCACCTGTAAATTAGACATAATGTTCGTACATACACCATAGAGTTAATATGAGAACTGAATGGACAGCGTATGCCAAGAGTTGGCCACGGTGTAATTGGTGGTATTTATTGTTATTATTACAATTCACTGCAGGATTTTAGGGCTTGGGAAGAGGAAAGATAAAATCAGTGGTATACTTGAAAGAAACTGGAGGATTCAAAGAGAAGAAACAAACAAACTGTCTTACAAGTTTGGGAACTCAGGATTGGATTTTTCTGTAGTAGTCTGGTGTTTTTCCAGGAAGACTGGTTACCAAAGCCAGAGGGGTAGTTCCCCAGCTAAACCTTCTCTCCATTTGATATGAAAGCACTGCTTACCTCCCAAAAGGCAAAGTTTAGGACTGTAGCAGAAGCTTGATCTTAAAAGTTTAAGAATTTAGAACCCTGAGAGAGTGATGAAATCTGTCAAAGAGAAATACCTAAGCACTTTTGTGGGGCTATGCAGGAGGTGAGCACTGTTGTCTTCTAGATGTTACCACCGCTAATGCAAAGGAACAGGAGCCCACTGAGCCCAAACTTGTTCTTTTCCAAACTTGCTTATTTACCAACCAAGCAAGTCTTGCCCAGAAGTACAGATAGGAGGTGTTGGGTGGCCCCAGTGCTTATTGCAGCCACACCAGCTTTTTGTCTGGCCTCCAGAGATGAATAATCTTGGAAAGGGAAGCCATTTGCTCATTATTTGGAGAACTGTAGAGCCAATGTTTATTTTGTATTTATCATGAGCCTCTAGGGGCTGCTGTTTTGCATGCCTTACCTTATTTAATCTTTCTCACAAAACTTTCTAGGTATTATCACTGGCATCAACGAACTCCTACTTGATTTACTTGTGTTTTCTTATTCAGTACTCATGGCTTTGTGAAAGAGCCCCCGGGGTCAGGAAAATTCAGTCGTCTGTAAGCAGACAGGAGAGATGTGGTGTGGTGTTCCACTGAATGCGGGAACAGAAAAGAGGCTAGAGGATCAACAATAACGAGTTCAAAGTAGAAGTAACAGGATGGAAAGATGGCAGGTTGAAAAAGAAGATAGGCTGATGACCCCTATTTTAACAGCATGGCCTTGAATAGTGACTATACATGCTGGGAAGTGTCTCTAAATATAAAGACAGAAGTCTTGAGGGTGATCTTGAGATTATCAGACTGGAAAGGGTGAACTACTTTCTGATTCTAATGTCCCACTTGGAAAATTGGGTGGCGTTCCAGATGCCAAATGAATTCTTGGAATAAGGTTAAAGGTGTGAAACAGACTATTGTATGTAATTTTTGGACTCACCTTCAATTTTATCCTGTATGAATTGATGTTAAGTTAATACCATGTCAAGATATAGTCCACATGGGTTTTAATAATTTTAACTACATCTCTTATTGCTTTATAAGAGATAGGAGAGTGATTCACTCCTGTGTTAGTTAATACCAACCTTTTCTCAGAAACAGTCAAAACAAATCAAAGTTCTTCAAAAGTAACCCAAGGGGGCTTCCCTGGTGGCACAGTGGTTGAGAGTCCACCTGCCGATGCAGGGGACACGGGTTCGTGCCCCAGTCCGGGAAGATCTCACGTGCCACGGAGCAGCTGGGCCCGTGAGCCATGGCCACTGAGCCTGCGCGTCCGGAGCCTGTGTTCTGCAACGGGAGAGGCCACAACAGTGAGAGGCCCATGTACTGCAAAAAAAAAAAAAAAAAAAAAAAAAAGTAACCCAAGGGCCATGGAGCCGTGCCAGTGCTGTGAGGTAGACATAAGTCCTTTCGCAAATGTTCTACCCTGTTGAACTGTGTATTTCCAAATTTCAAGCTTAAAGAATCCATTAAGCAACCTTAAAAGAAGAAATGCCATCCCAGAAAAAATGAGATTTGCCAAACTCTTCAAACCTCCTTCGATAACAACTTAGCGAACATTCCTGAGCATCTCCTGTGGGCGATGGTCTGTGCACGTTTCTATAGGGATGCAGAGATGAGTGAGCATGAAGCTGGACAAAAGTTACAGCACAGAGTAAGAAATGGGACAGCACCAAGTCTCCCAGAGTTTAAAGAAATCGGGGACCGGGGAGATTGTTCAATGGAAGACCTTAGGAAGCAGGTGGGGTTTGAATTTTTTTCTTGGGTGGGTAAGTGGGGTGAGGTGGGGTGGCAAGGAATGGGAGTTTGGAGTAAGTAGAATGGTTAATAGCCTATTTTGATTGAAGTGAGAATTATGGAAATTAGGGTCCGGATGATAGGTCTGACACTATAAACTTGCTGGTTTGTTTTTAAAGAGAGCTATTAAATACTAGGTAGAAGAGTGATTTTCTTAAGTAGTGTGAAAAGTATCAGTGCCAGATGTATCCCTCTGCCCCCGAGACACACCCTCTACCTTTCTCCTTCCATTCTCTTCCCCGGCAGGCAGGCCTATAGAGGCTATAGCACAAGGGTCTCCCTTACGTCCTGGTTCAGCCACAGAGTGACTTGCAAGTGACCCAAGTGAAGGAAGGAAGTGATGCGAGGGAATATGTTTCCCAGGCTCCCTCCTTTCAGGGTCACCTTGGGCTGCTGCAGCCCACAGAGGAATTGCACAGTTCTTCTGGGTCCTTGGGTTCTGATAACCACTCTTTATCCTTCTCTGGGTGGGTCCAGGGGTGGGAACAGCCTGGCTTCAGTAGCACCTTCTTCCTGTTCCCTACATCCTGCTCACCTTTGTAAGCAGTCCTTTTCTTACAGTTTCCTCAAGTTATCCTAAGATGGGTATACTCTCTTTTGCCCACTGAGACCTCCATCAGACCTGAGATAGAGAGGCACAGAGCATCTGCTCACCCTGATCCCAGGAGGGCCACCAAGGGGCTGTGTTCCCTCTACGGGGTCCCCCACTTCAGGCCAAAGTTTATTCGAAGAATGTTTGGACACATCACCCAAATTAGGCCAATCAGATATCCTTCCGGGGAGTCTGCATTAAGGAATTCTCCACATGGGCTGAAGAGGAGGAGAACTCAGGGGTTGTGCTGTTACATTTTCACCCACCGAGTGGACTGGCAAGTAAAGGAAGTTGGTCTGTAGAGAAACTCACTCATTGAAGTTGCCCGAGTTCTGACCGGTTTTGCGGTTCTAGGTTCCAGTCCCTCCCGAGGATCAGGTAGATTCCAGTCTTCAGGTCCCATGAGATAACTCTATTATAATAAACATCACACTCACCACATCCTACCTTCCACACACACACAGACACACACACACACAGACACAAGCACACAGTTCTTTGTCGGTTTAAGTATACTGGCGTTATTTTCTGTTACCTGCAGACAGAGACTTAATAGAAGACCCCAATACATGCAACCCATTTACCAATTAGCGCTTAGTGCGTGCCAGACTTCACAGGACTTAGCTTGTTTAATCCTCTCAACTCCCTGAGAAGTAGTTTTCTTGTGACTCAGCTCTTTCTTGGGTTAATAGTTTCCTCCAATATCCCACAAATTTTTTCTGGGTGTCCCTCAAGGGACGCCTCATTAAAGGGGCTCTGGTCACCAGGGGCTTCCTCATACCACCAACAAGCAGTTCTTCTTTTTTTTTTTTTTTTTAGGTTTTTGTTTTTGTTTTTTTTTTTTGCGGTACGCGGGCCTCTCACTGCTGGGGCCCCTCCCGTTGCGGAGCACAGGCTCCGGACGCGCAGGCTCAGCGGCCATGGCTCACGGGCCCAGCCGCTCCGCGGCATGCGGGATCCTCCCAGACCGGGGCACGAACCCGCGTCCCCTGCATCGGCAGGCGGACTCTCAACCACTGTGCCACCAGGGAAGCCCCAGCAAGCAGTTCTTGAACAGCCGCTGGAAGTCCTGCCATTCAGCTCAATTTGGACACTATCCACCCAGAGACGGCATCAGATTCCACAGGTAAAGTGCTCAGTCCCACAAGACCACCCTCCACTTCAGATGTCAATCTCAAACCCAGGTTACCTGTTACCTGTACTTCTGACTGACTGGGTATAAATCAGAGGTTCCCAGGACCCCCTCCCTCAGTTTGATTAATTTGGTAGAGTGGCTCACAGAACTCAGGAAACCCATTTACTCACCAGATAACCAATTTATTACAAAGGATACGACTCAGGAGCAGCCAGATGGAAGAGATGCCTAAGGGCAAGGCACGAGAAAAGTGCACCAAGCTTCCGTGCCCCCTGCGAGGGCACCACTCTGCACGTGTTCACCCACTGAGGCGCTCTCTGAACCCCATCATTTTGGGTGTTATGGAGGCTTCGTTACATAGGCATGATTGACTCCATCATTAGCTGTTGGTGATTAAATGCAATCAGCAGCCCCCGCGCCTCCTGGAGGCTGGAGGGTAGAATTGAAAGTTCCAATGCCCTAATCATGCTCGGTTCCCTTGGCAGCCAGCCTCCATGCTTGTCGCTTACCAAAGTCACACATTAACATAAACTCAGCTGTAGTGGAAAGGGCCTTGTTATGAATAAAAAGGCATCCGTTTCACCTTTACGATTCTGAAGTGATTTCAGGAACTGAAGACGAAGATCAGATATTATGACAAGAGATGCTCCCATTGCTTATTGCCCAGGAAGTCCCAAGGGTTTTGCTGTATGCGGGCCTCTCACTGCTGTGGCCTCTCCCGTTGCGGAGCACAGGCTCCGGACGCGCAGGCTCAGCGGCCATGGCTCATGGGCCCAGGAGCTCCGCTGCATGTGGGATCTTCCTGGACCGGGGCACAAACCCGTGTCCCCTGCATTGGCAGGCGGACTCTCAACCACTGCACCACCAGGGAAGCCCATCCCAAGGGTGTTGAAAGCTGTGAGCCAGGAACCTGGGACAAATACCAAGTATATATGAAAAATATATTTTAGTCATCTGAATGACCAAATATGTATTTCTTATAAATCACAATATCTCCCTCATGGTTTCTTATAAACCAGCCTGTCAGCCTCAAGTCACCACACAGTCTGTTCTGTTCTTTTTCTTCATGCACAGATGTCACTGTGAAATGACAGTATCTACATCCAAGATCTCAGCTGCAGATGCTACCGAATGTTCTGGTACTTGCGGTGCTCAAACATCTCTGAGTTGAATGAAGAGATAGGGAGAATGTCTCATCTCCCTCTGTGTCACCTCATGAGTTTAGCAGTTTTTCATGTGGCCAGAAGCTCGTCAAATCTCCTGATGAGATCTATGAGCTAATGGCAGAGCTTCCCAACAGTACACTGGCGCAGCAGTTAACCGCAGAGGTTACAGGGGATACTGGTCCCCTTGGCCCCTGGGGCAGCCTGGTGGGTACTGAGTGAGCAGAGCCCTAACACAGTCATCGAACCTTGAGCAGTCTTTTTCATCAACCCCAGTGTGGCCTACACATACTATCATTTCTGTAAATATTAATACTATGACACGAATCTAGCCATCCACATAAACCCGACCACACAAACCTGTGCCAACCGCAAAAGGGGTACGAATCCAGTCTGGACTAGCTCAACAACAGACACTGTGCCGTTGCTAGCCTGCTTGCCTTTCCTGTTTTCTAGTTTCTCTTCTTTATCAGGAAACAAAACTTGCATGCAAAGGAAGAGGCAGATTGTGGTGTATGTATGAGTGTGTGGGTGTGTGTATGCACGTATTATTAGATATAATATTGTCTATACAGATCTTTCTCGACTTAACGTTGGGGTTATATCCCAATAAACCCATCGCAAGTTCAAAATACCGTAAGCAAAAATGTGTTTATAATACACCTAACATACCAAACATCAGAGCTTAGCCTAACCTACCTTAAAAGTTCTCAGAGCACTTACATCAGACTACAGTTGGGCAAAATCATCTAACACAAAGCCTAATTTATAATAAAGTGTTGCATATCTCATGTAATTTATTGAATACTGTACTGGAAGGAAAAGAATGGTTGTGCGTGTATTGATCACTTCCGCTTGTGATCCCGGGGCTGACTGGGTGCTGAGCTCACAGACTCTGCCCAGCATCATGAGACTGTATCGTACCACATATGGACAGCCTGGGGAAAGATCAAAATTCAAAATTTGAAGTACAGTTTCTACTGGATGTGTATCGCTTGCATACCATCATAAAAGTTGAAAAATCATGAGTCAAACCGTGATCAGTCGGGGACCGTGTGAGCTCTCATTAGCCAGCCCCAATGTCCTTTTATAACCAACCCACTCTGACCACTGAGGAGAGTCTTGGAGAGTCAGGCCACCTACCTGAGGTCACACACCAAGTGACAGCTGAGATTCTAATCCAGGTCTGTCTGGCTCCAGGGACGTGTGTCTGATTCCTCACGAGTGCCACACCCCTTCTTCCTGATGTTCCACTGATAAGGATGAGACCTTTAAACCTCCATTTAGAGCCCAAGCTTGGGGGCAGCCATGGAGGCACACCTCTCAGAACTCTCTTCAAGAGGGAACTTCATAAGGAGCAGAGTCAGGCGACAGCTTCTAGCTGCAACAACTTTGGGGTTTGGCGCAATGTCTGAGGCAAGGACACACTCTCTCGGGGTAGCTGTAGCCAGTGACTAAATGTGGCAGGGGTACTAGGGCTTGGCCACCTCTGCTTAACTTGGGACTCCTCTACAGGAAGTCGATGAGCTGGAGCTCTCCGCTGGGCTGTCCAGGATGGTCTTAGAGATGCATCATGGTCTAAAGAGTCACCTTGTTGTGTCCTGCTCCCTCATCCCCTTACTTCTCATAGGCATTACCGTTAGTAGATCTCCTGCCCTCCTAACTCTGTCTTGGTGTTTGTTCCTTGACACAAGCTCCTGGAGAGACGGGCCCTCCCACATAATTCTGTTTATCCTCCACCAGCACTTAGTACAATACTTTGCACATAATGAGTTTCTTGCTTCTTTTTTTTTTTTTTTTGGATTAACAAGCAGTTTTACATGATGGTAATGAGCAGTTTCAAAGTCTTCTTATACCAGTTCTGGGAAAGCTCTGGACCCAAGATTGTACAGGTCAAAGATGGCTTTTTTTTTTGGCCATGCTGCATGGCTTACGGGATCTTAGTTCCCTGACCAGGGATCAAACCCAGGCTCCCGGCAGTGAAAGCACTGAGTCCTAACCACTGGACTGCCAGGTAATTCCCAAGGATGGCTTTGGAGCATCAGATTCAACCACAGATTTTGTTTATATGAGGATTCCTGGGTCTCATGATCAAAGATTCTGACTCAGAGCCATAGGGTAGGGCTAGGACACCCCATTTTCAGTGAGTATCCCCAAATGGATTCTGAGCCAGAGCCTTAGACCATACTTGAGAAGCATGAATTTTGAGAATGACCACACAGCTCCAAAGTTCTTTTCTTAACCCATCATAACCACATTTAGTGGTGAATTTGGGAGAATCTTGGCATATTCTAGGATGAGGATTTTCTAACTCCTATATATGTTCCAGTCTGCATTTAGAAATGAATAAGCCTCCCAGGGTAGAGTGTAAAGATTTCCTTGAACCTGGAAGAGACAAGTTGGTGGTATTCCCAGCTGACATCTGGACGCAGACTAGGATTATGAAAGGGAAGCAGTTAGCCTCATCTTTCAGTGTGGATCAGTGGTATGTGAGTCCTTATGGATGTAGTAGTTCAGTTTAATCTAACCCTCTCCCTTTTTTATCCAAGCAGAATGTTTTCGGTTCATCTCTTATTCCTCCTTCAAGGTGAATCTCAAACATCACTTTCTTTTTTTTTTATATGTTTTATTTATTTATTTTTGGCTGCATTGGGTCTTCGTTGCTGCACGCTAGCTTTCTCTAGTTGCTGTGAGCAGGGGCTACTCTTTGGTGTGGTGAGTGGGCTTCTCATTGTGGTGGCTTCTCTTGTTGCAGAACACAGGCTCTAGGTGCGTGGGCTTCAGTAGTTGTGGCACATGGGTTCAGTAGTTGTGGTGCATGGGCTTAGTTGCTCCGCAGCATGTGGGATCTTCTCAGACCAGGGCTTGAACCTGTGTCCCCCTGCATTGGCAGGTGGATTCTTAACCACTGGCCCACCAGGGAAGCCCTCAAACATCACTTTCTTACTCCTCCAAGTGCACACCTTCTTCCAAGATCCCATTGTCCCTAGTACTTCTTTTCATGAAATACATTATATTTAAGTTGCTTACTTTATGTATCCTTTTCACTCACTCACCTGAAAATGCTTTGGGAGTGAAGTCCATTTCTTTTTACTCCTCATTCCAATGCTTACTCCAGGATAGAATATGGTAGGAGATCAATTAATGAGATGGATGGAAAGAAGGAAGGATCGGAGGATGGTAGCAGCGATGAACTCAAGGTGACCAGACACCACCTTGGGACAGCTTCATTTCACTTTACTTCCCACATTCATATCCAATACCACATTAACTTAAAAATAAATGGTTATGTCAGAGAAATATATATATATATATTTATCTTCTTTGTGCTTTCAATGTATCTAAATCTACTTTAAATGAATTAAAATATTTATAAGAACATTTAAAAAGTAAAATAAAATAAAATTTTCTAATCAAGATGAAAATTTATATTATAGGAGGCAGTGTGATACAGCAGGCTTTGGAATCAATTACTCTGAGGTTAAATCTCACTTTGTGACTTACTGGTTATGTAGCTTCAGTATCATCATATGTAAAATGGGATCCATAATATTTCTGTCATAACAGTTATATAAACCCAAGCCAAGTCCCTGACACACAGTAAGGACTCAACAAACATTAATTACCTTCTTCCTCTTTGGCCAAAACTTAATAGAATCCTTGTACTTGGAGATCAGACCCATGTTGTCACTTTTTAAAAATTGCTAAATGCATTTACGTAGATTAGATGTTCAGTAAGTACATGTTAGATGGATGAGAAAATTGTTTCATTGCTCCTAGCTTATTCCAAATTCTAATTTTAGTTCACTTCAGTGTTAAGAAATGAATTTAAAAACATACTGACATGGCTCAAAAGATTAGGATTTTCTCTCCAGAAATCTAGATTTAAATCTTCAGCAGTTGACTTCTGAGCAGAGTGCAAATGTTGGCATTATCTTCTTTATTAGCAATTTGTAAAGAGCTGAGATCTCACACAGCTGTGTGCAGCTCAAAGATGTACAAAGCAAAGAATAAATTTCCTGCCCACGCAAACTCAAGGCAAAAAACCACAAGCTGTCTTATATTATTCTGACAGCCCCCGCAAGGTTTCTTCTTTTTCTCATAAAGAAACTTGACACAATTACAAGAATCTTCCACTATGTAGATTTTTTACCTTATGGGATTGTTAAAGCTGATGATATATTTGTTTTAGGAGAGACCAAAGACTCAGAGTTACAGAAGTTTACAGATCTCACTCCAGCAATTCAGTGAACAAAAATTCCTCTTTGAGGCCTCAAAGTGACTAGTGCTATGATCTGAAATGGGTCTACTCACACTCCTTGCCAAGTTACATTCCAAAAGATACTAGTACTTTGTCTTTACTGTAGTAGTGTACCCAAACTTGTAGCCCAGGTCAAAGTGGGTCAGGCCTCCTTGAAACTGCTGGAGCCCAATTCTTATTTAAAATGGACAGCAAAGGGGAAAAGGGGACTCAACAGAGGTTCTGCTCACAGGTCCATTTATTGGACCCCATCAGTAGAAAGCACAGACAGGGCTGTAGACATCTAATAGGCTCAATAAAGCTCAGGACTATAGGCAAAGACCAAGGAAACTCATCTACTGGGCATTCATTCTGTAAGAGGCACTTAACATTATTAAGTATTTGTATATTTATTTTATTTATACCCTCTTTCCAGAAGGAAAATAAAGCTGCATGTAAGACAACACATAGGATGAGTGGAACACTACACAATAGGAAATGAAGACGAAGCCAGGGGTATATATTGTGCACTAGTCCTAGTCTACCTGCCAGCAGTGGCCTGCTAACTCAGCTTGGAAATTTCTACCAGCCAATGAAAGATCACTCTATGTGGTTTCAGCGACCAAAAGGCAAAAGCAAAAGATCTGTTGCTCTGAAACACAGAACAATTCTTGGTACTAAGACTCCAGGGAGGGCGGGGGAGGGGGGCTTCAAGACGGCAGAGGAGTAAGATGTGCAGATCACCTTCATCCACACAAATACGTCAAAAATGCATCTACACGTGGAACAACTCCTACAGAACACCTACTGAGCGCTTGCAGAAGACCTCAAACTTCCCCAAAGGCAAGAAACTCCCCACGTACCTGGGTAGGGCAAAAGAAAAAAGAAAAAACAGAGACAAAAGAATAGAGATGGGACCTGCACGTCTGGGAGGGAGCTGGGAAGGAGGAAAAGTTTCCACACACTAGGAAGCCCCTTCAAGGGCAGAAACTGGGCATGGGTGGTGGGGAAGCTTCGGAGCCATGGAGGAGACCACAGCAACAGGGGTGCAGAGGGCAAAGAGGAGAGATACCTGCACAGAGGATCAGTGCCGACCGGCACTCACCAGCCCGAGAGGCTTGTCTGCTCACCCGCCGGGGCGGGTCGGGGCTGGGAGCTGAGGCTCCAGCTTCTTCAGAGGTCAGATCCCAGGGAGAGGACTGGGGTTGGCTGCGTGAACACAGCCTGAAGGGGCTAGTGCACCACGGCTAGCCGGGAGGGAGTCCGGGAAAAAGTCTGGACCTGCCTAAGAGGCAAGAGACCTTTGTTTCTGGGTGCACGAGGAGAGAGGATTCCTTCCCAGTGTGCCCACAGAAGGCAGAGCACTGCCTAAGCGAGCTCCAGAGATGGGCGCGAGCTGTGGCTAATAGCTCGGACCCCAGAGACGAGCATGAGACACTAAGGCTGCTGCCGCTGCCACCAAGAAGCCTGTGTGCGAGCACAGGTCACTATCCACACCTCCCCTCCCGGGAGCCTGTGCAGCCCGCCACTGCCAGGGTCCCGTGATCCAGGGACAACTTCCCTCGGAGAACTCATGGTGTGCTTCAGGCTGTTCCGGCCTCTGCCACCACGGGCTCACCCTGCATTCCAATTATGACTACATTACCCTCCCTCTCCCCAGCCTGAGAGAGCAATAGAGCCTGAATCAGCTGCTGCTTTAACCTGTCTGGGCGGGGAACAGACACCTGAGGGCAACCTACATGCAGAGGTGGGGCCAAAACCAAAGCTAAACCCCAGGAACTGTGCGAACAAAGAAGAGAAAGGGGAATTTCTGCGTGTAGCCTCAGGAGCAGGGGATTAAATCCCTGCAGTCAACTTGATGAACTCTGCATCTGTGGAATACCTGAATAGACAACAAATGTTCCCAAAATTGAGGTAGTGGATTTTGGGAGCAACTGTAGACTTGGGGTTTGGTGTCTGTGACTGATTTGTTTCTGATTTTATGTTTATCTTAGTTTAGTTTTCAGTGCTTGTTACCACTGGTGGATTTGTTTATTGGTTTGGTTGCTCTCTTCCTTTTTTTAAAAATTTAATTTAATTATTATTATTTTATTTTATTTTTTCTTCCTTTTTCTTCTCCCTTTTCTTCTGCACCATGTGGCTGACAGGGTCTTGGTGCTCTGGTGAGGTGTCAGGGCTGAGCCACTGAGACGCGAGAGCCAAGTCCAGGATGTTGAACCACCAGAAACCTCCCAACCCCATGTAATATCAATCGGCGAGAGCTCTCCCAGAGATCTCCTTCTCAACACTAAGACCCAGGTCCACCAAATGGCCAGTAAGCTCCAGTGCTGGATGCCCCATGATAAAAAAAATTATAAGACAGGAACACAACCTCACCCATTAGCAGAGACGATGCCTAAAATCATAATAAGTTCACAGACACCCCAAAACACACCACTGGATGCGGCCCTGCCCACCAGAAAGACAAGATCCAGTCGCACCCATCAGAACACAGGCACCAATAGCCTCCACCAGGAAGCCTGCACAAGCCAGTGAACCAACCTCACCTACTGGGGGCAGTCACCAAAAACAACAGGAACTACGTACCTGCAGCCTGCAAAAATGAGACCCCATACACAGTAAGTTAAGCAAAATGAGAAGACACAGAAATATGCAGCAGATGAAGAAGCAAGGTAAAAACCCACCAGACCAAAAAAATTAAGAGGAAATAGGCAGTCTACCTGAAAAAGAATTCAGCATAATGACAGTAAAGACGATCCAAAATCTTGGAAATAAATACAGAATATACAAGAAACGTTTAACAAGTACCTAGAAGAACTAAAGAGCAAACAAACAATGATGAATAACACAATAAACGAAATTAAAAATTCTCTAGAAGGAATCAATACCAGAATAACTGAGGCAGAAGAACAGATAAGTGATCTGGAAGATAAAATAGTGGAAATAACTACCGCAGAGTAGAATAAAGAAAAAAGAATGAAAAGAATTGAGGACAGTCTCAGACCTCTGGGACAGCATTAAACACACCAACATTCAAATTATAGGGGTACCAGAAGAAGAAGAGAAAAAGAAAGGGAATGAGAAAATATTTGGAGAGATTACAGTTGAAAACTTCCCTAATATGGGAAAGGAAACAGTCAACCAAGTCCAGGAAGGGCAGAGAGTCCCATACAGGATAAATCCAAGGAGAAGCATGCCAAGACATATATTAATCAAACTATCAGAAATTAAATATAAAGAAAATTAAATATAAAGAAAAAATATTAAAAGCAGCAAGCAGCAAAAAATAACATACAAGGTTACATACGTATAAGGTTAACAGCTGATCTTTCAGCAGAAACTTTGCAAGCCAGAAGGGAGTGGTAGGACATATTTAAAGGGATGAAAGGGAAAAACCTACAACCAAGATTACTCTACCCAGCAAGGATCTCATTCAGATTCGATGAAGAAATTAAAACGTTTACAGACAAGCAAAAGCTAAGAGAATTCAGCACCACCAAAGCAGCTTTACAACAAATGCTAAAGGAACTTCTCTAGGCAGGAAGCACAAGAGAAGGAAAAGACCTACGATAATAAACCCAAAACAATTAAGAAAATGGTAGTAGGAACATACATATCGATGACTGCCTTAAATGTAAATGGATTAAATGCTCCAACCAAAAGACTGGCTGAATGGATACAAAAACAAGACCCATATATATGCTGTCTACAAGAGACCCACTTCAGACCTAGGGACACATACAGACTGAAAGTGAGGGAATGGAAAAAGGTATTCCATGCAAATGGAAATCAAAAGAAAGCTGGAGTAGCAATTCTCATATCAGACAAAATAGACTGTAAAATAAAGACTATTACAACAGACAAAGAAGGACACTACATAATGATGAAGGGAGCAATCCAAGAAGAAGATATAAGAATTGTCAATATTTATGCGCTCAACATAGGAGCACCTCAATACATAAGGCAAATGTTAAACAGCCATAAAAGGGGAAATCGACAGTAACACAATCATACTAGGGGACTTTTAACACCCCACTTTCTCCAATGGACAGATCATCCAAAATGAAAATAAATAAAGAAACACAAGCTTTAAATGATACATTAAACAAGATAGACTTAATTGATATTTATAGGACATCCCATCCAAAAACAACAGAATACACTTTCTTCTCAACTGCTCATGGAACATTCTCCAGGACAGATCATATCTTGGGTCACAAATCAAGCCTTGGTAAATTTAAGAAAATTGAAACTGTATCAAGTATCTTTTCTGATGACAACACTATGAGACTAGATATCAATTACAGGAAAAAATCTGTAAAAAATACAAACACATGGAGGCTAAACAATACACTGCTAAATAACCAAGAGATCACTGAATAAGTCAAAGAGGAAATCAAAAAATAGCGTGAAACAAGTGACAATGAAAACATGACGACCCAAAACCTATGGGATGCAGCAAAAGCAGTTCAAAGAGGGAAGTTTATAGCAATACAATCCTACCTCAAGAAACAAGAAAAATCTCAAATAAACAACCTAACCTTACACCTAAAGCAATTAGAGAAAGAAGAACAAAAAACCCCCAAAGTTAGCAGAAGGAAGGAAATTATAAAGATCAGATCAGAAATAAATGAAAAAGAAATGAAGGAAACAATAGCAAAGATCAATAAAACTAAAGCCTGGTTCTTTGACGAGATAAACTAAATTGATAAACCATTAGCCAGACTCATGAAGAAAAAAAGGGAGAGGACTTAACTCAATAGAATTAGAAATGAAAAAGGAGAAGTAACAACTGACACTGTAGAAATACAAAGGATCATGGGAGATTACTATAAGCAACTCTATGCCAATAAAATGGACAACCTGGAAGAAATGGACAAACTCTTAGAAAAGCACAACCTTCCGAGACTGAACCAGGAAGAAATAGAAAATATGAACAGACCAATCACAAGCACTGAAATTGAAACTGTGATTACAAATCTTCCAACAAACAAAAGCCCAGGACCAGATGGCTTCACAGGCGAATTCTTTCAAACATTTAGAGAAGAGCCAACACCAATCCGTCTCAAACTCTTCCAAAATATAGCAGAGGGAGGAACACTCCCAAACTCATTCTACGAGGCCACCATCACTCTGATACGCAAACCAGACAAAGGTGTCACAAAGAAAGAAAACTACAGGCCAATATCACTGATGAACATAGATGCAAAAATCCTCAACAAAATACTAGCAAACAGAATCCAACAGCACATTAAAAGGATCATACATCATGATCAAGTGGTGTTTATCCTAGGAAGGCAAGGATTCTTCAGTATATGCAAATCAGTCGATGTGATACACCATATTAATAAATTGAAGGATAAAAATCATATGATCATCTCAATAGATGCAGAAAACCCTTTTGACAAAATTCAACACCCATTTATGAAAAAAACCCCTTCATAAAGTGGGCATAGAGGGAACCTACCTCAACATAATAAAGGCCATATATGACAAACCCACAGCCAACATCATTCTCAATAGTGAAAAACTGAAACCATTTCCTCTAAGATCAGGAACAAAACAAGGTTGCCCACTCTCACCACTATTATTCAACATAGTTTTGGAAGTTTTAGCCACGGCTATCACAGAAGAAAAAGAAATAAAAGGAATCCAAATCAGAAAAGAAGAAGTAAAACCATCACTATATGCAGATGACATGATATTATACATAGAGAATCCTAAAGATGTTACCAGAAAAATACTAGAGCTAGTCAACAAATTTGGTAAAGTAGCAGGACACAAAATTAATGCACAGAAATCTATTGCATTCCTATACACTAACAACAAAAGATCAGAAAGAGAAGTTAAGGAAACAATCCCATTCACTATTGCAACAAAAAGAATAAAATACCTAGGAATAAACCTACCTAAGGAGACAAAAGACCTGTATGCAGAAAACTACAAGACACTGAGGAAAGAAATTAAAAATGATACAAACAGATGGAGAGATATACCATGTTCTTGGATTGGAAGAATCAACATTGTGAAAATCACTCTACTACCCAAAGCAATCTACAGATTCAGTGCAATCCCTATCAAACTACCAATGGCATTTTTCACAGAACTAGAAGAAAAAAAATTCACAATTTGTATGGAAACACAAAAGACCCCGAATAGCCACAGCAATCTTGAGAAAGAAAAATGGAGCTGGAAGAATCAGGCTCCCTGACTTCAGACTATACTACAAAGCTACAGTAATCAAGACAGGATGGTACTGGCACAAAGACAGAAATACAGATCAATGGAACAGGACAGAAAGCCCACTGGTATACCCACGCACATATGGTCACCTTATCTTTGATAAAGGAGGCAAGAATATACAATGGAGAAAAGGCAGCCTCTTTAATAAGTGGTGCTGGGAAAACTGGACAGCTACCTGTAAAAGAATGAAATTAGAATACTCCCTAACACCATACACAAAGATAAACTCAAAATGGATTAAAGACCTAAACATAAGGCCAGACACTATAAAACTCTTAGAGGAAAACATAGGCAGAACGCTCTATGACATAAATCACAGCAAGATCCTTTTTGACCCACCTCCTAGAGAAATGGAAATAAAAACAAAAATAAACAAATGGGAACTAATGAAACTTAAAAGCTTTTGCACAGCAAAGGAAACCATAAATAAGACGAAAAGACAACCTTCAGAAAGGGAGAAAATATTTTCAAACGAAGGAACTGACAAGGATTAATCTCAAAAATTGACAAGCAGCTCATGCAGCTCAATATCAAAAAAACAGCCCAATCCAAAAATGGGCAGAAGATGTAAATAGACATTTCTCCAAAGAATATATACAGATGGCCAACAAACACATGAAAGGATGCTCAACATCACTAATCATTAGAGAAGTGCAAATCAAAACCACAATGAGGTATCATCTCACACCGGGCAAAATGGCCATCATCAAAAAATCTACAAACAGTAAATGCTGGAGAGGATGTGGAGAAAAGGGATTCCTCTTGCACTGTTGGTGGGAATGTAAATTGATACAGCCATTATGGAGAACAGTATGGAGTTTCCTTAAAAACCTAAAAATAGAACTACCATATGACCCAGCAATCCCACTACTGGGCATATACCCTGAGAAAACCATAATTCAAAAAGAGTCATGTATCACAATGTTCACTGCAGCTCTATTTACAATAGCTAGGACATGGAAGCAATGTAAGTGTCCATCAATAGATGAATGGATAAAGAAGATGTGGCACATATATACATTGGAATATTACTCAGGCATAAAAAGAAACAAAATTGAGTTATTTGTAGTGAGGTGGATGGAACTAGAGTCTGTCATACAGAGTGAAGTAAGCCAGAAAGAGAAAAACAAATACCATATGCTAACACATATATATGGAATCTAAAAAAAATGGTTCTGAAGAACCTAGGGGCCAGACAGGAATAAAGACACAGACATAGAGAATGGACTTGAGGACATGGGTAGGGGGAAGGTGAAGCTGGGACGAAGTGAGAGAGTGGCATGGACATATATACACTACCAAATGTAAAATAGCTAGTGGGAAGCTGCTGCATAGCACAGGGAGATCAACTCGGTGCTTTGTAACCACCTGGAATGGTGGGATTGGGAGGGTGGGAGAGAGACGCAAGAGGGATGGGATAAGGGGATATATGTATACATATAGCTGATTCACTTTGTTATACAGCAGAAACTAGCACAACATTGTAAGGCAATTATACTCCAATAAAGATGTTAAGAAAAAAAAAAAAAAGACACCAGGGAGACATTTTCCTCTACGTTGTAAAGGGTGAGGATTTTTTGTGTATTATACAACCACTCAGGTATGCTGGGATCCTACCTTCTCAATACGCACTGTCTTGGAGCTCATTCTTCAGGACCCTGTATACACAGAGAATAATAGCAGAATGGGACTCATATTTCTGCTTGATTAATAGATGCTCAACCACTCACTATTTTCCCAAGCCAAGGCTGCCTGGTAATAACCACCTTTGCATGAGGTTAAGGCGTGAAGCAGAAGTCAGATCTCCTGTCTCCTTCTGGAAATGCACATGTAGGTGTGCCTGTAAAGGGGGATCAGGTCCCCCCCAATTTTCTGAGTCTGCTTGCCTCTTCTGCTACATGGAGAAGGAGAGAGAACAGGGCATAACTCACCCAGGAAGGAGGATGATGATAACAAAGCACCCCAAACTTACTGGCATAAACAGTCACAGTCTCTCATGACCATTGTCTCCCATGGTTCTGAGGGAGATGCAGCTCACCTAGGCATTCTCATTCACAGCATCTCACACAGGTGCAGTCAGGTGGTGGCTGGAGCTGAGATCCTCTCAGTGGCTTCCTCAAACTTCTGTCTGGTGTTTAATGTTGGCCAGCATTTGAAACTGCCCCTAGGACTGTCGGCTGGAACGTCTGCACCAGGTGCCTCCATGTACACTGGATGTTCTCACAGCTTGACTTCTGGAATGAAGAGCAAGGGGTGTGAGGGTAGGGAGACAGACAGAGAGAAGGGGAAAAAGAGGCCTAGGTGAGGCTATATTGCCTCTTTACTTTTATTTTTTTTTAATTTTTATTTATTTATTTTATTTATTTTTTGCCTGTGTTGGGTCTTCGTTGCTGCACGTGGGCTTTCTCTAGGTGCGCCGAGAGGAGGCTACTCTTCAATGTAGTGCGCGGGATTCTCATTGCGGTGGCTTCTCTTGTTGTGGAGCACGGGCTCTAGGCGCTCGGGCTTCAGTAGTTGCAGCACATGGCCTCAGTAGTTGCGGCATGCAGGCTCCAGAGTGCAGGCTCAGTAGTTGTGGCGCACAGGCTTAGTTGCTCCGAGCATGTGGGATCTTCCCGGAGCAGGGATCAAACCCTTGTCCCCTGCACTGGCAGGTGGATTCTTAACCACTGCGCCACCAGGGAAGTCCTGCCTCTTTATTTTTAAATAAAATTTATTTCAGAATAATTTTAGACTTACACAAAAGTTGCACACAGAGTACAGAGTTTCTGTACATCCCTAACCCAGGTTCAGTTTCTGCTGTTAACCATCTTCCCTCATGGTACATTTGTCAAAATTAAGAAATTAACATTCACTCATAACTATTCATTAAACTCTCTCTATTAGGATTTCATTAGTTTTTTCATTAATGTCCTCTTATTTTTCTGTTCCAGGATCTAATCCATGATCCCACTTTGCATTTATTTTCATGTCTCCTTAGTTTCCTCGGGTCTATGACAGTTTTGAGGGGTACCAGTCAGTTATTTTGTAGAATGCCCCTCAAGTTGGATTCATCCGATGTTTTTCTCATAACTAGACTGAGGGGGATGGATTTTTGGAAAGAATACCACAAAGGGAGTGCCTTTCCCACGTGGAGGTACAAGATATCCATGTGATATCACTAGTGATATTAATTTTGATCACCTGGTTAAGGTCATGTTTGCCATGTTTTTCCACTGTAGAGTTGCTATTTTTCCCCCATATTGGATTCTTAAGAAGCAAGTCACTAAGTCTAACCCACGCTCAAAAGGGAGAGTGAGGCTAAACTCCATCTCCTGGAGGGGTAGTATCTACATGGATCATTTGGAATTCTTCTGTTTGGAATGTCTGTCTCTCCTCCCTCACTTATTTATTTATATCAGTGTGAACTCACATATATTTATTTTATACTTTGGGTTATAATACTACAATACTACATTATTTTATTGCCCACATTGCTCCAGCTTTGGGCCTTGGGGGTCCTTTAGTTTGGCTCTTGTGTCCCTTTGACATGCTCCCATTCTTTAATGTTTTTTAGCACTTCTTTACATTCTAGTGCTATAAGATGTTTCCAGGATCACTTGTATTTTCCCTACCATACACTCTAATTTCTATAAGAAACCTTGGTCCTTTCACTGGGGAATGGTATTGCATTGCCTTTTATGACCGAGCCTCAAGTCACGTAAAATCTCTCTGCTAGCTGAGAGAGTCACAAAGCCTCATCCAGGTTCAAAGGGGAAGGAACACAGACGTCATATCTTAGTTGGGAGAGTGGAAAGGTGACATTGTAAAAAGAGTCTCAGGATGAGATATTGTCATGGCCGTATTTGGAAAATTCAAGCTGTTGCAGGTGGTCAGGGTATCACAGACTCAGAGGAGGTGAGGAAGTCAGCCATGTGGCTGTCATGTGGGAGGAGTGTTCCAGACAGAGGCAACAATTAATGCAAAGGCTTACAAGGAGACCACACCTGGTGTTTTGAAGGAAGAGCCAAGGCCCATGGTAGCTTCTGGAGAAGGGGTGATGAGGACAGTCAGAGACGATGAGGCTGGAGAGGTAAAGGGAGGATGGAGAGGACAGATTATAGAGGGCCTGGAGGATATTGTGGGGATGTAAGCAGCCATTGCAGGGTTCAGAGTGACAACATCGTCTGACTTATATTTAGAACACTCATGATGGTTACTCCATCAGGAACTGACTTCAGGGGAAAAGGGCAGAGCAGTCAGGATGCTTACTGCAGTGACCTATACAGAGGTGATGGTGTCAGACTAGGGCAATAGCAGTGGAGGTGGTGTAAGGGCTTGGGTTCTGAACATCTTTCCAAGGTAAAGCTAACAGAACTTCCTGCTGGATTCAGATGGGGCATAAGAGAAAGAGGAAAATCAAAAATGATTTCACAGTTTGGCCTGAGAAACTGTAAGGATGAAGCTGCCATCAATTGAGATGACTATGGATGGGGGACAGATCAGGAGCTTTTTTGGGGAAATGTAGATTTCTGGATGTCTATTAGACATCCAAGTAGAGATGTCAAATAAGCCTTGGGTACACAAACCTGGAGTTCAGGAAAGGAGTCTGGGCTGGAAATACACATTTGGATATGACTGCATATAGATTTGTATTTCAGGTCATAATGAGATCACCAAAGAAGTGAGTAAAGGTAGAAAATCAAGGACCAGTCCCTGGGGCGGTCCAACGTTAAGATGAAGAAACCATTAAAAGAGACCGAGAGGGAGTAACCAGTGAAATACAATCAAAACCAAGAGTGTGTGGTGTCTGGGAAGCAAGCGAAGAAAGTGTGTCCTGGAGGAAAGAGTCATCAACTGTCAAATGGTGTCACTTGGTTTAGTAAGATGAGGATCCAGGATCTGAACATGGGATTAAACAGCACGGAGGACATTGAATTTTCACGGCAAGACCAGCATGGAATCACAGGGCTGAAAGGCTGAGTGTAGTGATGTTAAAAGAGGATGTGAGGAGAGGAATTGGGGATGATAGTAGAGATATCTCTTGCAGAAATTTTGCTGTAAAAAGGAGTAAAAGAATAGTGTGGTGACTAGTATGGGGAAATGAGTTCAGGAGTCAGCTTACATGCCTGGGAATAGGCAGCAAAAAGTAAAAGGCTGATGAGACACGGCAAATTGCTGAGGCAATGTCCTCGCGCAGGTGAGGGGACTGGCGCCCGTGGGGCTTAGGAGCACATAGAATTCCTCTGATGCCAGGCAGAGGGTCGGCGTGTGTGGGTGCAGCATTTGGCAAGTCCATGCGGTACTGGGGCTCAATGGGATTCTCTTCTGTTTGGTTCAGTTTCCCAGTGAAGCAGGATGCAAGGTCATCAGCCGAGAGTGAGAATGTGGAGGGTGAGTTAGAGGTTTGGGGAAAGAGGAACCAGTGGAGAAGGGCCGAGGGCATGCAGCATGGACTCCTGGCAGCATTACGGGGCCACCTGAGGGCTGCTGTCTTAAGTTTGCAGTGAGGTCTGTCACCATGGCTCTGTTTTCTCTAACCACCTTCAAGGGCAGGTGCTGAGTAGGCAGAGAGGTGGACCAGGGTATGATGAAAGGAGAGATGGTGATGGAGATGGGGGTGTAGGCAAGGAGTGAGCACAGTGACCGACTATGGAATTTAAGCTGAGGAGGGAGGACAGTGAGGACACGTCCAGGGGATGGAAGACAATGTAAATTGTAGGGTCTTCAGTCACCGAATTGAATGTTTTAGTGGCAACAGACAGAAGAGGGTCAGATCTGAGTGCTAATTTTTACACAGAGTTATCCTGGTCACTAATAAAATTCAGTTTTATGAATATACCAGTTAGATAATCAATTCTTACTTCCCTGAGCTGGAAAATTTCTTAGGGCAAAACGGACAAGGTTGGAGTGGGGAAAAAAGAAGGAACGTCCCTCCTTGTCAATAGTATTCACAAAAATTAGACAAGAT
This sequence comes from Globicephala melas, assembly GCF_963455315.2. Classification (NCBI taxonomy): domain Eukaryota; kingdom Metazoa; phylum Chordata; class Mammalia; order Artiodactyla; family Delphinidae; genus Globicephala; species Globicephala melas. Next base: position 30,334,414 of record NC_083323.1, on the reverse strand, counting down.
AATAAATGTTCTTTGCGCAGCCAATGCGGTAATGAGTTTCATAGCATCTTTTTTCTTAGAGCAGTCTTCACTGAAGGCTTCTGTCTTCATATGCCACAATGCTGACATGGAATACTGTCCCAAGGTTGTCTCACGGAGGGTGGGATCAGCAGCCCCTTGCCTCCAAATTTGTTCGGATATTGAGATGGGTGATGCCACGTGAACACCAAGAAACTATGAAGAGGTTTATTACTCATACACTGAGGCTTTCTGGGAGAACAGGGCAGTCACCCAAGGTGGGCTCAAAATGACTGGAGAGAAGGAAGGGGTGAGTGGCTCTTGCGTGTGTGATTAGTAGCTAGGGTTGGAGTGAAGTGAACTTCCTCGCTGGCACAAAGAGAGGGAAGGTATCAGCTTCCATATAGGCTTGCCCAGATGTGGAGCACAAAAAAGAAGAGGGACCTAAAAGCTGCCAGCTGTCAAGCATTAACAATGGAGTCAAGGGTCTTTATTACAAATATATGCCACAAATCTCTCAGGCGACAAATATAGCATGGTGCTTAAAATCATAAGCTTTGCAGTCAGGCTGGAGTTTAAATCCTAACTCCCTAGCTGTGCGGTTATCATTAGCTCCTTGACCTTAGGCAAATTAGTTTCTCTGCTGTGTCTCAGTTTCCTCATCTGGAAAAGGGCCCCCAAAATAGGTAACTCCTTGGTTGTTGTGAAGCTTAATAATGTTGGTAAACTGCTTTTGACACAGCTTTGCAATTTAGCATGCCACATACTCATTTCTGAAAATTCTGTGATTGATGTTTCTAGTTCAGACACGTGTGATCTTCATGGTTGAGACATGTCGGGTTGCCAATGGTTCCGAATATGTCATTTTTCAAATACTTTATTTCCTTTCATTTTGAAAGCGTTGTATATTCATTGCACAAAAATTAACTTTTACCTTTATGCTCTAAGCTCCCCTAAGAGTTTATAGTTATAAAACAAAACTTAACACTGGAAAAATCAGAGAGGGAATCTTGGGTGTGTCAGTTTGGAAATAAAGAGTTCTTTCCATTTAGATGTAATTACTAATTTATCTTTGAAGTTTAACTTTCATAGATTCTCTTAAATCATAGAATACATTTATTGCGTTTTGAGAAAGTAAAAGCATGACTTTTCAACATTGGTTATTGGTATCTCCTCTATGCTTAACACTCATTCATTCATTCATCAAATAACTATTAAGCACCAACTTTGTTTGAAACCGGGACAGGCCCTGGGACATTATGCCATGTGAACAAGCAGTTACAGACTCCACTCTCCTGGGAACTAGTAATCTAGTGGGTTTGACAGACAATCAAATAATCCCATTCTAACAGTCAGGGTTTTTATTTGCAAAAGACAGAAACCAACTGTGGTTACCATAAAGGGAAGAGGCAGTTTTGGAATGACGCTGCCGAAGCCGCAGATACCGTAGGAAACCTAGAGAGCAATCCACATAGAAAATGGAACGTTGCTAAGGGAGCCTGGGCCCCTGAATCAGGTCAGAGCCTGGTCTGGCATTCCTGCTGCCCCTGATGGATCCTGCCGTGGAAATCACTGCCACCACGACCATTAGTGTAGCCACTGCCCTTGCTTCTCCACAGCACATGCTTTATGTAAATCCAGGAACAGAAGCATCTAATTGGAGGCGCCACAGCTTTGCTGTCGGATTGAGGAGGTCAAAAGGAGGACCTTTTGTTTTCTGTGCCAGGAGGTAGGAAATGCTGGGCAACCAACCAACCAACCCAATACAATTACATCCATCACAGGCGCAAAGAATCTACAACAATTGTTAAGTGCTTTGATGGGGCACCTGCAACAAAAACGCACAATATTTTTGTGCTTCCCAGTCTTCTCTAGGGCTTGAACTGCTGCTGGCACTGAGTGTTTCGCACACCTTGTCACTCCCATATGCCTCCTTCCCCACGTGGCCATAGCTGTGCCCTGTCTACACTCACATTTATAACTACTCTCTTACATAAATACATCTACTCTATGTATCACTGCTGTAAATGGAGAGCCAGCATCATTTGTCATAAATAGACGGTAAAAGTAAGAATAAATACAATGAAAGGAGACAAAGCTACGAAGATCTAGCTACATACTTTACTGAAAGTTCTGAGGCTATGGCCCACTTACAGCAAACATTAGGTACTAAAAACATAATGGCACCAATCAGAGACTTTATCTTTGACCTTATTAAAAATCTTAAAAGAGGACAGGAAAGGGTCAAATCTTCAAACTTTGTATTTAGTGCTTTCTAAAGTGCTCTCTGGGTACCATTTAAAATTAACTTTCATATCATTAATAACATGTTCCATGCTTTGAGTGATAAATATTATAAAGAGTGTGGGCTTAAAAATGGGCAAGATTTGAGTTGTTTGAATTTTAGCTCCTACACTTATTAGCTCTGTGATTTCAGACACATTACTCAACCTCTCTGAGCCTCAGTATACTCATCTATAAAACAGATGCAATAATACCAGTTGTCCTGGTGTCTTAAATAGATCAGTGCTTCCCGAACTATACTGTACATATGAATCACCAGGAAGTCTTGTTAACTGTAGATTCTGATTCAGTAGGTCAGGGCTGAGGTCCGAGATTCCAATAAAATCCCATTCCCAATCCCACGTAATGCTGGTGTGTGGACCACACTTTCAGTAGCAAGGTTGTAATTCTGTGCTGTCAGTGTGGAAGTCACCAGCCACATGTGGCTATCGAACCCTTGAAATGTGGGCTAGTGCACCTGAGAAATGGAATACTTCAATTTCAATTAATTTTTAAAAACTGATACTTGGTTCAGTTATCGGAAAACAATTTTTAGTATGCTCGGAACAACTTGTGAATCTGTCATATCAGCTGTTAATTTTATGAAATCGAAATAACCGAACATCTTTTTCCAAGGGAAAGTGAATATCTGAATTGAGATATGCTCTGAGTGTAAAATAAGCAACCGAAGACTCAGTTTGAAAAAGTAAAATATCTTGTTAATAAAGTTTCTAGTGATTGCCCGTTGAAATGATAATATTTTAGATGTGCTGGGTTAAAATATACTATTAAAATTCACTTCATCTGCTTCTTTGTACTTTTTTTAACGTGGCTACTAGAAAATTTAAAATCACCCTTGTGGCTCAAGTTGTACTCCCAGTGAAGAGTGCAGGCAAAGGCAGTGAGCACAGGGGCTGGTTCCGTCAGCTCCTTTCCTCCTGTCTGAATCGGGCGGGTGACCTCTGGCTGGAAAGAGGAAGTGAAGTGCTGCAAACAGACAAGGTTTCTTCCTTCCCGTCAGGAGGCTGTGGCAGAAAGCCAACGTTAGCGGCAAGTTCTTCGGCTCACAGACGATTTCTTCTGTGGTTATTTCCACCACATTCCAAAGCAGGGTCTGCTTTCTGGAGAGGTAAAACAGAAACATGTCAGCATTCCAAAGTAAGTTGCTTTAAGCTGGCTCTCCTAAGAAGATGCTCACTTTTCAAGAGCTAAGGGTCATGGCAAAGGGCCCACTCGACCCAGCCTCCTCTGTGACATTAAAGGGGAGTTAATTAAAACAGCCTGGGCTCCTGCAAATGTGCTGTATTATCTCCCGGTCGGCTCAGCCGTTGCAAAGGAGACTAAAAGTTTAATGAAGAGCAGTAATGAAGAAATCCGCAAATTTGACAACAACCAAGAATTTAGCCAAAAGAAGTATGCAGAAACGAAAGTTAGTTTTCTCATAGGTTTTATTATGGTAACCTCACTTCCCCCACTCTTGTGGAAAAAGAGAATTTAACCCACTCAGGCAAATATTTACATGTAGAATCAGACCTGGCAGCAAATTCAAAGGCCAGCAAGAGCTGCTTCTGTATCAGAGGCTTGGAGACTCCAGATCTCCATTAACCTTTCTAAATAGGAACTGACAGCCTTGGATGGAAAATGTGGGGGGGAGATGAAAATGTTTTTGAAGAATGTTTGACTACAAAGTAAACAACCCAAATAGAAAATATTAAATCAGATGCTGCCTCCACATTCCAAAAAACTGAGTACACAGTAACATGTACTGTATACTTAAAAGGCTTGGATAAAAGAAATCATGAAACAATTTTAGCTTTGAGATGATTCAAATGTCATGGAATTAGTTATGTTGGCATAACACAGAGAATTTATTTTTTCTAATTATGTTAGATCTTGACATGAAGTTATACAATTGGCAGTGAAGGTATGACTTTAAAGATATTTATCTTTAAGCCTTCTTGTCCTTTCTGTCACCAAATCCAACCATAAGAAAATATTTAGTAGGTAAACCATTCATTAAAGGGTAGACTGTCCTTCTGGTAACCAAAAAAAACGCTTCTTTTTTTTTTTTTGAAACACAAAATAGTACAGTAAATATTTATTATTCAGATTCAGGATTTATTTTGCTTTAGATGGAAGCAAAAAGAAGGTGAGTTTAGCAAATTCATAGCATAATCAAGACTGTAAGGGGAAAGGTTTAAATGCTGGGACATTTATAAGCTATTCATTGTTAGTTTCCAAAATTCTTATTATCCAACAGTTATTGTCATCTGAATGCCTTTATGTATTTAAAAGCAGTACAATCCCACATCTTCAAGAATCTAATCAGGATAAGCCTTTCCCATTAGCCTGTTCTAGAGAGATTTGTACTATATTGTAAACATGTGTCATTCAATTAATCTTAAAGGGTAGTGGATTCAGAACTATTGCTTACCTGATAAGCTCGTAGATCATGACGAAAACATCTCTGTCTCCCTGCTGCTCTGCATCAGCTGTTTTCTCTGTCTAGCCTGTCTCCAACTGTCTCCCCGGGCTGGCAGAGCCCCATCCATCTCTCAATTTCTTGCCCTGGGGATTTCTCTGATAAGCATTCTTTAACCCTGGATTCCATCCTTGTTGGAGCTAATCCTCCAACATGCCCTGTTTAGCATCGTTATTGCACTTATCACTTTATCATAATTGTTCCTGTATCAGTCTCAGATACTGGGGATTGTGTCTTTTTCGTTTTGGTACCCCTTCTGCCAAGAACAGTCCCTGCATAAGATAGACACCCACTGTGGTTTCTGGACCAGAATTTAAAGCATCACATCGAGTGATGAGCATAACAAGAATGCTTATTTCTGTAAAGGCTGTCTTGCTCTGGTCTGCTCACCCATTATCATCTGCTTGGGTCTTCCTCACTTGGTCCTTGGGACTATGGCCGTTTGAACCTCTTCTTATAAGCCTACCTTAATCTCCCTCTCTGACTGATGGAGAAATGGCTTCCCTGTGTACGTCCTCGCCTCAATTTATGAGGGTTCTGTAGGAGAGTGACTCAGGCTACTGGTAATAACGCTGTTTCACCCTACAGTCCTCTTGGAAGGCGGCCTTGACTGCATAGTTGCCAGGGCCTCTAACCACACAGCTCACAGCTCTTCTCCCTTTCGTGTCTTTCTTTCTCAGGAGAAGCCTCATTGTGAGCCAAGCTTCTCTGCTCTCTTCCCCTCCAGTGGCCTGGTCACTAAGATGGATAGACCATGACTTCAACCTTCATATAGGTGGTTGGTTGGTTGGTTTCTTTTAGGTGTCCTTTGTCCCTACCAACAATGAGGATTGCGTTAGGCTATTCCTAAAACCTATCAAACTTTTTTTTTTTTTTTAATATCCAGAACTCGCATTGTGGACAGTTCTGAAGACATGAGCTGTGGTATTAACTCACACAACAAAAGCTTCTAAATATACACACCCATATTTTAAGTCTGTGCAATGGGGCGAAGGGTAGTTTTCCTTGTCATTAGATAACTTCCTTATTTAATAATGAGCATAGTTTATTCTTATAATTAAATAATAATAATACTCTTTGAAATAAAAAACAAAGCTATTTATAATTGGGATTGTTTCATAACAAATATAATCCAAAATCTCCCGTATAAAACTATCAAGTCCAATGATAAAAGGTAAAGTTCCCAAAGGGAAAGCATAAAACACTGTTTTCTTAATGGAACTACTAGCTATAATTCTTTGGTTCTATCTTCAAATTAACTCAATTAGTCGCATTATAAATTTCAAAAGAGCTTTATATTTTTATACATACTAATAATGCCTCACTTATTTAGTATAGAGCCACTTGTGAATTACCCATGTCATCTGCTTTCCAACTCCTTTGGGCTGTTTCCCTTTCCAGAAACTGGAGAGGGGAAGAAAAAGAACATAAAAATAAAATGATTTAATTCAGTTGTTTGTTATTTGTATTAAGTAATGTTTTGGAGAAACAACAAAACTACCTCCACATGCATGGTTCAAGGTTGCATGGCCTTCAAGGACAAGTTCTAACCAGGTTCCCAATTCTTGAAAAAAAGGAAAACCATTAATGCAAAATACAGTACTTTTCAAATGGTCTTTTAAAATTCGCTACAAGCATTACAACAAAACTAAAGCTTATTGAACTAAAAAGTTTCTTGACATTATAAGAAAATGCTAAAAATATGCATTTAAAAAGCCATGAATTACATATGTGTTTTGTAGAGGGAAGAGGTATTGGAGGGTTTGTTTACTCTGAAGAGAATTAATTTACACTACTTTCCATTATTTAAAAATTAAGACAAAAATAATAACACTTTTAGAAGTCTAATAAATTATATATAGAGAGAGACAACATTCTATATGTGATTTGGCCTCAAATTTGTTTCTAACTAAAACCTTGGGCATGTCACAATCTCTCACGGGTCTTAACTCACCTATAAAATGAAGAAAAGATGATTATCTGGTCCAAAGTGCTGGTTTGTTATAGCTCTAGAATTTTATGAGAGGCTACAGGTTCCACACAAACACCTATGTGGTCAGGCAGGCAACATATATGAGTGAAAAAGACCAGAGTGAGAAGAATTTTTCTTGAGAGTAAATCATTATCAATCTTATATTATTCCACACTTGATAGCAATAAAAATATTTCACTTTCCTCTTAGTTTTACTCTGAGAGAAACAGTAATAAATGGTCACCAATACTGATAAATAACAGTGGTGTGGAGCTATAGGGAGTGGTGGAGACTGTGGCAAACCAGAGAGGGTAAAGTACCAAGCTATTGTTACCATATGGGAATCAGAGTCTAATGTTGTTAGATGCCAACAGCTTGTATGTTTTTAGTGAAATCTAATTGTTAATGCAGGCAGTCAATTAAGAACATTAAAAAAACAAAAACAACCCTTTTGGACCATTACCATTCTGGACAAATGAAACACACCGATGGATCAAATACAGCTCACAGGCTACCAGTTTACACTATTGGATCTACTCTGCCTCCCTCATGGTACTGGAATCAGCACTTATTAAATAATTTGCTAATAATACCCCTTTAATGAAAGCTCTTACTATCATAATCCACAGAGTATTTACTGAGATTTTTTTTTGAGCACAGGCTGTGCTCTGTGCTAGGATTTTCTGACATTTCATCTCCTTTGATCATCACAATAACCCTGAGAGATGTGTAGATATACTGTTACCCCAATTGTACAGGATGAAGTAAGTCTCACAGAGACTAAATAACATGTCCTAAGTCACACAACTCATTTGTTTTTTAAAGAACTGAGTCTAAAGTATTGACATGTAATTACTTACAATATAACACAGAATGAAAAAAGCTGGCTATAAAAAGTATATGATTTTTAAAATTTCTTTTTTACATTTTTAATGATTGCTTATTATTCTATTATGAAGATGGGGTATAATATACATGAACAAGCCTTTGTTATTAAACACTTGAATTGCTAGTAAAATCATGCAGGGAAGTATTTTTTCAAAACCCTGACCTGACTTCATTCATTTGAAATTATTGATTGAGGGCCTATACATAAATCACTTTATTATATATGCTATCCTCAAAGAAATGTCTGATTTGTAATTGTATCTTTGGTAAGCATATATATATATACAATTTTTAAGATATTTAAGCATTTGCCTCTGAAACACAGATCAGGCCAAATTATATCCTTGGTCTCTTGGGTGGAAGAAAGGTAGGTTTCACCCAGACAGCTCAGTGTAGAGAATTGCACAATGGATTACAGTGGTCTTCTCGGCTAGAAACTTTAGGAGATACATTGAGCCTTACATACTGAACTTTGAGAGCTACCCCTACCAGCAGGATGTACTTGGGAGTTTGTCATCTATATAGACGACAAAAAGTGGCTTCACATCTTTTCTCAATTTTCCACTTGTCAAAGCAGCAGAATCCCAAACTCCACAATTTCAAAATAATAGCTGCAGACACAGAAGGATATAACCACATTGGAGGAAAGGGACCAAGATGACGAGGCAACTTGAAAACATATAATTTTTATCATTCAGTCCAGAACATTTGAGAGTAAAAGACAAGAGTTCTTCATAATCACATTGGGATGGTAGGTTTGTACACAAAGACTATCCCTGGTAACCTGGGACATACAGTCACCCTACTATGAAGAACAGTTGTAGAAACTGGAGATGCTGAGCATGGAAAAAAGAAGATGGGGATGGAGCTTGGGGGGACATGCAAGCTGCCTTAGGTATCTGAAAGCTCCATGAAGAACTGGTTTGATATGATCCTGATTCTAGCCCTTGGAGTGACTGGACTGAGCTGAAGAGGCTTTACCATCTGATGTAATGGTCATGAGTTTGGTTGTTGAACAGTTCTAGATTCAATCCCACATGATGCTGACTAGGTGTGTGGCCATAAGCAAGTCTTAAATTATTATAAAAGGGGAATAGAGTTGTAATGACACACTGAGGTATGACATACTGAGGTAAAACAGAAAAGCAAGTCACCCAGAGTAGGGGCTCAATAAATGTTAGTGTGTGCACTGTAACTGTTGCTGAAAATAGTCAAGCATAGGACAGACCACCAGTCGGGCAATGTTTTGGGGTCTTTTAGGGATTAACTAAATGGATGGTTGGAGCCAAATTTTTTTGGATGAATTTAATTTTCATTCTTAGAAATAGAAAAAAATCAATTAGTAATATTTTCCAGGTACAAGATAAAGTGGTTTTATTTAAAATCTTATTTTAAAGATGTATACTTTTAAATAATGTATTATAAATATTTTAATATAATATTTAACATTCATCAAATGACATTTGCCTGTCAAGCTGTACATGTTGTTTATTTTTAACTACGCAAAAAAGTGTTAATATGCTAGAAAAAACTCTAAAATAGCATATTGCTTGATTTTGAGATTGCATCTATAAATATAGACTAGAATTTAAAAACCAAGTAAAATATCATGACCTGATATTTGAGATCCTTTCATTTTGCTTTCATTAAAACCAATTAGTTTATTTTAAAATTGGTCATAATTTGCTTTTCAAATAAGATAAAGAGGTTTTAACTTCTTACTAAAATGTATTTTAGGTTACTTTTTAATCACAGTAAATTAAAAAAAAACCCTAAATATAATCCTCTATACAGTATATTTTCTCTTAACATGGATTTTTAAAGTACTAGAGAACCTGATGTTTTAAAAGCATTTTGTCCAAGGAAACAGGACTTCTGCTACTGAACATCTTGAAGGGCAAATTTACAAAATTACTTTTTATGCTCTTCATTATATCTTCTTGCGTTTCAGCACTGTAGTTTTCAATGCTTCCCTCTGTTTAACCCAGTAGTTCCCAAACTCTGGCTGCATAATAGAATCACCTGGGAAGTTTTTAAAAATCCTGAAGCCCAGGCCACAGCCTCTACCACAATGCCTGGGGGTGGGAGCCTGGGGCCAGTATGTTTTAAAGTTCCCTGGGTAACTCCAATGTGCAGCAAAGTTTGGGAAATATGGACTTATCCCATGGTCCATTATGGAAATAGTCATGACTAGGATCAAAAAAGCCATTAAAACTAGGTAACAGTCCCAAACCATCAGTGGTGTTCAGCTAAATAACATAGTAAAAAAAAAAAATTGAGTGGGTTACTAGCACACTCATCTGATACTCCAGATGTGCAAGAGGCAAGCAAGCTGCTTCTTTTTAAAAGGGAAAATGTTTATAGTGACTAAAAGCACAGAAAAAAAGGAAATGGAAGCAAACACTATTATTTCTAGTGAGATGAATCTCCAGGGTACTCTTCACAAAGCCTTGGGTGTTTATAAACCAGTTGGGATTTAAGGGCACTTTACAACTCTGAAAATTTCTATTTAAACCAAATTTATAGGGAGAGGCAGGAATAGCTCTTCACAGAATTGTTTCTGTTGCTACTGAGTCAATAGTACCATCTTGCATTGCTCTTTATAATTGTTAAAGTGCTTTCATGTTTCCAAGCCCATCTGAACATCCAAAATTGGGGAAGAATCGTAATAGTCACAATTCTGTTGAGGAAAATGAAGCCTCAAGGTATTAAAAGCTGGCACAAGGCAGAACTGGGACCAAACCCCAGGTCTGACTTCTAGGCAAATCCTCTTCTAACATCACATCACCTTTCCCTAAACCTCAAGAGATCTTTAAGCCTCAGCACCCTCTTCTGCAGAGGTGATTTCCCCCTAAAAAAAGCACTCTTCACTATTTCTCCCTTATATACCTGAGGTGTTGAGGGTGGAGGGAGGTGGGGCAGTACATGCACCATGAAGAGGTATACGGTAAAAAAGGGGCCAAGAACGTGGAGCTTCAAGGAGGAATCCACAGGGAAAGGAAGAGAACACGAACAGAAAATGTGGTCAGAGCAGTGGAAAGAGGGCAGATGACAACCATGTGAGGCCAGAGTTGTTAGGATCAAATAAAGAGCCATTTAACATGTGCTCTTTTTTAAACTCTGGTATTTACGTATCTATTTTTTGAGGAGAGGAGGGATGATGTGGGCAAAGTGGTGATTTAGGAAGATTTTGGGTTATGTGTTGGATAGATTGATGATGGGAAAGAAAAGAGGACAGGGATGTGGACAATACAGTTAAGAAACCTAAGTGTGTGGGCTTAAGGCAAAGAGGGAATAGACAAGGGTAATAACTGAAAATCAAGAAACTGACAAAAGTACTTGAAACCAAGGAAGAAGTATTTGTAGCAAAACAGGAAACGTAGTTGACAGTATTTCAACAAGACATCTACTTTTGGATCTGATGGCTATTTGCATGTAGGATGACAGAACATTTAATTAGGTGATCCCTAATTGGTTGAGTGACTGGATTAAAAGGGCATTGATATCAACCTGGTAGTGGTTTTGAAAAGTAAGGCAAAGGGTTATTGGCAGATCTGTCTTAGGTCTCTCAGTTTTGTTGTGAAACAGTGGTTTCCATAAAGGAGTAGAAGGAAAGCTAATCACTTGTCTTGGGCAGCATTAAGTTGAGAAGGGTTAAGAATAAAGTAGATGATAAAATTAGGAGTCAAAGTGGCATGAATGGACTAAAGCAACAGTTTAATATAGATAGATGTAAAATCATGTTCTTTGGACCAAAAACCAGTAAAAGAAATATAAGGTGAGGCAGATGTCTGCTAAAATGTGTGAAAAAAATATAGGTTTAGTTGACAGTGAAAGGTAGAATGGGAAAGGTACGTTCTAGTCAGACAAACCACATCTTGAATCCTTGTCCTGAGAAAAATGTAAAAGGTTTGGAATAAATACAATGAGGAATGACCCTTAAAAGAATAAGGGACAAATTAAAGGTTGGTTTGAGCATCAGTGAGGAAAACCAGGAAATGAGTGTGAACTGTGGTGACCAGCAAGACTGTGAGTATACTCTGAAGCTGAGGACAAGAAGTAAGTAGAGGTGGCTCAGGATTAGGAACCAAGGTGTGAAAGGCCAAGGAGGCAAAGCCATCTTAGTCAATGATGGAGCAGGAGTGAGGCAGCCAACTGCAGTACCTTCATTAGGATGGAGCCAGGAAAATTAGCCGGGAGATGATGAAAGAATCAGTATACCAACAGCCAGACTTGGTATAAAAAATAAAATTAGCAGGTGTAAAGAGCTTTTACAAAGCAAAAAAAAAAAAAAAAAAAAAAAGAAAAGAAAAAAGGATAGTTTGCAGAAGGTGCACTTATAGTCTTAGAGACTGAACTGAAAAATTACCATCTTCTATTTGGGACCATGTTGCTGAACAACACCAAGTAAAAACGTAGTACTGTGATTCATTTGGGAAACTGCATATAGGCTAAAGCAAATGAGGAAAGTACCTAGGTTCTGCGAGTTGACTAAAAATGACGCCAGCCTTATGTCATCTAGATGGAGCATAAAAGTAAAACATATAAAGAAATAAAGGGTCCACAAGACTCTTTAGTAGCTTGAAGTTTCTAGAAGAAAGCTTTGGGGCTACAAAAGCAGCAGAAAAAGCTAAGCTGGAATGGAATGCATCTGAAAAAGGCAACAGCTTCCTAACTGGTTTTCTAACTTCCAACTTCTCGCTCTGTGTTGAACAGCCAATGATCCTTTCAAAGGTCACACTCTGCCGCTCTGCTCAAAAACCTCCACTGGCTTCCCATCTCAGTCAGCCTAAGAGCCAAAGTTCTTGCCAAGGCTTATAGGCAAGCCCCCCATTGCATCTCTCAGCCTATATCCTACCACTCTCCCACTGGTTCACTCCACTTTGGTTCCTCAAAGTTGCCAAGGAACCACTTTGGTTCCTCAAAGTTGCCAAGGAACCACTTTGGTTCCTCAAAGTTGCCAAGCACCAGCTACTGGAACCTCTCGCTGGAAGGCTCTTCCAGACAACCAAGAAGTTGGCTGTTTCAGTTCCTTCAGGTCTCTGCTCAAATGTCACCTCATTTGAGAGGGTTCCCTGACCACACTATGTAACAGCATCATTTGTTACCACCTCATATAGGTCTGTCTCTCCCACCCACTACAACTTAAACTCCCGCACAGGAAGGACCTTGCTTGGTTTTCCCAAGTCTAGAACCGTATGAATTTCCCATGACAGGTACCAAATATCTGTTGAGTGAATGAATAAATGGTAAGCAGGAGATGTAGATAAAGGGCAGGAAAGCAGTTATCAGTCAGACATTTTGGGGACCAGGAAAGGGGAGACAGACACTAGCGTAGTGTTCTTAAGCAGTTGAGTCCTGGACTCAGGAAATGTGGTGTGGCTTCACCGTCACAATTCACTCTCTCCACCACCACACTTCAGTCGTTGAGACCTACTTCCCATCCCAAGTCTGTAACAGTGAGAAAGTGAAAGATTTTAGATACTACAGACTACCCTTCCTGGAGGATTTGAAGCCAACTGAAAGAGCAGGCTTATGGTTAAAAGATTTAGAATCCTAGATAAATCAAAAACAGCCTAAATTTAAATTTCTAACCTCGGATAACAGGTGTCCCTGAGTTCACGTTTTAAATATTTTTGCATTTGTCTCAAGCTACTCACTAAGGTATGCCTCAGACTAAATACTTATGATTTCAAAAGCAGCCTTACAAGAGCCTAAAAATATTATTACCTTAAAGATTATAAAATATTAATAATTATAAATAACATTTATCAATATTATTAATTAAATAAATATTAATTAAATAATTATAATAAAAATTATAAAATATTACCTTAAAGATTATAAAAATCAGCAAGCATCTTATTTTTACAGACGGGGAGGCTGGCTATTCACAAACCATAAACATTAATATAAAGTGGTATTAAAACAGTAGTGAAATAATGGCTGTAATTTTCTTATTTAAAAAATTATTAAAGTATAATGTGCAATAGGGTTACTCCCTTAGGCTAAATATTAAAACATTAAGAATTTTCACCAAGGGAAATACAGCTGGAGGACCAAATAATTCTTCAAGAAATATAAAACACCCTATTCTTTAGTTTCACAAATTTCAAGCAAAATGTTATTATCTCTTTAGTGTGACAAATTTTCATTACAAATTATTTAGGAAATAAAGCGTTGACTTTTTAGACTAATACTATGAAACTTTTTCCTGCTCATTTGGTATCTTCTGAACCTGACAGGTTTGTCAAATGAATAACTCTGGCTATTAACATTAATACATGCTCGTTCAAAATGCATCAACCTTATAAAAATTCCTTCCTTTTTGTAAAGAGCACTCCATGCATATACATATAACTCCTTTCACATACAAAGTCTAACTATGTGTCTAACAAGAAATTGTAACAGTAGGTTTTCAGATAGCCTAACTTTACAATTATGATAAGAAAAGAGTTATTGCCATTTGAATTTTTAAGAAATGTTTGGAAAAAATTTAAGAAACATTGTTTTCTGTTCAAAATCAGTTTTGTTATATCCACTTACAGTTTTTGAATTATGCAATTTTTGAATATTATAAATATAGATCTAGCACAAGAAAAATAGGAAAATATTTACTTTTTAAAGTACAGTGATTTAATTTAATGTATAAAGCCAACAGAATAATTGTTACTTCTGTCAGATGGTATTTTACATTTTGATAAAAAGATATATCCTTAATCATATATGTCAAGAAAAAGGGACCATAAGTTGTTGAACACTTACAATTTGTCATTTAATTTAAAAGGCACTACTGATATTGCCATAAATTTTTTTTGGCGATGTGGCCTAAGTATCCTTGGCGTCAATAAAATTTAATTTTCTCAAGTAAAAAAAAAAACACTACGAAACTTTGAATAAACATACCTATCTTAAAAGTATTGAATAACGAAAACTTCTAACCAAAATATGCTATTAAAAACACCGTTCTGGGATTTCCCTGGAGGTCCAGTGGTTAAGACTCCGCACATCCACCGCAGGGGACACGGGTTCGATCCCTGGTCAGGGAACTAAGATCTCACATGCTGTGGGGCACGGCCAAAAAAAAAAAAAAAAAAAAAAAAAAAAAAAACGACTTAGTTTATCTTTCACTCTTCAGCTAGAGGAGGTCTGATTATAAGGAAAGCATGGATTATACATCTTAATCGGTGATTCTTTGCCTCAGTCTCTTCATAACCCAGGAAGGTTATGAAGAATCTTTACGATCATCTCTGACGCATTTGATGTCAGAAAAGAACAACAAAGGAACACTTAAAACTTAAGCTTTTTAGGCACTGGGCCCTGACTCAGGTTAACAAGATGCTAGTACTGCAGTAAAAACCAATAGCTACCAGCTTGGGGTTCTTGAGAAGGTCAGCCTTGATGTAAATTCCAGCTCACCATGCGACCAAGAGCAAGTTACTTAAACTCTCTAAGCTTCAGTCTCTGCCTATGTAAAATGGCAGCAGCAGTAGAGAGGGTTGTTAGCAATATTTACATGATCCACATAGAGTGCTCAGCATGTATCAGGTACTCCATAGATATTAACTTATGATATGACAAGATTCCTTTTAATAGGTAAGGAGAGAGTGTCTGTATTTAATTATCTAAAACGTAATTTGGAAGTTATGTGGTCCTTGTAACTCTGATTTAATTAAGAGAATTCTTAGGGAACTTACCGCATTGAACACCCCACCCAGATTTGGGTAGTACTGATTTGGAAACTAGTTTTCCTAGGACACAGTGCTGGTTAAGAAAGTTGTGCAAAGACTGATACCGTATAAACACATATTCATATATCTTCCTTTAATTTCCTACTTTGGAACCATTAATATTATCATGTTCAATAATGACACTGAATTCAGAGAATAGAGATTAAACATGCCTACATTTAGTATATTTGTCTGCAAGCTGAAGTATTTTTCTAACAAACAGGGAAAATGTTAAAGAAGTAGTTAAGACAGAAAGTACAAAAATAAGCTATCGAGAGTTTAAGAGACAAAATCATCTATCTATTGAAAGGAAGTTACATTATAAGGATAAAGATCATGTCCTTTTTGACATGTACTGATAAGAGAAGTACAGGAATACAACCATGACTCCCATTACAGCATCAAACATTCTTTATGGTATTTTTATAATGCTTATTCTAAAATAAAGACAAGTTTTCAAGGATCTTTCAAAGATTGTTTTTAGTTCAGTGGTATAATTATGCTATTAAAAGGTTTTTTTGGTCTACAAATGAGTGCAACACTAATTTAAAAAGATACAGGTTGATATGGGGTTTGGACGTCAGAGTCTTAAGAGTGGAGTACGTTAAAAGAACAAAGGCAGCTGTAACATGACAGGAGCTCTCTAAAGACACAGGGAAGAAAAAATGTCAATAAGCAGAAACTTACAGAAACTTCCCTTTCTTATTCAGTTAATTTTACAAAGGGACTTAATTCAAAATTCAATCCTAATACATAATACATATATACAATCGAACTTGACAGTAGAAAACAACTCTCATGTCATAAATATGGTACTTGTATATACTCATTAACTGAATAATTTTTACTGATGGAAAAATATGGTATTAATAATCATTTAAAGTTTTCTCAGTATTTCAACAAAGTTGCTAACTTATGTTAATAATTTATTATAAAAACCAGCTGAGGGCAATTTGATTAATTTTGTTACCCTAACGTTCAGATAATTGCTATTGACAACTCTGCATTAGTTAATGAAAAAATAAGGTCTTACATTTAATGTGAAAAACTAATCTTTCTTAAAACCCAAACATTATTCTCCCCTGGACTGCAAAAATTATCTCTTGTGCTACAAAGATTGAAGACAGTGGGTAGGAGAGTAGGGACAATACACCCACTTTCATTCTAGGGGCAAGATCATGCATATTAGAACACAGCCATAACATTTCAAGTACATTACAGAATTTTCATCAATTAGGTCTTTAAAATTTCAAGTAGAAAAAAAGAATTCCCAAATATGATGTTCAAATCAATTTAAATATTCAAAAAGTTCAGTCCCCATTCAGAAACAGATAAACAGTATATTTATTAAATGAGTTAAGACAAATAAACTTTACAAATAGACAAATAATAAAAGGCTCAGTGGCTAAAATAGATGGTAAGCATCATTGAAAGAAATCAACACCATCACGGTATCTCAGTTGGCTTACACGTGTAAAAAGAAATTTTCAAAGAGCAATTTCACAGAAATGAAGCCAGTTTTTTTTTTTTTTTGCTTATAAACAAATCACCATTTCTTGGTTCAAAACTGACATCTGTTATGAAAATTACCATATCACATATTTATAAGATGACAAGGAGTAACTCATCTTCAAAGTGCAAGTAAGTCTATTTACAACCACAAAAAAGGCAATGATGAGGAGAAAAAGATTTTTAAAAAATATACAAAGATTAAAAACATTTGGGATGCAAAATTAAACAATTTTTTGGTTAGAGGATAAAAGAGAAAACGTGATTGAATTACAGATGCTGATTTCAGCTATACATACTATATAATGGGATCCAAGATCTTTAACAGCTTGTTTGCATTTTTTTCCACTTACATAATGCTCTGGAAATTTCTGGTAGAAATTACAGTGTCTCAAAGAGAGAAATACACACTAAGCATGTCTTGCTACTACTTCATGGATGTCAATAAGACCCATTTATGGATTAGAGTTGGTGTAAAAAGCCATTGCCTTGAGTTGAAAAATGAATACTGTAAAAGCTCAATACAAATCCTCCAAAGCACATGCATTTCTAAATCTTTTGGTAATTACATTCATATTTAAGCATAACCAAAATAAAAAAGAAAACTGAAAACATTTCCCTTTTCTCTATTCCCTATGCCTTGTAGGCTCTCCAGTTGATAGGGTAAATTTTTAGAGCTGAAAGGGTTCTTCAAGATAGTCTAGTCCACCACCCTCATTTAGGGTAAATGATTTCCCCAAGGTCATGCAGCACGTTAATGGCAAAATCAAGACTAGAAACCAGGTCCTGACTCCTAGCCTCGTATGCTTTCCAGCATATCATGCTACCTCTTTTTACAGTATGATTTGCTATAAATACCTGATGAATAATGTACAGTTACAAATGCTGACAGAGCCAATGTTCTTCTAAGTCTTGCAGAGGCTAACTGCAAAGGACTGATGGAGAGAAAAAGATTCTCCCCCACCCACCAAAAATATCAAGCACCATCAACTAAATGTTTCTTTGCTGGGTCAGCACTCTCAGATGTTGTAGTAGTCCTCGTAAACTTTATGTCAGCCTGAGGATTGTATATCTGATGCAATCTGGGCCCTAACACAATGCCAGTTCCTAAAAGGTAAAGACAAGAGGCAAAAAGGGGGAGAAGGTAGACAAAAGAAAAAAAGACTTAAAGACTCCAACTGGCTTACAGATGGGCATTCCAGCATATGGTTAATTATTACATCTAAATATGTATATTTTTAGGACCTTTCCCACCTTTTCACATAATCTCATTTTACCTAATTTGTTATTTGGCCACTTAAGAATGAAAACAAATGTATCAAAGACAATGGTGGTCATTATTTTTTTTAAACTGTGAGACTATTTTAGGCAAACTAAACTCTATGAGGAACATGTCAAACTGCAATGATTTCCTTAATTTGGTTCTGTTAGACCTGCCACCAAGGAATTAAAGGGGGTACTTCATGGGGCTGTTACCATCTTGAAATTTATTCCAATTGTGGTTAAAGAGAACAGACCGATGCACCATATATGTAGAATTGAGTAAAGAAGCTGAAATTTCTTTTTAAAAAAACATCGCTGTGTATTTATTTAATAAAAGGGCATATTTATTTATGTTTACAAACAAGTTTCAAAAACAAAAGGAAAACATGTATGCTTCTACTTATTAACCTTTTTCAAAATGCCAACAGCCCTCATGCTATATGAAGGTTTCTAAGGATTTATTAGAAAAATCAATACAGTTCACTCACAGCTCACCAAGACATCACTGAACTAACATGTTTAGACAAAAACAAAAAGGACTAAAGTTCTCTTGTAGTTTGATAGTTTGATTTAATTTGATTTGCCTGAAATAACAAAAGCATTTCAAGCATCTTTCATTATGTAGTTGATGTCCTGCATTAAACAATCTACTAAATTCTGAACAAAGGTTATTAGCAAGTTTTCAAAAATTTTAAAAATTAAACAGTTGTTTCAAAACCATTAAGTAGTAAATGTATTTAAGAAACTAATTAGGACAGATGCCATAACTTCATTAGAACACCACTGCTCATGTTTTTTTGTTTTGTTTTGTTTGTTTTTTGTTTTTTTAAACAAAGCATTAGTGTTATCTATTTGGCTATTAGTATTAGCAATTTATCTACAATATTTAACAAGGTAAATTGTAGGCAAAAATTTAGTACAGTTTCAATAGAAACACCCCCCCCCCTTTTTTTCCTGAAAATACAGCAGTATTTGAAGGACTAATTTTTCTCTGCATCAGTTATAAGGAAGCTTCCCATCTATGAACAGGAACAAAAAAAGTATCTACAAACCTTGTAAACAGATCTGTATCATTTATAAACATAAATAATCCAAATTATTAACAGCCAACAGCAGAAATTAAAGCATCAATTCAATGATCCAGGGCTCTTTGCTTGCTTGCCCAGCTTTACTCCTCCCTCTCTCCCATCAAGGATTGAGATAAACTAAAGCTTTGCTAATACACTGTTCAGGACCATTCTTAGGTTCTACTGATGATCCACAGGTCAACTTAAGCTGAGTTACTGTTTCTGTCAGTTCATTTCTCCCACCCCCCAAAAAGCACCCTCAGTCTGGCAGAAAGCTTTGCTTTTTTTTTTTTTAAAAAAATAAATCTACATTCGTACAAGTGTGTCTTCTGTTGAAGTCCAAAGACAAGAATACTATCTTGTCCGTCACAATATGTGAAAAGACCCAGTTTCAATTTGTTTCTTTACAATGCAGCTAGTGTGTTAACATTCAGCTTACAATCAGAGTGATGTTTCCAAACTATGTAGTGGGCTTCCTGGGGATGAAGAGGTAGCAGACTTGTTCATTTCTATTGTAAGGTAAATCCCGCTGTCAACAGCATTGTTATTTTTGTTAGGAGAGGGTGGAGGACTGGAGTTACGTTTTGTAGGAGCATCATCTTCAGCATCAGTGTCATCAATAAGGGGGATATGAGGCTCTGAATCTTCTATCCTAAACTCAGGATGTGTCATAAAGTTGTGAATTGAACTTCTTGATTCCGGTTTTTCTAACCCTTCATATAAAGAACTACGAAATGCATTCACCACTCGAATCTGTAAACATCAGAAAACACAGAAAGATTATCAGTACGTCATTAGCTTAATTTAAAAATGGTTCATTTATGAGTTTGAATCCACAAACAGCTAGGTATGAGTGAATCATATTTGCATGTAATGCAGTGGAACTTGCAATACACTGTAAAAAAAAATGAATATTTTAGTAGGACACTACAGACCAACAAAACCACATACTCTAAGAATTAAGAGGTGTAGAATTCAAAGTAATACTAAGAAAATCTCATTGTCACTGGCTAAGAATTTAATAGCCATTTTATAGGATTTTTTTCCCTAAAAAAACAAAATCAAACAAAACAAACATAAAATTAACCATACACAGCTTTAGCTAATTTTTTAAATGAAAAAAATTATAATTTTTGAAAACAATTCAAATAAGTTAAACAAAGTCAAGCACAGAGGGTTACTATTAATCATGCTAGGAATTAGGGTGTCACCGACTATGAAAAAGCCAAGCAAATATAAGCTGAATGTCACAATGAACTCACATCTACCCCACTATGCCCTTAATTAAAAAATAAAAAGACAAAACCCAAATAAATATCTATAAAATGCCATTAAACAGCTATAAATATTTGAGTATATGCCATTTGTCAGTCAAGTGTTAGTGTTTTTCTCTATAATAATAAAACAAATAAATTTACATACTAAACTTCATTGGAAAGAACAGATTTAAAACAAAACAAAAAGCCCTCTGGGATCCTTCTGTGAAAAATTTCCCGAGGAGAAGACACAAAGTCTTCTAGCGTTTTCACCCTTAAATATATAGCTCAACAATTCACCTTCCTTCTCAGAAGTCTGCTGTATGGATGAAGAGAGGTTAATAAATAATTGACTCAAATACATTCCTGCACATACTGATGTTAGGTCTCATTAACCCAGTGTTGTAAATAGTTTAAAAAAAAAAAAGACAAAATCCAAATAGCCGAGCATCTAGTATACATCAATTCAAATAGTGTTTGCCTTTGCTTTCTAATGAATCCTGTTTAGCAATGAAGACATCATTTACTCATAGTTAACAGAAGTAACTGATACTGATATTCCAAAAAAAAGATCACTAAAGTCATCTTATAAGTCACTAAATTCACCTCATAAGACAATGGCATTGAAAAAATTAATTTCTTCACAGGGATATTTGAATTTATTTTTTTGAAAATGTAGCAGTTTATGCCTACTTTTTACTGTATATATTTAAGGCATACAAGACTATTTGATATACATCTACACTATGAAATAATCATTACAATCAAGTTAATTAACATATCCACTACCTCACACAGTTATCATTTGTGTGTGTTGAGAACACTTGGGATTGTACCCTCCTAGCAAATTTCAAGTATACAATACAGTATAGTATTGTTACCTGTAGTCACCATGCTATACGTTAGATCTCCAGAACTTATTCATCTTGTATAACTGAAATGTTGTACCCTTTGACCAACATCTCCCAATTCCCCCTCCCTCTAGCCCCTGGTAACCACCATTCTACTCTGCTTGTATGAGTCTGACTATTCCAGATCCCCACTTCTAAGAATTTGTCCAAAGGAACTGAAATCAAGATCTTGGAGCGATTCCTGCACTCCTATGTTCACTGCTGTCAGTGGCCAGTAGGCATAGAGAATACAAACTGGAGGACCAGCCAGCAAGTCTGGTTAGTGATGAGAGCTGCTCAAGATGACTCTCAAGTTGTTGCTTATTTGACTTGGTTGCTGGTATTGCTAATGGAGCTAGAGAAGCAGTTGAGATGTTTTGTTTTGACCAGTCTGGGTAGAAGGGAGTAGTGAAGAATCAAGGGGAAAATAAAAATCAATTTTTGAAACATGTTAAATTTGGGGAGCTGCAGAACATCCAAGTGAAAATATCCAGAGCTCAGAAGAAAGGTATGGGTTTAAGTTAGAGATTTGGGAGTGGGCAAAGCTCTAGGAGGGGCAGTGTAAAGAGTTATAAGCAGGTGAGTGCAGTGAGTATATTTGTATAAACAATTACACTCACACCTGTGGCAGGTGAAATTAGATTCCTTTTTACCAAAGCTTTCCAATTTTGCTAAGATTTTTTTTCCTATCTAACAAAATGTATTAAGTTACCCTAGAACATCGAAGCTTGAAAGGATATTCGAGATAGGTTATTTCAACCACTACAAATAATGAAACTGAGCAACTAAGGACAGGTGGCTGCCTTGCTGGGTCACTACAAATTAGTGCCAGAATGTCTTAGAACCAAGCTTTCTGTACTCCCAACTCCAGGTTCTTTCAAGTCAATAAAAGAAGAGAACATATGGACATCAGCTTTATAAGTAACTTCAGTAGAATAAGATACTTCCTAAGATTTAGGTCAGCACATTACAAGGACAGCTTAGAAATGCTGCAAAGCAATACAATTTTCAATAAACAGTTCTCACATTAGGCACACACAATAACATCTAGAGTAACTAGGGGCCACTGAGCCAGATTTGCTTTACTTTCTACTCATAAATAAGAAAGCACTCTCGATCTAAGGCGTGACACTGACCTAGTTTATACTTGCCCTCATCTCTGTTACCTTCTATAGGTAAAATTCTCACAGTACTGTAGTAATTCTGAGTAATTAAAAAGTGCCAACTGTGTGCATTATACTGTAGGTAGACAGAAAACTATTTTAATACCACAAAGAAATCAGTTTAAGCAGAAAATGATTACCCATCTTTGACAATCCAACCCTTATTGTTTACCTAGTCTTTTAACTCAATTCTTTTAATAGCTATTAAGACCTACTATGCACAAAACTATAGCTCCTAAAATTGTAAGAATTAAGAAAAATTCAACAATGCCTATGTCAAGAAAATTTTTTAAACAGTAAATTATTGAGGAAAAAAGAGGCATGAATGAGGCATATATGGCAAACAAAAAATTGAAATGATTATTATGATCATAAAGTAATTTTAGGAAACTGAATATGTAAGCATTACATTAAACTTTAAGTAACAAATCAAATTAAGATCATGTACCCTGCTAAACCACCCATTTTCTTAAATATAATCCTAACTTTTGATAGTAGAAAATATTACTGCCCAAAACACTGTATGTAAGGAGATGGCTTTAAACTATGAGGCTACTTAATCAGTAGCTGATATATCTTACCTTCTACAACAGACTGCCCATTTCTGAAATTTGTATTCATCACTACCTTTATTATGTGCACCATAAAGAATTTCAATGGTAAAGTAAAAGATACTGTGCAACAGGGAGTAAAATTTGAGGTTGCTTTTCAAAGCTGTGTACTTGCATATCAAATTTTCTCAAAGTGAGACTCACCTGTGTAATATATAATGTTAATTACCTGGAATGGGGTTGGAAAACATTTTCTGTAAAGGGCCAAATAGCAAGTATTTTAGGTTTAGTGAGCCATACGGTCCCTGATGCAGCTACTCAACTCTGCCTTTGTAGTGTAAAACTACCAGACAGTAATTAAATGAATGAGCATGGCTATGTTCCAATTAAAAACAGGCAACAGGCCAGATATGGCCCATAGGCTATGGTTTGCCAATCATTTATCTGGAAGTCCAAATTTTCTCTCAATTTCTCCTTTCCAGGAAGGCGTAACTATTGATTTAGCAAAAGAATTTACTAACCGTGAAGACTGATATTAGAAGGATACACTTTATAAAGAAAAACTATAGAAAGTTTCCTCTTCAGATTTTTAGAAGATCTGACTAATAAGTGAGGAAAAAAAGATGCCCTCTCCAGAGATGTTACAAGCCTAGTATATGACAAAGTTGAAATGGATTATAATTTCTTCATTTAGCACAGTAAAGACTCCAGATGAGTCTTTGAGGATAGTGGGGGAGGGGGAGGGACAAATTAGGAGTTTGGGATTAACATATACACACTGCTATATATAAAACAGAAAACCATGAGGACCTACTGTATACCACAGGGAACCCTATTCAATATCTTATACTAACCTATAATGGAAAGGAATCTGAAAAAGAATACATATATGTATAACTGAATCACTTTGCTGTACACTTGAAGTTAACACAACATTGTAAATTAACTATACTTCAGTAAAAAAAAAAGCTTAAAAAAAAAAGAGTCAAAGAAGTCTGACAAACACAGATATTTCTAAGATTATTTTATATTAGGACAGGAAACCAGTGAGGAATTTAACCTTTCATTAAATGTATTAACACCATTACCCTCACTACATGTGCCCAGCAACTCACAGGTTTCATATATAGTTGTGCATCAGAAAAGAGCACAGAGCACATCACCTGAAGCAGGTGTGGGTGGCTATGTCTTCAGAGTTTGTGCTTGATTTGATATTTAATATAAAGCCTGGAATACAATTATACAGAGAAATACAATAAATATGATACACCTAAGGTCATGTGATACCACTCCAAGCGAAAGAAGTCAATTACTTAAAATTTTCTGAAGTAAAAATAAACAGAATATATACCACCTAGGAGATAAACTTGTCAAAAAAAGTTTAGCATAAAGCTAATCAAGAGAAAACAACCAAATCCAGAATGCAGGACACTTTATAAGACAATTTGCCTAGATTTTTTAAAAAAGTCAATGTTACGAAAATTAAAGGTAGAGAAAATGGATCCAGGTTAAAGGAAACTGAAGAGTCATAAACACATGTTATTGAATGTCTTTCCTTCGATCCTGGATCAAAAAAGCTATAAAGGACATTTTGGGGGCAACTGGAGAAATCTGAATATGGACTGTATATTAGATAAAATGGTATCAAAGACAGATTTCTTGGATGTGATTATACAGTATGATTATATAGGAGAGCACATAGTGAAGTATTTAGAGATGGCATTTATGATATCTGCTACTTACTTTCAAATGGCTCAAAAAAAGTATATATTAATATTATATAAAGTAGACATCATAAAATATTAGGAAGTGGTAAATCCAGGTGAAGATTATTCATATATTAATCTTTCAACTTGTCTGCCAGTTTGAAATTTTTCAAATTTAAAGTTTTGAGGGGAGGGATTAAGTCTCAGTTTGGCTCCTTCTTGTGGGATATAAACAGATGTTTACTTTCCATTCTAGCCCCATCAACTCCTTACTTTCCATTACTCCTTTAGTATCAAACTACATCAGTTGAGGTCTGCTTTCCCCAGTCGACAAATTCTGTCAGGTCAGCTTGGGAATCATTTCCTTTCGGTAATTTTTCCTGACTTCTCAGGGTGGGTTAAGGACCCTGTTATAATATTCTCTGTTTCATCACCATGTAGAAATCCCCAACTCCTTGTTTGCTTCCCTTACTAGATGACAAGATCTGGAGGTTCTAGCAGCCTTGGCATATAGTAGGCCTTCCACTGTTCATGAAATACAGCTAAATGAACACTAATAGTAGGAGATGAAGGGATGAGTGGTAATATGTCCTCGAAAACCAGGAATAATGTGAAATCCATAGGAGGGAGGCATGCAACTGACATCAGCCATCCCAGGAGTAAGGCCAGGCAATTTGCATACACCATTTCATTCAGGTAGGTAGTACCACAGTAATTTCTAAAAGGAAGATTCCTATCTGTCCACGTATGTAAATTTAACATCCTGTCTAAATGTTACAGGGTCAGTTTGTCTTTACAGCACTTCTCTGCTCTTTGCTCTACATCATGTTGCCTCTGCTTATTAGCCATGGACAAGTTATTTAAACTCCAAGTCAGTTTTCACACCTATAAAATGGGGATAGTTCCTGTTCTGCCTGTTTTGCAACACTGTCAAAAATAACAAATGAAAATTACTTAAGCAAAGAGTGAACAGATAGGTTCTGCATAAACAGCATTGTTTTCTCCCCTCAATTCATCCTCTCCCCAGCTTCCCAATGTTCCTCTAGTCCTTAATTGGCTAAAGACCAAATGGAAAAGATAGGTTTCTGGCCAAATCAGGTATCTTAGCTGACTTCAAGGGTAGGCATGAGGAATGGGTGGGTTTGTATCTTTAATGCCTCTAATATACTAAGAATCCACCATGGACTCAAGACACTAATTCAGAGTAAGAACGATATAGGTTATAAGACTTCTGGAGAGTTTACTAAAATCCTTTTACTAAGTCATTTACTAAAAACCTGAAAGAAAATCTGTCATTCTAGTCAATTAATGAAAATTATGACTTATAATAATTAATCAGTATAAATCACATGATCATCTTTCAACAGATGCAGAAAAGCACTTGATAAAATTCAACATCCATTTATGATAAAAGCTCTTAACAAAACAGGTACAGAGGGAACATACCTCAACATAATGAAGGGACAAACCCAGAGCTAACATCATACCTAACAGCAAAAAAGCTGAAAGCTTTTCCTCTAAGGTCAGGAACAAGACAAGGATGTTCACTCTTGTCACTTTTACTCAATATAGTACTGGAAGTCTTAACTAGAGCAATTAGGCAAGAAAAAGAAACAAAAGGCATCCAAATTGGAAAGGAAGACATAAACCTGTCACTGTCTGCAGATATTATATATAGAAAACCCTAAACACTCCATCAAAAAACTGTCAGAACTAATAAACGAATTCAATAAAGTTGCAAGATACAAAATCAATATGCAAAAATCTGTTATATTTCTTTACACTAATAACCTATTTGAAAGGGAAATTAAGAAAACGATCCCAGACTTCCCTGGTGGCACAGTGGTTAAGAATCTGCCTGCCAGTGCAGGGGACACAGGTTCAAGCTCTGGGCTGGGAAGATCCCACATGCTGAGGAACAACTAAGCCCGTGTGCCACAACTACTGAGCCTGCGCTCTAGAGCCCACAAGCCACAACTACTGAGCCCACGTGCCACAACAACTGAAGCCCACACGCCTAGAGGTCAAGCTCCGCAACGAGAAGCCACCGCAATGAGAAGCCAGTGCACCGCAAGGAAAAGTAGCCCCCGCTCACTGCAACTAGAGAAAAGCCCATGCGCAGCAACGAAGACCCAGTGCAGCCAAAAATAAATAAATTAAAGAAAAAAAAAATCTCATTTACAACTGTATCAAAAAAATAATAAAATATCTAAGAATAAATTTAACCAAGGAGGTGAAAGACCTGTATATCGAAAACTACAAGACATTAATGAAAGAAACTAAAGATGACACAAATAAATGAAAAGATACTCCATGTTCACAGATTGGAAGAATTCATATTGCTAAAATGCCCACATTACCCAAAGCAACACAGATTCAATGAAATCCCTATCAAAATTCCAATGGCATTTTTCACAGAAATAGAACAAACAATCCTAAAATTTGTATGGAACCACAGAAGACCCAAATAGTCAAGGCAATCTTGAGAAACAGGAACAAAGCTGGAGGCTCCCTGATTTCAACTATATTACAAAGATATAGTAATTAAAACTGTATGGTACTGGTATGAGTTTGCATAAAAATGGACATATAGATCCACGGAACAGAACAGAGACCCTAGAAATAAACCCATGCACATATGGTCAATTAACTGACAATAAAAGAGTCAAGAATATACAATGGGGAAAGACAGTCTCTTCAATAGATGGTGTTAGGAAAATTGGACAGCCACGTGCAAAAGAATGAAACCGTACCACTATTATCTCACACTACACAAAAATGAACTCAGAATTGATTATAAAGACTTTAACGTTAGACCTGAAACCATAAAACTCCTAGAAAAAAAACATAGATGGTAAGTAAGCTCCTTGACATAGGATGATGATTTTTTGAATCTGACACCAAAAGCAAGAAAAGCAAAATTAAACAAGTGAGATTACATCAAACTAAAAAGCTTCTACACATTAGAGAAAACTATGAACAAAATGAAAAGGCAACCTACAGAATGGGAGAAAATATTAGCAAATCATATATCTGATATAGGGCCAATATCCAAAATATACAAAAAACCTGTACAACTCGATAGCAAGAAAACCAAACAATCCAATTAAAATACGGTCAAAAGATCCAAACAGACATTTTTCTAAAAACTATCTACAAATGGCCAATAGGTAAATGAGAAGATGCTCAATATCACTAATCATCAGGGAAATGCAAAATCAAAACCCACAATGAGATATTACCTCACATCTGATAGAATGAAACAGAAACAACCTAAGTGTCCACTGATGAATGGATACATATGGTGTATACACACACACACACACACACACACAAACACACACAGAGGAACATTATTTAACCATAGAAAAGGAAATCTTGATATTTGTGAAAACACAGATGAACCTTGAAGGCATTATTATCCTGAGTGAAGTAAGTCAGACAGAGAAAGACAAATACCATATGATCTCTCTTATATGTGGAATCTAAAAAAAAGTGAAACCCAAACCAAGCTCATAGATACAAAAAACAAACTGGTTACTGTAAGAGGTGGGAGGTGGGCAGTGGTGTGAGAAATGAGTAAACTTAAAAAAAAAAAACAAAACTGAAAAAAAATTAAAAGAAATGCACTTTCCCTACTTCTTTGGAAAACTTAATAGAACATTTTCTTATCTAGGAAACAATTCTAAATTAAATTGATTATATAAATGAAAAAACCCACATACATACCAAAGAACTTTGAAGCTTATACAGGGATGCACTCTCAAAACAAAACAAAATAAATTAAAAATTCACAGCAAGGCCACAAAGTCCAAGCTAAGAAGGCAAACACCTGGCTATATGCTCAGAACTTTTCTTCAGGGTACTAACTTACTTTACAAACTGAACAAGATACAAGTCAGAATGCTTAAGTTCATTTTTAGCTTTAAGAATGCAATTTCTTGGTTCTGTTAGATCAGTTTCAAATCACATGCTTTTGGGAATCATGCAGTATGGAACATGTTTAAAGGCATATACTCAAAAATTTATAGTCGTTTCACAAATTCTAAGCTACAATTTTATTCCCCATATTAACTATCAGAGTTAGAATAGAGACAAGCTCACAGATTTCATGTCTGATCTTTGGTTGCAATTGTTCCACCTGTTATCTAACCCTCTAAGAAATAAAACAATCACAACGACAACACTTTGAGGTCTCAATCCACTTTACGAAAAGAAAGCTTTATGAAAAGCCTGAACAATGAATTTAAACATTAAGGAGAAAATGAGAAACGTTAGGTGTGTGAAGTAGGAAATGTTAATTTCATGCACTTAGGAACACACACTCACACCCCACAGTAGTAGAAGCAGTAGAAGAGGAAAACACTACATGTGTAGGGGTAGAAATATTTGTTACATCATGATGCTGGCTGGCGATGGAGGGTTGCCGCCTTAGAGCCCCCTGAATGGAACTTCCACTCTGGAAAGCATTCACTACATCCATCTGCAAGGAATCAGAGATTGTGACAGCTTGCTCAGCAAGAGAGAGAGAGAACAAGAGAAAGGACCATTCCATCTATCAACATATAAAAAGTAAAGAAAAAGGCACTTTTTACAGAGCAGATAAATAGGCAAGAGTAGCATTTGGAGATGAAGTGGGGGAAAAAAGCTAGGAAAAAAGGAGCTTGGGGCATATAGACACATTCTTTCATGGTCAGTTAAAACTTTCACCCATTCCAGGCACCAGTACTATTTTTCAAAAGAATAAGTTTTGTGGGTTGGGGAGGCTGGAAAGGAAGCAAAGGAGCACATTCAAACCTCCTCCCCAGGCCCGAAAGCCCTGGGGTCCCGTTCCCATCGTCTCTCCTACCTCTCCACCAGACCCATACCTGCGTTTGGATTCTGTTCAGACCTCTAAACCACAAGATCTGGCCACGCCGTAACTCCCGCTCAGCGTGATCAATCTCTTCCACGTCCTCTGCTAACTCCTCCTCAGGTATTTCTTCCTTTTGTGTTCCATGACCAGCTTCTTTTAGGAATTTTAAACGGCTAGTTGGAATTGTTGAAATAAGCTACAACACAGGGGAAAGAACTCAGAAACAAATCATATCAAACTACAATTAAACCGATCAACTTTAATACAAAAAAGGTATGGAAAGTTGCAAGGATAGCCAACTATCTTTACCAATGAAGCAATGAGATCCTGTCCATCAGAGGCTTTCTTTCTCAGAACAAAAAATATCCTTCTCTTAGCTACACAAAAGATTTAAGTTTGAAGGCTAAAAAGTTTTCCTGAATGGAAATAACCTGATTACATTTTCATATTTTATTTAGGACATTCAAGACAGTAAATTATATAACCATGCTTTGATATATACGTATTTCCTTAAACTCACATTAATGATATTTATGTCAAAAAAAATGAAAATAGGTGATCTTATATGATGCAAAAGAAGTTTACATTTCATTAGTGCTTTAAGAATTCAATGAGAAAAAACATACCAAAATTCAGAAAATCTTCAAGGCTGAGCTGAAAATAGCTCTTGTTTATTGAATGTATTTATTTTCATAAAGTACAACTATTTAAAATTGGATTAATACTGATTGAGAATGACACGAAACAAGAACAGATGCCCGAGAAGACAATAAAAAATACCAAAATACCAATATGTATTAACTTATAGGTGTTCACAGCCATTCCTTAAGGAAGCTGGGAGAAACAGGCATGCAGTCAGAATCAGAACTGCTCAGAGAACTTCTAGTCCAACCAACTCATTTTAGAGATGAAACAGGTTCAGAGACACTGGAAGTGACTTGTTCATGGAGTGACTAAGACCCTAGCTTTCCTGACCAACAAAATCAGTGCTTTCTACCATCGCACACTTAAAATCAATAGACGACGTCAACCAAGGACAGTAACTGATGCCTGTTAGGCGTGTACACTGTACTGAATCTCCTCTTCCTGAAATTAGCCAGATTTGGGGGGAGGTTGTAGGGTTCGGTTTTGCCTGTGAGGGAACATTATGAAGTAACTAGAACGGTAATAATAATAAAAAAAAAACTGTGGGCCCAGTACGGATCCTGCTTAAAAGAAGATCTCAATGAAAGAGGCTTTATAATGAGTAAGAAGAGAAAGCTCAGAACCTAGAAACACAATTAAGAAAAAGGTGAGATAAAAGGCACATAAAGACTGAGTTAAGGTTAAGTACAATCTGAATATTCAGTCTGACTGACTTGCAAAATGACAGTAAATTAGCTCACACCAGTTACACACCATAACATAGGCTGGTTTTCATTTATGAAAATGTTGGTACAGATTTTCTATCAGTTTTATAGTGATGGTAATGGATTTAAAATGAACAGCACACACACCGTTACCACCTATCTTTAAAAAAATAATGACATATATCTGCAAGTCAGCTATCCATAGTGAAGATTAAGGATATCTAATTTTTCAGGCATTGTATTTTATACATACACTGTTGAAGCCATTTGATCCAAATAATCTAAAATGTCATTTTGTGGCCTATTTTTCCAGATACCAGTATTTTTATAGAAACATTCTTCACATCAACTGAAACTCAAGATTTTTCCAATGCTACATTTTTATTAAATTACATAACAAAATGATAAAAAGTCTAAAGTATATAGTATTTTTATTAAAATATTAAATCTGAAAATGCAAAAGTAGGTCATAGAGCAAAAGATACAGATGTTAGCATTCTAACCAGTTTTAAATGCATCAACTTAGTAACAGTTGTAAAACTTGTTCTAAAAAACAGAATGAAAACTACTTAGAATCAAGTTATAGAACTGATTAAAGAATATACACACTAGAAATTTTTTTTAAAAAATCACTGTAGGTTTGAACAAAAAATGATGAGATTTTTTTACCTGGCCCCAGAGTAACGTTCCCATTCCTAGGAATATTGACCATAGCCACTGTTCTATTGAAAGTTCTGAACAACTGAAAGGTTTTCCACCAAACTGCACAATTATTATCTAGAGGAATAATCAAGAATAAATTTATTTAGTGAAGTTGTTGACTTATACTCTGGCCCATGCTCCTTATCTCATTGTGGACTTGTAATGAACAGACCAGTAGCTGGTCCACAGACCACACTTTGAGTAGCACGAAGGCATTGAAGAATGATACCCTACATCAACTGTTTTGGGTATATCAACCTATGCGAGGAACTAAGTTTTATCAGACTTGCTTGATAGACAGACAGGCAGTTACATTTTTGCAATCCCCATATATTAAAAACAGATAAAATAAACCTAACTTTAATAGTAAGTAAAAACTAAAATTTTAGCGTGTCATGAACAATGATTTTTTTATAAAATACTTCCAGAAACTACACAACAAGTAAGCAACACTTCCCCTAAAGTTTATAGAAGCTGAAAGCTAAAACAGAAACAGTCTGCACAGAAATAATTAAGTCTAGGGTTTTGGTTTTGGTATCCACAGTACACAAGGTATAGACTAAATAAACTTCAAAATTCTTAGATCTTCATTTTGAAACTAGCATCATCCTTAAAAGCTCACCTTTTAAGTTTAAATCTTACTGTGTTTACTGACCTCCTGGTGTGATCAAGCACCGTTCACTTACCTGCTTTGATTCCAGATTCTGCTATTAACAACCATTTACAGAGAGGAGTACCATAGAATCCAAGATGATATAAAAACATAGGTACAGTATATAATTATATAAAATTTACCATATGTAAAGTGATGCTTAGTTTTGTCCTTAGAATGACCTTTATAAAAATGGGAAAATTCGGTCCTTTCTATTTCATCTCAACCCCACTTCTCACACCCATTCTCCCACTCCTCTTCTACCTTGTTTTGACAATATTACAAAATGGAAAGCTGGCACATACCAAGTCTGGATGAGACCATTCAGAATCACATGGATTTTAAAATATGCATCTCAAAACCTTTTATTTTTTAATAATGAACTCAACTGTACAAATACAACTACTATTAGTTGCTAGAAGCAATTAAGGGATCACTCTAGCTGGACTAAAAAGTGGTTGACTATAAGACTGGCCTTGAATAATATAAAAATTACAACAGTTTTCATAATAACAATGTAGAATAATCAGAATCACAGTGAGTGTGAAGTATCACAGCCACAGAACCAGTAGTGCAATTAAAGTAGTATTAGTTTAATGTACTCATTCACATGTAGAATTTCAGGATGGGGCAAATTTTCACTCGAGTTCTTTTGATGTCATCAAGGCAATACACAGAAGGCCCACACATTGCAGTCAAGTAATTTCTGGAACAAGCCACCTGTTCACCTAAGATCTCCACATAATAATCATATTTGAAACTATCGTTTACAATTACCCACCTGTACCACAAATGTGCCTAAAACAATTGTGCAGAAGATGGCATTATTAAAGATTCCTTCAAACACATTTCTTTCACCATGAATTTTCCGAGCATTTATTTCGTTGAAAAGTTGCATCAGTACAAAGGTATTAAAAACAATAGTATAATGTTCCGATGGAGGAGCATGCAAAGGAGCATTTCTTCCACTATCAATATCGAAAAACTTTTCTCCTGAAAGAATGAGAAATTACCATTTTGTAATTATCATACAAAATAATTTAACATTTCAAGGAAGTATGCAATAAAACCTAGTCAGACCTTTCTTGGCTCTCACAAACGGCAGCACAGAAAGAGCTGGAAGGGACCTGGGATTCTATAGTACAACCCTCTTTTATGTTATACAGGGGGAAACGGAAGCCCCCAAAACTATGGTGACATGTTCAGGATCACATATCTAAGTTACTGGTAAAGCCAAGGACAAGAAATTAGGACTCTTTTTACTCCCCCTACTGCCCCAATCTATCACACTGCCTCTCAAAATGTACTAAGGATCCACTGATCAACAGAAGAAATTAAAGATAAATGGGGAGTCAGAAAGAAAATAACTTCTGTTCTTGAAAAATTTGTAACATTAAAACCATCTGGGATATTAGCTTGGAACAGAAACAACTGAAACTTTATCAGGCATTAAATTCTTACCAGCAAACAAGAGTGTGAAGACTACTACAAGCTGA
The DNA here is from genome assembly GCF_963455315.2 of Globicephala melas. NCBI lineage: Eukaryota > Metazoa > Chordata > Mammalia > Artiodactyla > Delphinidae > Globicephala > Globicephala melas. Next base: position 30,300,603 of record NC_083323.1, on the reverse strand, counting down.
TAGAATGCATGACCCAAAATATTCTTCATCATTGTGCGTGAGATGAGAGGCTTATTTCTACCATAAGGTTTCCGAAGCAGGAGAGACTCAGTGGGGGGTTCAGTTGCCAGAGCCAGGGAAGCGAGAGTATCCATTATGAGATTTACCCACAGCATCTGCACAGCCTTAAGCGGTGAATCCTAGAAAGGACAGGTTTCTTAATAGACATTTACAACTATTCAAGGACTCCGCAATTCTCAGGAAGCCGTTTCTATTTAAAAACTTAACAGAACAGGATAACATTTTTATATTAATTAACCTGAAGTACTAAGCTTCAACTTATTTAAATATTTAAGTACTTTAAAAAGGCAGGTTATGCATATCTTTGCTCTAAAATACACAAGTTTTAATGGATAAATTGTCAACCTACTTGAGTAATACAGGCGCCCGTGAAAGCAACAATCACTGCTACTACATTAACAGTAAGCTGGAACTGAAGGAATTTTGAGATGCTATCATAGACATTTCGGCCCCACATAACTGCTTTAACAATGCTTGTAAAGTTGTCGTCTGTGAGAATAATATCAGATGCTTCTTTAGCTACGTCAGTTCCAGCGATACCCTATTAAAGAAAATTTCTGTGAATTAGACTGAATGTTTAAAATATAACCTTTAAATATTTGAAAGAACAGTATATATTTTATAAACAAAAATTTACCATTATACTTAATAATTACTGACTTAAATTTACCGTAAAAGGGGGTAATATAGTTAGTCTAAGATATTGTACTATCTCTCAGAAAGACATTCTATCTCAGCAGAAATCGAACATAATGAACGAGGCACTGACAATAATGTTCAAATTGAGTTTAAAAAAACAAAAAGAGGAATGGACACAGGCACTACCCAAGTTCCTTCCAAAAGTCACACTAAAAGATTTTTTTTTTAATTAAAAAATAAAAACTCACAAAGTTAGTGGGAAAAGAGACATTGCAAAAACATCTTAAGAGGCTGGAAAGCAGATAACCAAGTAGGAAGAAACTCAGCAGACCCCAGAAAGCTGAATCCTAAATCAACAGTAGGAGAGCAGAGTAGCAGCCTTTCTGCACTACAGGACTCTCCTATGTGAGGCTCAGGACTCGGCAGCACCAGGCAGCACTGGAGGTAGGGGTGAAGGCGTGAATAAGAACAGGAGGATTCTTAAAGTCTACCGAAGACGCTGAAGCAGTACTTAGAGGGCCCAAACTAAGAATAACAATGTCCCTCAACAGTGGAATGGGATGGATTAATAAGTTGTGGATTGATAAAAACGAGTGAACTACAGCTATGTACAATAACACAGATGAATCGCACATGAAAAATGATGAATAAAGGAAGATGGACTCAGAATAATACATGATATATGATTCTTATGTTACAAAGTTCAAAAACAGACAAAAGGAATCTTCAGAATACTGGTTACCTCTGCAGAGAGAGACGGCAGTAATTAGAAGGGAGTGTGGTTGAGGCATCTGGGGGCATAGGTCATATTCTATTTCTTGCCTTGCATAGAACAGGTCTGTTTACTTGTGATAATCCATTCACTGTTTACTTATGACATAGACACTTTTTTGTACGTGTGTTATATTTTAATAACAAAATTAAAAGAAAAGGCAGCTAGAGCCTCAGAGTCCCTTCCCACATCCATGCAACCAGGAAGTTTGAAACCCTCTAACCTGGCAGAAGACTGCCTGCTAATTTACTAGAGAGGGTATAACAGAGAACGTT